>NC_140996.1:163710545-164310545 GCF_052327205.1 Somniosus microcephalus | reverse complement strand
GGACACGGGATGAGACTCTGTCCCATTTACTGGTGTTATGTCCGCAGTTAAATTACTTTAAGTACTATGTTTGACAGTTATGTGAAGCTTTTTTGCTGGGTGGGGACCGAAGAGCGAGAATGGGAATCTCGTGGGATTCAATTTTGAGATGGGGATTGCAGGAGAGTCTGCCTGAGTCTAGCGGAGTGGCAATGAATTTAATATTCAGTTTGGCTAGATTCGTGATTGTGCAAAGAAGGAATGCTCTGTTTTTTAAGGGGAGGAGAATCAATCTAAAAGAGTATTTTAAATATAAGCTAAAAGATCATTATAAGGCTCTGTGGATGTTTTATTCAGAAAGGAATTTAAGGACAGTATTTTACAACCAATTTTTAAAGTACAATCGATTAATATATGTTACAGGAGACAAATTAAACTTCAGGTTTTGATGTTAAAATGTGGTGGCGGAATAGCTGTGCAGAGTGACGGAATTGATTTGTATCATACAATGAAATGATCACGATGTTGTAAATGTTCTTAATGTTCAATAAAGTATAATATTAAAAAAAAAGTGGTTAGCACACTTACCTCTGAGTCAGAAGGTTGTGGGTTCAAGTCTCACTCTAAGGACTTGAGCACATAAAGCTAGGCTGACACTCCAGTGCAGTGCTGAGGGAGTGCTGCACTGTCAGAGGTGCTGTCTTTCGCATGAGACGTTAAACTGAGGCCCTGTCTGCTCTCTCAGGTGGACTATTTCAAAGAAGAGCAGGGGAGTTATCCCCGGTGTCCTGGCAAATATTTATCCCTCAACATAACAAAAACAGATTATTAACACATTGCTGTTTGTGGGACCTGGCTGCCGTGTTTCCCACATTGAAGGGATAATTACAAGTCCTAGCCCTTTTGGGCTATCCCAGATCAGGCGTATTCCCCAGATGTTCACCCTCAACTTAAGTTAGAGATAGCCAAATTCTATAAGACACTTAAATGGGTCTAAAGGTTCAGGCTATCTCTCCCTAAAGGAAAGGAACAACTGACGATGTTACCGTCCTCCAGATAGTACTTTTAATAAGTTGAACTAGACTGTAACCTTCTGGATATTATGAGGGTCTGGAATACCCCCTAGAATTTTGCAACTCCTTACAAAAGAGTGTACAGAATTTGGGTTCGCGAGTTTATATAGAATTACTCTTTGAGACAATTCTAAAAATATATAGTTTTATTTAAGAACCGACATTCAGTTAACAGCTGTCGAATCAGTTGCAACATTAACAATTCAAAATACAGATTGCTTACATTTCTTATTTCTCAGAGATCCTTATTCTCAAATCTTTACATTTCTTATTTCTTACTTATTTCTAAATCCAGAACATCCACCAAAATCAATTACTTTGACTTCCCGAGACTCATAGTTAAAGACTTACAGAGATGCCTCTGAAGAGTTGAGAAATGCTTTGCCCGTTCAGCGAGTTCTGCCTTTCTGTTGAAAAGGTCTTATTTTTATACTCATTTGGCAGTGGTTTCTTCTTTGATGTTCTCTGCTGATGCCAGCTAATTGTCTTTATTGATACCTCTTTTGAATGTTTTCTATCTTACTGTCAATTCAACTACTGCATGCATAATTATTTCTCTACCTTTAGGTGTTCCAAAAACTATCATAAAAACAATGACAGCAATGGTTCCTGTTTGATGCCATTCTTATCGAAGATTCTTCATTCAATTCTTAATATTGGCTTTACTGGTTTTTAGCAGACATTGTGACTCCGTGCTGCTCCAAGTTTAATACAAACACAATGTAATTGCTTGGTGTATCTATTGAAGTCATATCTTCAAAGTCTTGTTGGTATGGTTTTTACTATGTATATATTAAAGACACTTTGACCAGAGTGGTTCATGCATTTCTAGCTATCTCAATTAGTTGCATATTTAATCGTGTTTCCTGTCTTCCAAGTTTAACATAAAAACTATTTGACCAGCAGGTGTTTCTTTTACTTGATGTCATCTTTTCAAAGGCACATGCCTCTTTTAATGTTTGTGTTTCTGTTTTACGTGTTAGCTCTTAACACTTTAAACTGGGCATTCTCATTGTGTTGGTTGCAAACCATAGACCTTTCGGAAGCACCAATAGTTTGCCTCAATCTTTCATTGTTTTAGTATATTTAACTAATTCCCATTTCAAAGCTTGTTTACAACTTTGTTATCAACTGATCTTTATCTCAAGAGCCTGTATTCTGTTTACAGCTTATGTCTCTTAAGGTTTTAGATTTTTAAACCCAGTATATCATGTATTAATATCAGTATTCTGTTCAAATTATGGCGTATCTTTCTGAAACATGGCGTATTCCCTCACAGCATTACAACACTGACTCAACTTGAAAAGTAGTTCATTGGCTGTAAAGCGCTTTGACTCATCCGGTGGTCGTGAAAGGCGCTATATAAATGCAAGTCTTTCTTTATAGCTTTTATGTTAAAAGTTCTATTCAAGTTTATTTTGAGGTATTAGGGATCATCTAAGTAAGGTAGGATAATACCGCAATATAAGCATTTAATTTTGGATGCATCAAGTGCTCCTAGCTCTCCTACAACAGAGATCAGATATCATGCAAAGATATCCGCATTGTCCTGTGTGAAGACGCTTAACCCAATCTGAGATGAGTATCCCTCACAAAATTAAATGGCATAGTGCCTTATTTGCTCGTTTTATTGTTGCTTTAATTGACTGGTGATTTGAGAAGATGGATTATTGTGCGAACTGTTAATAAAGCCTTTGCCTTTCTTCTTAGGTGATGGAGATTAAGGGACAAATGATTCATGTACCTGAATCAAACTCTGTTCTTTTCCTGGGTTCGCCATGTGTTGACAAACTGGAGGAGTTAATGGGACGAGGTTTACATCTTTCGGACATACCCATCCATGATGCTACTCGCGATGTTATTTTAGTCGGTGAACAGGCTAAGGCCCAGGATGGCCTGAAGAAACGAATGGACAAATTGAAAGCAACCCTTGAAAAAGCCCACCAAGCCTTGGAGGAAGAGAAGAAGAAGACAGTGGACTTACTTTATTCCATCTTCCCGGGTGATGTTGCCCAACAACTGTGGCAGGGAAAATCAGTGCAGGCGAGAAAATTTGATGATGTTACCATGCTTTTCTCTGACATTGTTGGCTTCACAGCTATTTGTGCGCAGTGCACCCCAATGCAAGTGATCGGCATGCTGAATGAACTGTATACCAGGTTCGACTACCAATGCGGAATCCTGGATGTATATAAGGTAATTGCACGGAGCACTGTTATTAAGATAGTGACTACTATCTGAAGTTAGGGTGACACAATATAAGGCCATTTATAGAAAAAAAGAGGCTGGGGAATTAAATAAAATAAAATGGGCTTGTGGTCAGGTTGTCAAAAGTCTGAAATGAAAATGCTTGAAATATACAGTGGGTCCATCAGCATCTGAAAAGAGAAAAGATAGATTAATATTTCAGGTACAGACCTTTGTCAGAACAAATATTTCAAACCAAAACAGAAACCTATCTTTTCTCTTTCCAGATTCTCTTGGACCTGTTGTGTATTTTCCACATTCACTGTTTTATTTCAGATAACATTTGCAGTTTTTTTCCCCCCCTTTATCTCCAAGGGTAGATTTTGTGAATTTGCACTCCAGTGCAGAGTTTTGCATGCTGGGAGCACATATTTGGGAATTTGGTACGAGAGATCAGCAAGTCCTACATTATTTTACATTCATTAAAATTAATGGACAGAAAATTTCAGGGGTCCGTTGACCTCCATACCAAAGTGCTGATCCGTGCTCCTGGCACACAAAGCTCCACGTTGAGAGTGCAAATTTGTAAAATCTACTCTCTCAAGTTTTCTGGAATCTGTTGTGTGGACAAAACAATAAATTGTACCAAAATACTCAGCATATGATATCGGGGCAGATTTTCCTCTTATTGTGTTTGGGTTTAAAAGATTACTTTGGTACAGCACATAAAGGGAAATTGTGCAAGTATGTTGCACAGCTGTAACAGAGCCTGCCCGATTTTCTGTCTGTTAATTTAAACTTGGTTAGACTCCATTATACAATGCAATCCTCCCTGCCTGATTTTCCTGTATATGTTGCGCCTAAGTGTTCCTTTACACCCAAATGCAATTCGAGGAAAATCCGCCCTGATTTCTAAACAGTCAGAATGCATTTTGATGATCTCACCTGATGTGACTTACTCAGACTAACCTTGAAATTGTTGTTCATTTTCATTTTGTGCAGGTCTTGGAAGATGTTTTCAAAGGGTTATTTGATGCTTCAGGGTGAATCCTTCAAATCCTCACAAAATCCCTGTTCTAAATTCAGTAACTATTACTGGTCAGGTTACCAGCTACATTCCATATATGAAATTATATTTTGCTTCATAGTGTAATTTTTTTTGTTGGTAACCACATGCTAGTTAAAGCCACATGGCAGCCAAATCCTTCAAATTATCTGACAACATATTTGATAGGGCAATTCTTGGGGTGCAACTCAGTTGGTTGCCTGACTGTAATGTCCTTCTTCCTAGAATTCAGGGTTATTAAGGTGTGTGTGATCTCAGTTGAGCACATCCTATTTTGTGAGATTTTGTGGCATATATCGCAGACTATTGATTAACCTCCTCCTCCCTTATATTTTGGATTTTTTTCAAAAGTGGTTCTATAATGCCCCTGGGGCTCTGCTGCTGATGAACCCCTCCATTTCCATAACACTGAAGCAACAGACAAAGCCTTGTGTAGGCATAACATTGTAGCTGCAGTTATTCATTTCTTATTTGTTATAATTTGCAATTTTATTCCTGGCTGCAGACTTTCTCCAGGGGCTAGAAAAGCACATACTAGCCACTGATTAAATGTGCTGAGCACTGAGCTTACCTGCAGCCAGAAATGGCAGCCTATGTCACTGGCAATAGGGCTTATATTCTCTGACAGCAGTGCTGGTGATTCTTAGTCCCTGTCGAGGCAGCAGTGCTGTCTCATTTGTCGTACAGTGCTATCACTGCTATAACTGCAGTTCAGTTTACTTGCTGCCCTAAACCAATTGGGACCGATGTCCTCACAGAGAGGCTAAGTAGAACAGAAAGGAAGGATTTAAACTGGTAATGTAGAAAAATGGGCAAATCTGAGAGGATGTGGGGAAGAGCTGACAATGTGAAGGCGCAAAGCAGTCTAAAATAATAAGCTCAAAGAGGGGGGCTGGCTATCGAGAGATGTAACATAGGGCAAATAGAAGAGAGGTTAAGGAAAAAGACAGTATAGGAAAGAATGAGAAAAAAATCAAAGGGAAAAGGGTACTGAGGGATATAAAAAGGTTTTGGTTGCAGGTATGCAAATATGCAAAGCATTAGGTTCACTATTTAGAAGGGAAGGCCATGTTTCTGTAGCTTTGACAGAAACTTGGCTTCAGCCGGAGTGAGACTGGGAATGAAATATTCTTGGTTATGAAAATTTTCAGGAGAGATAGAGAAGGAAAAGTGGGAGGAATGGCCTAAATTAATGAAGGAGATGATTACAGCTATAGAAAGGAAAGTTTTTACTGATGGTCGTGCTTCGACAGAGTCTGCTAGAGATAAGAAACACTAAGAGATCTTACCATACTGGGAGTATATTATACACCACCAAATAGGGTGCAAAAAATCAAGAATGAGATTTGTAGGCAATTTATGAGAGGTTTGCAGTGGTAACAGGATTATAGGGGACTTTAAGGCTTAGAAATTGGTTTGCTGGCACCAACTGGGTGCAGGGATCGATCCCTACGTTGGAACTGGTAGGCCCGAGGCCCACCTGATGTTGGGCCTCGGGCCTTATTTACGTCAGACCAGCGAGCTGCAGATCGGTGTCCCCAGGTACCTTGCCAGTGAAGACAATTGGAATTTCGGGCTGCTGCCTTATGGCAGTGGCCCTGAAGTAGGTCTTACGAGAATGGGAGTGATCAGGAGGAGAGGGAGAGGAGTGACTGGGAGACAGGTGGAGCGTCTGAGAGAGGGAGGGGGGCGACAGGGAGAGGGTTGAGGCTTTGATCGGGATGGGAAATCGAAGCAGCAATTAGGAAGGAGGTTGAGGTGGTGATTGGGAGAGGGAGATGAGGTAGTGATTAAGGGGAGGGGGCGAGTGGCTCCCAGTAGTGGCCTGTGGATTTAACATGGAGCTGAGAGGAGCAATCCTGCACCTCCTGGCTCCACATTCAGTTAAGCATTCTTTACAAAACTTATCATTTTGGTGGTGGCCTGCCTCATTGCCTTTTCCTATTTGAATTTCTGCAGGTGGAAACAATAGGTGATGCATACTGTGTCGCTGGTGGGTTACATAGAAAGAGCAGCAGTCACGCTAAACTCATAGCCCTGATGGCGCTGAAAATGATGGAACTGTCTGAGGAGGTGCTGACACCCAATGGAAAACCCATTAAGGTGAGTAATAGTACTAGAGACATAAATAATTCCCAGCCTCTTTGAGATGAACTGTTTTTCCTTTTAACTAATCAGCTTCTAACAGTTTCATTTAGTGATTAGTATAAATAAAAGGTCTGTATCAGCATTGGCTCTACAATTATAGCAAGACAGGATTGTGTGGACTCTTATCTGCTTTAAGCCTAGACTAAAATATCTCATGTATTTTGTTACAATGGGTGACATTCTAGTTTAGTATTAGAGGTGGCATTATTTGTTGCAGATGGACTAGTTACAGTGGAATTGAATGCTGGAAGTGGCACTGGGTCTCTTTGAATAGAATTACAAAACATTAAAGGGAAAAAGTTAGTAATAGGAATATGCTGCATGGTAACCAAATAAGCAAACGGAGGCTGATGCAGTTTTATGAGAGCAGATAAGACAGACGAGTGCCAAGTCTTCAGTAGCAATATCAGGGAATTTCAATCTTCCTGATATTGACTGGAATGCACAAAGAGCATGTGAGTGGGAACTTATATTGTGAGGGACTTGATTAAAATGGTTGTCAAGGAACCCACAAGGGGTCTCCTTACTTAAGGAAGGATATACTTGCCATAGAGCGAGTGCAACGAAGGTTCACCAGACTGATTCCTGGGATGGGGGCATTGTCCTATGAACAGAGATTGAGTAGACTAGGCCTATATTTCCCAGAATTTAGAAGAATGAGAGGTAATCTCATTGAAACATACAAAATTCTTACAGGGCTTGACAGGGTAGATGCAGGGAGGATGTTTCCCCTGGCTGGGGAGTCTAGAACCAGGGTTCACAGTCTCAGAATAAGGGGTTGGCCATTTAGGACTGAGGTGAGGAGAAATTTCTTCACTCAGAGGGTGGTGAATCTTTGGAATTCTCTACCCCAGAGGGCTGTGGAGGCTCAGTCATTGAGTATATTAAGACAGAGATCGATAGATTTTTGGATATTAAGGGAATTGAGGAATATGAGGATACTGCAGGAAGGTGGAGATGAGGTAGAAGATGAGCCATGCATGATCTTATTGAATGGTGGAGCAGGTTCGAGGGGCTGAATGGCCTACTCCTGCTCCTATTTCTTATAATGCAAAATTGGACATATTTCTAACAAAAATGAGGAGAGAATAAGCAAAGTAGAAGTAGGTGAGCATATAGGATCTAGTGACCATAAAATTCAGACGTTCAGGTTAACATGAGGGTAAAAAGCAAAAGGAAGCCAATTAGAAAGCTAAAATTTAAACAAGCTGATTTTATGGGTATTAGAGAATGCATGGAATGGTAAAATAGGAAGAGATACTGAAAGGAAAAATGTTGAAGGGAAGTGAAATAGTTTCAAAAGGATAGTGTTTAAGACGCAAAAAGAACTTATCCCTGAAATAGGTCAGGAACAGAATAAAAGCGTAAGGCCTGTTTGGCTTAGTAACAAAGTTGCGAAAGGCATTAGGAGAAAGAGAAAGCATACAAACTTCTAACTATTCAGGAAATGAACAGGATAGGGAGTATCTATAGGCTGAGGAATGCCACAAAACTGATGAGGACTGCAAAGAGGGATCATTAGAAAAGCATAGTTGGAAACATTAGGAAGTGGTGTCAGAAGACAGAGAAGATGCTGAAGTACTTAACTATTATTTTTCAATACTGTTCACAAAAGATATGGAGGCAAAATGACAGAATTGGGAGTACAGCTTAAAGAGGTAAATGTAGACTGGAACAAAAAAATCACAGGAGAGAACATATTAGGGAGGTTGTTGAAGCTTAAGGTAGTTAAGGCTGTAGCCTCTGACAACTTCCACCTCAGGGTTCTGAATGAATTGGCTCAAACGATTGCATGTCCTCTTGTGGATATTTTTCATAGTTCACTGAACTTAAGCCAAATCCCAGAGGATTGGAAAATAGCAAATGTGACTCCCATCTTCAAAAAAGGGGCAAGCGCAGAACCATCAACGTATAGACTTGTAAACCTTACTTCCACCATTGGGAAAGAGAAAATATTAGGAAGGATAATATAAGGGAGCATCTTGTGGGGTTTGAACTCACGACTTTCTGGCTTAGGGCAAGCATGCTACCACTGAGCCAAGGCTGACAACTATGGCTATATATACACTTATAGTTGCCTATTAGCAGTTTTGTTTGTAATGAATAACTGACTAACTATTTCAGGGTATCCTTTATTTCCTTGGCTTTGAAAATGCGAAACTGGAGTTTACAGGCTTCTGTAGTCTATGTGATGTAATGACTTTCATCTGGCACAGACACGATGGGTCGAATGGCCTCCTTCTGTGCAGTAAATTTCTATGATTCTATGCCTCTAACTGGATTTGCTAGACCAACTAACAAATTTCTCTTGATTGAAACAAAAAAGATTTTTCCTTTTATAATTGAGCTGAAGCTGTTAAGAGAAATGTCCTTTTCAAAACATGGAAATGAACTATATATAAAATACAATAGCACAGATCCCTTTATAAATGTGCCCTTAGGAGCAATAAAAATGTGCTTAATATTAAAGGTCATGATGTATCAGAGAGCCCTATAAAGGTATCATACTGCACAGGAGATTTCTAGTATTATCAATCTCAGTTTACTAGCCACAAAAAGATGAGACGCATGGAGGTAATGTTTCACTTGACTGGGCTGTAGTTTTCCCCATAGGGAGATTCAAAGCAAACCACTTTCCAGTAATCTTTACAAAACATGTCAGCCACCTTTTTATTGACCTTGCAGCAATCAGGAGATTTTGATTATGCTGCCAACTTCACACGAACAATGAACTCTGATTAATAGGGTAAGAAAATTCTAAAATACATATAGATATGCATTGAGGTTTGGTGTAAAAAGGTGACAATTGGATTAAAAAGGAATTGGGTTCCTTTGGAAAGGAATTTGGAGGAAAAATGAGAGGAAAATGAAAGTTCAACTTGGGGAAAATGGATGAATGCTTACTACTGGACTACCAAAGATCATCTTCCTACATCCTCACTTCAGGAAACAGCCAACATAGGTGTATATTTGTACTAGAAACCCAAACACTAGATAAATACCAGACTGCCAGGAAACAAATGACTAACAGCTAGCAGGTACTTTTGTTTAAAATAAATGAGTTATACTGGGAAAAGTACTTGTTGTGTATGTAACCTGTTCCACCTTAAGAGAGCTTAAGCCTGTTCCACCTTAAGAGATGTACTACTTTCTCAGGCTGCTGTAGACGTAATACCGGGGGTGAACACACCGGTATATAAGCACTGTGCAGTAATCTTGTATTCAGTGTAGTCCCTACCTCCAACCAGTAAAGACCTGTTTTATTATTACTGATTAAGTCTGAGTATTAATTACTTGAACAACTCACAGACTTAACACTGGCGACGAGTCAGGTTCTTACCCTGCGGCAGTTATTCCACGGCGGCTTCGTCCACAGACAGGACGTTGAAGAGAGGTTTCAAATCTCACCACCCCACTGGAAGCGACAGGCATTAGGACCCTGAAGCCTCCATCAGCGACTGAAAACTGGAGGACAGAAGACATCCTGCAGCTTCTTTTTCAACCTCGGTGGTGGGTAAGCCGAGCAGCGTTGGCTGCAAAGACAGGGCTGGGGGAAGTCGGAGGTAGAAGGGCCATCAATCGCAATCCCTGATAAGGGCCGCACTCGGGCTGAAAGGCGCAGCGTCGGCAGACACTGAAGGCGCGAGAGCCGCGGTGAAAAGCGCGGGCCATCGATCGCGGTGGAGATAAGGGCCGCACTCGGGGCTGAAGGGAGACGGCGTCGGGGGACGGGTGAAGACCGCCAAGCGTGGGAAAACCGCCATTTTGTGGGCGGAGGACGACGGCAAGAGCGGGAAGCCGCCATCTTGGATAGCAGTAAAAAAAAAAAAATCTGAGAAATTGCAAATCTGATAAAGTACTACAATGCCTAAACACGGGAATATTAGCAACTTTGATAGTGACATCGAAGATTGGGCCATATATGTTGAACGAGTTAAAAATTATTGTAAGGCCAATAAAATTCGTGAGGCTGATAAAGCACTAACATTATTAAATTTAATGGGTGCAAAGACATACGGGCAATTGAAACACCTGTTATCACCAGATGAACCGGCGGATAAGACATTCGATGAGATTGTTACTGTCCTGAAAGATCATCTAAACCCCACGCCGCTGATGCTAGCGGAACGATTTAAATTTTACGACAGAAGGCAGCTACAGCATGAAAGCAATGCTGAATATTTGCTGGAATTGCGTAAATTAGCGAAATATTGCCAGTTTGGAACGGGACTGACAGATGCACTACGAGACAAATTTGTGTGTGGTTTATTTAAACAGGATACACAAAAGCGACTGCTCGAGGAGAATGAGCTGACACTTGAGAAGGCGGTCACTATGGCAGCAGCACACGAAGCCGCAGCGAGAGGCACGGCAGTAATGCAGCTACAGTCACCGGAGCTCAGTGCACACAAATTGGGTGTGAGTTCTGGCAAATGTTATCGTTGTGGAAAGACAACGCATGATCAGAACCAGTGTTGGTTTAAAAACCAAGAATGTAGAACTTGTGGTAGGCTTGGACATATAGCTAGAGTATGCAGGTCAGGGAAGAAGACCAGCAACAAGAAGTCACCGCAAGGAAAATACGCAAAAGTACACAAGGTGGCCGAACAGGAGTCCGATTCAGACGCTAGCAGTAATGAACTGGCTGGCTTAAGCAGTATTGAACTGGCTAGCTTAAGGGTACTCAACGTTGGTAAGGGTGCAGACCTCCAGACAATTTGGGTTACTCTTCAGATAGAAGGAGTCCAAGTAAAAATGGAATTGGACACTGGATTGGCATTGTCGGTCATGAATAAGAAAGATTACAGAAGGTTATTCCAACATATTCCCCTACAGGATACGGAGATTATATTGACAACCTACACGGGACAGAGAGTGTACCCCATCGGGACAATAAAGGTTGCAGTGGCCAACAAGGGCGAAGGAAGTCAAATAATGGACTTATATGTGCTACCGGAGGGAGGTCCACCACTACTAGGCCGGGAGTGGTTTAGAAACATAAATATGGACTGGCATTCGCTAAAAGCCATAAAGAGTGAGAACTCGGTGCAGATAATCAGCCCAGACTCTAGAACTGATGATGGTAAGACCAACCCATGTGCAAAAGACAAAGTTTCAGCACAGAATTCCACTGAGCAACAACAACATAGTTTAACAGAGAATTCTGAGTCTGTCAAGTCTACTGATATGCACATTTTTGAGGGACACTGGGCTCGAACTCAACTCCATTTCAAACTACAACAGCAATTAGAACAAATGATTCGCCGTTTTGAGCAAGAGATGAATGAAATAAAAAAGTTCTTTGTTACAGAGTGGGAGAATCTGGAAAGGCAACAGAAGCAACTGATGGAGAAAATGGAGCAGGAGCACACCAACCATCTGCGTGAGGAGGCCGAACGAATCAAAGCTGATTCAGGTTCTGAAGGTGCATGCCATAATCTGGTGTCAGAAGAGTTAACGGTCAGCCAACTCCTTCATATGCTGAGGGACAAGACTCTGAAATGGGAAAAACTTGAACACGAGCTGCGATCTTCAAAGGAAAAGGGTTCGGAGCTCTCAAAAGTCATTGAGATGGCTGATGTGACGACACAGACTGAAACGACTGCAACAGAGCAGCCATTGGATGCCAAAAGTACGCTGACTCACGTCAATGTAGAACAACAGACCGCTGAAACAGCTGCTCCGGTAGAGGGATTGCATAGTCCGATCAATCAATCTCCAAAGGAAGTTGAAGTATTAAAATCACAAATGAGGTCACTAGTAAACGACTTGCTGAAAGCCCAGAAAAAGCTGGATGCAGAGGTACACATGAAGAAGTCTCTTCAGGAAAGATATCTGGATTTGGAACAAGAGCTGGCTAACGTCCAGCTGGGTATGGAGGAAATAGACGACCCTCTCGCTGACCTGTCGGACGACTCCGAATATTACTATGTCCTGTCCTGCTCAACTTGTAACTTCGACTCCCACCATACAGAAATCATGGAGGAGCACCGAAAGTCTACGGAACATCGGGAGAAGGTGGCTCTACTACGAAAAAAGGAGGAAGAGAAGGAGGAACTGCGCATGCAGCTGGCAGCTGTGGCAGCTGACAATGGAGCCCAGAGAGTCTCCAAGAAGCAGAAAAGGAAAAGTAAAAACAGAAGATGACCCATCTGAACCATTATCACCTCTACCAGATCACACACGTGGTCCCTCCGAACGGAGCCAAATCAGTTCGGAAGTTCAAGCTGTTAAATCCATGAAAGGACTATTGAATGAGTAACGTGAACCGACTACACCACAGAGATTGAATCTGTGAACTGTTTTCCGCAGAGACTGAATCTGTGATATGTTACGTTAAACATGAAGTTATATATGTATATATGTTATTACGCTATGTTAAATGGGGGGGATGACTATAAAGCTAAGAAGGGAGGAGTGTTGTGTATGTAACCTGTTCCACCTTAAGAGAGCTTAAGCCTGTTCCACCTTAAGAGATGTACTACTTTCTCAGGCTGCTGTAGACGTAATACCGGGGGTGAACACACCGGTATATAAGCACTGTGCAGTAATCTTGTATTCAGTGTAGTCCCTACCTCCAACCAGTAAAGACCTGTTTTATTATTACTGATTAAGTCTGAGTATTAATTACTTGAACAACTCACAGACTTAACAGTACTGGTGTCAGGGAAAGGGCAGAAAATACTTGCTTAAAGGGGCAGTAGCACTGTTGGAGGAAGCAAGTAACCTGGGTGACAAGGATGTCAGCTAGATCAAAGAAACAAGTGGAAAACTTTAGGGATTCTGACTTGGGTGTCCTCCTAATGGAGATGCAAAGCAGGAGGGATGAACTGTTTGGGGTTAGGGGCTGACATACCAAGACTGTGCAATGCACTGTGTATGCTACCGGTTCATTTCAAGCCACTACTGGTGCCATTTGTATGAAAAGTCAGTGCGTCAGACAGGTCACTGCAGCCTTGTTTGCCCACATGGTTGTTACTCGGGTGGCTGGGTTCCCAAAAGTGCAGGGCCTCCTTGATGGCACCAATATTGTTACCAGGGCACCAAGCAACAACCCTGTGGCAAATATGAATTGATGAGTATTTCATTCAATCAGCGTTCAGGTGATCTTAGGCCACCACAACCTAATAATATAGGTAGCTGCAATAATTCCCTGACAGCAACTATGATCTTATTGAATGGCGGAGCAGGCGTGAGGGGTGGTGTGGCCTACTCCTGCTCCTATCCTATTTCTTATGTTCTTATTAACTTGCAGTAATTAGAAATCCATTTCAGGGCAGCACCCTCTACAGGGGATCATGGGACCTGCGTGAACTCGGACAGCAACTGTGTATCTCCTTAACCAATCAGATTGAATAATTCTGTTTTAGCAGTCTAAACCAGGAAGTGTAAGTTAGAATAGTTAATTCAATGCCAAATCATGTACAGAAAGCAAAATAAAGGTGGGGAAAGAAAGATGGGATTAACACAGAGAGATAAAAGAGACAGAAAGAAAAGTTTAAAAAAAAATCTCCAACAATAATTAAAATCTGAAGGAATGAGACTCCACACTTGTAAAAGTTAATTTTCCGTGCCAGAGAGGTTGTTTGGCAGCAATTAAGACTTATCACACTGTTAAAAATCCACTTATACTAGAATGGACAGGCTCTAACTTTTTCTGATGAGTTTAGTGGGTAATTACTGCAACTTCATGCGTTCCATATGTTTCAATGGCGAGTCTCTCGGCAAGATACCATTATGGTGAAGCTTCTGGAGGAGCAGGGCAACTCAGACAGCAACTTCCTGGTTTCCGCGTTTAACTGCATTTAAATGTGCGGTTGCCCGAAGTTGCTGTCCAATTTACTCTTTAGTAACGGTGAACGTTGATAGCCTCACCATTATTCTTATCACAAAATCCGGGCCATATATTTGTGTATGCTGTGTTCTGAAAAGGGGAACCCATGCAGCCAGAAGGGCTGGGGGTAAGCCTGCAGCCTTGCCTGCAGGGGAAGAAGAGGAGGAAGAAAGAGAAGAGGACAAAGGAGTAGTGGCCCTGGTTGATGCATGTCCAGGCAGACTGCTGTGTCAAAGACTGATTATTGGGCCAGATTTTGCTGTCAAAATAATGGTGAGGCTAATGGCACTCACCTTTATTTATGCGTAAATGGTAAAGCAACTTCAGGCAAGGGGCAGATGCGCTGTTATATGCGCATATCCAAAAGTTTCTATCCAAGTTGCGGCGCTCTGCCATTAGCTTCACGAAAATGGCATTTCACTGTCTGGCTCACCATTGAGATGCATTGAATGTCATGAAGTTGCTGTATTTGCATGGTAGATATGAACTAAACCTGCTGCAGATATTTAGGGCTAGTAATTACAAGTGTAAGTACACTTTTAATGACATGATAAATGTTAATGTCAGCCAATCAACCTCTCTGGCACGTAAAAGTAACTATTATTGACTAAAGTAGTGGACATGAGAATGTCTATGGATGTTATTTATGTGGACTTCCAGAAGGCATTTAATAAAGTCCCATATAAGAGACTGTTTTCTAAGGTAGAAGTCCACGGAATTGAGGGCAAATTTTGATCTGGTTAGGAAATCGGCTGAGTGGCAGGAGACGAGAGTAGGGATAATGGGTAGGTACTCAAATTGGCAGGATGTGACTAGTGGTGTCCTGCAGGGATCTGTGTTGGCGCCTCAACTATTCACAATATTTATTAACGACTTCGATGATGGCATAGAAAGTCATATATCCAAATTTGCCAATGACACAAAGATAGGTGGCATTGTAGGCAGTGTAGATAGAAGCATAAAATTACAAAGGGATATTGATAGCTTAAGTGAACGGGCAAAACTGTGGCAAATGGATTTCAATGTAAGCAAATGTGAGGTCATCCACTTTGGACCTAAAAAGGATAGAAAGAGGGCGCTAATGGGGCACAAATGGCTTTGCGACTGGACGGGACGCTGATATCGACTCCTGCCATATTCAGCGGGAGTTTTGCAGCGGCACTACTGCGTTGCACCCTGATCTTCTTCACCCGGAGATCGTGACGATATCGCCGCGCGCATCACCCCGGACCCGAAATTGACTTCCGCCCCCTGCTGCAGCGCCGGTGGAAAACACCGACAGCTGCAGGAGGTGTGTGTCGGGCAGCCGGCTGCTTCGAGGGTGATGATTAAAGGCAAGGTGGCCGAGGTAAGTAAAAAAAGACTTACCTTTCTTGTTCCCATTTTTTTCGCGTGTTCCTGCCTGCGATCGATCATCCCAGCATTCTGCTTGAGTGCCGGGCTGATCGCGCGGGATAGCGGCTACTTTGGTGGTCCAGGTAGGTATTTTTCATATTGCAGAGCCTGCAGCGATGGCCCTTCCCTTTAAGGGAGGGAAGGAGCCTTTGAACGTGGCCGCGCTGCACGGCCCAGTGTGCAGTGCTGCTGAAGTCTCTGCCCCGCCTGCTGCCGATTGCACTCCAAGAAGCTTGATTTAGCACTCCACTTCCTTCCTGGAGTGTAAAATTGAATTTTTTTTAGCGTTTAGAAACATTAATGCCTGCCGCTAACTTTCTCAACTTTTAAAATTTATCACCCCAAATGGGGCTGTAATGAATTTCTCCCCCTGGATGCTGGCCTTTATATCTAGAGGACTAGAGTACAAGGGGGTAGAAGTTATGCTGCAGCTGTACAAAACCCTGATTAGACCACACCTGGAGTACCGTGAGCAGGAAGGATATATCGGCCTTGGAGGGAGTGCGGCGTAGGTTCACCAGAATGATACCCAGACTTCATGGGTTAAGTTACGAGGAGAGATTACACAAATTAGGATTGTATTCCCTAGGATTTAGAAGGTTAAGGGGTGATCTGATCGAAATTTTCAAGATATTAAAGGGAACTGATAGGGTAGATAGAGAGAAACTATTTCTGCTGGTTGGGGATTCTAGGACTAGGGAGCATAGTCTAAAAATTAGACTATTTCAGGAGTGAAATTAGGAAACACTTCTATGCCCAAAGGGTGATAGAAGTTTGGAAGTCTCTTCTGCAAACGGCAATTGATGCTAGATCAATTGTTAATTTTAAGTTGGAGATTGATAGCTTTTTGTTAACCAAAGGTATTAAGGGATGTGGGCAAAAGGCAGGTATATGGAGTTAGATCACAGATCAGCCATGATCTCATTGAATGGCAGAACAGGCTCGAGGGGCTGAATGGCCTACTCCTATTCCTATGTTCCTGTTATGAGGGTGGCATCTCATTCCTTCAGGTTGTGAATTGTTTTAGGAGATTTTTAAAATGGCAGTTATTTCCAAATATTCCGAGGAATGTGCAAACATTTTTCTTTTTCTATTCTATATCACTGCTCCCCCAGTACTTGCTCTTGGTGAAAGTGTAGGGTGCAGTGACATGCTCCTGATCCCATGGTGAATGCTCTGTATTTGTAGAGTCATGAGATAGTCCCACCACTACTGCTTGTAGCTCATCTGGTTTGCTGCTGCTGGTCCCTACTTACCTCTTCTGCACTCCTCTGAGGGGGGTGGCTGTGAGGGGTAGATGGGTCCTCACCCTAACATGTGAAGCCTCACTTGTCTCTCCTTCTGCCATACCCCAGTTTCTGGCTGCTCCTTGTGGATGACCAGTGAGAACTGACCCTTGGCCATCATTAGCGTGTGAATCCCACTATCAAGCTGCTCTGAATTTGATACCCTAGCTTCTGTAAACCAGATATATAAGCCTCCTTCAAGTTGGAGACCAAGGCCTCAATAGCAGAAGACACAGTGTTGAGGTTGGCAGGGGTTGGGGGAGGGGAGGGTGGGGTGCGGAGGAAGAAAGAAAGGAAACTGTTCAGAACCTTCCTCAGGATAGAGTCTGTAAAAGGGCAAATTGTAAACTATCGACATTTAGATCAGCCTTGATAGGTCAAATATTACAATTTGGGTCACATTGCACAATGAATTCAGTGCATTATTAAGATAAATGTTCCTTTTGTGCATGCCCAGCATCAGGCATCAATCATTGGCGTGCATCTTAAGAACTGTTAAAATGATCAGATGGTAACTCATGGGCTGCACACACATGATTTCCCAATATGCTTTCTTGGCAGTCGAAGCTTTGTGTCAGGAGTACACAAGGAAAAAAATGTACCCTTATGTTGCTTTTAATATGCAGACAGGTCTGAAAATTCTAACATTTACTTATTTTTTGCACGTTGAGCTTGAAAATTTTGATTGTTGAATTTACATTCTCTTGTTATTTTGTTTAAGAGTCTTTTATGCTATGACTTTATAGAGACCATAATTACTATTTTTGTTAATGATGAGTTCAATTGTTCACTCTTTTGTTAAACATTGTTTGGAATAAATGGAATCCAATTTAAACACTCCGAATACTCCCGTCTACTGAACACAGCTAGTACCCATGAATGTGCGATGAGAGCAGGGAATCTAATTCGATACTCCATGTATGTAAGTGTTGTTGACCTTGTTGTTTTCCCTAGTTTTACTAATGGAACTGTCATGTAAGTGGACCATTTATTACAATTGTCATCTTTTATAGTGCCCTTTGAGATGTTTGTGTGGAAGATATACAAGCTCTCAACAAAAGAGGCTTAATAATTACTAATTTTGTTCTTGAACTGAAATTGCATTGTGAAATCGACTTTTTAAAAAATTTATAATTAAACTACTTGCCAACAAGAAGTGTCAAACTGAAGGACTAGTCTACTAAAGCTAAATAATTGTGTGTCACTTTTGTATTTCATTTGTTCATAGTTTGTGATGCTCAGTGCAGTGTGAATTGATTAATATGTTCTACAGTGCAACTTGCCCTCCCTCCTCACATTCAGTGAAAATATTCAAGGTCAAACAGAACAGAGAACAGCAGCAACAGCATGCGGTGATGAAACATACTGAAAGTGTCTGGGTAACGCAGTATCTTGTGTCATGATAACCCCAATTGTAAAACGTTGAGGCTGAAATTCCTTGGGAGACAATTCCCTTGGTGTCAGTGGGAAGGAGCCAAAATAGCATGGGGCAAGCAGGCAAAAGCTGCACTGTGACCACCTCTCCGACACCTACCTACCCCATGCAGCTGTACACTCTGGGTCCTGCCTGTCATTGGTGTGTGTGTATGGGGGGAGGGGGCGGTTACCTATCCCACACCCATCCCTGGCTATGTCTTCTTCACCCCTCTGTGTTGGGGATGATCTGTCACTTTCTTTTTAAAGATTTCAGGGCATTTCTTCGGGGGTTGAGGCCACGTTCCCAGCCTGGGGCCCACATCTGCTTGTGTGGAAGCAGTTATGTCTCAGCTCACTGGACACACCAACCCCCACAGATAAGCTGGGTCCTGACTGAGCTTATGAAGCAGAAACTCCCAAACTAGAAAGACCTTCCCCGGCTCCCTCACCCTTGATGACATTTGCCTCAAGGGGTGGCTGGCATTTCTGTCAAATTCTGGGCTGGTTCCACTGGTCTCCTACTTGAGTTACAGCAGGAGACTGGCAGAAACCCTGAGGAGTTTAGGCTGTAATGTGTTGTTATCAATTGTTTCTTTAGTGAATACTCAAGTGACCCAGCCATAAAACTTTAGCCTTGAAGTGATCATAAAACATTAAAAATGATGAGAGGCACTGAAAACCAGTCATGGGATTCCCAATGTACATTCCTTTGATTGTCATTATTGTCATTATAATGGAGAAATATAAGGAGCAAGAGACAATGGAGGAAAGGAGAGTGAGGCAGCATATGAGGAGGATGTACCCTTCAGGATATTGCCCTCTCCAAAAAATGTACACAAATCCTATGCAGACCATAGTGGTGAACTGTGTTAGAAGGGTGTACTTCACGCAATAGGAGAGCAGTGCCAGCTACTACATGAAGAGCTGTGGCCACGGTCTTCCACCCAGAAACCTTTGCCTGTAGCTGTGAAGGTCACAATCAAGGTCAACCTTTGTGCTACTGGGTTATTTCAGGCAGCCATGGAGATCTGTGCAGTACCAGCCAGGTTGCCATCCAGGCATGTATTTGTCAGGTAACTGACATACTTTTCTAGAGAGCTTGGGTGTTCATCCAGTTTGGATTCACAGCAAAGCAGCAGCAAAATAGGTTTATATTGGCTTTCCCAAAGTGCGGGTGCAATAGATGACACCTATGTTGCTTTGTGAACTCCTCCAGTAAACCCCTTCAACTTCCTAAACAGAAAGGGCTACCACTTGCTCAATTTCCAGATTGTTTGTGACAGCATGCAAAGAATCTGTCACGTCAATGCAAGATTTGCAGGAAGTTGGCATGATGCACTCATCCTTAAGAATTCTGCCTTCCATGAGATCTTCCAGGTAGAATATTGTGTGAACAGATAGCTTATGGATGACAAGGCTTACCTCTTGCTGCTATGGATAATGACCCCTCTAAGAGTTGCTAGAGCAGCAGCAGAGGCGTGTAACAACAAGGCATATACTTTTACCGTAGTGATTATTGAGAAGATCTTTGGGTCTTAAAAGGGCACCTTGGTAGGTCAGGAGGGGTTCTGCAAAAAACCTGAGATCATTGTATCCCACATCCTTATAGCCCACTCTGCTCTGCACATCTTTGGAATCCAAAAGGGTCTGAATATGGACAACACTAGAGAACATGAGAACATAAGAATTAGGAGCAGGAGTAGGCCATACAGCTGCTCGAGCCTGCTCCGCCATTCAATAAGATCACGGCTGATCTTCGACCTCAACTCCACTTTCCTGCCCGATCCCCATATGCCTTGATTCCCCTAGAGTCCAAAAAATCTATCTATCTCAGCCTTGAATATACTCAATGACTCAGCAGCCACAGCCCTTTCAGGTAGAGAATTCCAAAGATTTACAACCCTTTGAGTGAAGGAATTTATCCTCATCTCAGTCTAAATGGCCGACCCCTTATCCTGAGACTATGCCCCCTAGTTCTAGACACTCCAGCCAGGGAAACAAGCTCGCACCATCCACCCTGTCAATCCCCCTCAGAATCTTACATGTTTCAATGAGATCACCTCTCATTCTTCTAAACTCCTGAGATTATAGGCCCAATCTACTCATTCTCTGCTCATAGGATAACCCTCTCATCCCAGGGATTAATCTAGTGAACCTCTAAGACATGTATGTCCTTTCTCCGATAAGGAGACCAAAACTGTGCACAGTATTCCAGGTGTGGTCTCACCAAAGCCCTGTACAACTGTAGTAAGACTTCCTTACTCTTGTACGCCAACCCTCTTGCAATAAAGGCCAACATGCCATTTACCTTCCTAATTGCTAGCTGTACCTGCATGCCAACTTTCTGTGTTTCCTGTACAAGGACACCTAAATATCTCCAACATTTAATAGTTTCTCACCATTTAAAAAATATTCTGTTTTTCCATTCTTCCAAAGTGAATAACCTCACATTTCCTCACGTTATACTCCATCTGCCACCTTATTGCCCACTCACTATCCATTTTCAAGCTCTTTGTTTCCTCCTCACTGCTTACTTTCCCATCTAGCTTTGTATCGTCAGTGTAGTAACCTGGGAGGTTATGAGTAACCTGATCCACCAGGTGGTGCTGTGGCAATTGGTCTCCTGAGTTAAGTCTGATCTGTACTGGTTGTACTCTTTGTTTTTGCTGCCTCATGGCAGAAGCTTTTATGTGCAAGTGTTGATTAAACCATGTTATGGAGTTAACCTGTGTCCATCTCCATCTATGGCCACCTCAAGATACCACATATGGCGACGAGAATAAAGGACGGAAAAGTTTTGGTGGATCAGTCATAGTTAGGGAGTATTCGGAAGAGGTGCTCGGGTTGGTTAGCAAACTAGTCGGAAAAGCACGAGGCTAGGCCGCGGGAGTCGAAACGGAGTTTGATTTTTTGGCTGAAGTGACCGGACGCCAAGGATGGCAGGAACGGTAGGCTCCGTGGCACCTTTTGACAGCAAGTCGCAGTCTTGGGAGGAGTATTGTGAAATACTGAGCCATTTCTTTATGGCAAACGAGGCGGACATTGCTGAAAAGAAAAGGGCCATTTTACTGAGTTGTGTGGGAGCGCAAACCTATACACGGATGAGGAATCTGCTGAGCCCGGAGCGGCCAGGAGAAAAATCTTTTGACGAGTTGGTGAGTCTACTAAAGAATCATTTCAATCCGAAACCTAGTGAAATAGTACAGAGATGGAAATTCAATTCGAGGATTAGGAGGCCGGAAGAAAGCGTTACTGAGTATGTGGAAGAGCTTCGGAAGCTCGCATAGGACTGTAATTTTGGAAATGCGCTCACAGTCATGTTAAGGGACAGACTAGTATGCGGAGTTAACGACGACAGTATACAGCAAAGGTTGCTGTCAGAAGAAGGATTAACGTTTGAGACGGCACTTAAAAAAGCACAAGCCATGGAGACGGCTAACAAGGACATTAAGGCCTAGAAATTCAGTAAGGCGCTGCAAGCTTTGCGCCCAGTTACCGCCTAAAGAGGGCTTCTGCGCTAGTAGAGGAGGTTGCGCTGATATTGAGCTCGGCGGTAATGGCGGCGGTAGCCGGTAGCGCTGCGCCGGCACCGATGACGTCATCGGTGTGCGCAGTGCCCCGTTTCCGCCCCGATGCCGGCCCGACGCCCATATTCAGTTGCCGCCGCCTCCTCCGTGGCGGCCGCTACTAACATCCGGAGACCAGGGCCTTACTGCAGCCTTAGTGGGGCGCATAAAGGTGGAGGTGCGGCCGGCCGCTTTTTCAGCGGCCGCCTGCCCGCACCTCCTTCCCCGGCCTCCTCCACCACCCCCCCCCCCGTGGCATTGCCGGCTGTTTTCCGTGAGCCCGGCACTTCTCCGTGGTGCCGGGCTCATTTGCCGGCACAATCCAGCGGCGATCTCCCCGTTGCAGGCACCTCCACCTTAAGAGAAGGAGGAGGCCTGCAGTACCACAGCCTGCCGCACCGCATCGGGTGGCGCAGCAGCACCTAGAGCGCTGAAATTCAGTTTCAGCGCCCCAAGCGGGGGCGGGCACACCCTGGAATAGCGCCCGGTTCCGACTTGGGGCGCAAAAAGTGAATATCTGACGGTCGCAAATGGCTCCGCGCCCAGCGCTAACTTTTGGGTGCTAGCCAGCTGGCGGGGCCATAGTGAATGTCTAGGCCTAAGGACTTAAACAGTATGAGCAAGGAGAAATGGAGTAAACCAGTGGGAGGAGCTGTTTTCAAGATGGAAGCTGGCGCGAAAAGTCCACCAGTCGGTGTTGGGGATTGCTACCGATGTGGCGGGATGAGCCATTATGCAAAGGACTGCAGGTTTGCAAAGGGAAAGTGCCACAATTGTGGAAAAATAGGGCACTTAAAGAAAGTCTGTAAAAGGGCAGTGAGTGAGAGAAGCAGTGCTAAAGGGGCAAAGCATGCTAAAGGGGGGAGGGAGAAGTACACAAAGCGGGCAAATTACATACAAGAGGAGGAAGAGTCTAGTGAGGAGGTTTTCACTGTATACAGTATAGACACTTCAAGGCCCAACGTACCCCCTCTCACTCAGTATTTGATAGTGAACGGAGGTCAAGTAAAGTTTGAGATTGACACCGGATGTAGTGTAACCATAATGTCGCAGACTGAGTACGCCAAGCTATGGGGGGAAGCAAAAGCACCAGAACTAGGTACATGCCCCATTAGTCCGGGGTTAGCCTAACATCTGTGGTAGGTAAAATTTTGGAGTCCATTATTAAGGAGACAGTAACAGGACATTTGGATAATCATAATTTAATAGGGCAAAGTCAGCATGGTTTTATGAAGGGGAAGTCATGTTTGACAAATTTGCTGGAGTTCTTTGAGGAATTAACGTATAGGGTGAATAAAGGGGAACCAGTGGACATAGTGTATTTAGACTTCCAAAAGGCATTTGACAAGGTGCCACACAAAAGATTATTGCTTAAGATAAAAAATCACGGGATTGGGGGTAATATTCTGGCATGGATAGAGGATTGGCTATCTAACAGAAGGCAGAGAGTTGGGATAAATGGTTCATTCTCAGACTGGCAATCAGTAACTAGTGGTGTTCCGCAGGGGTCAGTGCTGGGTCCCCAACTCTTTACAATCTATATTAACGATTTGGAGGAGGGGACCGAGTGTAACATATCAAAGTTTGCAGATGATACTAAGATGGGAGGGAAAGTAGTGAGTGAGGAGGACATAAAAAACCTGCAAGGGGACATCGACAGGCTAAGTAAGTGGGCAGAGATTTGGCAGATGGAATACAATACTGGAAAGTGTGAGGTTATGCACTTTGGCAGGAAAAATCGTAGAGCAAGTTATTATCTTAATGGCAAGAAACTGGAAAGTATTGAAGTACAAAGGGATCTGGGGGTCCTGGTGCACGAAACTCAAAAGGTTAGTATGCAGGTGCAGCAAGTGATTAAGAAGGCCAATGGAATGTTGGCTTTCATTGCTAGGGGGATAAAATATAAAAATAGGGAGGTATTGCTTCAGTTGTACAAGGTATTGGTGAGACCGCACCTGGAATACTGCGTACAGTTTTGGTGTCCATACTTAAGAAAGGACATACTTGCTCTCGAGTCAGTACAAAGAAGGTTCACTCGGTTAATCCCGGGGATGAGGGGATGGACATATGAGGAGAGGTTGAGTAGATTGGGACTCTACTCATTGGAGTTCAGAAGAACGAGAGGCGATCTTATTGAAACATATAAGATTGTGAAGGGGTTGGATCGGGTGGATGCGGGGAAGATGTTCCCGATGATGGGTGAAACTAGAACTAGGGGGCATAGCCTTAGAATAAGGGGCTGCTCTTTCAAAACTGAGATGAGGAGGAACTACTTCACTCAGAGGGTGGTAGGTCCATGGAATATGCTGCCTCAAAAAGCTGTAGAAGCTACATCATTACATAAATTTAAAACAGAAATAGACAGTTTCCTAGAAGTAAAGGGAATTAAGGGTTACAGGGAGCGGGCAGGAATTTGGACATGAGTCTAGGTTTGGATCGGTCATGGCCCTGTGGGTAGCGGAGCGGGCCCAGGGGCCGTGTAGCCTGATCCTGCTCCTATTTCGTGTGTCTAATTCTGTTAGATTCAGGAGATGGTTCTGTGATAGTGGATTGGCGGTTAGGATCAGATCAGCCATGATCTTATTGAATGGCGGAGCAGGCTCGAGGGGCCGATTGGCCTACTCCTGCTCCTATTTCTTATGTTCTTATGTCTCAAAACCTACACAGGACAGAAGGTGGACATTTTGGGGGCGGCCGAAGTACAAGTGAAACACAAAGGAGTCACCAAAGAGCTTATGGTGGTAGTGGTAGCAGGGTCAGGGCCAAACCTGTTAGGGCGAGGGTGGATCAGTGAGTTGAGTGTGGACTGGCAGGCAATGAATAAAATGGAGGACAGTACAGAGGCACTGCAAGAAGTGCTGATGAAGCATGAGTTAGTGTTCAAGGACGAACTGGGCACCTTAAGGGGAGCCACAGCCAAGATTCATGTAGCCAGTGATGCCACGCCTCGTTTCTTTAAACCAAGGTCGGTACCTTTTGCAATGAAAACCAAGGTTGAGGCGGAACTAGATCGCCTGCTAAAGGACAAAGTAATAGAACCAGTGAAATTTTCAGACTGGGCGGCACCAATAGTCCCGGTATTGAAGCCCGACGATAACGTAAGGGTGTGTGGTGACTATAAGTTAACAGTGAACAGAGTATCATCACTGGAACAGTACCCCATTCCGAGAATGGAGGACATGTTAACATCGCTCGCTGGGGGAGAAAGATTCAGCAAACTGGATATGAGTCATGCGTATCAGCAGATATTGCTAGATGAAGAATCAAAAAAGTTTGTCACGGTGAACACGCACAAGGGGCTGTTCACGTATGCCAGGTTACCATTTGGTGTCAGTTCTAGCCCAGCAATATTCCAACGGACTATGGAGGGCATTCTGCAGGGCATTCCAAGGGTGGCCGTGTACTTAGATGATATTCTGCTAACAGGAAGTGACAATCAGGATCACTTAAAAACACTGGACAAAATGCTACAGCGGCTGGAAGAGGCGGGGCTACGCCTGAAACGGAGTAAGTGTAGTTTCATGGAGAAGGAAGTTACATTCCTGGGACATCGGGTGGATGCCACAGGCCTCCATCCATTACCAGGGAAAGTGCGGGCAGTGCAGGATGCACTTGCACCCACCTCAGTGACTGAACTGAAAGCCTATCTAGGGCTCCTGAATTATTATAACCGGTTTCTTCCCCAAGCTTATCGATGCTGCTGGCACCCCTGCACAAACTGCTGAGAAAGGAGGAGCCATGGCGTTGGGGGCCAGAGCAAGCGAAAGCGTTTCAGCAGTCAAAGGAGCTACTTCAGTCCAGCAGGGTGTTAGTGCATTACGACGAGAAGAAGGAGCTGATAATGTCCTGCGATGCATCACCCTATGGAGTGGGGGCAGTGTTGGCCCACCGCATGCCAGATGGAGCGGAAAGGTCCATCGGGTTTGTTTCACGCACGCTCACAGCTGCGGAAAAGAACTATTCACAGCTTGATAAAGAGGGGTTAGCCATTATATTTGGAGTAAAGAAATTCCATAAGTACATATATGGGAGGAAGTTTGTAATCAGTACTGACCACAAACCTCTTATTAGCTTACTGAATGAGATGAAAGCGATGCCTCAAATGGCATCACAGAGAATAATGAGATGGGCAGTAATACTAAGAGCCTATGAATATGTGATCACGTACAGAGCCGGCAAGGAAAACGGGAATGCGGATGCTCTCAGCCGCCTGCCCCTCTCAAAATCTCCTCGCAGTACTTCCCCTGAGGAGCACGTCCTGATGCTGGATCAGGAGATCAGTCCCCTGATGACTTCAGCGCAAATCCAGGGCTGGACAGCCAAGGACCCCGTTCTGTCAAGGGTCCGTGAGTATGTGTTGAAAGGCTGGCCAGATCACCGTGAGGGACTGGAGATCGCGCCGTACAGACAGAGACAGCACGAGCTCAGTGTCCAAGATGGATGTGTGCTATGGGGAGCACGCATCATAGTCCCAGAGCGGGGACGCTCTACTTTGATGGAACAGTTGCATCAATCGCACCCAGGAATGACTAGAATGAAAGGACTGGCTAGGAGCTACCTGTGGTGGCCTAACTTGGATGCTGAAATTGAGTCAAAGGTAAAGTCATGCACTACATGTCAGGAACAGAGGAAAGCACCTGCCAGGGCACCACTCCATCCCTGGGAGTGGCCCAGCAAACCCTGGAGGAGAATTCACATAGACTATGCGGGACCTTTTAGGGGCAAAATGTTTTTGGTGCTGGTAGATGCTCACTCAAAGTGGATCGACATTTATCCAGTGAGCTCTGCAACGATTGATGCCACACTGAATTGTCTCAGGAACAGCTTCAGCACGCATGGTATTCCAGAAATGATTGTATCCGACAATGCACAGTATTTTGTTAGTGAAGGGAGCAAAGAATTCATGGTAAGGAATGGAATCACACATGTCACCTCGGCTCCATATCACCCAGCCTCAAATGGGTTAGCCGAGCGAGCCGTGCAGACTTTTAAGGAGCTCATGAGGAAGAGCTCAGGTGACACCCTGGAGACCAAGCTCAATAGAGCCTTGTTTAGTTATTGTATAACACCCCAAGCTACCACGGGGCTTTCTCCGGCTGAGTTGATGATGGGGAGAAAGTTGCGGTACACGTTAGACCTGATACACCCAGATCTCAAAAGCAAGGTTGAGACAAAACAAACAAACCAAAAAGCGTACCATGACAAACATACTAAAGCTCGCCATTTCGCCATAGGGGACTCTGTGTACACCCGGAACTTCAGCTATGGACCTAAATGGATACCAGGACTAATCCAGGACATTACAGGACCTGTGTCATACTCCGTGTTACTAGGGGATGGTCGAGGGGTTTGTCGGCATGTGGATTAGCTTTTCAGCCGGCAGCAGGGGGAACTGCCTCAGATGGAACAAAGGGCAGTAGAGGAGGCTGTTCCAGGACCCAGCACGGCTTATAAGGTGCCAGTGGACACTGGTACTGCCAGGCCACAACGGGGCAGAGTAAAACCAACATCAGAGACTACTCCAATCTCAAGTGCAAATGAATCTGAGAATCCACCACAAGTGGAATTAAGACGTTCACAAAGGATTCGCAAGCAACCAGAAAGACTTATACAAACCTGTTAAATTAGTCAGGGGTTAACCATGGTTAGAGCATACTGGTTAATTAAAACGTAGTAGCTAGTAAGGGTTATTGTTTAAGAATTGCATACGGCAATCTTAAGGGGGGAGGAGTGTAGTAACCTGGGAGGTTATGAGTAACCTGATCCACCAGGTGGTGCTGTGGCAATTGGTCTCCTGAGTTAAGTCTGATCTGTACTGGTTGTACTCTTTGTTTTTGCTGCTTCATGGCAGAAGCTTTTATGTGCAAGTGTTGATTAAACCATGTTACGGAGTTAACCTGTGTCTGTCTCCACCTATGGCCACCTCAAGATACCACAGTCAGCAAACCTGGATACATTACACTCGGTCCCTTCATCTAAGTCATTAATATAGATTGTAAATAGCTGAGGCCTAAGCACTGATCCTTGCGGCACCCCACTAGTTACAGCCTGCTAACCAGAAAATGACCCGTATATCCCTACTTTCTGTTTTCTGCCCGTTAACCAATCCTATATCTATGCTAATATATTACCCGCAACCGCATGAGCCCTTATCTTGCGTAGCAACCTTTTATGTGGCACCTTATCGAATGCCTTTTGGAAATCCAAATATACTACATCCACTGGTTCCCCTTTATCTACCCTGCTCTAAAAAAGCTCTAATAAATTTGTTAAACACGATTTCCCTTTCATAAAACCATGTTGACTCTGCCTAATGATATTATGATTTTCTAAGTACCCAGTTACCACTTCCTTAATAATGGATTCCAGCATTTTCCCGACGACTGATGTCAGGCTAACTGGCCTGCAGTTCCCTGTTTTCTCTCTCCCTCCTTTCTTGAATAGCGGGGTCACATTTGCTACCTTCAAATCTGCTGGGACCATTCTAGAATCTAGGGAATTTTTGGAAGATCACAACCAATGCATCCACTATCGCTGCAGCCACCTCTTTTAGAACCCTAGGTTGTAGAGAGGTGGCCTTGGCTGCTTGGAGGCAGAACTATGTGGAGGAGAGCATCAGGACTGACCTGAGCCTGTGCATGGGGGTGATAATCCTTGAACATCCTTTGTTTCAGAGAAGTACCCAAGAGATCTGGGTTCCACGATTCCAAAATCCTGGGCAACCCTCTCCTCAGCCTCTGTTGGGAAGGTGGCACATCCTCCCCTGCTCCCCAAGTCAGAGCATTGGGGAAGTGCTCACAACGCCTTTGTCCTTCGCCGCTCCACAATCCATGACTCATTCAGCAGTGAGGGACAGGAGGAGAATGGATCATGGGGTCAAGGCCTACCCCCTGAAGCCATGGCTAATGACACCATTCCACTTCAACAACAGGAAAGGTACAAAAATGCACACACGCTGACCCAGCAAGTGGTGGAGAGGACCATCAAGGTACTTAAAACATGCTTCCAGAGCCTGGATAGATCAGGGACAGGGGTGTCCTACCGTATTCCCTGAAAAAGTGTCGAAGATTGTAGTGGCCTGCTGTGCACTGCACAGGTTCACCCTGCAGGAAGGGGTCACCCTTGGCTTGCCAGACAAGATGCCCATGGAACCGGAGGATCCTGACCCTTGTGTCCCTAGGCCCATGGGTGGTTGCCTCCCAGAGGAAGTCACGCTGATATCAGCCAGGGTGGCCAGAGAGCGGCTTGTGGCTCAGGTGTTTGGTCAAGGATTTCCCGCCCCCTCGCCTCCCCCAAAGTTCCACCAGTGGAATGGAGGTGGATCAGGAAGTCTGAAGCAAATTTTCTGTGGAATGATCCCCATGGTGACGCAAACACAAAGAAGGACAGGCCAGATTGAAACAAACAAATGAACTTTTATTAAGTGCAACAGTTCAGTAATGGAATCAGCAAGCAGCATCACTGTAAAAGCAGATGAGAACAAAAAAGCAGTAAATTCTCACCAGGAAAACTCAACAAGGGACAACTACAGAAAGTTGAGCTGTTTTAAAACCAGCAGACAAAAAAGAAGAGGTCCACACCCTTCAACAAGGGATGGGCCGAGGAGTGAAAGGCCAGCAGTGGTAACACTATATTGAGGTGGTCAATGAGAAAGTAGGGCATAGTTTTATAAATAGTGACACATTGGGGGTAATTTTAATATGGGTGAGTGCGTGGGATTGGGTGTGGGTGGGGGGTTAAATGGGGAAAAATTCAGAGCACATCAGGAAGCAGGCTCTAACATGCCGACTTCTGGGTTTTACGGAGGCGGGATAATGGGTGGGCAGCCAACCTGCTCCCAGGAGGCAGATTGGCATTTTAAATATGTTAATGAGACTGGAAGCCTCTGATTTAACTGTGGGCGGCTGGGTTTCTCAGGCCTCGGGAAAACCTGGCAGCTGAAGCAAGGCGAAGACAGCTTAGGGGAGAAGATAAGTGCCTTTACAGCGCTGCTTGTGTGCCAGGAGGAGCAGGAGTGTTTCCCCCGGACCCGCAAGCCCCCCCACCATCAGACCCTCCCCCATACAAAGATCCCCAGGGTCTGGGACTGGACCTCCCACTGGGGTCTGGGATCCCCCCCAGGGTCTGGGATTGGACCTCCCCCTGGGGTCTGGGATCCCCCCCCAGGGTCGGGGATTGGATCACCCCCTATGGGTCGGGGATTGGAGCCCCCCCCCCAGGGTCTGGGATTGGACCTCCCCCTGGGGTCTGGGATCCCCCCCCAGGGTCGGGGATTGGATCACCCCCTATGGGTCGGGGATTGAAGCCCCCCCCGGGATTGGGCCCCTCCTCCCGAGGTGGGGGATTAGACCCCCCTTGAGGTTGTGGATCGAACCTATCCTACTCCACAGCATGCGGGGAAACCCAGACTTCCGGGTTTCTTGTCCGAAAATCTGCCCCTCGTCTACTTAACCTGTCCCAGTAAATATCCAGGCTATTTTTTCTGTAACAGCACTTTACATCGAAACGTCGTTAACAGTAGTAAATAACTATTCTACAATGAATGTGTCTACATCACTGCCTGTAAACTAAGCAGTAGCAGTAGCAGTGGTAACACTGTAATAAGGTAATGCATAGCATTGGTAGTTGGGCAAAACATGTTCTGGTTCACAGCACTTTGAAGTAGATTTGTTCAACAGTATATTTGAACAAAATTTTTGAAGAAACAAATCGTGTCAACATAACTTAGAAAAAAATCATCAGCAACAATAAATTTAAATATCAAACTACAGTAAATTGTGTAGATGGGAGCAGGAAGTTATAGAGTGACACTGGCAGACTAAGTGAGTGGGAAAAATTATGGCAGATGGCGTTCAATGTGGGGAAGTGTGAGCGCATCCCCTTTTGATCCTAGAAAGACAAATGGTAATATTTTCTCAATGGTGAGTGATTCAGAGTTGTGGAGGAGCAAAGGGTTTTAGGTGTCCGTGTATCAAATCATTAAAAGCTAGTGCACATACATAAAGCGATTAAAAAGGCTAATGGAATGTTGGCCATTATCTCAAGGGGTTTGGAATTCAAAAGTGAGGAAGTGATGCTTCAGTTGTACAGAGCCTTGGTCAGACCTCATCTAGAGTGCTGCATTCAGTTTTGGGCACCAAATCTCAGGAAAGATATATTGGCCTTGGAAAAGGGATACATCACTAATTCAACAGAATTACACCAGGGCTTAAAGGGTTAAATTATGAGGGCAGGTTACGTAACTAGGTTTGTACTCCCTTGAGGTTAACAGGTAGAACGGTAATCTGAGGTATTTAAAATGATAAAGGTGGTTAGAAACAGACAAACTATTTCCTCTGATGGGCGAATCCAGAACAAGGGGGCCATAATCTTAAAATTAGAACTAGGGTGTTTAAGAGTGAAATAAGGAAGGATTTTTTCACAAAAAAGGATAGTGGAAATCTGTCACCTTTCTCTCCCAAAAGGCTATGGATGTTAGGTCAATTGAAAGTTTTAAGACTGAGATAGATAGTTTTATAACAACAGAAAATGCTGGAAAAACTCAGCAAGTCAGGCAACATCCGTGGAGAGAAATTTGAGTTGACGTTTCGGGTTTGACCCTTCTTCAAAACTGGAGAGAAAAGGAACTAGATCGAAGGCAGGGCTGCGATCGGACAAAAGAATAAAAGAACCAAAAGAAGTAAAAGAGATTAGAAGCTAGACGAGATGGTAATAGGCTGTGATTAGGTGTAAAGTGTACTGGCAGGGCAAAAGATAGCTGCCAGGTGTGAGAGAGAAACAAAAGGAAAGGGGGGGGGGGGGGGAAAGGAAAGGAGTGGAAAAATATAAGTGAAAATGAAATAGGGGCCGAGGTTATGATCTGAAATTGTTGAACTCGATATTGAGACCGGAAGGCTGCAGACTGCCTAATCGGAAGATGAGGTGCTGTTCCTCGAGTTTACGTTGAGCTTCCGTGGAACAGTACAAAAGGCCAAGGACGGTGAGGTCCGAGTGGGAATGGAGCGGTGAATTGAAATGACAGGCGACCGGAAGCTCGGGGTCACCCTTACGGACTGAACGGAGGTTTTCTCTCCAGTTTTGAAGAAGGGTCAAACCCGAAACGTCAACTCAAATTTCTCTCCACGGATGTTGCCTGACTTGCTGAGTTTTTCCAGCATTTTCTGTTGTTATTTCGGATTTCCAACATCTGCAGTATTTTGCTATCATCGTAGATAGTTTTATGTTGGGTAAGAGTATCATGGGATATGGAGCAAAGGTGGGTGAATGGAGTTGAGGTACAGATCAACCATGATCTAGTTGAATGGTGGAACAGGCCTGAGGGGCTGAATGACCTACTGTTCCTATCTTCCTGCATAATTTGAAAATCTGTTGAATCACTGTAGACTTATGGGATTATAAGAGTTCCCAGTACATTATTGCTGGAAAGACAGAGCTATTAGGAGCACAAGCTGGAGTTTTATGAGGCATCATTTTCATTTATGTGGTAGTGTGATGTGCCATGAAGTGTCTGAATATTGGTTCATACAAGAATAATCGACTGAGATATACTTTTGTGACTGAGGGTAAGTTGCAGTTGCTTGAAACGCTGCTTCTCACTCTATTTTACTTTAATAATATATTCTGATATTTTATCCAGTGCTTTGGTTTAGTGGATTTCTTGTCCAGGAACTCTATATTTAGATAATTAGGTTATGGAGCTGATTTTCATCAGTACTTTATTCTTCCATTGAAAGCAATGCTTGTGTAAATGTAGATGTAACTGTCCTGTCAAGTAATATTAATTTTCCTTCACTCACACACCTATCTTAACAAGCACCTGAATAAATAGACTACTCGTTGAGTGGGACAAGCTTGTGCTAAACTCAATAATAAATAAAGAGCTTAGGAAACCATCTGAAAAATGATCTGTTCAGTTACCATCTCTGCTACCTCTGCCTCCTCCACCCCTGATAAACACCCCAAAAGCATTACAAAAAATGTCTTAAGATGAAACTCAGAATGTGACTGAAAGAAACGGTACTGAATGATTTCGATTTTGATTTGTGAGGCACCTTACTAGTGGAAATTTAAAAAAACGCACACTTAACGAGAACAGTTCCATCCATTCAACGTCCTCTGTGCGGAGTAAAATAAATGCTAAACTCAACAGCAGGCAGTTAGTAAGAATGAGCAGATGACTCGATGTATAGCTGGAAAATGAATGAAATTCCATAAATCCTGGGGTTTCAATCCTCACTTTTGCTTGCTCTAGCTTTCAACAGAAAAGGGATTTATTTCGGAGGAAATAGTAGCAGTTTACAATCAACAAAATATTTAAAAAATTACAATTATTTCATAGAATCTTGTGAATGTAATAGTGCAGATCTAGCACAATATTGAAAAATCAGAGTAAATCAGTTTTTGCAACTGTTACTAAAAATTGTGTGCAATTTGAAAACTGAAAAGAGCAGTTAGTACTTAGATTCCATGCTATAGATGAGAATAGTTTTATAATGGGACTGGACAGATAGACACACCATAGTTTTACCTTTCATCAATGGAATGAAAGTCTTTTCTCTCTACTGGCTGCAAAGGTCCTACATCAGCTGTCAGGTGCGTGGGGCAAAGTGCATGATGTGAGTCAATGAGAAATGAGGAAACTAAGGGATAGAGACAGAGCCTGGTCCAACTAAAATCAGCTGGCTCTTTCTAGTCATTTCAATCAAAGCAGAAGTTTTTAAATTCACAGCAGTGGGTATAAACTTCAACACAATGTTTTACCTGCATAGTACCAATTAACATCAACAGAACAATTACTGTCAACATAATGCGGAGATGCCACATTGCAGCAGAGAAAGTCTGTGACCTTTCAGTGTTGTACAGGGAAGTTATAAAATCATAGTGTTGGATAAAGAGAACACAGACAGATGGACAGATAGATTGAATTTGAATTGGAGACATATCTGATCCAAAAATAGAAAATAAAATGACAAATGGCTAATAATTGGGTGAAAATTGCAATCTTATTGCTTTAAAACATAAAGTAAAAGGGTTAATGTAGAAAGTAGGGGTTACATGAGTTGTTAGTATTCATTTGTGTCTGCTGTTTTGTAAATATCAATAACTAGCTGGAGGGGGGAAAGGAAAATAGCCATTTTGCTGAGTCTCTAAATAATAGAATTGTATTTAGCATTTAGCAGTAACAGAGCATAATAAACATCTGCTCATTAGTGAAGAGTAAGACAGGGTTGGCAATTCAATCTTATTGAACAGGTAATTAAAGTCCAGCAAATGTGTTTGCCAGCTTAGGAATGCTTATGACTAACAATTATAACAGCTGGATTGAAATGAACACACAATTATCTGGTTTATATTTCTTTCCAAACAAATGTGACAAGTTCATTAATTTTAATAACCTTGCAATGAGCTGAATAAATGGAATATAGCATTCAGCAGGTGTGTGATAAAATATTTTCTCTGACTAGATTTTGCAGTGAATTAGATCAGTTACACATCACCCTTTTTACATTCATGTCTATAAACCATTGCCAACATAGGCTTTCATGGTGGTAGTTCTTTTTTTTAAAGAAAAAACACTAATGATACAACTTAAAGTAAAAAGCAAACAAATTAACACACAGGGGGATTACACAGAGCTCTCGCCTCTACATTTCCAGCCAGCTGACCAGTGCCAACAATATGTCTGACACTGCTCTTGAACCTGAGAAAACTTGCTTGTGTTGCCCTCGTGTGACATTTTCATCTCCAGTGCTGTTTGTCCTTATGAAATGTACAGGAGTTTGCTGAATCAGTAACTAATTCATGAGCAGTTTTATGCTGCACTCATGTCCATTGGGAGTGCCAATTCACTCATTGAAACTCATTTAGAATCATTAACATCCAGCAGAAATGAAAGACATTTACCCCGTCTCATTCCTGGATACAAGCTTATGGCACAGTGATCCAACCTACTATCTCACTTGGTCGTCTGAACTTTTAATTTTCCAATTTGTAATACTGATTACATTTAAATGAAGCTATCAAACTGCCTATCATTGTTTCATTGATTTTGTTGGTTATTAAAGTACATTTTCTGAGAGCTTTTCTTTACTTGAAATCAATGATGTCTGGCCACAATGAGCTTGCTGTATAATCTATTTTTTTTTCTTTCTGACACGGATTGACCTGCTGTACATTTCCAGTGTTTTCTATTTTTATTTTAGATTTCCAACATTCAGTTTTTTCCTCCTTAAAGAATTAATTGTTGAGCAAAATGTGGTCAATATAAAAAAATTGAGGGCAAATTCTTGTATATCAGTACAAGTAATTAATTTTCTGACAAATAAACACAATGACTTGTTTCAATAGTCTGGTTCTAATGCTCTATTTAAAGTGAAAGCAGTATTTATTTATTTATTATATATAATGCTAATCTTTCTGTTGTATTTAAATGGTCCATTTCCTCGCACCCTGCCCTCTAAGTGTTACCTACATTTCAGTTTACAAAAAGTCAGTTTTGCTGCCTTTGGCAGAAAAAGAGAATGCTTCTCTTCACAGAAGATAAATGGAAAGTAGGTAGAACATTTCTGTTTCAGTTTTTCTGCCTAATCTTAGAAATGCTACCATGGTAACAGCAGTGCTGCAGTGTTTTGGTAGATCTGGACTGTGGAGTTCAACATTTCTTTAATTAAAATGGTCTTGTTTAGATGTCTTATCATTGGCAGTTAAGGAATATGGGGTACAAATTCAACTTGGGCAACAGCGCAAAAACAGGCGATATCGCATTGGCTGTCTGTTATATCCACCGCCCTACATACCGTTCCATTGATGTCAGCGGAACTGAATATCGGGCTAAGCGTGTAACGGGTGGCCGATGCAATACCACCCATTTTACATTACCGCCCAAGACACATTTCTACCCCAATAAGTTTGGAATCACTTAATGTACAGCAGGTCAATCCATGTCAGAAAGAAAGAAAAATAGATTATACAGCAAACTCACTGTGGCCAGACATCATTGATTGCAAGTGAAGAAAAGCTCTCAGAAAATGTACTTTAATAACCAACAAAATCACCTGCTGGTTCCTGATCAGACCTAAAGCACATGAAATGCTGTATACTCACCAAAGTAATTTGAACACTGCCATTCTTACGTATCTCTTTTACTCTTGTTAAACTCTTCCTAGAAATTGGATAAGGCCTAAAAATGGGCACGGGTATCGCTATGCTCAATTAGCCCACACCCATTAAGTCCGATGCAGGCAGCATGCAAACTTCATGCTGCCTGCTAATTAAAATAATTGTAGCGGAAAGGAAGCGCTAAATGCGCTGTTCAGTGGCTTAGCCCCTCAGCAGGGGGCCCAGGTTCGTGCGAGGCTTGAACCAATTAAAGCTAGCCTGCACCTCCTAAAGGCAGCCTGCACCTCTTAAAGAGAAGGTGCATTCTGGCTTCAGCAGGTGATGGAAGAGGCTGGGAAACAGACTGAGGAGCGGGAAAACTGAGTGATGGCACAACATGGCTAAGGGAGAGCTCCCAGATTTTCAGACACAGCACTGCAGGCCTTGGTGCGGGAGGTGGACAGGAGAAGAGAGGTCATCTCTCCACAGGAAGCCCAGCATACAAACTATGAGAAGGCATTGTGACCAGATAGCTGTTGCGGTCAATACCAACAGTGTTGCCCAAGGTCCTGGATGTAGTGCCGAAAGAAGTTCAATGACCTCACACGAGTGGTCAAGGTCAGTGAATTCATCTTCAAATTCCATATCCTACAAACTGTACCACTAGTCACACACTGCTCAATTCACCACACCCCCATTACTCACCTACTAACAATCTCTATCAATCACGACTCATACCTCACATTCACAGGCTCCAACTCACCCTCACACACTGACCACTGCTGCATGCCTCACACCCACATTTCACAGCTTGCCCGCACTGCCAGCTATTCAAGCATGCCAGCCACATCAACCACTGACACGCTTCCCTCTCTTGCAGGACAAGGTAGCACACCGCAGTAGGCAGCGGCAGCTAACCGGAGGGCAACAGGCGCGCCTCCAAATCCTGACCCCTCTCAAGGAGACGGTGCTCGGCATAATAGGAGTGGCTGAGACTGAGGCTGTGGCCGTGGCAGCGCTGAAACCATTGAACAGGGTGGTATGCTTATACTTATTTCTCCTTCTCACATCCCACTTCTTCCTCATCCCACAATCTCTTCTGACTTACAAGCTGCACATGGTGTAAGCATGCACCCCTTGCTTTCCCCTCCTCCCCCTCACTTCAACCCTACTCCTGTGCCTTTCTCATTACAGACACCCAAGAAATAGAACCAGGTCAGGCAGTGATGCAAGAGGAAGTGGCGTGTGTTGATGAAGAAGAAACCCCATCACTCGATCTGACAGTTGCAGACACCAGCTCAGATACTGGCACTGCGTATACTTTAGAGGGTAGTATAGAGGCGGGATCTGCACGTGGTGATTCACCGGGCACGAGCGGGCTACAGCCAATGCAGGGGAAAACTGTAGCACAAGTGCCAACTCCCCAGAGGGCGAGGTGGCACACGAGCTCTGCTGCACAGGACTCAGATGAGAACTTCAATGGAGTGGCCTACAGAACAAAGCTGATGGGTATGCACAACGAAATGCCTGGTTTATTGACAGGCCTGCCAGAAAGTATGAATGCAATGTCAAGCAGCATGGAGGAGTCCAGCTCCAACCTTGCACAGAGCTTTGCTCAGTGCTTGGCGTCCATCCTTTCCAGTGTAGAAGGGGTGGGCAGATCCATTAGCGCACTTGTGGACCAAACCATCATGCAGCGTCTAATAGCTGATGTTTCAGCTTCCATTGCAGCACAAGCAGAAGCCACCTAACATCTGAGTGCTGCAGTGGAAGTTCAAACAGAAGTCATGCAAGCTCAGCTTGCTACCACACAAACTCAGACTGCTGCCATCATAGCAGGGTTTACCAGCATGGAAAGGGGCTTGCAGGGTGTCACAGCAGTCCAGCAATCTGCCCTCCAGCAGATTACTAGGATTGCTGAGGTGCCGCCCCGGGGGAGTGGCAGTGGCTCCGTGGAGAATGAACTTCTGTCCTCTCTCAGGATGACAGCATTCGCCCTCCCACCACTTCCCCTCTGCGCCACTTTAGTGAAATAGAGACATTGCATGCATTGTTCCTCGCTGAGGTTGAGGTAGGAGAATTGCACCCTGAAGACCCTGGGTGGATATGGCCTCCTGCTGAGAGCCCTTCTCCCACTCCTCCTCCCTCTGCCAGCAGCTTCTTCTGCTCTGCGTCGCCTCTGCTCATTCTCCTTGTTATGCTGCAGGCCAAGGGGGTTACAAACTACTGCACCTGTTGTGTATGTACCTTTAAGAGAATAACTGGTCTCAGACTGCAGTACCGGCAGTGACCACCCCTGTATAAAAGGCGCTAGAGAGCCTCTGTTGTTTAGATTCGTTATTGCCTTTCACCAGTAAAGATCTGTTTGTTTTCTCTCCTGCTAGTCCGTGTCTCAATCATTCACGGACTTAACACTGGCGACGAGTAAGAAATGAACTTACCTGCAACTCGGCAGCAGCTCCGACGACGTTGTTGAAGGTCGGAGCCAGAAGAAAGAAAAAAAAAAAAATAGAGTCCATTGAAACTCGAGAAATGGGCGTCGACCGTCAATCATCGGGTTCAAAACTTGCAGGAGAGATTGTCCAGAGCCAGGCTGGGTTCCTCGTTCCGTGGTTTCCCAGCTAATCGGGCTGGTGGCAGGTAGTGCTCTGATCCTTCCTGGGCTGCGGCGGGCTGTAGCTCGATCAGGTGGCCTTTCAACGGGGCCGGGCAGTGAGTCGGGAAGCAAAGAGAGAGAGAGAGGGTGGAGCATACAGGGCGCGGCCAGTGTTTCGAAGCCGGGCAGCGTTCGGACCTAAGAAGAGGGAGGGAAGTGTCCCAGAGGGTCCGCTCCACGACGGGAAAATAATAAAAGAAAAAGAATCAATATTTAACGCGCAGGAAACCGTGGAAAGCAGCGCTAACAACAGCGGGGAAGAAGACAAAGCGCGGGAGGCGCCATTTTGTTAAATCGGGGAAGAAGGCAAAGCGCGGGAGGCGCCATTTTAGATTTGCAAGATGCCGAAGACTGGCTGTATCACTGCTTTTGATAATACATTAGAGGACTGGACCACGTATGTGGAAAGAGTCAAGGTATATTTCGAGGCAAACGAAATAGCGGAGGGGAAAAAGGCATCGATATTGCTAAACTTAATGGGCGCTAGAACGTACGGCCTATTGCAGGATCTGATTACTCCAGCCAAACCGAAGGCGAAGAGTTTTAACGAAATTGTTGCTGTTCTACAGGAACACTTAAACCCTGCACCGCTGTTGATAGCAGAAAGATTTAAATTCCACAGGAGAACTCAGCACAAAGATGAGAGCAATGCTGAGTATCTTACGGAACTACGCAAGCTATCAAAGCACTGCCAGTTCGGAGCAGGACTGGCAGATACTCTATGGGACAAATTTGTCTGTGGACTCCTGAGTGAAGGAACACAGAAGAAGTTACTCGCAGAAAAGAGCTGACGCTAGATAAGGCTTTCAGCGTGGCAGTATCGTATGAAGCAGCAGCCAGGGGAGCTGCAGAAATTCAACAAAAACCACAGGAATACGGCACCCACGAAATGACACGGGGATTTGCAAAATGTTATCGCTGCAGCAGAACTAACCATGACCAGAAGGACTGCTGGTCCAAAGACAAAATATGCAGACAATGCGGGAAGATTGGACACATTGCACGAGTTTGTAGGTCTGGGAAGAAGACCAGCGACAACAAAAAGGCTACTAAGGAACCATACAAGAAAGTACAAAAGATGACGGACAGTAGTTCCGAAGACCAGATGAGCGATAGTGAATCTGAGAACAGGAGATTAAGCTGTCTCAAACTTCACAATGTAATCGCAAAAGAGGATCACCGAACCATTTGGGTCACCCTCATGATAGCAGGGTCCCAAGTTAAAATGGAATTGGATACAGGATCAGCGCTAACCGTCATGAATCGACGAGACTACGAGCGGCTATTTTCACACATACCCTTGAGAGAGACATCCATCGTCTTGACGACGTATACAGGGCAAAAAGTATACCCCAGAGGAAAAATAAGGGTGCCTGTCGAATACAATGGCAAGAAAATACGGAAATTGTATCTCTACATACTGCCAAATGGTGGACCACCGTTATTGGGACGGGAATGGATCAGGAAGATAAACTTAGATTGGCATTCCATTCATGCAATGACGGTGGATGGTAAAAAAGATGAAGACGTCACTCCTGGACGATTGTCAACAATCTTAGCTAACGCCAAAGAGGTATTTCAACAAGAATTGGGCACGCTTAAAGGCGTAACTGCCTCGATAAAAATAGAAGAGAATGCAGTTCCCAAGTTTTTCAAAGCGAGACCGGTACCATATGCAATTCGCCCAGCTGTCGAGGCAGAGCTGGGGAATCTGGAGAAGGCGGGCGTGTTGTCTAAGGTCGACTGGAGCTAGTGGGCGACACCCATCGTTCCTGTCATGAAGAAAACGTTAAGCAATAAGTCCGGAGAGCCAAGGAAGATTCGCATCTGTGGGGATTTCAAGGTGACGGTGAACCCTGTCCTTCGCACAGTACAACATCCTCTTCCAAGGATAGAAGACATCTTCGCCTCGCTGTCTGGAGGAAAGCGTTTTACAAAAATTGACCTGGCACAAGCATATTTGCAGATGGAGATTGAAGAGTCCTCTAGGAAGTATCTCACGATAAACACTCACAAAGGTCTTTACCAGTATCATCGATTGGTATTTGGAGGAGCATCGGCTCCGGCGATATGGCAAAGAGTGATGGAACAAGTCCTGCAAGGGATTCCGGGGACTCAGTGTTACTTGGACGACATCCTTGTAACAGGTGAAGATGACAGTGAACACCTTAACAACCTAGAACAGGTGCTCACTAGACTACGGGAACATGGGCTGCGAGCCAACCGCCCCAAGTGCGAATTTTTTGAGAAACAGATATCGTATTGTGGCCACGTGATTGATGAAGAGGGGTTACATAAGTCCCCTGACAAAATTGAAGCGGTTGTTAAGGCCCCAGCGCCTGAAAATGTGTCGCAACTGAGGTCATTCCTCGGGTTGGTGAATTACTATCATAAGTTTTGCCGAATTTGTCGACAATTCTGCACCCACTGAACGCCCTGCTACGAATGGGGGTAGCATGGAAATGGAACGATGATTGTAAGCGTGCTTTTCAGAAGAGTAAGGACTTAATCACTTCAAGGGAAGTATTGGCTCACTACAACCCAGCACTGCCAATCAGGCTGGCGTGTGATGCGTCTCCCTACGGCATTGGGGCGGTACTGTCACATAAATTCCTTAATGGTTTAGAGAGGCCGATAGCTTTTGCGTCACGCTCGTTAACTTCTGCCGAGCGTAACTACGCCCAGATTGACAGAGAGGCCCTCAGCCTAGTGTGGGGGGTGAAGAAGTTCAATCACTATCTGCAAGGTCAAAAATTTACTCTACTAACCGATCATCAACCTCTTGTCTCCATTTTCAACCCGCAGAAGGGCGTACCGATAATGACAGCACAACGGCTGCAGAGATTGTCCCTTTCCCTAGGGGCACACCAATATGACATTGAGTACAAAGGAACTAAACAGCATGGAAATGCTGATGGATTGTCACGTCTACCGTTGCCGACGGTGGAAGAAGAAGACCTTGCAGTGGATCCAATGGAGTTATTCCACTCGACCATAGTCGAATGTCTTCCTGTGACGAACGCAAACAGAAAAGGAAACACGGAATGACCCGACACTATCACGGGTCTATGATTTAACGGTGAAGGGATGGCCAGCACATGGCGAACCACTGCTGCCAGCATTCTCGCCGAGAAGAGAACAGCTGTCAGTGTGCAGAGGAACCTTGATGTGTGGATCCAGAGTAGTAATTCCACCTAAGTTGACGGATAGAGTGATCAATGAGCTTCATGAGGGTCAGCTGGGTGGGGTAAAAATGAAGAGCTTAGCCAGAGCGTTTGTGTGGTGGCCGGGAATCGATAGAGAAATCGAAGAGATGACCAAGAGCTGTGCAGGATGCCAGAAGGTCCAAAACGCCCCACCACAAGCTCCTCTGCATCCATGGGAGTGGCCCTCATCTCCATGGCAAAGGGTGCACATTGATTTTGCTGGTCCCTTCATGGACTCGATGTTTTTAATTGCGGTGGATGCACATTCAAAGTGGCCAGAGGTAATAAAAATGTCCTCAACCACCACGGAAAAAACTATCGCAGTTTTACAAACCATATTCGCCAGAAATGGGCTGCCTGAACAGATTTGCTCCGACAATGGACCACAGTTTGTGTCTGAAGAGTTCCGGAGGTTCTTAAAGAACAATGGTGTTAAGCATTACACATCTGCCCCATATCATCCAGCCACTAATGGATTGGCCGAGAGGTTTGTCCAAACATTCAAGAAGGCTATCAAGGCAATGTGTAATGAAGAGATACCCCTACAACACAAGGTGGACAACTTCTTGTTTGCCTACCGGAATGCGACACATGCGGTTACCAACCAAACTCCAGCCATGATGTTCTTCAATCGAAGACTACGATGCCGCTTGGATTTGGTTAAGCCAAACGTCCGAAGAGATGTGGAGAACAGGCAGTTTCAGAATATGAATGAAAGGCCGACCAGGAGTTTTAAGATAGGGCAACCAGTTTTGGCCCGGGACTACCGCACTGAGAAATGGCAGCCAGGAACGATTTGTACACGACAAGGACCTCTCATGTATACCGTGGATGTTGGGGAGAGCATTGTAAGACGCCATGCTGACCAGATTCTAGAGTCACTGGAAAACGTCAACTCCACACCACGATCTGATACACCTGGTAATGAAATCGACGCTCCAATTGCAGCTACCGCAGAACCGGTAATATTGGAAGCAGATGAACCAAACAACGACATTGATTCCGACTCAACATTGCCAGAAGAACCTGTTACCCCAAAGAGGCGTTATCCAGACAGAATCAGGAAGCCTCCTCAAAGACTGAACATATAATTGCTTACACTTAACCAATGTATCTAGCAACAGTAATTGTGATTGTAATTCGTTATCATTTAGTTGTTAAATGAATGTTATGTACTGTTTATCTAAAAGGGGAGGAATTGTTGTGTATGTACCTTTAAGAGAATAACTGGTCTCAGACTGCAGTACCGGCAGTAACCACCCCTGTATAAAAGGCGCTAGAGAGCCTCTGTTGTTTAGTTTCGTTATTGCCTTTCACCAGTAAAGATCTGTTTGTTTTCTTTCCTGCTAGTCCGTGTCTCAATCATTCACGGACTTAACAGCACCCATGTCTGGGAGCAACTGTTCTGAGCAGACCCCTTGCAAGTCAGTACCAGGTCTTTGAACACCTGCCACACCACTCCTTGTAGACTATAAGCAACTTTAAAGATGTCCAGAAAGCACCAAACATTTGTACAAACTCAGCAACAGCTAGTAGAAATCAAACAACAGATAACCTGTAAGTAGGTGATGATCCCTTTAAATTGCGCTGGTGGGGAGTCCTTCCTGTTGCTGAACGCATGTTCAGCTGTGCGAGGTTAAGAGAGGGCAAGAGCTCCAGTGTTGAGGTCGGAATAGGCAGCCCTGGAGCCAATCAGTGTTACATGCTGATTGACGTCATGATCTGCCTACTCTGCATACTTCTGGCACACGCTCCCAGCGCCGACGCTAACACCCTCACCAAAATGGCGTCTGGCGCGGCCTGCACCAGAAGTGTGTGCGCACGCTGCTCAAACACCATTCTCGAGCCAAATCTGCACCCGTAGCGCCCAAACAACGGGCACTATGCAAACGAATTTTTTTAGCCCAATATGTTTATTCAAAAACATCCAAATTAAAGTTGGCCATGGAGCTCTAGAGATATAGTAGGGGGCTCCTCTACATAGAACCCAATATGGCGAGTTGTGCACTTCCTGCTCACCAATTGGTAGCATAGTAGGCCGGTTAGCAACCAATAAATGGGCGTTGCGCGGTCGAATTTCTAAGCCACAGTTGCTGAGGTGCCTTTCATATCAAGAGATTCTACACCAACCTCCCACTACACAAATAGTTCTACCTAAAGTGGCAGCAGATAATACAAGAATCTGATATTCTCCATTTATGAAGACATTATTTTGGGATTTAAAATACAAGCCTATTTTAAATGTTGATTAATCTTCCCCAAAAATTTGAGGGGCAACCCTATCTATACAGGTGTGATGAACATGCAGTTTATATATTTATTTGAATGTGATTCACATAGCACATCAAGAAGAAGTACCTTCTGCATTAATGATACTCAATAGCAGTGTGCTATTCTGATAAAACCGTTTAACTATATAACTCTATGCAATGAAAGCTGTTTTCTTGTTGGTCTTTCAGTTTGAATATGAGAAGCCCGACATCTATGAGTTGATTATTAGCGTTAATGCTGTTAGGTCCATGTTCTGTAGCCAGGTGACAGGTTTGTAGATAACAACAGAAAATGCTGGAAAAACTCAGCAGGCCAGGCAACATCTGTGGAGAGAGAAATAGAGTCAACGTTTCAGGTTGAAACCCTTCGTCAGGTTTCGACCTGAAACGTTGACTCTATTTCTCTCTCCACGGATGTTGCCTGGCCTGCTGAGTTTTTCCAGCATTTTCTGTTGTTATTTTGGATTTCCAGCACCTGCAATATTTTGCTATCATACAGGTTTGTAGATCCCTGGCTCGTACACACGTCTGCTACCAGGCTACAGAAAACAGATCGAACAATCCAAATGCTGGGAGCTGTCTTACCAATGCGGGGCTCCTGGAATGCAAATTAAAAGACCAACATAAAAGCAGCTTAGTTTAATTATTATTGCCTGCCTTTCACTGTACTCTTTTTACTGGAGAAATTAACACATCATTAATTCCTGCTGATGTGGGTGTTTCTCAAAATGAGACACATTGCAGCAAATGTGACCTTGCTTTTTAATTATCCATTTTACCAGGGGTCAGTGTTCTTAAATCAGATCAGCACTAATAATAATCCTCACTGTCATCTTGTATGTGGCGTACATGTTAACATAGGATTTGCTTCAGTTCAATCGTCTATAAACATTACAACATTCTGTAGTTATGGGCATTGATTTGGCTAAAATAAAATGTGAATGAATAAGATTTTTTTCCTCATCAGAAAATCCATTGCTACCACAACAGGGAGCCGGGATTTTTAACGGCTTCATATGCAGTAGGCCCCAAGGTTTGAAATTATTTTTCACACCGCTGGGCTGAGGCTAGGTTCAGTGACAGAATGTCATGTTTTCCAGACGGTCATGGGGGAGTGTGAGCTGCTTTTGTTCAGGCGGCTTATGACAAATGTAAGGTTCATAATACAGTAGAGATCCAAGCTTAATATAGAAAGTAGAGAGGGAGACGAGGGGAGCTGTTCCCGGCTCCACAACACTACTGCAGGCTGCTGCCAGCGCACGATCTTCCCACCCTCCTGAGGCAGGAAGGGGATTAGTGCCAACAGGTAGTTAACAGGCAGTTTTTTGGCTAATCCCTATTTTGAGCCCTGAAGTGTGGGCTTCCTGATGGCTCCGAACCTCGCCAGGGTCAGCGAGGCGAGCCGTGGGTCTGCGGGGGCTGGAGGAGCCGAGATGTCCAGTGTGCAGGTGAGTGATGGGTGCATGTGTGCAGAGGTAAGTGTCTGAGGTGTGTGTAAAGTGTTTTAATAAGTTTTACTTACCTTTACTTCTTCCTGCAGGCTTCCTCCCTTCAGGTCTCGGGAGTCCCTCAGCTCACTGGCACAGAAAGCAGAATGGCCGCTGAACTGTCAAAAGCTGTAGCCTTCTGCTTTCTGCTCAGGAAGGCTTTCTAATTGAGCCTTGAGTAAAGACTCAACTTAGAAGACAGATTGTCAGTGTTTGACAGCTTCACAGAGTCATGAAACGCTGACATTTCATCTGTCAAAAGTTCTTGACAGATGAAACATCACTTGCTGACGTCACCTGTAACCGGCTTTCCCTTAATTGGCCTGCTAAGGCCACTGGCTGGCTTAACAAGGTCAATCAAGGGAAAATAGCGTGGATTGGCCACAAGTCGATGGAGGCGGGACTAAAACCCGACAAGTGGGAGTCCCGCCTCCAAAAGCTCCCCATTGACAAAATCCAGCCTATATGTGTTGTTTTAGTTAACTATTTTCCGTGGGAATCCTGCTGTAAGATTTAACATTGTGCTAAGCACTATGGTAATTAATATGAGTTGTTTCTGGTTAAAGAATTTAAGAAAGTACTTTGTTTTTTTTTAAGTTACGGATTGGGATCCATTCTGGCTCTGTACTGGCAGGAGTTGTCGGTGTGAAAATGCCTCGTTATTGCTTGTTTGGAAACAACGTGACTCTGGCCAGTAAGTTTGAGTCAGGAAGTCAACCACGGCGCATTAACATCAGTCCTACAACATACCAGTAAGTACAAAACACAGCATGGCTCACTCATATGTGATAGTACAGATAACAGACTCTTTGACAATGTTCTTTCACGCATAAAGCCCAGGACCTCAGATTGGATTTAGAAGTGTGCAGAAAACAGCAGTATTTAATGACCGTCAGCTGATAGTAAATGTATAACGGCTTTATTTGCTTCTCTATATCATGAGTACACAATACAGAGTAAAATTAAGCTAACACTTTAGATATGGAGATTCCTCTTGCCTTTTTTTCTCTCCCACATGGCAGCTGTCTCACATTCTGCCAGCGCATTTCACACCTAATCTAAAGCCGTCTTTTGTCTCCACTAGTCCTATCACCATCTCATCTCCTTTTGAATACCTCTTAATGTCTCTTCACTTCTCTTTTGTTCTCTCCCAGCCTGGCCTTTTAATCTGTTTCATTTCCTGTGCCTTTTCAGTCTTGACAAAGGGTTTCGACCTGAAACGTTGACTCTATTTCTCTCTCCACGGATGTTGCCTGGCCTGCTGAGTTTTTCCAGCATTTTCTGTTGTTATTTCCTCTTGCCTTTCCCAGTCCTGTTTATATTGAAGTAAGTCTCAAGAGGTTTTTTTCTTTTTAACTTTCTCCCTTCTCTCTTGAAAGCATTCGAGTGGATTTTCTTCTTTGTTGTGCCTGGGGAATGTTAAGCTACATCAGGTCTTCATCTCCACTGCGCTGCTCTGGGATTTCCTGTGACTTCACTGTGGTACATCACTAGGCCTGTCCTGTAGTGGCAGATGGGAGGAAGGAAATACCGGTCGGGTGGTGAGGCAGCAGTAGGCCTCACCACCCGAAATTGTCCTCTTTTTCTGCGTGACCTCGTCCGATTTCAGGCAGGATCACGGAGGAGAATTCCTCCCTCATGGCCTCCAGTAGTTTAATGGTTCTGGTCAATAATGGAGAAGCTTCTGGACAGAATCTCCGACAGGAATTTTCTCCTAAAGAATTACACACATAAACATATAAAGTACCACAATGTGTTAATACATAAATGAAGCAACCCTTCTGTCAGCCTTATTACAATTATTTTAATTAAGCCTTACTTCTTGCAGTAAACTTTGAAAGGTATAATATGTTTCTGTTAAAGTATAGTTATTTTATTTCAATTTTTGGCAAATCACATTGGACCATACAGAGCTGTGATGTACCAATACTCTCACCAGATACCAAACAAGCTATTTTAAACCTCAGCACAGAGTGCAGCATATGGTGATTCTCTTGTCATTGTGCACCCAGCAACAGCACTGACCAACCCAAGCTGATTTGCATTGAGCGCCATTAAATGGTGGGCTCCATAAGTTCTGGTACAGATCCAGCTCACTGCACTCTGTAAAGTGTGCGGTTCAGCAATATTCTCATTGGATCCTCCAGCCAGCGAGCATGTGTTTGACAGAAGGACCTGCTGTAGGCTTCAACACCATTAATATAAGACTGTAAAAATCAAGTAAGCGCTCTTATTAATGCAGTTTGCAACACAATCCTCACAATAAGTTTGATCAAGCATTACAGAACTAATTGCTTCCTGCTAACATCTACCTCCCTGAGAATGGGAAAAAGCAGCACATCTAATTATTTTGACATTTGCAAGTCAATTTTCAGCAAGTCAAATCTTTGCCTCTGCCAGGATTGGGTTATTTTAATCATTGCTACCTATTTTGGTATTTCTTTTTATCCCTGTTAATTAATTTAACGAACTCAATGGCCTAGAAATTGGATTGCGCTGCGCTCAATTTAGAGGCATGAAACAAGCACCGAAGAGTCCAATATAATGAACAACACTTGTGCTCCATCCTGAGCCAGAAGTGCACCTCCTGTCATATTGGATTGGCCGCCCGTGCTGGCATTCAGGAGTATTAAAAAACCTCATTATAATATTAAAATAGGGTTGTACGCTGGTTGTAGGATCCTTTTCTGAATACAACAGTCATGCAATCCTTATAACCACCGTCCTCATAACCACCATCCGATTCCCCTCCTCTAGGGCAGCCTCATGAGCATTGCCCCCACTTGGTTACAAATATTAACACCAAAACTTAATCTAGAAAAAAAGTTTACTACAAGAACTAATTTCAGAATTGGATAACAGTCAACCTGCAGAATATTGTGCAACGCGCCGGTGCTTATTTTGTGTGCTCATTTAACCTATTTCTCCAACAAAGTGGATCCCCAAAGGCTGCAGCTTCTTCAGCAGCACCTCACAAGCTCGCGACCTCTACCACCTAGAAGGACGAGCGCAGTAGGCGCATGGAAGCATCACCACCTCCAAGATCCCTTCCAAGTTACACACCATCCTGACTCGAACATATGTTGCCGTTGCTTCATTGTCACTGGGTCAAAATCCTGGAACTCCCTACCTAACAACATTGTGGGAGAATCTTCACCACACAGACTGCAGTGGTTCAGGAAAGTGGCTCACTACCACCCTCTCAAGGGCAACTAGGGATGGGCAATAAATTTTGGCCTTGCTAGCAACACCCATATTCCAAGAATTAATTAAAATAAAATGGAAGGCTTCCATTGAGGACACTTCAGACAGCCGTGGTGGGTGGCCTCGAGCAGCTCTGGGCCTATACATGTACTCCTTCTGCTTAGCACATCTAAAGACTACTTTTCTGCTTGCATGACAGGATAGTCCATAATACAAAGGAACTGACCAGCACCAGAAGAGGGCTCAGAAATTGCAAGCCTTTCACTCATTTGGAGCGGACATCCTGAATATTCTTTATATAAAAGAGTACTGAGGGAGTAGGGGGAATCTGAAGCTGCAGATCTCCCCATAGCTCTTACCAAGTACCATCCATATGCTTTGTTCCCTTTCCTCTTCTCACGCTCTCTAACACAGGCACACATAAACATCACACACTGTATCTTGCAATGCAGGCTATATTTAAAGGTACAACCCCAAGCCATAATTCTAACATTTATTCCTTTTCTGTCATTGTAGGCGTTGAAGAGCATCCTGCTCGCACTGCTGGTAGCCCAAAACAAGACAGCACCTCACAGCACCTGTGTCATTCTCAGCAACATTTACAAGCGCCAGCACAGTGATATATTTTTCAAAGGCTGCAGTTAATGAGCACTGGTTGAGTCGCCAGTGCACAGATTAAGAGGTGTAAATCGTGGTGGCACAGAATGCCCCGATGCCTCTATGGCTACCATCAATGACAGCCTCTGCTTTGGGAAATGGAGCAGTACAGTTAAATTGAGAAGCCATATCATACTCCTGGTGCTATTCAGAGAGAAAGGAGATGAAAGTGCTGGATATGTTGACCAATGCATCAGCCACCTGTTTGGTGCATGCGAGCGCAGCACATTGGCTGATACTGCAGTTGACCCCGTGCCAGAAAAGTTGAGGAGGCAGTTAAATCTTGACTGCACTTGAATGCCATTCATTTGAAACAGACTGGCTGCAGATGTCCCTGGCAAATGGCGGCCTAATGGCTCGGAGCCTGTAGAGGCAGTTTCCTTTGATCATTGCCAGGTAGGTGTTCCATGTCCCACATATATGATTGCTAGCACAATGGTGAATGCAGGCAGTTGGGCTCTGATGCCTGCTGATCGTCCTTTCATGACGTCTTTTATTTTGTATTATTTCAACTGTGAAATATGGGCCTAGAAATTTGTTGGGTTGCGCCATCAGTTAGCGCCCAAAGAGGGCACTTAGTGGTTTTAGCGCCACTGGCCACGCCTCCCGCAAAATTTAGCGGGGCGCTAATGGCGGCGTTAGCCTGTAGCGCTGCGCCGCCACCGATGACATCATCGGTGTGCGCAGCGCCCCGCTACCGCCCCGAATGCGATATTTGGTCGCGCCCTCCGCTGTAGCGCCGGTCGCAAATTGCGACCGGTTCAGGGGGGCCTACCTGCAACGGTAGTGGCGCTAATTAAAGGGGAGGTACGGGGTGGCCATTTTTTTCACTGGCCGCCTGCCAGCACCTCCTTACGCCGCCGTCCCCGGCCTCCTGAGCTCCCCCCCCGGGCAGTGCCGGCTGTGTCCCAAGAGCTCGGCACTTCTCCTCGGTGCCGGGCTCTTTTGCTGGCACTCGCGATCTCCGATCGCACTGGTGCAGGCCCCTCCCCTTTAAGAAGGGGAGGAAGGCCTGCAGTACCGCAGCGCGCTGTGCCACAGCGTGCGGCGCTGCAGCACGTTGCACTGCGATATTCAGTTGCAGTGCCCCAAGAGGGATGCGGGGCGCCTCGAGCAGCGCCCCGCTTCTGTTTGGGGCGCTGAAACTGAATATCGGGCTGGCGCAAGCGGCTCCTTCCAGGGCGGGACTTCCGGCGCCCAGGCGAGACTGGCACCCCAAACAGGGCGCCAGTGAATTTCTAGGCCATGATATTTCAGACATGTGAAAACCAAGCCCCGTCCTTAATTCTAACTTTACTTGCTGAATGTCACAGGACTTATAGCTTTCACTTAGGTACCTTGTTACTCCTTGAGCTGCTGCAACAGTATATATTGTAAGAGTCCCTTTTGTTTTAAGTTCTTCCCGTTCTTCTGAAGTCTTGTTAATTAAAGTCTGCTTTCTGCTGATTTTGCCGATATTATTCACAATTTTTGATTCAACATAAATATTCCCTATGCTTGATACAAAAAAAGTCAGATAACTGCAAACAATACAAAAAAGGTGAGAATAAAAAAATCTGAAGAAATAAACACAAAAACCCCCCAAAGCAAAAGCACTAAATAGATGGTAAAGCAATGATAGAAAAATGAAAATTAAAAAAATGCCAAAAAGCCATCTTCTTATTTAAGAACTTCATTATCCATGGAGTTTCCCTTTTTCCCCACCCCTGATGGGCAAGTAGAGCAAACATCACTACCCTGTTTTAAAGGGTGAAAGGGCAAATTAGTGGGATATATGAGGCTCGATTTTACCAGGCCCGAGGAGGCGGGATTGGAGGCGTGTGAGGTGTTAAAATCGCAAACACTGGCGGGTGGGCCTGATCCCGCCTCCATCCTGCCTCCGAGCAATTTTCCCACATGCGAGTTTTCTGACCCCGTCTCCATCCTGCCTCCAAGAGGCGGGATAGGCCCTTAAGGCCCTTAACAACCAGTTAAGTGCCTCTATAATCCCATTTTGAGGGTCCTTTGTGATTTTAACAGTTTTCCCACGTGCTGTACGCCTCCTCTGAAACACGCCAGTGAAACCTGGCGACAGCACAAGTGGATTGCTTACTAACAGCTGCAGCTCCACCATTAAAAAGGAGTTTTCCCCAATCATCATTTGCAGGTGACAGAACTTTGTTGTTTCAGGTCTGGGGGAACTTTTAACAGGCCTACTCATTGTTGTGGAAGTTTGGGGCCTGACACCCATCTCCAGTGTGACCTCCTGGGAAACCCCTCTCCTCACCTTGAATGAGCACTTCCTCAACTGAGGTATATACCAGAAGAATGGGAACCATTTATTTCCTTTCCTCCTGGACATCAGATTCAGACGAAGATCAGCCATGGCAGCAGCAGAACCATGAACAACAGCAGCAACAACTGCAGGAGCAACAGCAGGAGCTCCAAGCTGCTGCTCACCCGCCTGAAGCTGCACAGGTCAGAAGGTGCCAGCGCGCGACCACATTGCTGCCCGGGATGCAAGGGACGCACTCATCTTGGCCAGATTTGCTTAGCCTGCACAATCAAACACTTTTGCCTCGCACATTCTTATCAGACCATCGACAATGGCCAAGAACCTGCAGATTCCTATCACTCTGACCACCATACTGATAATTGCAAGTTGCCCTAAGCCCTCAATGTGGAAGTTCCATTTGCGAAATGACACATGCCACAACTGCAGCAGTTTGCCATCAGAATTTTTTATGACAATAAGCAAGTGATGGCATTTAAAAAACAAACACATTACACCCAAGTGACTACCCTTGTGACTACTTGTGCATTATCTTCCTCTTACGCGTGCTCCTACATGGTGCTTCCCCTGTGGCTTCAGCAGATGTGGAGGCCCTTTGCTCACTTTCTTGCTGCTCCTGTCTCGACACCTTTGGCGGGCGTCCTCTGGGGTTGCGAACCTGTGAGGGCTCGGCAGCAGTCTGCTACTCCTGTGGCTGTGCAGGGGTTGAGGCGCCGATCTCAGTTGGGTGGGGACTCTGGTGGGGCTCTGACCGACGGCTCTGCAGTGGCATGGTCGTGTGAGTGCTTGGAGAGGAGCCCCCACTTCCTTGTTGTCTGCCACCAACATCCCTCTCATGGGTCAGCCCCACTTCAGAGCTAGCAAGCGGCTTGACAGCACCTTGCTGCAATTCAGGGGGGCCATGAGGACCCGTGCCTGTACTGGAAGTCCTACTCCCGAGGACTTGCCTGAAGGTCTGGTTTGTTTGCTCAATAGCTGACCATCGCTCCTCAAGAGATGTCAGTCTATTCTGAACAATGACCATGTTTTCACGACCCTGGCGACTAAGCTCCTCCATGGCCGTAGCCATCCTCTCCTCTACTGTAGCCATCCTTTCCACGGAAGTTGTCATCCTTTCCGTGGTGATGCGTTCATGCGCCGATGCCTCCACAAAGGCTCTGCTCATGTTAGCAATGGACTCCTGCATTCGCTCCACACTCGCAGCGACCCTGGAGACAAAACCTGCCAGAGACTCCTGCACCTCTTCCTGGAGTTCCAGCACTGCTGTTCTTCTGGATGGACCCGGAGGCAGAGGGTCGACATGCAGCTGAGCCGAGCTGGCAGAGTCCTGAGCCCTCTGATTAGGACTCTCCACTGCTGTCCCTGTCTCCACCATCTGCTGATGCTCACTTTTGAGCTGTGATACACCAGGTGACAACACTGCACCATCTTGCGAAGGTACCACCGAGGTGTGAGTGTGTGCGCTGGTGCTGGGTGTGCTGAATTCTGCTGACACTGCGCCCTCAGAGGTTGCAACTTCCTCTGAGGAGACTGGAGGCTCAGGCTGTTCCTCCTGGATAGTGGCGATGGGCGCTTTCGATGTTCCTGTGGGGAGTAAAGGAAAGAGTCTGAGATGTGAGGCCAAGGTTACATGCACATTGAATATTGCAGATGATCAAAAGTCAATCTGTTAGAGCATCAGAATCATTATCAGTGACTCATGCAATGTCAATGAGAGAGATGATAAACTATTCTGTCACCAGCTTGCTCTGATGCACCCGTCTGTCCGTCCCCCACTTGTGCATCCTCCTCCACTCCCACGATCTCCAGGGCCGCCTCCTCCCAGGGGGTGAGCTGGGCTAGTGAGGGTGGCCCTCCTCCTGTCCTCGCTCTTTCCCTCTTATTGTGAGCTCTCTTTTCCTGCAATGAGGGAGACAAGTGGAGTTTGAGTGAGAATGAAGGAGTGAGTGTAGAGAATCCATATCATTGATGGTTAGAAGGAGACAAAGATGGAATGAGGTGGCAAGACCAAGGGCCCTCCCTGTGTGTTGTCAGTTGTTTTTATAGCATCATAGCGATAGGGAGTGTGAGGGCTGCATATTCGAATAGTTAGGTGAATGTGACCATAGAGAGAGAGGGAATGGGTAAGGGTGCAGGGATGTCAGTGTCAAGTGGGATGTGGAGGAAGAGGTTGTCAAAGCTGAGTGCTAGTGAGGAGAGGCAATGGGGATTAGGTTGAGGGTGATGGGAAAGTCATACTCACTTTTCCAGTGCGCAGAAGGTCATGAAACCTCTTCCTGCACTGCAGCCAGGTTCTGCGGCACATAGACAAAGAGTTGACCTCCTGGGCCACTTGCATCCACACAGCTTTCGTCTGCTGGGGAGGCTTCTTCCTCCCTGAGGAAGGGAAGAGCACCTCCGTATTTCCTCTTGCTCCCTCCACCAGAGCTTTCAGGGCAGCGTCATCAAACCTTGGTGCAAACTTTGGCCTACTGCTGGACATATTGGCTGGAGGAATCTATCACAGCAAAGGGCATAAGGTTTGCAGTCTGCAGAAGAAGCAAGGCTGCTTGCAGGCCTTAAATCCACCAGCACTGATGATGTCATCGGAGGCGACTTTCAGGATGGAAAGACTAAGTGGGCCAGGGGATCCCATACACTGGAAATCAATTGCCCAATTAGGGGAAAATCACATATTTTTCCCACATCAAATTGGAGTCGGGTGGCTAACACGAAAAGCGGCTGACACGCCCCCAGCCCGCTCCAATGGCAAAATCGTGCCCATGATGTCTGCCAGAAGGTTGCACACTTTGCAAGTCAGGCAGGGATCCAGCGAAAGGGCTTCCTACCTGATCTTCTGACCCTGCTGCATGTTTTGTGCGATAGGACTGAGCCCATCAGCCAGAACTGTACTCTTCAGTTCCTCTGACAGCGAAAATAAGATCTTGCAGCAGAAATTTACTATGTGATCGGAGGAGGTCACAGTGGGTTATAATGGTTCTACTTTAAAAAGCACAATCTTAAACAGGCAGAGATTTTCTTATTTCATCTTTTCCATGAAGTCTCACACCAAATCTCCATACGACAGAGGGATGTTTCTAAGCTCCCGAGGTTCAGCTCACTGCATCTGTAAGCTGTGGCTAATTAGTGGGTTACTGTTAACTCAAATCTGACGTAGATAACATTTGAAATTGGCTTTTCTCACATTTGATTTTCAATTCTAACCAGCTGCTCAGCAGCGATAACCTTCATTGCCCGTTCTTGGACTGCATTTTGAATTCTTAAGAGATTTAAGACTAACAGTACATTGACAGAATGGTGCTCAACTTACTCTTCTCACAATGACACAAAGGCATTTGTGAAATGCTCATAATACACTGGTACGTGATAGAAAAGCACAATCATTTACTGTAGTGCCATAGGCAGTTATTTTCCATCTGCAATATCACATAATTTCTTTCAATAGCAAAGAAAAAGGTACACTCCTTCTTGCAACTATTTTCTACCAGGCAGGCAAAAGAACTGAAATAAAATAACTGGCCCTAAAAATTCTATGTGGCTAATTGCACTAGATTTGTGTCACTGAGTCATGAGTTGTGGTCGCTGGTGCTCTGCAGATTTGAATCTGTCAGAATTTTGTGCATCTGCTTATTTGCATTTTCATTGGAGAATCCATTGGTGTAAGTCCCATGTAAAATAGGAGTAATCTGCTGGGGCGTTTGAAAATTAGAGCGCAGCCTTTGTAGACTATTCTGGCTGAAGCTTACAGCTGTGGCCTAGGAGAGCAACAAGTAAGAAAGAACGTTTGGAACATTGAGCTGACTGGTAACTGCACTGGACTGTTCTTGTGTATTTTCGTCCCACTTTGTAAAATTGTCTACCACTTGAGTATCTGGCATAGACAGCCAAAAACGGCACAAGGGTATGGCAAGGAGCAAGAGTAAAGGAGCTCAAAATTTCAATGTGACTGATCTCCACAATTTCCTGGAAGAGATTGAACACAGGAGAGACGGATTTGTGGGTCTGCATCGGAGGAAACTGCAAAAAAATGTCTCTCCTGCTATGTGGGAAAAGTGGCACTGGCACTGAGTGCCACCTATTTCACCTCCAAAACTGTAGACCAGTGCTATAGAAGTTCAATGATCTGATCAGAGCAGGCAAGGTAATACACTTGACACACTCCATTTTCTTGGACACACTGAGTACTAAGCAAATTCTTTACCCTCTAAAAGTAAATGCTGCACAACTAACCCTTCGGCACTCTGGTTGGAGGGGCACTAACTCGAGATCTTAAAGTATGTCATAAACTCCCCAACCACCCTGACCCTGCTCCCGATCCGCCCATTACAGACCGGTAAGCCTGACATCGGTAGTGGGGAAAATGCTAGAGTCCATTATAAAAGATGTAATAGCAGAGCACTTGGAAAACAGTGACAGGATCGGAAAAAGTCAACATGGATTTACAAAAGGTAAATCGTGCTTGACTAATCTACTGGAATTTTTTGAGGATGTGACTGGTAAAATAGATAAGGGAGAACCAGTGGATGTGGTGTATTTGGACTTTCAGAAGGCTTTCGATAAGGTCCCGCATAAGGGATCACAGAATCACAGAAACCCCACAGTGCAGATAGAGGCCATTTCGGCCCATCGAGCCTGCACCGACACATATCCCACCCGATCCCCGTAACTCCTACACCAACACATATCCCACCCTATCCCTGTAACCCCACGTATTTAATCCCCCTAACACTAAGGGTCAATTTATCATAGCCAATCAACCTAACCCGCACATCTTTGGACTGTGGGAGGAAACCGGAGCACCCGGAGAAAACCCACGCAAACACGGGGAGAATGTGCAAACTCCACACAGACAGTCGCCTGAGGCCGGGCGTGTAAAGTTAAGGCACATGGGATTGGGGGCAAGGTATTGACTTGGATAGAGAACTGGTTGGCAGACAGAAAGCAAAGAGTTGGAATAAACGGGTCTTTTTCCGAGTGGCAGGCAGTGACTAGTGGGGTACCGCAGGGATCGGTCCTTGGACCCCAGCTATTCACAATATATATTAATGATCTAGACAAGGGAACTAGATGTAATATCTCCAAATTTTCAGACAACACAAAGCTGGGTGGGCGTGTGTGCTGTGAGGAGGATGCCGAGAAACTCCAGGATGATTTGGACAGGTTGGGTGATTGGGCAGAAGCATGGCAGATGCAATATAACGTGGATAAATGTGAGGTTATCCACTTTGGTGGCAAAAACAGGAAGGCAGATTATTATCTGAATGGCAATAGATTGGGAGAAGGGGAAGTGCAACGAGACCTGGGTGTCCTTGTGCACCAGTCGCTGAAGATAAGCATGCAGGTGCAGCAGGTGGTTAAGAAGGCAAATGGTGTGTTGGTCTTCGTAGCGAGAGGGTTTGAATACAGGAACAAGGATGTCTTGCTGCAGTTGTACTGGGCCTTGGTGAGACCACATCTTGAGTATTGTGTGCAGTTTTGGTCGCCTTATCTGAGGAAGGATGTTCATGCCATGGAAGGAGTTCAGCGAAGATTCACCGGGCTGATACCTGGGATGGGAGGAATGACGTATAAGGAGAGATTGGGTCAATTGGGCTTGTACTCGCTGGAGTTTAGAAGAATGAGTGGGGATCTCATTGAAACTTATAAAATTCTGACAGGACTGGACAGGCTAGATGCAGGAAGGATGTCCCCGATGGTCGGGGAGTCCAGAACCAGGGGTCACAGTCTAAGGATAAGGGGTAGACCATTTAGGATAGAAATGAGGAGGAATTTCTTCACCCAGAGAGTGGTGAACCTGTGGAATTCTCTACCACAGAAGGCAGTAGAGGCCAATTCATTAAATATATTCAAGAAGGAGTTGGATATATTTCTTAAGGCTAAAGGGATCAAGGGGTATGGGGAGAAAGCAGGGACCGGGTACTGAATTTGGATGATCAGCCATGATCGCATTGAATGGCGGAGCAGGCTCGAGGGGCCGAATGGCCTACTCCTGCTCCTATCTTCTATGTTTCTATGTTTCATCCAAGGCATCAACTTTGCTGAATCTATATACACTCTCTGTAGCTTTAATAACCTTTATATAATGAGGCTTCCACAGTCACACACAGTACTCAAACTGTGGCGTGATCATTGTTTCATGCAGATTTATCATTACTCTCATACTCTATGCTCCCATTTATAAAACCCAAATTACTATTGGCTATTTTTATGGCTTTATCTACTTATACGCAGACTTTCAGGGAATTATTATTTGAACTCCTGTGTCTCTCAGTTTATCCAGAATCTTCAGTATATTTCCATTAAGTGCATACTCCCTTTCTTTGTTTTTCTCCAAAATTGTATGACGTCTTACTTATACTTGTTAAATTGCATCTGGTACCTGCCCACCCATTCTGCTGACCTGTCTATGTACTTTTGCAGTCATTGTGCCAAATCATCTGAGAATAAAAGTGAACCCAACACCCAGGTCTAGAAATTGACTATAGCCCCGTTTGGGGCACCAGCCTCGCCAGGGCGCTAAAAGTAGCGCCCCGGAAGCATTCGTGGCCGCCCGCCGGAAATTCAGTTGGAGCACCCCAAAGGGAAGCGCGGCGCTACTGGAGGCGCCGCGACTGAATATCGTTGCGCAACGTGCCGCAGCGCCAGACGCTGCGGCACATCGTGCTGCGGTACTGCAGGCCTTCCTCCCCTTCTTAAAGGGGAGGGGCCTTGTTCAGCGCGATCTGGGGCCCAGCTGGGCCCCCGAGGATCACGAGTGCTGGCAAAAGAGCCCGGCACTGAGGAGAAGTGCCGGGCTCTTGGAATGCAGCTGGCACTCCGCGGTGGGGGGGGGTGGTCAGGAGGCCGGGGACGGGAGCGCAGAGAGGTGCTGGCAGGCGGCCAACAACAAAAATGGCCGCCCCGCACCTCTCCTTTAATTTGCGCCTCTACCGCCACAGGTAGGCCCCCCTGAACTGGTCGCACATAGCGTCCGGCGGTAAATCAGGGGGCGCTTCCAAATATCGCGGCCGGGGTGTCAGCGGGGTGCTGCGCACACCGATAACGTCATCGGTAGCGGCGCAGCGCTAACGGCTAGCGCCACCACTAGCGTCCCGCTGAATTTAGCGGGAGGCATGGCTAGTGGCTAGCGACCCACTTAGCGCCCTCTTAAGGTGCTAACGGGTGGTGCAGCCCACTGAATTTCTCCCCCCCAGTGTCTAGTCTTTGTCTATGTGATGGTTAGGGGGAAACTTTGATTCAAGCTGAGCCCTGCTAAATCTAATGGCCTAAAAATTCAGGTGCGCCATGAAAGCTGCTGGTGCCACCATTTCCCTGGCTTAGCAGCTGCTGAAAATGGTGGCACCGGTATGACTAAAAATTTTGCGCTGGGAAACTCACGGTGTAACGCCCTCCTGGTGCTAGTCCCGGCATCAGTGCAGAATGTGGCGTCCCGATGCATTGTGCATCTTCCAACAGCCTCTGGAAGTGAGGCTATGATTTCGCTAGGCATTGTAGGATATTAAAAGGGCAATGCTTTCTGAACTGCTAAAAATAAAAATGAAGTAAAAAAATGCTGCTTTTAGCCCTTAAAGCTCTACTGCCTTTTTAAAAAAAATTAACATTTGAAAAAAAATTCCCAATTGGGAGTCTTCAGCTCTTAAAGCTGAATTCCCTTTCGCACCTCAAAAAATGGGGGAAGTGCATCAGCACTAACACAAATGGCTTAGCAAGCCAAGGATGGGGCATCCAGGGACTGGCCTGCAGCACTCTAGCTTTGTACAGGAGAGGTCCTCTACCCACAGGGGCCAGGAGGCCCTCCAGAAAGAACGATGTGGGACCAGATCAGCAAGACCATCACTGCCAGCTGTGTCACCCCCACGACCTGGCACCAGTGCCCAAAGAAGCGCCATGACCTCAGACCACTGGTCAAGATCTGTGAATGCATCTTCTAAAGCTGTCTCCTACCAACTGCATTACTAGCCTCAAACACTTCTCAATGCATGACTCCTCCTGCTCCCAATCACTCACCTACCAACAATCTGTACCAATCACGAGGCACACCTCCCATTCCTAGCTTCACCTCACCCTCTTGGAGGAGACCGTGTTGGCCATTCTTAGCAGGGGCATGGCTGAGCCCTTGGCGGGGCTTTAAAGATACAAGAGGCTGGTATCCTCATATGTTATCCACTTTCTCGCATGCACCTGTTGCATTCCCGCCCTCCCCTTACCACAACTCCACCCTTGTGCCTTCCTCATTTCACACACTCAAGAAATGCAGCCTGCCCAACCAGTGGTTGACCAAGAAGAGGGAGAGGAGAGTGAAGAAGAAGAAGAAACTCCATCACTTGATTTGATACTTCCAGCCACCAGCTCCTCAAGGTCAACCAGCAAGGCCATTTGCAGTGCCCCCCACTGAAAGTCAGCAGCCTTCCACCAGCGATGCTGCAGCCACTGGGGTAGCACTGCGTGACATCAGTAGGATAGGCAAAGGCACACACAAGACAGTCACTAAGGGAATGCATAAGGGTGATGAGTTGATTTCTTGATGTCATATTGGATGGATAGATGTATAAAGTTGGATTGGAAAGTTTACTTTGTGGTGGCTTTTATTTCAGCATTGTGGCCAAGAGGACGCTGTGATGGTCAGTAACAGAGGGAAGGTAAGGTGTGGGACAAATGTTGAAAGGGAATTGGGGTTGTGGTCACTGGTACCGCAGGCGGATGATTCCATCCCGGATTTCCCGGTCAGAAAGGGGCTGTCTGGGTTGCATCCTTCCTTTTGCTTCCTCTTTTGTTTCTTCCTCTTCTGTTTCTTCCTCTTCTGTGACTTCCTCTTCTGCGTCTTCCTCTTCCCTCTGCAAGCGGATGCTATAAATCTGAAATGACAGCATAAAATGCTGGAAATACTCAGCAGATCAGGCAGCATCTCGACCTGAGATGTGAACTCTATTTCTTGTTCCACGGATGTTGCCTGAGCTGCTGAGTATTTGCAGCGTTTTCTGTCTTCCCAGAGGTCTTCTGTTACCATCCGAGGCCTTGCAAGCATCCAGCAGCATTCCTTGCAGACTTAAAAAAAACTTTTAACATGTATTGCAGCAAGCCACTATTTCAATAAAATAAAAAAAATCCAGTCCAAAAGCTTAAATGCAAACTTACCCGGAGGTGTGTGTGTCCCTTTGAGAGGTGCTGACAGCGTCTCTGTGAGTCTGCTGAGCGCTGCATTTTCATGGCGAGCTTAGGGCACAGCTGAACTCAGCGCTAAGGTCCAAGTTTGCCGAGGTGATGTTAAGTCGGCATTGGATGCCGACCGACGTCCCATCTCCCAAATTTAAATTTCCATAGTCATCGCTTTTATTGACAGCGCTGTCGGCCCTTGGAAAATGGCGGATGCTGTGGAACTCGCCACCAGCTGGCGAAAGAGCGATGGCTGCCATTTCTTTGCAAAATTTTGCTGGTAATGGGTGCTGTAAAATACCCGAAGTTTTAGCCAAATGAACTTAATCCACACTGGAACCAAGAGAAAGCTTGTTTTTACTTGAGCTATGTGACCTTTCTAATCACATACAATATTAAATGTTGATTATTCAATACCTTTCTATTGCCTGCAGCCTAGTAAATAATAAATATAATATGTTGTGAGTACAGAACCTTTGTTTTGTTTCATTTGACTCTTATCCTTTACTTCATTTTGAATATAGGCTATTAAAGGGCGATGAAAGCTTTACGTTCACACCACGCTCCCGAAGTGACCTTCCAGAAAACTTCCCAAAGGACATTCATGGAATGTGTTATTTTCTGGAGGCCAATGTCTCCCCGAATTCATCAAGGATGGTAAGCATGTCTGCTTGCACAAGGAAGAAATCATACAATATTGGGACTATGTTCCTTCGGGAGACCAGTTTATGAGATGTAGTGCGTTCTGGAGAATGACTCGGGAGCACACCACGCGCACCCGGAAAGGAGGACAAGACATCACATACAGGCTTCCTTAATAGCTGAACACTTGCCTCAGAGCTGAATCTGGAAAAGTCAATATAGAGATCTGATAGATGTATTCCATGTTCATTGAAAGCATATCCCAATTTCTAATATGGTGGGGAAAAAAAAGCAAAGTTAGCAACATTCTGCTTTAAATAATTTGTGTACAACAGAACTGCTTTCAGCTATTTAAACCATTCTTAAATGTATTAGTAGCAAACATATATAGGTGTACCACAGTGTCAAGTTCAGTTGAGATTTTTGAGCTCTTTTACAATGTTGTTCATGGAATGCTGAAACTACAGTGTCAATTTTCTGAGTCCATGCTTACAGTGAGGTACCTTACCCACTGCCAGCACTTATCAGAAAATTGAGGGCACAGACTTGTAAAATGTAGGCGGTTGGCTTTTCATTCAGTGTGTCCAGCTTGGTGTCAGCGGAATTGCTGAAAATTTATTCGGAGTTTCAACAGTGTCACTTAATGAGGAGAGAATATGACATTAAAATAATTAATAATCAAACTAACATACTGTTGTGTTCTCTATTAATGTCCCACTAGTAAAGAGACATTAGAGACATGATAGGCAAAATGGCCTCTTTCTGTACTGTTAACGTCTATGATTCTATGTTCTGAGGTTTCTGATAGACTTCTACTAATTTATATATACAATTGTGTAGAAATCCATACTGTTATGGGTCTGTAAAAACAATTTTGGAATGTTTGCCAAAAAATAAATCACATAAACTATACAGACTTTTGTTTTCAAAAGCTATAACATTCTAAAATCTTTTCATTCATAATTTCTACAGTAAGGCAGTGTCTGTAAAAGGAAAAAGTATTTCTGTTCAGGGTTTTCAAAGAGAGAAGAAGCAGTTTGGATTCAGAATAACCAGGGACTATGGGGAATCCAAACTGATCCCACTCTGTCTCTTTGCATTAATTCAACAACAATAATGACAACTTGCATTTATACAGCACCTTTAATGTAGAAAAATGTCTCAAAGTACTTCACAGAGTTGTAACCAAAAAATAGACATTAAGCAAAAAAGGAGGTATTACAAAGATTGACTAAAGCTTGATCAAAGAGGTGGGTTGTATGGAGGATCTTATAGGAGAAGAGGAAGATGGAGAGGAAGGTTTATGAAGGGAATTGTAGTGCATGGAACCCAGGTGGCTGAAGGCACCGGGGTAAGGGGGGAGGAGTGCACAGGATAGAGTCAGTGAAACGGAGACTTTGGGGGAAAAACTTACAGGGCTAGAGTAGGTTATAGAGATAGGAAGAGGTGAGATCATAAAGGGATTTAAACACAAGAGTGTGAGAGTCTTAAATTTGAGACGTTGAAGGACTGGGAGCTAATATGGGTCAGTGAGAACAGGGATTGTCCCGTAGTACTTGGCGCAGTCTAGGATATGGGCACCATAGTTTTGGAAAAGCTGAAGTTTACAGAGGGTGGAGGATGGGAGGCTGGCCAGGAGAGTTTAGTTTGGAGGTAACTAATGATGGAAGAGGGTTCCAGCAGAAAATGGGCAGAGATAAGAGCAGAGGTTGAAGTAGGCAATCTTTAAGATGGCGAGGATATGAGGTTGAAAGTTCAGCTTGGGTCGAATAGGAAGTTAAATCAGCCTGAGGCAGAGGCTATGGTGTGGGATGGAATTGGTGGCAAGGGAATGGAGCTCATGGTAAAGGCTGAAGATGATGGTTTTAATCTTCACAATGTTTAACTGAAGGAAATTGGACACTATCCAGGGCAGGATGTTGGTTAAGTCATCTGCCAACACAGAAGCAATGGATATTAATATGAATTTGGATGAATCTTAATTACAGTGGATGTGCAAATAAAATAGCAATGTGGATACACAAAGGAACAGAAGTTCTACTGTTTGTGGGTGATGACAATTTTTGCATGTGGAAATTATTATTCCAAACATTTGCACCAACTTCTCGCTCTGATTTTGCTGGACTGTTCCCTCTCCTGCCTGTTAGAACAGGAAAAAGGGAAGAACTTTATTTTTAAACTGAGAAATTGAGCGAAGGGGATAAGCCCATACAGCAGAAGATCAGCAAGCTTGAAAAGAGTAGGAGATATAGATAAAGAAGTAGTCATTAAATGGTAACAAATCTGGTGTTGAAAAGCTTTTAAGTTGTAGGAGGAAGGCAAAACTTAGTGAGGTAAGAAGTTTCACAGCTTTGAGGTCTGCTAAAAAATGAGTTTGAGTAGGAGACTGCGATACATCAGGATTGTAAAACGGTGAGGATACAGCAATAGAAAGTACATATAGCGTGGCGCATTTGGTGTTTAAAAGGAGAAAGAGATTACAGTTTGAAGGAGCAAGGATCATAGTCATATTCATACAACAGGGTAGAAACAAAAATGGTTGTTGTGGAGAGAAAGTTAAGAGGATACAGATGGCAGAGGGATTGCCTATCAGACAACAAGATTTGTTTTGTGCATCCTGTTCAGGAGAATGAGTGAGGTGTTAGAAAAGCCTCTCTAGAAGTGGGAGCAATATTCAGATCTCAGATGAGCTTGGGCTTCATAGAGAGTTAAAAACAAGCACAAATCTAAGTTTCCACCCAAAAGACTGGAGTCCTGGGTTTTAATTATTCAGAATGTTTTACTATGCTTTAAACTATATAGAACAAGTTAAACACTTTGGGGGAGAAATTCATTATAACCCCGTTTGGGGCGCTAACTTTTAAAATGAAACAATTAGCGGCAGGTGCAAATGTCTTTTAACTTTAAAAAAATCGGTTTTACGCTCCAGGAAGGAAGTGTGACGCTAAATCAAGCACTCCACTTCCTTCCTGGAGCGCAACAGGCAGCAGGCGGGGCAGTAGGTGAGCAGCACTGCCGCGTTGGAAGACTCATTCCCTCCCTTAAAGGGAAGGGCCATCGCTGCAGGCTCTGCAAGGAAAAAACTTACCTGGTCCCCGATGGCAGCCGCGATCCGGCCCGATCAGCCTGAAGCACTGCAGCAGAGTGCCGGGCTGATCGAACGCTGGAGAAGAAAACTGAAAAAAAAACAGAACTAGAATTTCAGATTTTTGTTACTTACCTCGGTCATCTCGCCTTTAAGTATCGTCCCCAAAGTGCCCGGCCTCCCGATGAACGCCTCCTGCAGCTGTCGGTGTTTTCACCCGACGATGCTGCAGGGGGCGTGTAGGGATTTCGCAATAATTTCGAGATTTCCTACAGTTCTGAAGATTAATTTTGATTAACGAATACCTGGGTGATATACCTTTAAAAATCCAGGGACCAAAATGGCCGTCGGACCGCATGGCAGAAGATAAAGGACTTGAAAAGGCAGCTTGGAGGTGTCTGTGAAAAGGTTCAATGGGGCAGTCAATCTGCTAATCAAAGGGGAGTTCCCCTCCCTGCAGCAGACAATCGATGTGTTTACAGAAACTGCTACTTTGTGTACACAAAGGATTTACTGCGGTTTCAGTCTGACCACAAGGACAATGGCTCTGTTTACTCAAGCAATCAAGGAAATAGTTCAAACCACGGCAGCTTTATTCAAAGGACACATTTAAACTGCAACTTTATTCAAAACCATCACAATGAGGACACATTTAAACTGCAGCTTTATTCAAAAGCCCATCACAGACAATGAGGACACATTTAAACTGAAAAAAACCCAGTTTAAACAAATGGGTAATTCATCCAAACCCATTATAGACAATGGGGCAGTTTGGATCCCTTTTTGTTTAACCCAGATACATCCGGATTTGGGCAGGCCCCAAATGGGGTATAAAAGATAGCTTCTCAGAAGCCATCTTTCACTCTCTCTCTCACTCTCTGTGGCCTCACCTCCATGCTCTCTACAACGTGGGAGCCTGCCTAAAGGAGTGGAACACCAGCAGTTTACTTTTAAAATACTGCGGTGTTTTACTTCAGGGCAGTGAAGATCAAAGATTGCAGGGCACGGAGCAGGCGGTTTTCATTGGTGAGCATATATTTTTCTGGCCCATTACAAGGCAACTTAGAATAGGTATAGGGGTGGGAATTAAGTGGGAATTTTGTTAGAACTGTGATTTTAGTCGATTTTCCCTCGTTGTGTCCGTTCTCTCCTCCCCTATTTAAGTAACAGTGTTGCACTAGCAGATAAAGCTGTAGTGAACACTGAGAGTAGCTGTATTAAAGTGCTGTTTTTAAGCCAAAGCCACTAAGCAAAGGTGCTGTAGTGAGCAAGGTGTTTCTATATTAAAAGTGCTATTAAAAAGGGTGTTGCGCTAAGCAGAGAAGTGCTTCAGTGGACACTAAGGGTTCTGTATTAAAGTGCTGTTTTTAAGTAAAAGCCACTAAGCAAAGGTGCTGTAGTGAGCAAGGTGTAGCTGTATTTAAAAGTGCTGTATTTAAATAAAGGAGTGTTGCACTGAGCAAGGAGCGCTCTAGTGGACACTAAGTGTACTGCATTATGCCAAAGTGCTGTACCAGGCACAGGTGTGCTGTATCGTTTATTTTAAGTTGTTTCTTTCTTTTGTTTCAATAAATGCTGGTCTGTTTTGCACCCAAACCACGAGTCTCAGTGTTTTTCTGTCTACATCGCTACTGAATAAGTCTGGCGGTCAGAACCAGGAATAGGGGAGCGCTTCGAACCCGCACAGGGGTCCCTGGAGCAACTCAGAGGCTTCTGACTGGCCAGAGACAATAACCCCAACCCCACTAGTGTTTAATTCCTACAAAATGGTGACCATGGCAGGACCGTCGGCCACGGTGTGCGATGTGGCAGACAGTGGTTTGAGTCTGGAGAGAGCAGCAGTTATTGGGTTTCTTTTTATCCCACTGGTTTGTTTGTGGTTAGGTTCCCGCAGGCTTGGGGAAGTCACCCGCAGGCTTAGGGAAGCCAGGGCAGAGAGTTGGGATAGGGAAAAGGAGGTTGAGGATTACCAGGCCAAGGTAGAGCGCCTGGTAGTTCAGTTTAGTGAGGGCAAAAGCCACACGAGGCACGAGTCAGAGTACCTGAAGTACCTAGCTGCAGAGGCCAAGAGCAATGAGATGAGGCTGCAGGAGGAGAACGCTCACCTCATACAAGAAATAAAAGAGCAGGAGGAAAAGGTTAGGGAGGTAAAGGCAGCATATAAGCTGGCCTGCGAGCAAGGGTTGAGGAAGCAGATCATGGCCCCTGTATAGAGCAGAGATAGAAAGCTTGAGTATGGCTTTAAAAAGAGCAAAGGGGATGATATGTCTGATCAGCCCGAAGGCAGGTCAGCCGGATTTTACTGGCAACCTAAGTAAAACAGCCCCACAGGCAACACCCAGGGAAAGGTCGGTCAGGGAATCAGAGGTCCCACGACCGCCACCCACAGCTCCGAGCTTTCAGGAGCTCTGGCAGCAAAGGGGGGTGGAGGATGAGGTGGTAGAGGAAGCACAGCAGGCCCCGCTAGATAGGCCGGGACCAGAACCAGTGTACCCCCTCCGACAACGAAGGTACGGTCCGCCCGTTGATGACGAGGACCCAGGGGCCATTCAGAATCAGTTTGTGGTGCTGTATGGCACCCACCCGCTCAGGGACATGGTTAGCCACATCCCCAAGCTCACTAGAAAGGGAGACCCCTCTCTGCACTTCAGGGAGATAGAGCAGGCAGCTTGTGTAAATGACTGCGATGATGCAGAGCAAGCAAAAATGCTGCTGTTTTCCCTGGCAGGTGATCTCCTCCAGTCCCTATCTGGCCAGTGCAAAAGGGGCCAGAGGGATTATGAGGGTCTCAAGAATGAGGTATTGGAGGCCATGGGACTCAATGATGGTAGCCCGTTCGCTCGGGTGGAAAGAACAGTGCAGCTCCCAGGGGAGTCCCCGCAGGCGTTCGCAGACAGGCTGTGGCCAGTCTACCGGAGTGCATGCCCGGGAATGCCAGGGTGGGCAGCACTGGACCCAGTCCAATTGACTCACTGGCAAACAGCCTACCCCAGATCCAAGCCCAGGTCATGGCTTGGTTTGACCCCCGAAACCCCCAGACCACCGAAGAAGTGGTGATCCACCAGCTCACAGTAGCCTCCAGGAACATGAGGGGTATCGAGGCTCCCCAACCCAAGGGAAGAGTCCATGAGGTTAAACCTGGGAGCCAGAGTAAGAAAGAGTGGCATCAGGAGGGGAACCGGCCCTCTCAGGCTAGGTTAAATTGCTATGGGTGTGGGAAAGATGGTCACTGGAGAAAAGACTGTAAAAATCCTTGGAAGGACAAGGGAAAGGATCCCACAGCCCCAGCCCAAAAGGCAGGGCCAGACCTCCCTCCTGCAGCAATTGAGTCCTTTTTACAGTCTTCTGACTGGCCAGGGGAGAGTAGCATCCACCACCGGTGTTTTAACCCCATCTGCCCCACCTCACTCCCAGCAGTGACTAGAGCCAGCGCAGCCTGTTGACCTGTGTCCCCGCGAAAATGCTGAGGGGAGCAGGCCCTATGTTGAGATGGGGGTGGAGATGGTGCAGGGGAGATATTCGGTGGAGACTGGAGCCTCCAGCACAGTGGTCCACTCGGAGGACCTGACCAATTCACCCTGGTCTAACGGGGTCCCATCTAGCTTAATGGGACCCACAGGGAAACAGGCAGCTGGGAGTGAACCTGAGAATAGAAATCCGCAGCCCACAGCAGGTACAAGTTCACAGGCTACACAGGCAGGCGCTGTGGCTTGTGTTGGGGGAGGAGCTATTCATGATTTTGAACAGGATTACTGGCAGGCAGCCAGTTATATCAAACAATGCGGGTTGTTTAAGCGGGGGGCAGGGGAACAGGCAGCTGGGATTGTAGAAGTTCCCCAACACTTGGCCCGAGCGATTCCCCCTCTCTTGTGGGACTCCGGGGAGGAGCCTGAACCAGGTTTTAGACCTGAAGGGGAAGGCTCTCAGCCACCGGCAGCCAGTGGCAAGGGATTGCCTGTCCCCAGCCCAGGGTTGGGAAGGGAGGGACCCGAAGGAGGAGGTCCCCAGCCAGCAGGGAGTGTGACCCGAGCTAAGGGTCTGCTCACCAGGGTAGCCCCACCGGCAACACTCCCTAGGAGATCTCTTCGGGTACCCCAGCCCAAGAAAGTATGGTCACCCACTTTCCAGTGGAGTAGGGCGGGCTCCCAAGTCAGGGAGAGGCCAAAAGGCAGAGGTCCCCAACTAGCAGCCATAAGCTGCGAGGGACTAGAAGCTGGAATCCGTCCAGCCATGCTGCAGGGAGCAGCCTGTGGCAGCCCAACCAGGGATTAAGCTGGACGCCCGGAGACGGGCGGCGCTTTTATATAGCTTTGTTATAAGGTTAAGGTAGAACGTGTATTAAGGTAGAACATGTTAATTTTAATTTTTATATTGCAATTAATATTAGTGTACAAGTTTTAAGTATTGTACCATTCCAGAATTGTATTGTGGATCAAGGTCGCGAGACCTGATTACACTCCCCCCCGAGCCAGGGGACCTGGCGAGATGTTTTTTCTTTGTCTTTTTCAGAGTTCCGGGAAGCACAGGGGACCAGCGTGTCATGGGATTCAAGAAAGAAAGCACTCCCAGCTCGTGAAGGAAAGGGTCCGCGGGAGGCGGATGCCCACAACTTTTAAACTGTTGCTGGAAACACAATTTACAGAACTTGTTAATTATTTTACTGCTCGTTTGGAGTTAAGGGAACAAACAGCATATGCACAGGAATTGTTGTGCTTGCTGTTCAAGAATATTTAAAATACATTTCTGGCTGAAGAACAGGGCCATTTTAACAAAGTGCCAGGCAATTGCAATGTAATAAAAAAAAGGGGGAAGCTCGTTGTCTTCCATGTGTTTTTTTTAGCAGATATGTTGGCTGGGTGGCAATCCCTTTAAAGATGTTGTATCATGTTGTAAAATTATGTTACAAGCGGTGCAGGGGCGTCGGACCCCCTCCATGCTTGAGTTACTGTGAATATAAGCGGTGCAGGGGCATCAGACCCCCTCCATGCTTGAGTTACTGTGAATATAAGTGGTGCAGGGGCATTGGACCCCCTCCGTGTATTGATTATTTAATTAATTTTGGGTTTTCTGTCGATAGATGCCTGCTGTACTATGATTCTCTCTGGGCAGGGGAGATGGAGGTGTCGGGGGATCAAACATAGATTTAGTTAAGTATAAGGGAAGGTTGTTTGTGGGGGGTCAGAAATTATTGTACACTTTTGGCAAGGATACTACAAGCAAGTTTTAGTATCCGATGGGGGCGTGTAGGGATTTCGCAATAATTTCGAGATTTCCTACAGTTCTGAAGATGAATTTTGATTAAAGAATACCTGGGTGATATACCTTTAAAAATCCAGGGACCAAAATGGCTGTCAGACCGCATGGCAGAAGATAAAGGACTTGAAAAGGCAGCTTGGAGGTGTCTGTGAAAAGGTTCAATGGGGCAGTCAATCTGCTAATCAAAGGGGAGTTCCCCTCCCTGCAGCAGACAATCGATGTGTTTACAGAAACTGCTACTTTGTGTACACAAAGGATTTACTGCGGTTTCAGTCTGACCGCAAAGACAATGACTCTGTTTACTCAAGCATTCAAGGAAATAGTTCAAACCACGGCAGCTTTATTCAAAGGACACATTTAAACTGCAGCTTTATTCAAAAACCCATCACAGACAATGAGGACACATTTAAACTGAAAAAACCCAGTTTAAACGAATGGGTAATTCATCCAAACCCATTATAGACAATGGGGCAGTTTGGATCCCTTTTTGTTTAACCCAGATACATCCGGATTTGGGCAGGCCCCAAATGGGGTATAAAAGATAGCTTCTCAGAAGCCATCTTTCTCTCTCTCTCTCACTCTGTGGCCTCGCCTCCATGCTCTCTAAAACGTGGGAGCCTGCCTAAAGGAGTGGAACACCAGCAGTTTACTTTTAAAATACTGGGGTGTTTTACTTCGGGGCAGTGAAGATCAAAGATCGCAGGGCACGGAGCAGGCGGTTTTCATTGGTGAGCATATATTTTTCTGGCCCATTACAAGGCAACTTAGAATAGGTATAGGGGTGGGAATTAAGTGGGAATTTTGTTAGAACTGTGATTTTAGTCGATTTTCCCTCGTTGTGTCCGTTCTCTCCTCCCCTATTTAAGTAACAGTGTTGCACTAGCAGATAAGGCTGTAGTGAACACTGGGAGTAGCTGTATTAAAGTGCTGTTTTTAAGTCAAAGCCACTAAGCAAAGGTGCTGTAGTGAGCAAGGTGTTTCTATATTAAAAGTGCTATTAAAAAGGGTGTTGCGCTAAGCAGAGAAGTGCTTCAGTGGACACTAAGGGTTCTGTATTAAAGTGCTGTTTTTAAGTAAAAGCCACTAAGCAAAGGTGCTGTAGTGAGCAAGGTGTAGCTGTATTTAAAAGTGCTGTATTTAAATAAAGGAGTGTTGCACTGAGCAAAGAGCGCTCTAGTGGACACTAAGTGTACTGCATTATGCAAAAGTGCTGTACCAGGCACAGGTGTGCTGTATCGTTTATTTTAAGTTGTTTCTTTCTTTTGTTTCAATAAATGCTGGTCTGTTTTGCACCCAAACCACGAGTCTCAGTGTTTTTCTGTCTACATCGCTACCGAATAAGTCCAGTGGTCAGAACCAGGAATAGTGGAGCGCTTCAAAGCCACACGGGGGTCCCTGGAGCAGCTTAGAGGCTTCTGACTGACCAGAGACAATAACCCCAACCCCGCTAGTGTTTAATTCCTACAGGCGCAACCTAAGTACGTGTCCAGGCTGCTACCGGGGCGATGCGCACGATGATGACGTCACGATCTCTGGGCGAAGGAGATAGGGGCGCAACGTCATACCGCCGCCGCACACCTCCCGCCGAATATCGAATCCTTAAGGTCATAGCTGCCAGACTGGGCCTGTGGCAGGTGGTGAGAGAACCAACACGAGGGAAAAACCTACTTGACCTCGTCCTCACCAATTTACCTGTCGCAGATGCATCTGTCCATGACAGCATTGGTAGCAGTGATCGCCACACAGATCTTGTGGAGACGAAGTCCCATCTTCACACTGAGGACACCCTCCATCGTGTTGTGTGGCACAACCACCGTGCTAAATGGGATAGATTTAGAACAGATCTAGCAGCTTAAAATTGAGCATCCATGAGGCGCTGTGGGCCATCAGCAGCAGCAGAATTGTATTCCACCACAATCTGTAACCTCATGGCCGGGCATATCCCTCACTCTAACATTACCATCAAGCCAGGGGACCAACCCTGGTTCAATGAGGAGTGCAGAAGAGCCTCCCACAAGCAGCATCAGGCATACCTAAAAATGAAGTGCCAACCTGGGGAAGCTGCAACACAAGACTGCATGCATGCTAAACAGCAGAAGCAGCATGCTATAGACAGAGCTAACTGATCCCACAATCAACAGCTCAGATCAAAGCTCCTGCCACATCTAGTCGTGAATGGTGGTGGACAATTAAACAACTAACGGGAGGAGGAGGCTCCATGAATATCCCCATCCTCAATGATGGCAGAGCCCAGCACGTGAGTGCAAAAGACAAGGCTGAAGCATTTGCAACCATCTTCAGCTAGAAGTGGATGATCCATCTTGGCCTGAGGTCCCCACCATCACAGAAGCCAGTCTTCAGCCAATTCGATTCACTCCATGTGATATCAAGAAATGGCTGAGCGCACTGGATACAGCAAAGGCTATGGGCCCTGATAACATCCCGACTGTTCTGCTGAAGACTTGTGCTTCAGAACTAGCTGCGCCTCTAGCCAAGCTGTTCCAGTACAGCTACAACACAGGCATCTACCCGACAATGTGGAAAACTGTATGTCCTGTCCACAAAAAGTAGGACAAATCCAATCCGGCCAATTACTGCCCCATCAGTCTACTGTCAATCATCAGTAAAGTGATGGAAGGTGTCGTTAACAATGCTATCAAGCGGCACTTACCAATAACCTGCACACCGATGCTCAGTTTGGGTTCCACCAGGACCACTCTGCTCCTGACCTCATTGCAGCCTTGGTCCAAACATAGACAAAAGAGCTGAATTCCAGAGGTGAGGTGAGAGTGACTGTTCTTGACATCAAGGCAGCATTTGACCGAGTCTGGCATCAAGGAGCCCTAGTAAAACTGAAGTCAATGGGAATCAGGGGGAAAACTCTCCACTGGCTGGAGCCATACCTAGCACAAAAGAAGATGGTTGTGGTTGTTGGAGGTCAATCATCTCAGCCCCAGGACATCGCTGCAGGAGTTCCTCAGGGCAGTGTCCGAGGCCCAACCATCTTCAGCTGTTTTATCAATGACCTTCCCTCCATCATAAGGTCAGAAATGGGGATGTTTGCTGATGATTGCAGTGTTCAGTTCCATTCGTAAATCCTCAGATAATGATGCAGTCCGTGCCCGCATGCAGCAAGACCTTGTTGACATTCAGGCTTGGGCTGATAAGTGGCAAGTAACATTCGCGTCACACAAGTGCCAAGCAATGTCTATCTCCAATAAGAGAGAGTCTAACCACCGCCCTTTGACATTCAAAGGCATTACCATCACCGAATACCCCACCATCAACATCCTGGGGGTTACCATTGACCAGAAACTTAACTGGACCAGCCATTTAAATACTGTGGCAACAAGAGCAGGTCAGAGACTGGGTATTCTGCAGCGAGTATCTCACCTCATGACTCCCCAAAGCCTTTCCACCATCTACAAGGCACAAGTCAGGAGTGTGATAGAAACATAGAAACATAGCAGATAGGAGCAGGAGTAGGCCATTCGGCCCTTCGAGCCTGCTCCGCCATTCAATGAGATCATGGCTGATCATCCAAATTCAGTACCCTGTCCCTGCCTTCTCCCCATAACCCTTGATCCCTTTAGCTTTAAGAAATATATCCAACTCTTTCTTGAATATACTTAATGAACTGGCCTCCACTGCCCTCTGTGGCAGAGAATTCCACAGGTTCACCACTCTCTCGGTGAAGAAATTCCTCCTCATTTCAGTCCTAAATGGCTTACCCCTTATCCTTAGACTATGACCCCTGGTTCTGGACTCCCCGGCCATCAGAAACATCGGCCCCGATTTTCGGGCAGCTGTTGGGCGGCTTTTCATGCGGCCGTGGTCCGAAAATCGCGGAAAAAGTGGGTCGGGACCCCCCCCCCGCCTGATTCCCCGCCCCGTCCGACTTTTGGACCGCCGTTTCCACGCGCCCCGTTTCAGTCCCGCCCGCCGCTGGCGGGACTGCTCGTCGGCACACTAATCACCAATGATCACCTTGTTAAGGACGATTTTCCCATGCCGTTGCGACTTTGGGGCTTTCCCCACCTGAAATCCGCTTGCAGGGAACCCCGCCGATGAGAGCTGGCGTGAAAACAGCTGGCTTGCTTGCTTGCAGCAGCAGGTCGCTGAGGGCTGAAGAGATTTAAAGAGGCAGCATTTGCAGGCCCTTGTTGATCAAGGCTTGAGGGAACTATTTGAAGCCTTAGGAGCAGCTGCAGAAAGTTGGAGCCTCACACACTTCTTCAGTGTGAGCTCCTGGGAAGCCCCTCTCACCACCCTAACTCAGGACCTCCTCAACCGAGGCATCTGCTAGAAGCATGGGAGGCCTTTGGCACCTTCCCTTCCTGGCATTAGAGGATCAGGAACAGCAGGATGATTACCAGGAGCACCAGGCTGCTGCTCACTCACCTGAAGCTGCACAATCCAGAAGGGGCCAGCGCTTGGAAGTGGCTTGAGAGCATCTTGCTGCACTTTAGGGGGCCAGTGGGACCCATTTCTGCACTGGCAGTCCTACTCAGAAGGACTTCCATGAAGATCTGGTTTCTCTGTTCAAAAGATGGCCAACGCTCCTCAAGAGATGTCATTCTCTTATGAGCGCTCACCATGTTTTCCGTATGCTGGCGAGTTATCTCCTCCATGGAGGTTGCCAACCTTTCCATGGTGCTGCGTTCATGCACCAATGACTCCACAAAGGCTCTGCTCATGGTCGCTATGGACTCCTCCATTCGCTCCACACTCGCAGCGACCCTGGAGACAAAACCTGCCAGAAACTCCTGCATCTGTGCATGGAGATCCATCAGCTCTTCTCTTGCGGATGGACCCAGAGGCAAAGGGTCGAGATGCAGCGCAGCTGAGCTGAGCTGGCAGAGCCCTGCGCCCTCCGACGAGGACTCTCCACTGCTGTCCCTGTCTCCAGAATCTGCTGAAGCTCACTTGTCAGCTGTGAAACACCAAGTGACAACACTACTCTATGTCCCAAAGGTTCCCCCAAGGTGTGAGTGTCTGCGCTGGTGCTGGGTGCACTTACTTCTGCTGACGCTGCACCCTCAGAGGTTGGAGCTTCCTCTGAGGAGTCTGGCTGCACAGCCTCTTCCTCCTCCACAGTGAGGACGGGGGCTCTGGATGGTACTGTGGGGGAGTAAAGGAAGGAGTTACAGATGTAATGCCAAGGTTCCTCTGGTGACTCCCAGCGAGTTGGCATCTGCTGACACCTGCATCCATGCAGCATTGGTCTCAGTGGGATGCCTCTTCCTCCCTGACCTAGGGAAGAGGACCTCCCTGTGGGCCCTAACCCCATCCAATAATGCCTGCAGTGAAGCCTCGTCGAATTTGAAGGCAGCTCGGGGTCTGGCACTGGCCACAGCTGCTGCAGGCTCCTCTGCCATCCTGTATGGTTCATTTGGAAGCCTTCAGAGGATGCAGTGCTTGCCATGGACCTTGAAAGCACCACGAATGATGACATCATACTGTGGGGATTTCTGACTCGATTTAGACAATTAGCAAGGCTTCCCACATGCTGGGAATTAATTGGCCAATTGAGGGAAAATTGCGTGGGGCTGGCTGACACTTTTTTATGTGTGTCAGAAACCCCACATTCGGGGAAATCCGACCATTTCCCACACAAGCTGAAAATCGGGGCCATCCTTCCTGCATCTAGTCTGTCCAGGCCTGACAGAATTTTATAGGTTTCGATGAGATCCCCTCTCAATCTTCTAAACTCCAGTGAGTATAAGCCCAATCGACACAATCTCTCCTCATACGTCATTCCTGCCATCCCAGGTATCAGCCTGGTGAATCTTCACTGCACTCCTTCCATGGCAAGAATGTCCTTCCTCTGGTAAGGCGACCAAAACTGCACACAATACTCAAGGTGTGGTCTCACCAAGGCCCTGTACAACTGCAGCAAGACATCCTTGTTCTTGTACTCGAACCCTCTTGCTACGAAGGCCAACACACCATTTGCCTTCTTAACCGCCTGCTGCACCTGCATGCTTACTTTCAGCGACTGGTGCACAAGAACACCCAGGTCTCTTTGCACTTCCCCTTCTCTCAGTCTATTGCCATTCAAATAATAATCTGCCTTCCTGTTTTTGCCACCAAAGTGGATAACCTCACATTTATCCACATTATAGTGCATTTGCCATGTTTCTGCCCAATCACCCAACCTTTCCAAATCGTACTGGAGTTTCACGACATCCTCCTCACAGCATACCCTCCCACCCAGCTTTGTGTCGTCTGCAAATTTGGAGATATTACATCCAATTCCCTTGTCCAGATCATTAATATATATTGTGAACAGCTGGGGTCCTAGGACCGATCCTTGCGGTACCCCACTAGTCACTGCCGGCCACTCGGAAAATGACCCGTTTATTCCAACTCTTTGCTTTCTGTCCGCCAACCAGTTCTCTATCCAAGTCAATACCTTGCCCCCAATCCCATGTGCCTTCATTTTGCATGCTAATCTCTTATGCGGGACCTTATCGAAAGCGTTCTGAAAGTCCAAATACACCACATCCACTGGTTCTCCCTTACCTATTTTACCAGTTACATCCTCAAAAAATTCCAGTAGATTAGTCAAGCATGATTTACCTTTTTAAATCCATGTTGACTTTGTCCGATCCAGTCACTGCTTTCCAAGTGCTCTGCTATTACATCTTTTATAATGGACTCTAGCATTTTCCCCACTACCGATGTCAAGCTTTCCGGTCTATAATTCCCCGCCTTTTCTCTACCACCTTTTTTGAATAGTGGGGTAACATTAGCTACCCGCCAATCCATGGGTACCGTTCCAGAGTCTATCGAGTTCTGGAAGATGACCAGCAATGCATCTACTATTTCTAGGGCCACTTCCTTAAGTACCCTGGGATGTAGATTATCAGGCCCTGGATGGAATACTCTCCACTTGCCTGGATGAGTGCAGCTCCAACAACACTCAAGAAGCTCGACACCATCCAAGACAAAGCAGCCCGCTTGATTGACACCCCATCCACCACCTTAAACATTCACTCCCTCCACCACCGGCGCAACATGGCTGCAATGTGTGCCATCTACAAGATGCACTGCAGCAACTTGCCAAGGCTTCTTCGGCAACACCTCCCAAACCTGTGACCTCTTCCACCTAGAAGGACAAGGGCAGCAGGTGCATGGGAACACCACCACCTCCAATTCCCCTCCAAGTCACACACCATCCTGACTTGGAAGTATATCGCCGATCCTTCATCGGTGCTGGGTCAACATCCTGGAACTCCCTCCCTAACAGCACTGTGGGAGTACCTTCACCACACGGACTGCAGCAGTTCAAGAAGGCAGCTCACCACCACCTTCTGAAGGGCAATTAGGGAAGGGCAATAAATGCTGGCCTTGCCAGTGATGCCCACATCCTAGGCACGAATAAAAAAAATGACAGAAAGTGTACGTAATATTCACAAAAGCTGTAATGCATGTTTTTTATAACTCACCAAATGGTATAATGCTTTCCATCCAACATATATCATGTGTACAAAGTTTTCATAATTACTAATATACTCCTGTGTACTGTATATAAAATATTTTTCCTTCAGTAAGCCTTCCTTTGAATAGTTTTCAGACATGTTTTTCAAGCCAATAAGATGAGAAGAATATTGGTTAAATAAATTGGGTTGGGGAGGAAAAGTATTAGAGGCAGCACATTCAAACTATGGCAAGTTGTAACAATGGGTAAGGGCAGGGAATTACTTCCCAGTGCTTTGGTGAGACTCTACAAATTACATTATTTCCATTGCAGTGAATAGCTCTGGCTTCATGACACTGGATGCCGTGTGTGGGATTAGAATGACATCACTTGTCATTTAGATGGAAGAAGAAAAGTAGATATAATAATTCAGGAGGACAAGTTACTAATCGTGGGTTTTGAGTGAGAACATGCTCTTAATTAGAGCTGGTCCTGGAGACAGAATACTAGATTGGGGAATGCCTGCAGACATTATAATCCCACCTCTTCACGGAGTATGGAACCTTTGTTTAAGACTTGTAATGCCACTTTAGTACCAAAGATACTGATGGTGTAATATAAAACTGCAAGGGAATACTATTGGTATAAATAACAGTGTGTGTAATAAGTACAACTGAGCACTTGTATTTATAATGTACAATAAAACTATTTTAAAAACTGAAACATCATTTTTTCATATATCGATGGATTCAGAGCTTGTACGTATAGCAATGCTCTACTGTCAATAGTGTGCAATTCTTTGTGACATCTTCCAAGATTTTGTAATCATTTGAATCTCTCTGTAAGATATTAGCTTACGTTTATTTGGACATGTATGGTGTGTGGTGTGAAATAAACAGCTGCACTGAGCAGCACTGTGTCTGAAAGATGGTCCTGGAGCTATTTGCATTTTGTATCCATTTCTAAGTGTTTTTAGTGGCAGCTACAATATAATAAGGAAAGACTCAAAACTTATTAATGTAGTTGTGTCATAGGATTCAGCAGTTAATCAATCTGTTTGATGTGTTGTCCAATGTGGGCAATCAGTAATCATGATTAACGAGGTGCCTGCACTTGGAACTGACATTCATGCTCTCAAATAGGGAAAAAACAAGTGCATCACATTCCAATTTAACAGAGTGTTGTCATAATTTGATGAGAGGTAACAGCATTTCCAATAGTGGTTGTATGCACTTAACGGAAAGATACTGAAACTTGTGGATAAACAGAGAGAACGCGGAGTTCAAATAATAATTCCCTGGCAGTCTAAGTGCAGGATAAAGTCAAAAAACTGCAAGATGTAATGCTCAAGTTGGGCAGGAAATACATATCCTATGCCAAAAAGTGTACCTCTTCCCTGCCTCCATGTAGAAGGCTGTGGACAACTCCACAGACTTAACCACCCTACAACAGCTGCTCAGAGAAGAGAAGTATGTGCTGGCATAGATGCTGAAAGTGTCGATACAAATGATGGATGAAAGCAGAATTACAGAACAGAAAAACTTCACTCTGCATGCACCTGTTCTACATTTAACCTGAGAGTGTGCAAAAATGTTAGTGTTGCATTTCCCAGCATTGAAACCCTTCACAAAAAATTACCAAAAGAACAATTAAATCTATTAAAAATTGAACCTTCTTGGAGGAGCACAGCACCGCAGTACATTGGTCCTCAAATTGAGTGTTCTGTGGAGTGTCAGAACAAAAGACTACGGTTGCAATTCTCCAAAGGCTGAGTTCTTGATCAGCTGTGCAACCATGGGGAGAAACTGAGCGGAGGCCAAAGAATTCTCTAAACAGAAGATGAGACACTCAGAGGAAGTCACCTCAGTATGTTCTTGTGCAAGCAGTTGGTGGAGGTCTGACAGTTGGACAACTATTTGATCTCCTTTGGCCAGCAATAGTCAATGGCAAAAGAAGAAAAAAAGAGGGGGGGGCAGGGAACAGGGAGAAATTAAATAAACAAATATCATACAAGAGAAGGTTACACAGGGAGAATGTGCTGGAGCTCCAATGCAGGTTCACATCGTCATTGCTCCATGTGCTGAATTTCCATTCTCAATCATTCAATTGTTGGGGTGAAGACAAGTGGTTTAGAATAGAGGTCATATTTTTTCCACTGGGTGGGGAGAAGCAAAGGAAAAGTCACTTAGGATGTTGGCAGTAGGTGCTTTCAATCGGGGAAGGTGCATGTTGGGGGAATTCTTCAGAAAGCAAAGGAAAGTAAACAAGAAACAAATTATTATAGAGTTTCTGTTCATTCAACAAGGTAAACAGTAAATGTTATTTAAGAATTTTATGAACCGATTTCTGGGTGTGATATTCCTTTGATAATGGGCCAGTAATTCCGGTCCCAACGCATGAGTACGGATGGGGTACTCACGCGTGGGCCCGTTGGAAGTGCTGGATTTCAGCATGGACAGCGCATGCGCGGGAAACCGGCATTTCCTCCAAGGGGTTCCGAGGTCCAACGCATGCGCGCAGGACTCTGCGCGCACGCGTTGAACTTCCTTCTTTTTGACAGGTTTGCGCGTGTGCAAGGGCCTGAACTTTTTAGACATATAAAAAGGAAGCGTAAGGAGTGGATTCTTGAAGGTAAGTGGTCTATTATTTAAAATTATTACATTTTTTCCACAGCTTCATTGTTTTTAAGGACTTTACAGTAAGGTAAGTTTATTTTTAGACCCGATTTCGTAAAAAATTATTTTTTTCAAAAATTTTATTAATTGTTTAAAATAGTTTTTTAAAGTTATTTATAGTTTATTTAATTATTGGGATGTTTTTAAAATTTTTATTTAAAGTTAAACTAGTCTTTTGGGCGCCCGTACTTTTCATGAGTTTGACAGTCTTTACTATCAAACTCATGAATGAAGTTCCCCCTCCCCTGATTGACTGCAGAGTGCTCACCTGATCCCAGCCGGCACATCGCACTAACTACACCGCTGGATCAGGCAAGCACATCGCGCTGACATCTGAACCGGGCCAGTGACAGGAATTCCAAGCAGGCCCAGGCTTCAGATGTCGGCGCGCCGGGTGAGTGCACATCGGGGGCTTGCACGCGCGGCAAGCACCCGATCCTAATTTCTGGCCCAATGTCTCAAAATTATAGTCTGTCTAATGGCTTGCAATTTCTTTTACAATCCAATACCTTGGATAAGACTTTTAATGGGAAAATAAACGTTGCAAATAAGGCCAGTTTCCGTGGCAACCCTAACTAAATTCAGCAGCATGAGAATGCAGATTCTGCAGCAAATTTGTCCAGAATTTAGAGACATCTCAATCTCAATTTAAAAATAGATTTAAAATACTGCAGAAAAATAGCACTAAACTAATGGCTTTGTTTAGAAAAATGTGTATGTTTAACTGATGAAAAGGAAATTTACTTGTTGAGTCCCAGGGATTGACATTTTTTTAACACCTTCTGTCTCAGGTGAGACAACTCGGAGTTAAGAGGTAACTAAATATTAAGTAACTAATAGCTATTCCTAAATCGAATGGTATCAATTGACACAAATATTTTAATCCCATTGATTTTTAGTTTGTTAATCCCCATGTTTTAAAACGGGATTTAGTTTCTGCAGAGGATTAAGTGTTGATGAAGGTATTGTGGTCAACAAGATTATATAATTCTTGTATATTTTACACCTTACTCACTTCAATTGTAAGCAAATCATGCAATGTGTAGGGGTTCGCAAAATCCCTCAGCCCCGAAGATACTGGAGATATTAATCCACATCGTGGACGGAGACTGTGTGTGATTTTAAATTGTCTCTGTGTTGGACAATGTTTTAAACATGCCCAGAACCACAAAAGGCTGCGTTGAGATGGGCAGCATGTGGACAACACCAGAATCGAGGAACTTGGTGGAAAAATTCGCACACTTTAAGACAGCACATTTTATTTTTAAAAATGTACTCTTGAGTTTTGAACTGTGTAAATTGCAAAGGGGTTTAAAAATGGCCATCAGAAAAGCATGGCCAAGGACAAAAGAAAGCAGCTCGAGGATGTCTGTGAAAGTGGGAGGATCAAGCAGTGGCAGTCAGATTCTGTCAATCAAAAAAAAGGGGAGTTTCCCTTCCTTACAGAGGCAGTCGAGGTTTGCTTACAGAAACTGCTGCAGGATGTTGACATAAGGGATTAAACCACTTGAGACTGCAGTTTCAGTGACCACAATGAATGGGTTTCTGTTTACATAGTAATACAACTCCATTCAAAGCCCAGCACACAACTGAGACACACCTAAACTACGGAAGAGACTTCCTAAACTAAGAAAAAGGAACAGTTTAAGAATGATTGGGTTTGAATCACCCGTTACCCAGACAATAGGGCAGTTGGATCCCTTTTGTTGTAGCCAGATGAACTTGGATGTGGGTGGGAACATTTCGGCCCCAGAATGAAGACACATTCAAACCACCCCAAGCTTTATTTGAAACCCATTCCAGACAAAGGAAGCAGTTTGGCCACTGGGAAATAGCCCATTTGAATCAGCCAATCATGGCCTTTCTCTTGTGTATTCGAACTTTTCGGCGCGAATTTGCACACAGACCCTTTCAGCGCCAAAACAGCAGGAGCTCACAGGATATAAAGATAGCTTCTCAGAAGCATCTCTCTCTCTTACTTTCCTTGGACTGCAGGTGAGCTCTTCTCTCTCTTTGGACCACAGGTGAGCAGGTTTCTGACTCCTCAGCAAGGCAATCTAGTAAGGAGTTAGAGGGGTGGTAATTTAAGGGAAATTGCTAAGATTGTAAGACTTATATTGTAGCCATTTATCCCTCGTTTTTGCCGTCTGCTTTCCCCTGTTAAGCAATTTTACATTGATCGTGTGGTGTAGTTTTCTTTAGTTAATAAAGTTTGATTTTCTCGCATCCAGACCATTTTGTCCATTTTAATATATCATTAATTATAAGTTCCTCCAGTCAGAACTGGAAGGTGAGGTTTAGCGATTCGAAACCGCTGTTTGGTATTGGTCTCAGTGCAGTGGGAAAAAAGGCTGCTTGACCAGGTAAATTACCGTAAACCAGGTAAAGGAAGGTAAATTACCATAAACCAGGTAAAAGATGCCCTCTACAAATTGGCGACCGCGGCAGGACTGGAGGCAGTTTTTGATATGATAAGCGGTCTGAATCTGGAGAAAGCATCAGCTATTGCTTTTCTTGCTTTCAGTCTGTGGTTAGCCCTGCAGAAGTTAGCGGCAGCGTGTAAGCCGACCTATTATGGTATAGGTGGCTGGGTTGAGAAGGGTGCGATGAGGGTGCGTGAGGAGGTTACAGAGTCCAAGAATCGGGAGTCCGAGTTTGAAAAATGCCAGGCGGAGGTAGAATGCCTCATAAGAGAGGTGAATGAGGCCAGAGATAGTGGGATGAGGGTGCGGGAAGAAAATGCACGCCTCACACTAGAGGTCACAAAATGACAGGCAGAGATAGAGCACCTTGTGCAGGAAGTCACAGAGGCTAGGGACAGTGAGATGAGCCTACAGGAGGAAAATGCACACAGCCTACAGGAGGAAAACGCACACCTCACCCAAGAAGCTAGCGAGGGCAAAAGCCATGCGAGGCACAAGATAGAGTTTTTAAAGTGCCAGTTTACAGAAGCAAGGAGTAACGAGATGAGACTGCGGGAAGAGAATGCCCGCCTCACCTCAGAAGTAACAGAGCAGGAGGAAATGGTTAGGGAGGTAAAGGCAGCTTATAAGTTGGCCTGCGACCAAAGGTTTAGTGGAGCAGATCATACCCCATGTAACCAAAAGATAGAGAGTTTGGGTATGGAGTTAAGGAGGACTAAAGGGATGGTATGTCTCATAGGTTCGAAGGGGAGTCCGTCGGACAGTACCAGCAGCCCAAATAAAACAGCCCCACAGGCAACACCCAGGGAAAGGTTGGCTAGGGAATTAGAGATCCCAAGATAGCAGCCCACAGCTCTGAGTTTTGAGGAGCTCTGGCATCAAGAAGGGGTGGACAATGGGGTGGTAGAAGAATGCCAGCAGGCCCCGCTAGGCAGGCGGGGTCCAGGACCAGTGTACCCCCTCCAACAACGGAGGTACGGTCCACCCGTGAATGATAATGACCCAGGGGCTGTTCAGCATACCTATCTGGTAGCCTATGATACCCAACAGCTCAGAGGCCTGGTGAAACATATTCCCCTGCTCTCCGAAAATGGAAACCCCTCAGTGCACTTCCAAGGGATAGAACAGGCAGCCTGTGTTAACGGCTGTGATGAGGGAGAGAAAGCCAAAATGTTGCTTTTCTCTGTAGATAGTACGCTCTATCAGACCCTTTCAGATGAGGCTAAGAGAGGGCAGAAGGGTTTTGAGGACCTAAAGGAGGAAATACTGGAAGCCATGGGTGCGAACGACGGCAATCCGTTCGATCGCATAGGGAAAACACTGCAGAAGGAAGGGGAGACCCCACAGGCATTTGCAGACAGGCTGTGGCCAGTCTACAACAGCGCGTGTACAGGGGGACAAAATAGGGCACAACTGAACCAGCAGCAGCAGACCCAATGGCTTCGTTGCCTGGTGTTCAATTGCCTGCCCCAGATAAAAGCAAAGGCTGATACTTGGTTTGACCCCCGAGACCCCCTAGCAACCGAAGAGACTGTAATCCGGCAGCTCACGGTAGCATATAGGAACGGTAGGAATAGTGGGACCCCCCAACACAAGGGTAAGGTCCACAAGGTCAAACCTGGTTCTCAATATAAGAAAGAGTGGCGCCAGGAGGGGAGCCGTCCCTCCCAGAACAAGGTCACTTGCTACAGGTGCGGGGAGGAGGGCCACTGGCACAGGGATTGTAAAAAGCCTGGGAGAGACGATAAAGCCAGAACCCCCGCAGCCCCAACTCAGAAGGCAGAGACAGAAACGCCTCCTGATACAGTCGAGTCCCTCATGGAGTCGATAAGATCTTTCCTCAGGGCCAATCAGGGAAAGGTAGCAGCCATCAGTGGTGCTGCAGCCCCCTCGCCCACCTCTGCCTCCCCACAATGACTGGCCGATATGCTGGCCAAGGAGGATGCACGTGCAGGCACTTTCTGGGACCCATATGAGTCCGGGCCGGTGGCAGCGATTACAGGCAGGGGTGGGACACAGGGAAAATCAGGAAAATTGTATAAATCTGACCATACAAGTTCAAGTTCACAGCAGTAAAGACAGGCATTGTGGCTTGTTCCAAGGGAAAAGTTGTCCGGCCCACCAATTGGGACACTTCCCCGCCCCAGTGGGACCTAAGTTTTGGCCAAAGTTTAAATTTGCACCAGTTATCTGGCTCAGAAGCAGAGAAACAGCAGCCTGAGAGTAAAAATCTGCAGGCTGCTGCGAGTCCATTCACAGAAAATTGCCTGGGGGGCTCCAGGGAGGAACAGCCCTTTGAAAAGACTGCCCGCGCATGCGCAGTCACTGGTCCGGAGACAGGAATCCCCCAGTCTTCTGAACAGCAGGTTCGCGTAGGCGCAGTTGCGCGCCTGAGGAGAAAGGTTTCCCAACACCAGGTTCGCGCAGGCGCAGTTCCCCAGCCCGTGACCCAAGCGACTCTTCTTCAGTTTTCCCGCGCATGCGCAGTCACGCGCCTGAAGGGAGAGGTTTCCTAACACCGGGTTCGCGCAGGCGCAGTCACGGACTTGGAACCCCTAGAAACTCCTTTTCACTGTGAGGCCGCGCGCGCAGGCACAGTCGGCCATTTAAAGGTCCCCGCTTCCCAGTCTATACGCGCAGGCACAGTAGCCTGCTTGGAAGACCCAACGGTTCTTCCTACCCTTTTCAAAGAAATCGAACGTGCAGGTGTGGTTGCCTGTGATAGTGTAGCGGTTCCCCAGCCCTGTGAAGAGATTGTTCACGCAGGCGCAGTTGCCTGCGGGACCACAGCGGCTCCTCTTCGGTTTCCCTGCACAGGCGCAGTCGCCTGTTTGAAGACAGAGGCTTCACAGCCTCTGCCGTGGGACTCCAGGGAGGAGGTTCGCGCAGGCGCAGTCGCCTGTTTAAAGGGACAAGCTTCCCAGCCCACTTCTAGAGTGGTTCCCCCTATGGTGTGGGACTCTGGGGAGGAAGGGATAGCAATTCCTCTTGCAGGGGATCCGGTACCAGGTTTTGGACCTGGAGAGGAAGATTTTCAGCCATCAGCAGTGGGTGGTGAGGGGATACCTGGCCCCAGGACAGGAGTGGGTAGGGAAAAGGAGACAAACCCGGAGTACCGGCAGGCTGCCAGGTATCTTAAACAGTGCGGGCTGTTTGCACCAGGGGGAGAAGGTTCCCAGCCAGCTAGGGCTGTGACCCAGGCTCAGGGTCCATCAGCCAAAGTTTCCCCCACCTAGATGCCCCTCAGAAGGTCTCTTCGGGTGCCCCAGCCCAAGAAAGCATGGTCACCCACTTTACAGTGGAGTAGGGCAGTCTCCCAAACCAGGGAGAAGCCAAAGGGCAGAGGTCCCCAATCAGCAGCCATAAGCTGCCAGGGACCAGAAGCTGGAATCAGTCCAGCTTCGCTGCAGGCAGCAGTAATCTGCGACAGTGACACCAGAGATTAGCCTGGCCATCCGGAGATGGGCAGCATTTGTATTATAGCTTTGTGTTAAGTAACCAATGTTTATAGCTTGTTGTTAAGGTGTTTAAATTTTAAGTTTAGAATGTAACTAGAAGTTTAAAGTTTAAGTTTATAAGTGTGCCAAATGCTTGTATTTTGGTCCGAGGTCAAGGGACCCGACCATGTCTCCACCTAAGGCAGCAGGTCAGTGAGAGACCTGGCTGCATGCCCTTTTAAGTTTTTTACAGGAGAGTGGACAAAGGAACAGCCCTGTTCACATAGCCTGAGCTGGGCATCGAATGAAGATATGGATACAGAATGTTGGGGATCACCGCGCCACTGGACAAATCCAGGAGGAGACCCCGCAGAGACCTTCGGGAGAAACCGGACAGGGTCCGGAGGAACTTGCCTACTCATCCTACGCGGAAGAGATGGCCCCAGCTGGGTGGGGCACGGCCCCCAACCCAGCACTATCCTGACCGAAGTTCACTTGCGGGAGACCTCGCTATTGAGGAGTCATGGTGGGGAAGCGCGGGCGCCTTGTCAGATAGGGACGCGTTCCCCGGGAGTGGCCCGGGAAAGATTGTAAAGGGGAGAGAGAGACCCAAGAGTCACGTGGGTGCGTTCGGGGAAGGGAGGAACTCACCCGGGGCCCACGGGCAAAGTTAGAGTGTAAGTGTGGCTGGGGAGGATGAGTGGGTGGCCGGATCTAGGATCCAAGTTTGAGTGTGGGGCCAGTGAGAACCGCCACACAGGCACCCATCATTTTCTCCAGCCAGTCGAGGGAAGACGGGAGGGGGAGGGACTGGGAGTCGCGATTCCATACTCCCCGGTCTCGGTCTGTGAAACATGAGGGGTACCCCGCCTCCACAAAGGGACAAGGGAACGGCTCGGGGGTGGCGGATTAGAATGTTCTGTAAAATCCATTCTGCATGTCTTAAAAGTTTAAGACCATTAAAAGGGGGGTGGAAGGAACATTTACTGCCCGGGTGGGAGGAGCGATACCCACTCAAATTTCGTGACCCATCATTGGCACGTGATGGCCGAGGTTTATTTCAGCATTTTGTTTCAAATGTTTCAGCATTTTGTTTCAAATGTTTAATGGAGATTTTTTGTATTTTGTTTTACAGTTCCACGCTGTGCAGAGGCGTAGGACCCTTTCCGTGCTTGGGATCATTTTGATTACATTGTATAACTGAGATTGCAACATTTTGTAATATGTTATAATGTAACAAGTGGTGCAGGGGTATTAGTCCCCTTGTTGTAACATTTTGTAGTTGATGTATCTGTAGATGCCTACCATACCACGGTTTTTCTCGGATTTAAGGGGAATAGACGGGTTGGGGGATCAGTGGTAGGTAGCTATAGGTAAATACAGGGGATGGTTGTTTGTCGGGGGTCAGAAAACTTTGCTCACTTCTTCAAGTGGATACTACAAGCAAGTTGGAAGTATCCAAAGGGGGGAATGTAGGGGTTCGCAAAATCCCTCAGCCCCGAAGATACTGGAGATATTAATCCACATCGTGGACGGAGACTGTGCATGATTTTAAATTGTCTCTGGGTTGGACAATGTTTTAAAACGTGCCCAGAACCGCAAAAGGCTGCGTTGAGATGGGCAGCACATGGACAACACTGGAATCGAGGAACTTGGTGGAAAAATTCGCACACTTTAAGACAGCACATTTTATTTTTGAAAAATGTACTCTTGAGTTATGAACTGTGTAAATTGCAAAGGGGTTTAAAAATGGCTGTCAGAAAAGCATGGCCAAGGACAAAAGAAAGCCGCTCGAGGATGTCTGTGAAAGTGGGAGGATCAAGCAGTGGCAGTCAGATTCTGTCAATCAAAAAAAAAGGGAAGTTTCCCTTCCTTACAGAGGCAATCGAGGTTTGTTTACAGAAACTGCTGCAGGATGTTGACATAAGGGATTAAACCACTTGAGACTGCAGTTTCAGTGACCACAATGAATGGGTTTCTGTTTACATAGTAATACAACTCCATTCAAAGCCCAGCACATAATTGAGACACACCTAAACTACGGAAGAAACTTCCTAAACTAAGAAAAAGGAACAGTTTAAGAATTAATGGGTTTGAATCACCCATTACCCAGACAATAGGGCAGTTGGATCCCTTTTTTTGTAGCCAGATGAACTTGGATGTGGGTGGGAACATTTCGGCCCCAGAATGAAGACACATTCAAACCACCCCAAGCTTTATTTGAAACCCATTCCAGACAAAGGAAGCAGTTTGGCCACTGGGAAATAGCCCATTTGAATCAGCCAATCATGGCCTTTCTCTTGTGTATTCGAACTTTTCAGCGCGAATTTGCACACAGACCCTTTCAGCACCAAAACAGCAGGAGCTCACAGGATATAAAGATAGCTTCTCAGAAGCATCTCTCTCTCTTACTTTCCTTGGACTGCAGGTGAGCTCTTCTCTCTCTTTGGACCACAGGTGAGCAGGTTTCTGACACCTCAGCAAGGCAATCTAGTAAGGAGTTAGAGGGGTGGTAATTTAAGGGAAATTGCTAAGATTGTAAGACTTACATTGTAGCCATTTATCCCTCGTTTTTGCCATCTGCTTTCCCCTTTTAAGCAATTTTACATTGATCGTGTGGTGTAGTTTTCTTTAGTTAATAAAGTTTGATTTTCTCGCATCCAGACCATTTTGTCCGTTTTAATATATCATTAATTATAAGTTCCTCCAGTCAGAACTGGAAGGTGAGGTTTAGCGATTCAAACCATTGTTTGGTATTGGTCTCAGTGCGGTGGGGAAAAAAGGCTGCTTGACCAGGTAAATTACCGTAAACCAGGTAAAGGAAGGTAAATTACCGTAAACCAGGTAAAAGATGCCCCCCTACAAATGTATGAAAAATATTGGGATGAAGGAGTTGCATTTTAATTGAGGTTAGAATATTGGCATCATTTTGACACTATTCTGAATCAGAACAGAATTTAGATTTAAGAAAAATTTCAGTTTTAATAAAAGATATCCCCATGAAATGTTAGCTTGACTTTTCTCCTTTATAGATGCTAACTCAGTTGATGTGTGCTTCTAACATTTTCTGTTTTGTTTTGGAGCCTAAATTTTCCATTGGAGCATAAGAAATAGGAGCAGGAGTAGGCCATTTGGCCCCTCAAGCCTGCTGCACTTTCCTGCACTATCCCCATATCTCTCGATTCCCTTAATATCCCAAAATCTATCGATCTCTGTCTTGAATATACTCAACGACTGAGCCTCCACAGCTCTCTGGGGTAGAGAATACCAAAGATTCACCACCCTGAGTGAAGAAACTTCTCCTCATCTCAGTCCTAAATGGCTGACCCCTTATTCTGAGACTGTGACCCCTGATTCTAAACTCCCCAGCCAGGGGAAACATCCTCCCTGCATCTACCCTGTCAAGCCCTGTAAGAATTTTGTATGTTTCAATGAGATCACCTCTCATTCTTCTAAACTCAAGAGAATATAGGCCTAGTCTACTCAATCTGTCCTCATAAGACAGTCCCCCCATCCCAGGAATCAGTCTTGTGAACCTTTGTTGCACTCCCTCTGTGGCAAGTATATCCTTCATTAGGTAAGGAGACCAAACCTGTACACCATACTCCAGGTGTGGTCTCACCAGGGCCCTATATAATTGCAGTAAGATGTCTTTACTCTTATACTCAAATCCTCTTGTAATAAAGGCTAACATACCATTTGCTTTCCTAATTGCTTGCTGTACCTGCATGTTAACTTTCAGTGATTTGTGTACAAGGACACCCAACCCCTCTGAACACCAACATTTCCCAATCTCTTACCATTTAAAAAATACTCTGCTTTACTATTTTTCCTACCAAAGTGGATAACTTCACATTTCTCCACATTATATTCCATTTGCCATGTTCTTTACCACTCACTTAGCCTGTTTATATTCCCTTGAAGCCTCTTGGCATCCTCCTCACAACTTACATTCCCACCCAGCTTTGTATTATCAGCAAACTTGGATATATTACATTTATGGGATCCAGATGCATAATGATGAATCGTCGCCTACATAATCACCTGAACTATTTTCTGCTGTTAATTCCAGGACCTATGGGAAGCATTTGCCCATCTTTGGGCATGTGTGTGCAGATGAGGCAATAATGAAGTGACATCATACAGCATCAATTCTGCCTCACTTGAACAGATTCATATTCACATGGTTTTATACAGACATCAGGGTTCCTAGCTCTCATGGAGAAGATGAAAGAAAATGTAAGGGATCTAGATTCAATATTAATAGCTACAGATAAAAGCTTATTTCTCAGTCTTTTAAGTTTTTTTGTTATCTTTTACTTCTGCCAAGCACTTTGTCATCTACCTTTGATCCATTTGCTGATGGACTCCCAGTTCCCCAGTTCCTCTCCCCCTGATATCAGACAGGAAATTGTGTGTGGGGGGGGGCATTGTATCATATGTTGGAGGGCTTCAGATTGCGTGACGTGGAGGGCTTCGTATCAGAGCTCGGGGATTTTGGATTGCAGATTCGGGGGCTTTGTATCACATGTCGGGGTGACCGGATCTTGGGTCGGGGAGTTTTGGATCGTGGGGAGGGAAGCAGGTTTGCTTGAGGGGCTGCGGGGGTGGTGGTGGGGAGATGGGGGGTGGAGGGGAGTGGGGGAAGCACTCCTGTGCTTCCTGACCCACAAGCAGTGCTGGAAAGGCACTTACAAGCTGGATCCGGCCGTTCTTGCCTCCCTTCAGCTGCCGGGTTTCCCGAGCACTGGGAAACCCAGCTCGCAGCCATTAAAACTAAAAGTTGTGTTAAAATATGAGGTATGCACTCTCACTAGCGTACTTAAGTAACTGACCCACCTCTCAAGAGCCGGTTAGTCATCTGCCCCCCACCCCCCCAAGCTACCTCCGTTAAAACTAGAAGTGGACGTGTTCAGGGCGGGTTGAGGTCAGGTTTCTGATGTGTGAAATTTTTTCCTAGCCCCCCGTGCCTCTCCCGTCCACCTTGGGGGGTTAAAATTCCCCCCAATTACTTTCCTATTGGCAATTCTCCTATCATTGCTTCTTTGAAGAAGATGAAAAGCAATGGAAGGTTACCAGCCTGGTGAGACTGAACCATGGTACATGGCACCCACCTGCTGTATCCACACCAGAATACATAGGCAGAGGAGCTTCTACCCACTTTCTGAAGGAAGCCATGACTGAGTTATACCATATACTGCAAACTGGTTACAGCCAACTCTAGGCCCAACCATCTTCAGCTGCTTCATCAATGACCTTCCCTCCATCATAAGGTCAGAAGTGGGGATGTTCGCTGATGATTGCATGATGTTCAGTGCCATTCACAACTCCTCAGATAAGTAAGCAGTCCATGCCGGCATGCAGCAAGACCTGGATAACATTCAGGCTTGGGCTGAAAAGCGGCAGGTAACATTACGCCAAACAAGTGCCAGGCAATGACTATCTCCAACAAGCAAGAGTCTAACCACCGCCCCTTGACATTCAACGGCATTACCATCACTGAATCTCCCACCATCAATATCCTAGCGGTCACCATTGACCAGAAACTTAACTGGACCAGCCACTTTAATACTGTGGCAAAAAGAGCAGGTCAGAGGCTGGGTATTCTGCGATGAGTGTCTCACCTCCTGGTTCCCCAAAAGCCTTTCTACCATCTACAAGGCACAAGTCAGGAGTGTGATGGAATACTCTCCACTTACCTGGATGAGTGCAGCTCCAACAACACTCAAGAAGCTCGACACCATCCAAGACAAAGCAACCCACTTGATTGACATCCCATCCACCACTTTAAACATTCACTTTCTCCATCACCGGCGTACCGTGGCTGCTGTGTGTACCATCTACAAGATTCATTGTAGCAACTCGCCAAGGCTTCTTCAGCCAAACCCACGACCTCTACCACTTAGAAGGAGAAAGGCAGCAGACACATGGGAACATCACCACCTCCAAGTTCCCCTCCAAGTCACACACCATCTTGACTTGGAAGTATATCGCCATTTCTTCATCGTCGCTGGGTCAAAATCCTGGAACTCCCTAACAGCACTGTGGGAGAACCTTCACCACACGGACTGCAGCGGTTGAAGAAGGCAGTTCACCACCACCTTCTCAAGGGCAACTAGGGATGAGCAATAAATGCTGGCCTTGCCAGCGATGCCCACATCCCAGGAACCAAAAAAAACCTGCTAGTGGCTTTTAATAGTACCATCACTCTTAGTTTCTGGGCTGCACGGTCATTCCAAGATGCCACTATAACAAACAGATGTGCACAGATGCATTATGTAAGTCACAGATGCATTGTTCTCTAACGGTGTCAATTTAATCTCCTTGCACATGGACAGCTGGTGACAGAGCATTGCAACTTTACAGAGTGAGGGGATTACCCAAGGTCTGAGGAGTCATAGCTATCACTAATGTCCCCCATAAGCTGTACTGCCTCCTGCGCGGTCTGCCTCCCCCAATGCATGGCCCAGTCAAACTTTTGCGCATGCGTGGTATCTACAATGGAAAAGTCGGTGAGCGGCCTGCACGGGACCTTGCGGGAATATTGGCTATCACCTATGTCACCATACATGCCACATCATCAAAACCACTTCTAAACCTTTCCAAGAACAATGTCTGCACACCTTCAGTGCAATCCTAATTTGTGTGACTGTACCTAATGCTGCTTACTATCATGCTTTCTTTTAATGCTAATCTATGATGTGTAAATCTTAAACCATGCTTTGTGCTTCTTCTAAGTGTTACTTGAGTGGCTGCAATGCATGAGGTAGCTGGCTATTATGTTCTAATAGAAGCCTCTTGGGAATGAGCTGGCCCTTGCCTCATGGCAGCTAAGTCCTGAAATAGAGCTGCTGCTGCACCTCTTGTGTTGCTGCTCAGGCAATCTGGTACTGTGTCCTTTTAGTCAGATGTGCAGGTGTTGGAGGAGGCTGATTGGAGGTTTCACATGGACTGGCATCCTGAGAGGCACCCTAGGCTTCTGTGGCAGTAGTCTGAACATCCATGGAAGAAGCACAAATTTAGAGCCTCTCTCATGGGGCTTCTGCTGCAAATGTCTGGAATGCCACACACTCAAGGGGGGATTATAGTGCTACAAGACATCTTGTATGGTATTGCACATGTGAATAGTGGATTCCTCCATTCAATTCACCATTTGATATGTACTGTGTGATATGGCTGCGATGCCTGAGTGTACATTTGATACAAAAGCAAAATACTGCAGATGCTGGAAATTTGAAATAAAAACAGAAAATGCTGGAAATACTCAGCAGGTCAGGCAGCATCTGTGGAGAAAGAAACAGAGTTAACGTTTCAGGTCTATGACCCTTCGTCATCCTTATTGGGACTTATTATTATTGTACATTTGATGGCCTTCCAGCAGCCTTCTTTTAAAAGCAGGACCCATGATGTCTGAATTCCTCCAGCTCTACAGCCAAGGGGCAATGAATTCTTAGTGGGCAATTCTTTCTCCTCATATTCATTCCCAGCTGCTCCTGATCACATGTTCTTTGTGTCACATATTGCATTCCAATCTGGCTTACTCTTTAATTCTCCTAGGGTGACTCGGCTAAAAATTCGAGGGCTTAACATCACCTGTTACGTTGCTCATCCTGATAAGGTTATTAAAGTTTTTCCAGCATTAAATTGCTGTGGGTGAGTTGTTGACATCGGCAATGACAATCCTGACTACCTTTGTTCACTGCTTCTGATCAGCTTTCCTTGTGGGGGGGGGTGGAGGGGTGGAATGGCGGGACTGTCTGTGCTGCTCTGTTCTAACAGTAACTCCCTCCTCTGCTTGACTTGGTCCAATAGCAATTCTTCAGCTGCATTTGTGAATCCAGGGGCTCTCTGCCCTCCTGAAGACTAGATAGATAGTATTAACTTTGCTGTTGTGCCCCCAAGTCACTTCTTTAGATGTCTACTCCTTTAAACTGCTGCAGCTCTTTAAATACCACAGTAGCATACTAGCTCCTTCTCCCAGTCGGTGAGCTCCCAATCAGTGGTGGTGCTGATGTCTGGAGCTCCCCACAAGTAAGAAAGAACTTGCATTTACACAGCATTGATATAGCGTCAGTTGCCTCTGTATCAGAAGGTTGTGGGTTCAAGTCCCACTCCAGGAACTAGGCTGACAGTGCAGTGCTGAGAGAGTGCTGCATTGTCAGAGGTGCTGTCTTCCAGATGCGATGTTAATCGTCTGCTCTCTCAGGCGGATGTAAAAGATCCCGTGGCACTATTATGAAGGAAGTCACACAACACCAGGTTATAGTCCAACAGTTTTATTTGAAATCACAAGCTTTTGGAGCACTGCTCCTTTGTCAGGTGAAGTGGAGAGATGCCCATAGACACAGATTATATAGTCAGAGAATAATGCCAGATGACTACAGGTAATCTTTCTAACTGCCATTTATCACACCTCGGCAGAGAGATAATCACAGCAATCAAAGGTGTGAATGGTGTCCAAACAGGTCAGTCAGGAAAACATTACATCAAAGAACAATGAGGTGGGGTCACAAGGGGTAAAATGTTGCAGATGCTTGGGTCTGTATGAAAAACAAAAAACAGGCAAAAAACATTTTCTTTGCTGGAAATCACAGCAGGTCCGGCCGCATCTGTGTAGAGAGAACAAGCCAACGACAACTCGAGTCTGGATGACCCTACGTCAGGTGGGGTTACATGTAGCGTGACATGCACCCAAGATCCCGGTTGAGGCCGTCCTCATGAGTGTGGAACTTGGCTATCAGTTTCTGCTCTACGATCTTGCGTTGTCATGTGTCTTGAAGGCCACCTTGGAGAATGCTTATCCGAAGATTGGAGGCTGAATGTCCTTGACTGCTGAAGTGTTCCCCGACTGGGAGGGAACACTCCTGCCTGGCGATTGTTGCGCGGTGTCCGTTCATCCGTTGTCGCAGTGACTGCATGGTCTCGCCGATGTACCATGCTCCGGGGCATCCTTTCCTGCAACGTATGAGGTAGACAACGTTGGCCGAGTCACATGAGTATGTACCATGTACCTGGTGGGTGGTGTCCACCCCAGTCCAACACCGGCATCTCCACACCATGACTATTATGAAGAAGAGCAGGGGAGTTATTCCTGGTGTCCTGGCCAATATTTATCCCTCAATCAACATAACAAAAACAGATTATCTGGTCATTATCACATTGCTGTTTGTGAGAGCTTGCTGTGTGCAAATTGGCTGCTATGTTTCCCCCATTACAACAGTGACTACACTCCAAAAGTACTTCATTGGCTGTAAAGTACTTTGAGATGTCTGGTGATTGTGAAAGGCACTATATAAATGCAATCTTTCTTTCACTTTTCATCACCTCATGACCTCCCAAAGCACTTCACAGCCAATTAAGTACTTTTGAGGTGTAGTCACTCTTCTAATGCAGGGAAATGTTGTAGCCAATTTGTGCACAGCAAGGTTCCACAAACAGAAATGAGATAAATAACCAGGCAATCTGTTTTTGGTGATGTTGGTTAAAGAATACATATTGCCCAGGGCACCAGGAGAATTCTTCTGTTCAATTGTCAGTACTATTGGGTTCACTAACCCTCATATATAGAAGGTACTAAATATTGGCAGTGTAATCTGCTGTTTGTGTAATGATGGAATTGTCCATGTATCACAAACTAGTTCTAATTAGCACAAGTGTAGTGAATATGTAATATTATTATAATGAATGTGCCTTACAAGTCTCATAAAGAAATATATCATGTTTTTATTATTAATAAAAGTGTTGAAACATTTCTATTATGAATATAATTTCCTCTCTCCCTGCTGACACCCCCTATCTCCCCCGCCTACCTGCACCACTCCAGTTCCTACATGTATCCCTGTTGCACAGGCAAAATAATAAAACTATATTAGAATAATGTGCCTCTGGCCATAGTCATTGCACAGTATGAACATGAGTCAGATGTACATTAGTGGCTTATGCATTTAAAAATACAAAAAAAAATCAACCCATTGTCTTCAAATAACCACGTAGTGTCCAAGGAGACAAAGGTAAAGCTATATTTGTTCAGAACATGATTCCCAATGTATTCAATCACCTCTACCCATTGGCAATGACACCTTTCAAAAATTATAGGATATTTCATTAGCCTTTGTCAACTTTTACTATTAAATATAACCACAATAATTTAAATTAAACTTCAGCCATCATTTATCACAAGTAATACCTCTTGATTTATTTTAAATTGTTGATAATTGTGAAGCAGACAAGCCCCCAAATTAAGCCACAATTCCTACATGAGTTTAAACTCCACAGCGTGCGTGTGATGTCACGGGCAGGTGCCCAGATTGACAGGCTGGCTTCCATTTGGGCGGGGAATGCCGGACAAGAGGCCCAGGTAGGTGTGAGCCCCAAGCCCTGAGGAGGGGGGGGTCCGATCCCCGACCTTGGAGGGGGGGGGTAGGGTCCGATCCTCCGTTAAAACTGGAAGTGGGCAGGTTGGAGGTCTGGATTCACATTTTTAACACTTTAACCTCCCATCCGACCCCAACCCACCCAATTTTTGGAGTTAAAATTTCCGCTTTTGACATTTTGAAATTTTCATGCTGTTGTGAGGATAGGTATAAAATGTGGTTTTATAGTCAGACCATGAGATTTTTATTAATTGTTTAAATTACTATTTAGGAAAGACTCCAGATCTCTGTCACTTTGTTCCATAGAGCCCAGAGAATTGTTTAGGCTGGCTAATGAGTTGTAGGTACCATACCAAATAATGTATTCACTCCCAGTCTAGATGACTGAATTATGTCTGTTCATGACTAACAATGCAGATGTAAACAATGGTCCTCGCTTAACAGACTTGTTCTGACTAATTGTCTCTTTTTTCACTTTGACTTGACAAGATTGGTGGCGATTCCAACTCTACCAGCCTAGAGGAAACTGGGCACCTGGGCAGTTAAAATTGCCACGGTTACATACCTGCCCTAGAATGGCTGGGAGCTGACTGGTTGCAATTTTTACCGGCTCAGCTAAGCAGGCAGCAAGGACACCCACCCAAAACCAGGAGGGTCCTTTTTAACATATGCATGTCAGGTCCAGATGATGTTGTCGGGGTTGTCTGGTTTACCCTGAGACAGTGGCCTGGGAGAGAGATGTGATTTCAACACTGTATGATACAGAATCATGGGACATAGAAAAAGTGAATGAGAGAACTTTGGTACATTTGGCAGTGCTGTAATGTCTTTCAAAGATGTAGATGGATAGACTGAATAAAAAAGTGAAAAGTATGATGGAAAACTGCATATCCCTTTGGCAACAGTATTGCAGGTTTGAACTTCTGGGTATAGACTAAAGGCTGATTGACTACTTACGAAATTAACTTGAGTTAATTTTTAATATCTCAGTCTTTAATATAATTTTGGTTCATTTAATTAGCTTTCTCAATATATTTTCATTTGCACGATGCTAAGAAATCAACATATTTGGGCCGATTTTAACTCCCAGCGAGAAGCCGGCAGGAGTGGACGGCAATCCCACGCAGGAGTCTTCGTTAGAGGCCCAGCAGATTTTAACTGTCGGGCCTTATTTGAATACCACCCGTCAGCTGCTTGCTGGACAACACAACAGGCGACCACAATCCCAGACACTTACCTAGGAGCATCCTGAAATGCCCCCAACCTATTCAGGCATTTCAACCTACCAGTTAGCATTCCCATTGCTATAAATTCTTCTTGAGAGTTCTCCTCAACTGCATGGGTGGTCCTGTGGGTTGCTGTCATAAGCCATGGAAGGAGAGGGTGTCCTTTGTCCCTAAGAAGTCATCCTGGCACTTTTCCTTCGTTCTGGAAAGTAGCAGGAAGTCTTGACTGCAAGAGTATAAATGTATCACAGGAGCTGCCTGCATGTTTGGCAGTGACATGAAGGAATTGGTGTGTAGAATTGAATACAAGTTGCACTTTGATGGAGTGAAAACACTGTCTGTTAATGAAATGATGAGTGTTCTCATGCAGGGCAGGTAGAGCTGGGAAATCATGCAACTATGTAGAATTGGACAATGCGTTTGTTCAGTTGTCTCTAACCAGTATCAAAATTGATGGAAAACAAAGCATTTGTGACTTTTCTAATACCAGCATGGACTGCAAACCGAGTAATATGGCAGAAGTTACCTTTCACACTCTGAAATGAGCCCGTGGCATAACATTTTAGTGCAGTGGTCACCTTCTCTACTATGGTAACCGTGAGGATAGCTCCAGGATTGAAGTGCAGTCTCCTATGGCATAACTCCAGAGAGAGATTCGGAGAGGACCTTCTAGGCCCATAACCCTGTTGACAGGATCTCTGTGAGAGGGTCTAGATCCTTGTAGATGCCGCCTTATTTGACAGGTTTCCTGGGCAGCTACTTGCTCCTCTCCCTGCTCGTTTTCCTCCATTGTGTGCCTTAGAAATAATGGGATACCCATTGGGAATTCCACTTTGCTGCCTTCAGATATTATAGGGGCAATAATAACCTACCTGAACCGATGGGAACGGTCCAGGTGGGTGGTTACAATCGCTGTGAAGTACTTGTCGCTCCACTTCCACTGGCTGCCATTTTAACCAGGCAGTTATTTATTAGTCCACTGAGGTGCCCACCAGAGACAGGCAGGGTCCTCATAAATATATGCAAACCGTTTGTCCTATGACATTCTAATGCAAAATCATGGATGTCCCTCCCAGTGTCCAATCCGCCAGTCTCTCAAAGCCACTGAAGCAGTCTTTAAAGGGGCACTCAGCTATAGGTGATGGGATCAGAGGATTTGTATGGACTGCCAAGAGAGATTCCAACTACCAGATTTCTTCTCTTTGACATTTGATGCCTTTGTTACTCTATCTGCTTACCATGGATGTTATTACTGCCAGTTTTATTTGGATGGAGCAACAATTTGGGGAAAAGGAGCAGCATCAGCACGAGCAGCAGCTGAGCCTATTAGAGGACAACAGGTGAGGTTGGGGTTGCATGTAGGAGGCCACACCTAGCACACAGGGTGTACAGGCCTAGAGTCCCTCTCTTGACCCTATAGAATCATAGAATGATACAGCACAGAAGGAGGCCATTCGGCCCATCGTGCCTGTGCCGGCTCTTTGAAAGAGCTATCCAATTAGTCCCATTCCCTGCTCTTTCCTCATAGCCTTATAATTTTTTTCCTTTTCAAGTATTTATCTAATTTTCTTTTGAAACTTATTATGGAGTTTTCTTCCATCATCCTTTGTGCATTGCAGATCATAACAACTCACTGCATCATTTTTTTCCCTCATGTTGCCTCTGGTTCTTTTGCCAATTACCTTAAGTCTGTGTCCTCTGGTTACTGACCCTTCTGCCACTGTAAACAGTGTCTCCTGATTTACTCTATCAAGCCCCTTCAAGATTTTTAACACCTCTATCAATTCCCCCCATAACCTTCTCTGCTTTAAGGAAAACAACCCCAGTAGGCCATTCAGCCCCTCGAGCTTGTTCCGCCATTCAATGAGATCATGGCTGATCTGCGACCTAACTCCATATACCCGCCTTTGGCCCATACCCCTTAAAGCCTTTGGTTATCAAAAAGCTATCAATCTCAGATTTAAAATTAACAATTGATCTAGCACCAATTGCCATTTGCGGAAGAGAGTTCCAAACTTTTACCACCCTTTGTGTGTAGAATTGTTTCCTAATTTCACTCCTGAAAGGTCTGGCTCTAATTTTTAAACTATGCCCCCTAGTCCTAGAATCCCCAACCAGTGGAAATAGTTTCTCTAGTCTCTCCACATTACTGAAGTCTTTCATCCCTGGTACCATTTCAGTAAATCTCCTCTCCACTCTCTCTAAGACCGTGACATCCTCCCTAAAGTATAGTGCCCAGAATTGGCACAATATTGCAGCGGAGTTTTAACTCCACAGCGTACGTATTTTTTGTTTGCCAGGAACCCCCACCAGGAAGTCAGCCTGATACATAAGAACATAAGAAATAGGAGCAGGAATAGGCCACTTGGCCCCTCGAGCCTGCTCCACCATTCAATAAGATCATGGCTGATCTCGGGCTCAAAGCCACTTCCCAGCCCGCTCCCCATAACCCTTCACTCCTTTACCTTGCAAAAATTTGTCTATCTCCACTTTAAATGTATTTAATGACCCAGCCTCCACAGCTCTCTAGGGCAGAGAATTCCACAAATTTACAACCCTCTGAGAGAAGAAGTTCCTCCTCATCTCAGTTCTAAAAGGGCGACCCTTTATTCTAAAACTGTGCCCCCGTGCTCTAGATTTCCCCATGAGGGGAAACATCCTCTCTGCATCTACCCTGTCGAGCCCCCTCAGTATCATATGTTCCAATAACATCACCTCTCACTCTTCTAAATTCCAATGAATGTAGGCCCAGCCTACTCAACCTTTCCTCATAAGTCAAACCCCTCATCTCTGGAATTAACCTAGTGAATCGTCTCTGAACTGCCTCCAATGCAAGTATATCCTTCCTTAAATAAGGAGACCAAAACTGTATGCAGTACTCAAGGTGTGGTCTCACCAATACCTTGTACAGTTGTAGCAGGACTTCCCTGCTTTTATACTCCAACCCCCTTGAAATAAAGGCCAACATTCAATTTGCCTTTTTGATTATTTGCTGTACCTGCATGCTAACTTTTTGTGTTTCATGCACAAGGACCCCCAGGTCCCTCTGAACTGTAGCATTTTGTAATCTCTCTCCATTTAAATAATAGTTTGCTTTTTTATTTTTCCTGCCATTATACGCCATCTGCCAAATGTTTGCCCACTCACCTAGCCTGTCTATATCTCTTTGCAGATTCTTTGAGTCCTCTGCACAACTTGCTTTCCCACCCATCTCTGTATCATCCACAAACTTGGCTACATTACACTCGGTCCCTTCATCCAAGTCATTAATGTAGATTGTAAATAGTTGGGGCCCCAGCACCGATCCTTGTGGCACCCCACTAGTTACCGTTTGCCAATCGGAAAATTACCCATTTATCCCGACTCTCTGCTTCCTGTTAGTTAGCTAATTCTCTATCCATGCTAATATATTACTCCCAACTCCGTGAGCTCTTATCTTATGCAGTAACCTTTTATGTGGCACCTTATCGAATGCCTTCTGGAAATCCAAATACACCACATCCACTGGCTCACCCTTGTCCGCCCTGCTTGTTACATCCTCAAAGAACTCCAGCAAATTTGTTAAACATGATTTCCCTTTTCTAAAACCATGCTGACTCTGTTTGACTACAGTATGTTTTTCTAAATGCCCTGCTACTGCTTCCTTAATGAAGGGCTCCAGCATTTTCTCAACGACAGATGTTAGGCTAACTGGTCGCTAGTTTCCTGCTTTCTGTCTCCCTCCTTTCTTAAATAGGGGTGTTACATTAGCGGTTTTCCAATCCGCTGGGACCGCTCCAGAGTCCAGGGAATTTTGGTATATTGCAACCAATGCATCCACTATCTCTGCAGCCATTTCTTTTAAGACCCTGGGATGCAGGCCATCTGGTCCAGGGAACTTGTCATCTTTTAGTCCCATTATTTTACCGAGTACTATTTCCTTAGTGATAGTGATCGTCTTTAGTTCCCCACTCCCTGTGGCCCCTTGATTATCCATTATTGGGATGTTGTTAGTGTCTTCTACAGTGAAGACAGATGCAAAATATTTGTTCAGAGTCTCTGCCATTTCCCCGTTCCCCATTATTAATTCCCCAATCTCATCCTCTAAAGGACCGAGGTTTACTTTAGCTACCCTCTTCCATTTTATATACCTGTAGAAGCTCTTACTATCTGTTTTAATGTTTCTTGCCAGCTTACTCTCATAATTCATCTTCTCTCTCTATTAATTTCATCCTTTGCTGGTTTTTAAACATTTCCCAATCCTCTGGTCTCTCAGCAATCTTAGCAACATTGTATGCCTTCATTTTCAATTTGATACCATCCTTTACTTCCTTAGTTAGCCATGGATGGTGCTCCCTTTGATTGACAGGCTTGGCTTCCAGTCGGGTGGGGAGCACTCGGAGGAGGCCACAGGAGAAGGTAAGGAGCCTGCAGCTGCTAGTGGGGGTGTGGGGGGGGCTGGGTGGTTGATCCTTGATCCCCAACCCTGGGGGGTCATTGTATAGGGGGGGTCTGATGGGGGTGGGTTCCAATCCAAGGCAAGAGGGTGAGCATGGGGGGGAGGGGGGCAGAAGCGGGAAGCACACCTGCTCCTCCTGGTCCACAAGCTGTCCTCACCCCCCTTCAGCTGGCCAGGGTTAAATCTGAGGCTGCCAGCCTCATTATATTTAAACCTCCTGGGAGCAGGTTGGCTGCCTACCCCTTGTCCTGCCTCCGTTAAACCCAGAAGTGAGCGGGTTGAAGGCGTGTTGGTGTCAGGTTTGAGATTTTTTAAGTTTTAACTTCTCACCTGACCCCAACCCATCGTTTTTGGGGGTTGCAATGCATTTCTCCAGCAGGCTGTTTCAGACCTCTGTAGACTCCTGCAACAGAACCTGCTGCCTGCAGAATCAGGAAGCCATGCTTTACCAGTGGCTGTCAAAATCACCACAGCCCTTAACTTCTTTACCACTGGCTCCTTCCAGTCTGCTACAAGGGACATCTCCTGCTCTCCTAGTCTGCTCTCCTAGTCTGCAGTACACAACTGCATATAGCAGGTCACCAATAACCTGTTCTCTAGAGCTAACCAGTATATCACTTTCCACATTGACATTGTCAACAGCAGAGAGCTCAGGGATTTGCAGCAGTTGCTGGCTTCCCTCGTACCCAGGGTTAAAGCACTCTGCAGTCCAGCTTGAGGAGTCTGGCCACCTCTAGGGACACTGCAGCTTGGCCCTCACAACAGGAGTCAATGTTCACAAACTATTTTTACAAAGGGACCTGAAAGAGGCATTAGGCCCCCGATTTGCCTAAGCGCACTTCTGGTGTTGACTGTTGGCGCGCTCTCCACACGCCATATTGTGTCATAGAGTGATAGAGTTATACAGCACAGAAAGAGGCCCTTTGGCCCATCGTGTCCACGCCAGCCATCAAGCCCTGCAGCAGCAATTTTTCACTTGACTCATATCTTTAAATATTTAGTGGTAAATGAGGAGAAAAGACTGCCAAAAGCATTTTGTTGAATATTATACTAACTTGGGGCTATGACATAATCAGTTGCTGCATGTAATAGATTAGTCTGTGATCCAATATAGCCCAGTGTTTCTTGAACATTATGTACTTGCCATTAAAACTAATTTGTTTATCTATGATATGACTTATTTTCTATTGGGCAAAGCACAATTTTCTACTAACAATGCCTAAGAGACAAAACATTTTGTCTTTTAGAATCTCCAGAGCCTTTCGGAAGGCTGGGTTATATGAAAGCAATTCCAATATAATGATGAGAAACACTGCACGGTGATTAATTTCAGCATTTACAGCTCTTCTGTCAAAAGTGACAGAGAAACAAAAATCCTAGTTGCTCAGTGATTGGAGAGGCACAAGGCAAGAGCTCAATCTGACAAAGGAATATGTAAATCTTCAGATACAAGTCAAAGGAGATGACCAGGTCATTGCTAACTAATGGAGCAAGACCGTGTGGACTAAAAGTAAATAATTAATGTCTGATGATAATTACATGCAATGACTGTTGGCACAAAGGCAGCAGTAATTCAGGGAATGGGGTAGTAATGTGGGAGTATGTGCAACACATCTTTGCTGATCATAAGAACATAAGAACATAAGAAATAGGAGCAGGAGTAGGCCAATCGGCCCCTCGAGCCTGCTCCGCCATTCAGTAAGATCATGGCTGATCTGATCCTAACCGCCAATCCACTATCACAGAACCATCTCCTGAATCTAACAGAATTAGACACACGAAATAGGAGCAGGATCAGGCTACACGGCCCCTGGGCCCGCTCCGCTACCCACAGGGCCATGACCGATCCGAACCTAGACTCATGTCCAAGTTCCTGCCCGCTCCCCGTAACACTTAATTCCCTTTACTTCTAGGAAACTGTCTATTTCTGTTTTAAATTTATGTAATGATGTAGCTTCTACAGCTTTTTGGGGCAGCATATTCCATGGACCTACCACCCTCTGAGTGAAGTAGTTCCTCCTCATCTCAGTTTTGAAAGAGCAGCCCCTTATTCTAAGACTATGCCCCCTAGTTCTAGTTTCACCCATCATCGGGAACATCTTCTCCGCATCCACCCGATCCAACCCCTTCACAATCTTATATGTTTCAATAAGATCGCCTCTCATTCTTCTGAACTCCAATGAGTAGAGTCCCAATCTACTCAACCTCTCCTCATATATCCATCCCCTCATCCCCGGGATTAACCGAGTGAACCTTCTTTGTACTGACTCGAGAGCAAGTATGTCCTTTCTTAAGTATGGACACCAAAACTGTACGCAGTATTCCAGGTGCGGTCTCATCAATACCTTGTACAACTGAAGCAATGCCTCCCTATTTTTATATTCTATCCCCCTAGCAATGAAAGCCAACATTCCATTGGCCTTCTTAATCACTTGCTGCACCTGCATACTAACCTTTTGAGTTTCGTGCACCAGGACCCCCAGATCCCTTTGTACTTCAGTACTTTCCAATTTCTTGCCATTAAGATAATAACTTGCTCTACGATTTTTCCTGCCAAAGTGCATAACCTCACACTTTCCAGTATTGTATTCCATCTGCCAAATCTCTGCCCACTTACTTAGCCTGTCGATGTCCCCTTGCAGGTTTTTTATGTCCTCCTCACTCACTACTTTCCCTCCCATCTTAGTATTCTGGCATTCTGGAGGGGGAGGGAGAACAGCCAGTGGTCGTGGTCCACATTGGTACCAACGACATAGGTAAAAAGAGGGATGAGGTCCTGCAGCAAGAATTTAGGGAGCTAGGTGAAGGATTAAGGAGCAGGACCTCAAGGGTTGTAATCTCTGGATTACTCCCGGTGCCACGTGCTAGTAAGTATAGGAATAGGAAGATAGAACAGATGAATGCGTGGCTAAAGGGATGGTGCAGGGGGGAGGGCTTTGGTTTCCTGGATCACTGGGTCTGCTTCTGGGAAAGGTGGGACTTGTACAAGTCGGACGGTTTACACCTGAACCAGGGGGGAACCAATATCCTTGCGGGGAGGTTTGCTAGCACAGCTGGGGAGGGTTTAAACTAGCTTGGCAGGGGGTTGGGGTACAGAGTGGAGCTATAGTAGGGGGTGATTTACGGCCAAATACAGAGGGAAAAACAAGTCAGCTGGGAAGGCAGAGCAAATATGTGAAGGCAAAAGAGAATATGGCAGGGCTGGAAGGCATTTATTTTAATGCAAGGAGTCTTGCAAATAAGGTGGATGAACTGAAGGTGTTGTTGAACACATGGGAGTACGATATTGTTGCTATCACGGAGACATGGTTGAGGGAGGGTCAGGACTGGCAGCTCAATATTCCGGGGTATAGAATCTTCAGGCGAGACAGAGGGGGGTGTAAAAGGGGAGGGGGTGTTGCAATATTAATTAAGGAGTCAATTACTGCTGTAAGGAGGGATGATATATTAGCGGGTTCCTCTAATGAGGCCATATGGGTAGAACTTAAAAACAAAAAGGGGGCAAGCACTTTGCTGGGAGTGTACTATAGGCCCCCAAACAGTCAGGGGGAGATAGAGGAACAGATATGTAGGCAAATCTCAGAGAAGTGCGAAAATAATAGGGTAATAATAGTGGGGGATTTCAACTTCCCCAATATAAATTGGGACAGTCAGAGTGTGAAAGGCTTAGAGGGTGCAGAATTCTTAAAGTGCATCCAGGAGAGCTTTTTGAGCCAACATGTAGAAAGTCCTACAAGAGAGGGGGCGGTACTGGACCTAATTCTGGGGAATGTAGCCGGGCAAGTGGTGGAAGTGTCAGTAGGAGAGCATTTTGGCGACAGTGACCATAATTCGGTGAGATTTAAGGTGGTCATGGAAAAAGACAAAGACGGCCCGGAAATAAGGGTTCTAAATTGGGGGAAGGCCGATTATAATATGATAAGGCAGGATCTGGCCAAAGTGGACTGGGAGCAGCTGCTTATAGGAAAATCCACATCAAAACAGTGGGAGACTTTCAGAAGGGAAATAGAGAGAGTACAACGCCAACATGTTCCTGTAAAGGTCAAGGGTGGGACCAACAAGCAAAGGGAACCTTGGATGACAAGGGATATACAAAAATGCATTAGAAATAAAAGGGGGGCTTTTGGCAGTTACAAAAGACTAAAGACAGAAGAAGCCCTAGAGGAGTATAAAAAGTGCAGGGGCATACTTAAAAAAGAAATTAGGAGGGCGAGGAGGGGCCATGAAATAACACTGGCGAGCAAAATAAAGGAAAATCCTAAGATGTTTTATAAGTATATTAAGGGCAAGAGGATAACCAGGGAAAGGGTAGGGCCCATTAGGGACCAAAGTGGCAATCTGTGTGTAGAGCCAGAGGATGTAGGCGGGGTTTTAAATGAATTTTTTGCATCTGTGTTCACTATGGAGAAAGACGATGCAGACATAGAAATCGGGCAAGGGGACGGTGACATACTTGAACATATTAGCATCGAGAGGGAGGAGGTGCTAGCGGTTTTAGCGGGCCAAAAAGTGGATAAATCCCCAGGCCCGGACGAGATGTATCCCAGGCTGCTGTGGGAGGCAAGGGAGGAGATTGCAGGGGCTCTGACACAAATTTTCAGAACCTCTCTGGCCACAGGGGATGTACCAGAGGACTGGAGAACAGCTAACGTAGTACCATTATTCAAGAAGGGTAGCAGGGATAAACCAGGGAATTACAGGCCAGTGAGTCTAACATCTGTGGTGGGGAAATTGTTGGAAAAAATTCTGAGGGACAAAATTAATCTCCACTTGGAGAGGCAAGGATTAATCGGGGATAGTCAGCATGGCTTTGTCAAGGGTAAATCATGTCTAACAAATCTGATCGAATTTTTCGAGGGGGTGACTAGTGGGGTGGATGAGGGAAATGCTGTGGATGTGGTTTACATGGACTTCAGTAAAGCTTTTGACAAAGTCCCGCATAGGAGACTGGTCAAGAAGGTAAGAGCCCATGGGATCCAGGGTGCCTTGGCGCGTTGGATCCTAAACTGGCTGAGTGGCAGGAGGCAGAGGGTGATGGTCGAAGGTTGCTTTTGTGACTGGAAGCCTGTGTCCAGTGGGGTACCTCAGGGATTGGTGCTGGGTCCCTTATTGTTTGTGATCTACATAAATGATTTGGATGAAAATGTAAAAGGTATGATCAGTAAGTTCGCAGATGACACGAAAATTGGTGGGGTGGTAAATTGCGAGGAGGAAAGCCTCCGGCTACAGGACGATATAAACGGGTTGGTCAGATGGGCGGAGAAGTGGCAAATGGAATTTAACCCTGAAAAGTGCGAGGTGATGCATTTTGGACGGACAAATAAGGCAAGGGAATACACAATGAGTGGTAGGACCCTAGGAAGTACAGAGGGTCAGAGGGACCTTGGTGTACATGTACATAGATCCCTGAAGGCAGCGGAGCAGGTAGATAAGGTGGTTAAAAAGGCATATGGGATACTTGCCTTCATTAGCCGAGGCATAGAATATAAGAGCAGGGAGGTTATGATGGAGCTGTACAAAACGCTGGTGAGGCCACAGCTGGAGTACTGTGTGCAGTTCTGGTGCCTCACTATAGGAAGGATGTGATTGCTTTGGAGAGGGTGCAGAGAAGATTCACCAGGATGTTACCTGGGATGGAGCGCCTCAGCTATGAAGAGAGGCTGGACAGGCTGGAGTTGTTTTCCTTGGAGCAGAGAAGGCTGAGGGGGGACCTGATTGAGGTGTACAAAATAATGAGGGGCATAGATAGGGTAGATAAAGAGGAACTTTTCCCCTTAGTGGGGGGGTCAATAACAAGGGGGCATAGATTCAGGGTAAGGGGCAGGAGATTTAGAGGGGATTTGAGGAGGAACTTTTTCACCCAGAGGGTGGTTGGAATGTGGAACTCAATGCCTGAAAGGGTGGTGGAAGCAGGAACCCTCACAACATTCAAGAAGCATTTGGATGAGCACTTGAAAAGCCATTGCATACAAGGCTATGGACCAAATGCTGGAAAATGGGATTAGACTGGACAGGGATGGATGGGCGGCGCAGACACGATGGGCCGAAGGGCCTCTTTCTGTGCTGTAAAACTCTATGACTCTATGACTCTGAGTATCATCTGCAAACTTTGATATGTTACACTTGGTCCCCTCCTCCAAATCGTTAATATAGATTGTAAAGAGTTGGGGACCCAGCACTGACCCCTGCAGAACACCACTAGTTACTGATTGCCAGTCTGAGAATGAACCATTTATCCCAACTCTCTGCCTTCTGTTAGATAGCCAATCCTCTATCCATGCCAGAATATTACCCCCAATCCCATGATTTTTTACCTTAAGCAATAATCTTTTGTGTGGCACCTTGTCAAATGCCTTTTGGAAGTCTAAATACACTACGTCCACTGGTTCCCCTTTATCCACCCTATATGTTACTTCCTCAAAGAACTCCAGCAAATTTGTCAAACATGACTTCCCCTTCATAAAACCATGCTGACTTTGTCCTTTTAAATTATGATTATCCAAATGTCCTGTTACTGTCTCCTTAATAATGGACTCCAAAATTTTACCTACCACAGATGTTAGGCTAACCGGTCTATAGTTTCCAGCCTTCTGTCTACTGCCCTTTTTAAATAAGGGTGTTACATTAGCAGTTTTCCAGTCTGCCGGGACCTTTGCTGAGTCCAGGGAGTTTTGGAAAATTATTACCAATGCATCCACAATCCCTACCGCCACTTCCCTCAAGACCCTAGGATGTAAGCCATCAGGTCCAGGTGATTTATCCGCCTTGAGTCCCATTATTTTACCGAGTACCACTTCCTTAGTGATTTTGATCATGTTTAGCTCCTCCCCCCCCTTTAGCCCCCTGTTTGTCCAGTGTTGGGATATTCTTAGTGTCTTCTACTGTAAAGACTGATGTAAAATATTCATTCAGTGTTTTTGCCATCTCCATATTTCCCACCATTAATTTCCCGGTCTCATCCTCTAAGGGACCAACATTTACTTTAGCCACCCTTTTTCTTTTTATATAACTATAAAAACTCTTACTATCTGTTTTTATATTTTTTGTTAATTTACTTTCATAATCTATCTTCCCTTTCTTAATCAATCTTTGTTATTTTTTGCTGTCTTTTAAAGTTTTCTCAATCCTCTATCCTCCCACTAGATTTGGCTACCTTATATGCCCTTGTTTTTAGTCGAATACTATCCTTAATTTCTTTACTTAGCCATGGATGGCTGTCTTTTCTTTTACACCCTTTTCTTCTCAGTGGAATATATTTTTTTTGGAAGTTGTAAAATAACTCCTTAAATGTACACCACTGGTCATGTATCGTCTTACCCTTTAATCTATTTTCCCAATCCACTCTACTCAATTCCGCTCTCATACCTTCATAGTCTCCTTTATTCAAGCTTAGCACGCTTGTTTGAGATCCAACCTTCTCATCCTCTAATTGAATATGGAATTCAACCATGTTATGGTCACTCATTCCAAGGGGATCCTTTACTTGGACATTTTTAATTAATCCTGTCTCGTTACACAGGACCAGATCTAAAGTTGCTTGCCCTCTGGTCGGTTCAGTTACATACTGCTCAAGAAACCCATCCCTAATACACACAATGAACTCATCCTCAAGGCAGCCCTGCCCAATTTGATTTGTCCAATTAATATGATAGTTAAAATCCCCCATAATTATAGATGTTCCCTTATTACAAGCCTCAACTATTTCCTGATTGATACTCCGTCCAACAGAGTTGCCACTGTTCGGAGGCCTATAGACTACGCCCACTAGTGTTTTTTTCCCCTTATTATTCCTTACCTCCACCCAAACTGTTTCATTATCCTGATCTTTTGACCCAATATCATTTCTCTGTATTACAGTGATTCCTTCCTTTATTAACATAGCCACCCCACCTCCCCTTCCGTCCTGCCTGTCCTTCCTGATCGTTAAATAACCTGGTATGTTTAATTCCCAGGCATTGTCACCCTGCAGCCATGTTTCTGTAATGGCCACAAGATCATACCCATATGTAGTTATTTGTGCCATTAACTCATCTATTTTGTTACGAATGCTACGTGCATTCAGATAGAGAACTTTCAAATATGTTTTGTGATACTTAGTTCCTGCTTTTGCCCTTTTTATTACTTTACCTTTTACTCCATACCTTCTGCCTTTTCCTGACACACTCTGGTTTTTAATTTCCCCACTGCTACCTAAGTCTATGACCTTCTCTGTTGTCATTTTTATTATTTGCTCTCTAGGAACCTCCCCCCCACTAGTTAGTTTAAAGCCCTCTCTACAGCCCTAGTTATATGATCCGCCAGGACTCTAGTCCCAGCACTGGCCAAGTGAAGCCCGTCCCAACGGAACAGCTCCCTCCTGCCCCAGTACTGGTGCCAGTGTCCCAGGAAGCAAAACCCATTTCTCCCACACCAGTCTTTGAGCCACGCATTTAACTCTCTAATTTTATTTGTCCTAGCCAAATTCGCTCGTGGCTCAGGTAATAATGCAGAGATTATTACCCTTGTGGTTCTGCTTTTTAATTTGGCCCCTAGCTGCTCAAACTCCCTCAGCAGAACCTCCTTCCTTGTCCTATCTATGTCGTTGGTACCAACATAGACCACGACAACTGGATCCTCCCCCTCCCACTCCAAGTTTCTCTCCAGTCCAGAGGAGATGTCCTTAACCCTGGCACCGGGCAGGCAACACAGCCTTCGGGACTCTCGCTCTCGGCTGCAAAGAACTCTATCTATCCCCCTAACGATACTATCCCCTACCACTACAACATTTCTTTTAACTCCCCCCACTTGAATGGCCCCCTGCTCCACAGTGCTGTGGTCAGGTTGCTCATCCTCCCCGCAGTCCCTGTTCCCATCCTCACAGGGAGTAAGAGCCTCGAACCTGTTGGACAAGTGCAAGGGCTGCGGCTCCTCCAACACTACCTCCTGGATCCCCGTACCTGCCTCACTTCTAGTCACACCATCCTAACCCTGGCCACGGACTACATCTGAATTAATTAATCTAATTGGTGTGAATACCTCGTGATACACAGAGTCCAGGTAACTCTCCCCCTCCCTGATGTATCTCAGTGTTTGAAGCTTGGACTCCAGCTCTTCAACACGGAGCCGGAGTTCCTCGAGCAGTCAACACTTACTGCAAATGTGATCACCGTGAGCATCAATGGTGTTCACCAGCTCACACATGTTGCAGCAGCAACACATCACCTGATCTCCCATTCTATGTAATTAATTAAATTTATTAATATTCTTAAATACCCTCTGTCCCGATTCTAGATGGTGAATATCACACCTTAGAAACTATAAACCAAAGAGATTTAAGCTTAAAAAGGGAGAAATACTTACCAACCAATCACTTACCCGCTTTCTGGTGACGTCACACTTGGATTACTTTTTACCCCTCTCCTTCCCTCCGAGTTCCCAGACTGGAGACTGGTACACCTTACCTGGTCTCTGGGGCCTTTTATAGCCCCGCTCTGCCGCTGAAACACCCGCCGACGCACTGAGGCCTTACCTGGTCTCTGGGACTTTTATAGCCCCGCTGCTGCCGCTCGAGATTCCCGCCGACGCACTGAGGCCTTACCTGGTCTCTGGGACTTTTATAGCCTCGCTGCTGCCGCTCGAGATTCCCGCCGACGCACTGAGGCCTTACCTGGTCTCTGGGACTTTTATAGCCACGCTCTGCCGCTCGAGATTCCCGCCGACGCTGTGAGGCCTTACCTGGTCTCTGGGACTTTTATAGCCCCGCTGCTGCCGCTCGAGATTCCCGCCGACGCACTGAGGCCTTACCTGGTCTCTGGGACTTTTATAGACCTGCTGCTGCCGCTCGAGATTCCCGCCGACGCACTGAGGCCTTACCTGGTCTCTGGGACTTTTATAGCCCCGCTGCTGCCGCTCGAGATTCCCGCCGACGCACTGAGGCCTTACCTGGTCTCTGGGACTTTTATAGCCCCGCTCTGCCGCTCGAGATTCCCGCCGACGCACTGAGGCCTTACCTGGTCTCTGGGACATTTATAGCCACGCTCTGCCGCTCGAGATTCCCGCCGACGCTGTGAGGCCTTACCTGGTCTCTGGGGCTTTTATAGCCCCGCTGCTGCCGCTCGAGATTCCCGCCGACGCACTGAGGCCTTACCTGGTCTCTGGGGCCTTTTATAGCCCCGCTGCTGCCGCTGAATTCCCGCCGACGCACTGAGGCCTTACCTGGTCTCTGGGACTTTTATAGCCCCGCTGCTGCCGCTGAATTCCCGCCGACGCACTGAGGCCTTACCTGGTCTCTGGGGCCTTTTATAGCCCCGCTGCTGCCGCTCAAGATTCCCGCCGACGCACTGATCGGCTGCATATTATTTGTCACGAGTGAAAGCTTTATTCTGCTCTTGTTCAATTAAGGTTAATAATGCCGGCATAGTTGACGACGGCCTGGAGGATGCACCATCTTTCAGAACCTCTGCAGCGCGCATGCTATGTGTTGGTTTTGTCTATATTTTCTAGACGTTGCAGCTGAATCAACGGGTGTAACTTTGATTTCAGCGGGGTGTAAAACAGGCGGTCGGGAATGGGCCGCCAGCCATACACCTCGCCCAGTTTTCCTTTCCATTGACGGTCTGTTTACACAGCACAAGAATGATTCCATTCAATGTTCTCTGAGCACTCGACTGACTGAGGAAGATCAGGAAGAGCAGCAAATAACTGGCAGCGATGCAAGATGGCACCAAGCACGTGCTGTCTGAACCCACGCAGGCCATGAACAAGACCCCTATCCTGATCCCGAACCAGGCCCCCAGCCCCAACCCAGGTGCCCCCCTCCCGATCCCCAACCCCCAACACTGACCCCCGGGATCCCCGACATCAATCCCCGCAATCCTCCGCCCAGTCCCCTCCCGATCCTCACCCTGATCCCTGACCGAGGCCCCAAGCCACCACGTGTACAATCCCAAACATAGTTACATGGGATTGACTGAAAAGCAGTGGCTTAGGAGCTCATTTTTAGTGGGGAGACATGACTGAGCTGTGCCAACTCATACGAGAAGAACATCTGTCATCTGGACAGCACTGCCAGAAGCTGCCAGGGTCTCCACAGACTTTAATTTTAATGTAGCTGTGTATATGGGGAAATGACAGTCACATTCACTTTCATTGTGAGTTCTTTATGCTGGGAACGTACATTTGTAAAACCAGTCCTTACAGTTTAGCTGTTTAAATCCCTCCTAATTGTAGTTCCCAGTTGATTAAGGGGATTATTTGTTCCTTTTTATTGGAAGGTATAGCCCACATTAATGCAAAATTGCAGGTAAAACAGCTGGCTTTGTTATTCCAAAAAACTTTTGATAGCCCACAGTTAACCCCTGAACAACACACCTACACAATTGAGAGCAAATACGCCATTACCAGATAAAGCAAGATCTGAAGACTGAAACAAATTTCCTAGAGTGCGGCAATGGGGAAGAGACAGACAGATCCCATTACTGTAGTTAGGTGAGAATAATCAGAGAGTGGATTAAATATGTAATAACTTCTTGAAATCAAATGATTGGCATATTTTTAAATTGATAAAAGAAGCCCTGGGGTTTCCGCTTTTATGCTCAACAGCCCATGACTTTACGCTTGTTAAAATGAAATGGTAGAAAAACCGTGGGCTATTGAGCACAGAAGTGAAAATCCCGGCCATAGTGTCTAACTTAATAAGACGATGAAATAATTTTCCTAGTGCGCATTGTCATCTCTGTTGTGTCGGTACCTTTCTACCTAGACACAACTTAGGACTCAGAACTCAGAGATTCAAACATGAAGTGCTTTATTGGAAGGAAAGGAAGTTCTGGCAAGTTCCGAACAAAGAGAGCTAAACTTAACAGAGAACGCCCAACCATTTATCTCCTGTGACAGCGCCACCACAGGTGGGAGGAGAACACACAATAGAACACACAATACATAACATTTCCTCCCCTCTTAAATGGAAGGTCCACATTATTCCTCAACAGGTAAGTTACTTTCAATGCACTCAACGAACCTAGGGTAGAGGTAGACTGCCTCAGACCCTGACTTTACCCTGGGGTTTATTCTGCCCCAGTCTTGTGGGTAAGTCACTAAGCCTACAGATCCAAGCATCTTGGTGGCCACCGCTCTCTGACAGGATACCGGCGGTCATCGCTGGCTTCCACAGCAGTAGGCATTGACACAGGCCTGGATGGAGAAGGTGCCTGTGTCAGTCGAAAGTCAGGAGTTTGCACAGGTGGAACAGTCTCTTTGACTTCCTGTGTTGGAGAAGAGCACTGTGGCAAAGGATGCTGGTTTGCGGCATCATCCGGAAACAGTTCAGGCCAACCAGCCATTGGAGCCTCTGTGGCTGTCTCTGCTCCTAGCAACAGTTGATCTGTGTGTCTTCTCCAGATGACGTCCTCAGCAGTCTCAACCGTGTAAGACACAGGGCCCGTCTGCGCGATCACCGTAGCAGGAACCCATTTCGGTCCAGTGTTGTAGTTTCGAGCTAGGACGTGCTCTCCCGGATGAAACCGTCTCTCCTTGGCTCTTTTCTCTCTCTTTTCAACTTGAGCTTGTTGTTGGCAATGGACAACCTGTTCTGCCCTTGGAGGTTTGAGTAAGTCAAAACTTGTCCGCAACTGCCTCTTCATCATGAGCGAAGCAGGGGAAGTTTTGGTTGTGGCATGCGGCTCGTTCCTGTAGGACAACAGGAAGCTGTTCAGACGTTGGTGGATTGAGCCCTGACCTTGCGATGCCTTCAAGGCGTTCTTCAAAGTTTGCACAAACCTTTCTGCCTGGCCGTTAGTAGAGGGATGATAGGGCGCAGACCTGATGTGTTGGACACCATTCACATGCAGGAAGGTTGCAAACTCCTGTGATACAAATTGTGGACCGTTGTCACTTACGAGTTGTTCCGGTGAGCCATAACGGCTGAACATCTCACCAAGTTTCTCAATTGTTTTCTCTGCCGTGGTAGACCTCATCACAGCGACCTCCGGCCACTTGCTACGAGCGTCCACAACCACCATAAACATCTTCTCTTCGAAAGGACCGGCGAAGTCCACATGTAATCGCTGCCACACTTCTGCAGGCCAATCCCAGGGGTGTAGGGTTGCCAGCTGTGGAACATTCCGGACCCTTTGACATGGGGAACATGTTTTGGCTTTCTCCTCAATATTCCCATCGAGACCTGGCCACCAGAAGTAGCTTCTTGCCATTTCCTTCATCCGAACCATCCCACTGTGGCCTGTATGAAGTTGTTGCAATATAGGTTCCCTCAGAGGTGGCGGAATGATGACACGACGTCCCCAAAGAACACAACTTGCCTGGACGGAGAGCTCATTTCTTTGTGAAACGTAAGGTTTCAAACTAGGAGAATCTCCTATAGCTCTCCCTCGAATGACATCGTCCATTACCTCAGACAGGGCTGGATCGTTGCGGGTGTACCTTCGCACCTGAACTGCAGTGACAGGTGCTCCCTCCACTTGTCTAAAGTAGAAGATGTCTATCTGACGAGGCTCTGGGGGAGTAACAGGCAAGGGTAGCCTCGAAAGACCGCCTGCGTTGCCGTGCAAGTCTGATTTGCGATATTTGTGTGTCCTGACAACAGTAAAGCCCACCTTTGCATCCTGCTTGCAGCGAGAGACGGAATTCCAGTGTGGGGCCCGAAGATTGAAGTCAATGGACGGTGGTCCGTCAGGAGTGTGAACCTTCTCCCAAACAGGTACTGATGAAATTTTCGAATTCCAAAAACGATTCCCAAGGCCTCACGCTCGACCTACGCATAGTTACTCTCGGCCTTGTTCAAGGTGCGTGATGCGAAGGCGATAGGTTTCTCTTCACCCGAAGGCATGATGTGGGATATGACTGCTCCCACGCCATATGGTGATGCATCACATGCTAGCTGCATGGGTAGCTTTGGGTCGAAGTGTGTCAGGACCTCCGATTTCAGCAATGCTTTCTTTGCTTAGGCGAAAGCTTCGTTGCACAGTTCAGTCCATTTCCATATTTTGCCTTGACATAGCAACTGATGTAACGGCTTCAGCAATGTTGCTAAGTCTGGAATAAACTTCCCATAGTAGTTAAGTAGCCCCAGAAATGAACGTAACTGGCTCACATTCTGGGGTGCTGGGGCCTCCACGATCGCCTTGACCTTTGACGGCGCCTTATGCAGGCCAGTAGCATCAATCACATGCCCCAGGTACTCAACTGAAGACTGAAAGAATTCACATTTGTCTTTACGAACTCTGAGTCCGTACTCTTTCAGTCGTTGTAGTGTCACATCCAAGTTCAGAAGATGATCCTCCTCATTTGTCCCAGTGACAAGGATGTCGTCCAGGTAGCACTGGACTCCTGGCAGTCCACTCAAAATCTGATCCATTGCCCTTTGGAATAGAGCAGGGGCCGACGTAATTCAAAACGGAAGGCGGCAGTACCTGTATAGCCCCTTGTGTGTCACAATTGTCAGCAGCTCCTTTGATTTGTCATCGACATGCATTTGTAGATAAGCCTGGCATAAGTCTATTTTGCTGAACTTTTGCCCTCCAGCCAGGCCCGTAAAAAGATCATCAATGAGGGGAAGAGGGTACTGTTCCGCAGACAGCACCGGGTTAATAGTCACTTTAAAATCCCCGCAGATTCGAACAGATCCATCCTTTTTCAGGACAGGAACAATGGGTGTGGCCCATTTGCTCACGCTCACAGGCTCCAGGACTCCATTCTCGACTAAGGCCTCCAAGTTAGCCTCAACTTTTGGCCTAATTGCATAGGGTACAGGTCGGGCTTTGTGAAACTTCGGCTTGCTGTCAGGTTTAATGTCCAGTCTCATGCTGATCTTTTTCATGCTCCCAAGTTCCCCATTGAAGAGTTCTGCATGTTTGTTTAACACTGCAGTCAGACCTGACTCCCCTTTTGACATCATGCGGACTGCAGGCCAGTCCAGCGTGATTTTCTCTAGCCATGCACGTCCCAGTAGCGATGGGTAATTTCCCTTTACCACATATAGTGGCAGTTTTGCAGTCTGTCCGTTCAATTTAACTGTCACCTCAATGATGCCTCTCATGGCCACAGGTTCGCCGGTATACGTCTTTAGCACAATGTTTGTTGGCTGAAGGGTAAGATGCTTTAGCATTTTGTTGTAGACAGTGTCTGAAACAAGGGACACAGCCGCGCCTGTGTCCACCTCCATCCGCACTGATTGCCCCTCCACCAGTGGTGACACCCAGTAGCCATTTAAATCACCTGCAACTGTCAGCATGTGCACCTCTTCCTCCTCAGAGGTGTCGCTCCCCTCTGTTTTGCTTGTTCCATCATACTGCACTGAATGAACACTCTTTTTCCTCTCTTGTCCAAATACAGACATTTTGCTTCCATGCTTCCCAGCTCTGTCTGTTCTTTTTTTACCTCTACAGGCGCGTTCAATGTGACCCTTTTTGCCACAATTTCGGCATTCCAGCTCCGTACACCAGCAGTCATTAGCGTGATGGCCCGTTTTCCCACAACGGTAACATGTGCCATTCCACGCACCTTTAGGCTCAGACGACACCTTGTGAACTCTCCCTGTTGAACTCAACTGGTGAGCCTCCTTTTCCGCCATCTCCATGGAGACACTAACTTCAATGGCCTTTTCAAGAGTAAGGTTGTCCTTAGTAAGAAGGCGCTTCTATGTGGCTGCATTTTGCAGACCACACACAAGTCTGTCTCTAATGGTGTCATTCAGCACCTCCTTGAACTGGCAGTGTTCTGACAACCTTATTAAAGCAGCAATAAACATCGTCACTGATTCCCCCTCCTCTTGATTCCGTTTATGAGATCTAAATCTCTCAGCAATAACCAGAGGTTTTGGTGAAAAATGTGCTCCAAGAATTTCCACTAGTTGCTTATATGTTTTAGTTCCTGGCTTATCTGGTTGCACGAGGCTGCGAAGTAAATTGAATGTCTTCGGCCCGATTACACTCAAAAAGGTAGGCATGACCTTTTCATTTGCCACCGCATTCGCCAATACAAAATAGTCAAAACGTTCTGTATAAGCGCTCCATTGCTCCACATTTTCATCAAAATCACCGATGTTTCCTAATATAGTAGCCATCTCACGTTTCAAATTAAATTTTCTGTTTACTCACTGCACCCGTAACGTACGCAGATTCGTCCGCTCCTCGTTGCCACTTGTTGTGTCGGTACCTTTCTACCTAGACACAACTTAGGACTCAGAACTCAGAGATTCAAACATGAAGTGCTTTATTGGAAGGAAAGGAAGTTCTGGCAAGTTCCGAACAAAGAGAGCTAAACTTAACAGAGAACACCCAACCATTTATCTCCTGTGACAGCGCCACCATAGGTGGGAGGAGAACACACAATAGAACACACAATACACAACAATCTCAAAACAGCATATAGGTATTTATGAAGGAATGTTTGAATTGGCTGAGCATCATGTTCAAACAAGCCAAGATAAATAGGCCTAGAAATTCAGTTGGTTGCGCCAGCCGCTAGCGCCTTAAGAGGGCGAGAAGTGGGGTGCTAAGTGGCTAGTGACCGGGTGCGGCGCAATCTGCGCCTCTCGCGAAATTCAGTAACGATTTAGCGGCGGCGCAAAACCTTTGCGCGCGCTCAGCTGCGCGCGCAGATCCTGATGTCATTTTATGGTGCAACGCCCTTTGTGCGCCCCGAACCGGAAATTCAGTAGCGCCGCCCTATTGTGCATCTGGCGCCCCCAGCGACTGGTAAAGGGGAATGGTTCCCAGTCACTGCGGGGCACGGGGGGTGCTAATTAAAGGGGACTCCTCCTGCAGTATAAATGTCAGCCATTTTGCTCCACTCCTTCTTTCTGAGACACTGATATTTGGAGAGAGACAAAGGGAGAGAGCTTTCTGGTTTGAATCAACACTCGCTCAGGTACTTCTGGCTTCAGGCCAGAGCTTTGCACTTGTAATTAACTTTCAGTGCCATAGCATTAATTCGAGACATCTAATGGGGGCTGTAATGGGTGCAAACGTTGGCTTACTGCATTGCATTCAGGGGGCTCAGAGACGCCGTGAGAGACTGCCAGTCATGGCCAGACAGAGAAGGGCCAACAGGCGTCGGCACAGGAGGCCTTACCCACCCAGGGTATACTGCCAGCAGTTCTCATATCTGAACATGTCTGAGGAGCAGTGTGTTCGGAGGCTGCGATTCAGAAGGGAGGTGGTCACAGAGATCTGCCACCTGCTTCAGAGAGATCTGCAGCCGCAGCTAAGGAGCAGGACGTCTCTGTCGGTGGCAGTGAAGGTGACGGTGGCTCTCAACTTCTATGCCACCGGCTCCTTCCAATCCGCTACTGGGGACATTTCCAACATCTCCCAGTTCGCGGTACATTGCTGCATCCGCCAGGTGACCAATGCCCTTTTCAGAAGGAGACGTCAGTTCATCTCCTTCCCCATGACCCTTGACAAGCAGCAAGAGCGTGCAATGGGATTTGCAGCATTAGCAGACTTCCCCATGGTGCAGGGCGCCATTGACTGCACGCATGTGGCTTTGTGGGCACCTCTGGAGAATGCCGAGGATTACCGCAACCGGAAGGGCTACCATTCGCTCAACGTGCAGTTGGTGTGTGACCACAGGCAACTCATACTAGCTGTCAATGCCCGCTTTCCAGGCAGCAGCCATGATGCCTTCATCCTGTGCCAGACTTCTGTGGCAGACCTTTTCCAGGCCCAGCCTCACCGACGAGGATGGCTTCTCGGGGACAAAGGCTATCCTTTGTGCACCTGGCTGATGACCCCGCTCCGTGCGCCCAGCACCCCTGCAGAACAGCGATACAATGACAGCCATCAAGCAACCAGGAACATCATTGAGCACACAATCGGCGTGCTCAAGCAACGGTTCCGCTGTCTGGATCGTTCCGGGGGAGCCCTACAGTACTCGCCTGAGCGAGTCTCCCATTTCGTTGTCGTGTGCTGCACAACCTAGCTATCCGCAGGACTCAGCCACTGCCAGCAGACATTGGAGGACCACCAGAGGAGGAGGAGGAGGAGGAGGAGGAGGACCAGGATGGGAGGGAGGCAGAAAGTGCAAGGGCCGTCCGTCTGCGGCTTATTGCAACTTGGTTCTAGGCCCCCTCTCAGGGAATGGCTTGTGCCAATGAAGGAAGATGAATGTAGCCGCTCTGCAAGCCCTCAGCCGATCAAGGCAACCAATACTTCCAAAAGCAAACATGGACAGTGCGATTAAAGAAAATGTTTTACTCTTATAACTCTATGCCCGCATGACAAACTAATTCAGAGAAACCCCCCCAAACAAAAACACACCAGTTTCGGCCTTTATATAAAAAACAAACACACCAGTCTCAGCCTTTATATAAAAAACAAAAACGCCAGTCTCGGCCTGTTTATAAAAAAGAAATACAACAGTCTCGGCCTGTTTATAAAAAACAACAAAATTGGCCAGACCTTCTACTTTTTCACCTGCGAGGGTGATCTGTCTCGCTTCCGGGCATGGCCCCTACCCGCCCTGCAGCTCCTCCTCAATGGGACCCCAGTGGCTGCAGCAAGGCTGGGGGAAGGCTGCTGAGGGTTAGTTGGTGAGACAGCAGATGCCCTTGGGGGTCGGCCTGGACCAGCTCTGGGCCTGGAGGGCCCGGCTGCGGACTGCTCCAACTCAGCTTGGGCAGCAGCAGTCTGTCCTCCGGGTGGTGGCAGCTGCAGTGGAGGAGTGACAGTGTTGGCTGCAGGAATGCTGCCAACCTGACAGAGCACAGGTACTCCCTGGTCGGCTGATTCACTGGCACTCGCACGGGCCAGCACTGCAGCATGCGCAGCAATCTGCTGAAGCATAGACTGCTGGGCTGCTGCGGCGCGGCGAGTGCCCCAGCGATGCCTGGCTGAGCCAGCGAGTGTGGCAGCAGTTAGTGCCCGTGTGGCCCTGGTCTGTGTCTGGATGACACCAGCCAGTGAATGCACGGCACGACTGAGCACTTGGCTGGAGGCCGCCTGTGCTGCCGTGAAGTCCTGCAGACTCCTGGCCTGTGCTGCCCCGAAGTCCTGCACACTCCTTGCCAGTGACTCTATGGAGTCAGGCACCATTGCCACTGCAGCCATGAGCTCAGTGTGCCTGCGCTCAGCCTGGGCGCCCATTTCCGCAAGGAGCCGCACCTCCTCTGCGCTCACTGTAGCAGGACTGGAGGCCACACTCTCCCTCCGGGGAGAAGGCCGCTGAGCTTCCCCACCCCTCCCGCGTTGCTGCAGCCCGCTGGTCCCCGGAGCATCACTCTCCTCCGACACATCCCCCCTGCTCCCCTCCAGGGAAGACGTGTCCCCAGCATGGCCATGAGCTGCCTTGGCCGAGGGCGGCTTCCTCTTCCTCCTCCTCTAGGTCTGAGTCCGACACAGTGCCAGCTTGAGGGGCCGCCTCCTCACCTGGCGAGTCACTATCTGAAAGCAGGGAGGCACAAGAGTTGCTTTAGAGTGAGGACATGACGGCAGCGAGGGAGGCATGAGTGCTGCTATGCACTGCATTGGTTCGATAGTGGCAAAGGATGCTGGCGTGAGGCACAGGTGGAAAGAGAGAGGTCAAAAAGGTGAGGACCTTACCATTGGTGCCCAGAACAAGGTCGGCATCTCCAGTCGCGACGGGGCCAATCAGCCGGCCTGCCATGATCTGCTCCACTTGCAGCTCTAGGTCGCTGAGCTGCTTAATGTCAGGACGGCCTCCCCCGGTCTGGTGCTGCTGTCTCCGGTTGTGCGCCAGCTTGCCCTGCAAGAGAGAGGACGGCCTCTAAGTACAGTGTGAAGTCCTGATCTTGCCTGCACAGCCTCCCATGGTGGAATAGCCCTGACAGTGTGAAGCCCTCATCTTGCCTGCACAGCCTCCCATGGTGGAATAGCCCTGACAGTGTGAAGCCCTGATCTTGCCTGCACAGCCTCCCATGGTGGAATAGCCCTGACAGTGTGAAGCCCTGATCTTGCCTGCACAGCCTCCCATGGTGGAATAGCCCTGACAGTGTGAAGCCCTCATCTTGCCTGCACAGCCTCCCATGGTGGAATAGCCCTGACAGTGTATAAACTCCTGAATATGCAAGTGCGTTTCATGACAGTCCCATAGCTGCTGGATGAGGGCTGGGCAGTAGGGCTTTCATGTCCCTTTGGCCATCAACTGAGGTGCACATGCAGGGATGAGGAGGATACTGGAAAGGGTACTCACCCTGACAACCCGAGTGAGGTCGTTGAATTTTTTACGGCATTGGAGGGGAGTCCTGGGAACCACGCTGTTGGAGGCGACCCTGCTTGCCACCTCCCTCCAGGCTTTCCGATATTCGGAGGGCAGCGGCCTCCTGCCACCTTCAGGGAACAGAACATGGCGCCTGCGCTCAACTGCGCCAACCAGCAGCCTCAGGTCACCCTCGCCAAAGCGCTGCGCTCTCTCCCTTGGCTTCTCCATTCTCCTGGGCGTGGAGCAAATGAAGTAGCACTGTTCAGGCCTTCCCTCAGGGCTGCAGTATGCAGGGCATGGCAGCCAAACAATTCCACCCTCCCCCTTTAAGTGCTGACCGGCGCCTGACTGCCTTCAATCAATAACTCGCCGCACCTGCGCTGCGCCCGCCCTCGGTGGTAGCGCCCTGGATCGCCAGCTTAGCGCCTTATGGTACTCGTGCATCGCCTGCTTTAGCGCTGCAGCAACCTCTTGGGGCGATGCAACTTAATATCGGCGAAGGTGGCGCTAAGTTTCGCCGGGCGCAAAATTTTGCGACCACCCGGCTGTAGCGCCCCAAACGCGGCTATACCAAATTTCTAGGCCATAAAGTTTCTTTTAGCATCAGAATCTTACAATATTGAATTCAGTTCTTGTGCTGCACTGAAGCAATAGTGAACCCTAATCTTGAGTGCCGGGTTGTTTTCACAGCACCCCACTCCCTGGTGGTCCGGCAGGGCCCCGGTGCGCGTAGCTCAAGGCCCCACCCCTTTAATCAGGGGAGGAGGCCTGCAATGACGCGGTGCTACGTGCCCGCACGGCGGCACACAGCGCCGCAAAATTCAGTAGTATCGCCCTAAGCAGGAGGTAGAGTGCTTTCCAGTAGCTACTACTGAATTTATGGCAGGGGGTGCTAACATTAGCGACGTTAGTGTCCCAAAATGGGCACCACCCAATTATTCCCCCAAAGGATATTAAAGAATATAAAGGATATAAAAAGATAGCACAGGCTGACCACAGATAAATAATAAGTCCATAGCAGCTAACTGCAACATAACTGATTACTTTTCATGGGGGGAGAAATTTGTCCCCTTAGTGCCTCCCGTTAGTGCCAGCAGATGGCGCTAACCAGAGAGAAGCAGGACGAGTGTGCATGTGGCTTTGCCAGGATAGCGGGATACCCCATGGAGCAGGGCACCATTGACTGCACCTACATGGCTTTGCGGGCACCACATAACAATCCTGAGATCTTCCATAACCGCAAAGGCTACCACTCACTTAATGTGCAGCTCCGATGGACGGGTCACATTGTCCGCATGCCCGATACGAGACTCCCAAAACAAGCGCTCTATTCGGAGCTCCAGCATGGCAAGAGAGCCCCAGGTGGGCAGAGGAAACGCTTCAAGGACACCCTCAAAGCCTCCTTGAAAAAGTGTAACATCCCCACCGACACCTGGGAATCCCTGGCCCAAGGCCGCACAAAGTGGAGGAGAAGCATCCGGGAAGGCGCCGAACACCTCGAGTCTCTTCGCCGGGAGCAAGCGGAAGCCAAGTGCAGGCAGCGCAAGGAGTGCACGTCAACCCAAGCACCCCACCCACCCGCCCCTTCAACCACCATCTGCCCCATCTGTGACAGAGACTGTAGGTCTCGTATTGGACTCATCAGTCACCTACGAACTCATTTTTAATGTGGAAGCAAGTCATCCTCGGTTCCGAGGGACTACCTAAGAAGAAGAAGAAGAGTTGGTGTGCGACCACAGACACTGAATCTTCAATGTCAATGCCCTATATCCTGGCAGCGGCCATGATGCCTTCATCCTGTGCCAGCACTCTTCCAGTCACCACGTCAAGCTTGTCGCTGGCTGGTCGGAAACAAGGGCGATCCACTCTCCACCTTGCTCATGACTCCCCTCCGCAACCACAATACTCCTGCCCAGCACTCATATAATGAGAGCCATGCTGCCACCAGGAACATCATCGAGCAGACCATCGGTTCCGCTGCCTTGACCGTTCGGGAGGAGCCCTCCAGTACTTGACTGAGCGGGTGTCCCATTTCGTGGTGGTCTGCTGCAAGCTCTACAACTTGGCCATCATGAGGGCCCAGCCCTTGCCACTAGGGATTGTGGGACCACCTCAGGAGGAGGAAGAGGGAGAGGAGGAGGAGAAGGAGGACGAGGAGGAGGAGGAACAGGAGCGAGGGAGGAAGCAGCCACTCAATCAGCCTTCCGGAAGGGCAGTCTGTGACCGCCTCATCAGACTGCAGTTCGAATGAATTAAATTCCAGATCCCCGTTGCTCAACACATCCTCATCATTCCATCCCTGTCGCAGGCCATAACTCAGCGCAAAGCTGAAATGAGGCACACCACGAAAGAATCCAAACTGAATTAATAAATTTATCAAAAATCAGTGAACACATATTTACACCAAAAACATTAACAATTCACCCTTGTGCAATCCCATAGTGCCTGTCGTCACTGTGCCTTTGTCTACTCTAATGCTCCTATGAAGTGTTGGCCCAGTGGCTGCAGCAGGGCTGCTGGAAGGCTGCTGAGTGTCCGTGCGGGAGACTTCAGATGGCCTTGCAGGACACCCTCGACCAGCTCTGGACCTGGAACGCCCGGCTGTAGACTGCACCACCTCAGCATGGGTGGCAGCAGTCTGGGCTGGCTGGATGACAGGCAGCGACAAGGGCAATGGCAGAGTGCCAGTGGTAGGAGCAGGAATGCTGTCATCCTGAGAGAGGACAGCAGGTTCCTGCTCCACTGACCCACTGACACTTCCCCTGGGCAGCATCTCACCATCCCTACCAATCTATTGGAGCACAGATTGCTGGCCTGCTGCGACACCATGATAGGTGGTAGACACAGCCATGATGGCAGCAGTCAGAGCTTGCGTGGTATCAAGCTGAGACTGCATGAGAGCAGTCTGAGATTGGATGCCACCAAGCATATGCTGCATTACAGCACTGTGCTGCAATGGAAGCTGCCAGATCACCCATTACACGCGGCATCAGATCTGGGTCGCCACAATCTCTCTGGGAGCCTACCATCCTTTCCAAGCTGGAAATGATGGGCTCCATGGTGTGCGCAGAGCTCTGTGCAATGTTGGAGGTGGACTCCTCCATGCTCTTATCATTGCTGAGAGGCTCTCGGGCACCCTTGCCATTGCACCTATCATCTTTTTGTGCATGGCCAACACCCTTCTTCTAATCTGCAGCGCTCGATTCTCCAGCGCAGACAGTGGTTGGGTGTCGACTTGTCCCCCGCCTGTGCGCTCCTGCTCCCTCCTGTTGTGAGCCACCTTGGCCTGCAAGAGAATGGAAAGTGTGTGAGTGAGTATGGGGCAATGTGTTTGGGTGATGTGCCTGCCATAGTTGAATAGCTGTCACTGTGTGCAAGGTGTGTGATTTGGGTGTGAGTGTTGGTAGGTAGAGATTGTTGGTGGGTGACTGCTGGGGGATGTGGTGATTTGGGCAGTGTGTGATGATTATGGCTCAGATGGTGGTATGTAGAATTTGTTGAAGCATTCACTCACCCTGAGCACCCGAGTGAGGTCGTTAAATTTCTTCCTGCACTGTGTGTGGGTCCTGGGGACCACAGTGCTGTCCGAGACGTGCTGCGCTACCTCCCTCCACATAGTGCGGAAGACTTGTGGTGAGGACCTCCTGCCACTTGTTGGGTAGAGCATCGCCCTCCGTCTCTCCACAGCGAAAACCAATGTCTCCAGAGCTTCATCGCAGAATCTGCAGGCTCTCTCCCTGGGGCGTGAATCTGCCGTGAGTACAGCTGGTTCTGTCCTCCGGCTCCTTCTCCTTGTCCTGCTTCTGCTTGTTGAGGCAGCTGCACATAAAAACATAAGAAATAGGAGCAGGAGTAGGCCAATCGGCCCCTCGAGCCTGCTCCACCACTCAATAAGATCATGGCTGATCTGATCCTAACCTCAAATCTTCTATCACTCTCCATCCCACCCGAACCCATGTGATCTCCCGGGAGAGGCGAAAAACCAGATAAAAAACCCAATGGCCAATTTGGGAGAAAAGATCTGGGAAATTCCTCTCCGACCCATCTAGGCGATCGAAACTCTTCCAGGAGATCACTCTGTCCCTATATTTTCTACAGTACTTACCTTCTGTAAAGGCGATCTCCATCCCAGCCAGGAACAGGAATAAAACCATCTCCTGAAATCTAACACAGAATTAGAACACAAGAAGTAGGAGCAGAACCAGGCTACATGGCCCCTGGGCCCACTCCACTACCCACAGGGCCATGACCGATCCGAACCTAGACTCATGTCCAATTTCCTGCCCGCTCCCCGTAACCCTTAATTCCCTTTACTTCTAGGAAACTATCTATTTCTGTTTTAAATTTATTTAATGATGTAGCTTCCACAGCTTTCTGGGGCAGCAAATTCCACAAACCTACCACCCTCTGAGTGAAGAAGTTTCTCCTCATCTCAGTTTTGAAAGAGCAGCCCCTTATTTTAAGATTATGCCCCCTAGTTATAGTTTCACCCATCATTGGGAACATCCTCACCGCATCCACCTGAACAAGCCCCTTCACAATCTTATATGTTTCAATAAGATCGCCTCTCATTCTTCTGAACTCCAATGAGTAGAGTCCCAATCTACTCAACCTCTCCTCATATGACCACCCCGTCATCCCCGGGATTAACCGAGTGAACCTTCTTTGTACTGACTCGAGAGCAAGTATGTCTTTTCTTAAGTATGGACACCAAAACTGTATGCAGTATTCCAGGTGCGGTCTCACCAATACCTTGTATAACTGCAGCAATACCTCCCTGTTTTTATATTCTATCCCCCTAGCAATAAAAGCCAACATTCCATTGGCCTTCTTGATCACTTGCTGCACCTGCATACTAACTTTTTGAGTTTCGTGCACCATGCTGAGAATGAAGTGCTGCAGCATCAATGAACCTTCACTTTAAGTACTGAAAAAAGCCTGTGGTAATCATAACTTGGGATTGGACTGCACCTGATATTGGTCCACCCTTTGAGTGTAATGCCAATGAGCTTGGGCTTTAAGACTTGAATTAGGACTCCAGTAATTTTTTTGAGCAGTGAGCACGAATTTTGCGTGCAGCCTAAAGCATTAGCGCCTGGCGCTAATTCTCCAACTTTTCTACTGACACCACCCATTCCTTGGCTATAATGAATTTCTAGCCCATAATCTTTTAATCTGAACACATGTTCTATATACATACCAAAGTTATGACTGATCCCCTGCACTGTGGCTGCAGTGTGTACCATCTACAAGATGCACTGCAGAAACTCGCCAAGGCTTCTTCGACAGCAATTCCCAAACCCGCGACCTCTACCAACTAGAAGGACAAGGGCAGCAGGTGCATGGGAACATCACCACCTCCAAGTTCCCCTCTGTTATGTCCGTGTATAATCAGACACAGACTGCGGAGAACGGTACAAACGGTGTTTACTCAACGTGGCTCAGACTGCAACTGAACTGTACAGATTACTACTCAACGTTATATACAGGTGTGGTCACTGCCGGTACTACAGTATACATGAGCTGTAAAAAGTAGTTCTCCCCCTTAAAGGTACATACATTACAATTCCTCCCCTTTTAGATTAACAGTACCATAACACTCATTTAACAATTAAATATCAAACTAATTACAATTAACACTTTTAACATGCAACATTAGCTGAAAATAGTCTATTTATAAATTCAGTCTTTGGGGAGGCTTCCTGATCCTTTCTGGATAGCGCCTTTCCCGAGTGTCTTGCTCTTGGTGCGGAGGTGATTCTGGCCCCCTGTCATCGGTTGGTTCATCAGCTTCCGATGCTACTGTTTCTGGGGTAGATGCTACCTGTACATCGGGTTCATCACCAGGTACGTATGGGCGAGGCATGGGGTTGACTTGTTCCTGTGACTCTAGGATCTGGTCAGCATGGCGTCTCACGATGCTCTCCCCAACGTCCACTGTGTACATTAGTGGACCCTGCCGTGTGCATATCGTTCCTGGCTGCCATTTTTCTGTTCGGTAGTCGCGGGCCAAGACTGGTTGCCCTACATTGAAGCTCCTTGTTGGCTTCTCATGGATGTGCTGGAATTGCTTACTCTCAACATCTCTTCATATGTTTGGTCTGAGCAAATCCAGGCGAGATCTTAACCTTCGGTTAAAGAACATCATGGCTGGGGCCTGGTTGGTGACTGCATGTGTCGCATTCCGGTAGGCGAACAGGAAATTGTCCACCTTGTGCTGCAGCGGAATGTTGTCATTGTACATAGCCTTTATTGCCTTCTTAAAGGTTTGTACGAACCTCTCAGCCAATCCATTTGTGGCTGGATGATACGGGGCGGATGTGTAATGCCTTACCCCATTCTTTTTCAAGAACCTCCGGAACTCTTTGGACACAAACTGTGGTCCGTTGTCGGAGCAAATCTGTTCTGGCAAGCCATTCCTGGCAAAAATGGTCCGTAGGACTGCAATAGATTTCTCGTGGTGGTGGAGGACATTTTGATGACCTCAGGCCATTTCGAGTGCGCATCCACGGCTATTAAAAACATTGAGTCCATGAATGGACCAGCAAAATCAATATGCACCCGTTGCCATGGAGATGAGGGCCACTCCCATGGGTGTAGAGGGGCCTGTGGTGGTGCATTTTGGACTTTCTGGCATCCTGAGCAGCTTTTGGTCAGGTCCTCGATTTGTTTATCGATTCCCGGCCACCACACATAAGCCCTGGCTAGGCTTTTCATTTTAACCCTCCCAGATGACCCTCATGAAGCTCATTGAGCACTCTATCCCTTAACTTGGGTGGAATTACCACTCGGGATCCACACATCAAGGTCCCCCGGCACACTGACAGCTGTTCTCTCCTTGTCGAGAATGCTGGCAACAGTGAGTCGCCATGTGCTGGCCATCCCTTCACCGTCAAATCATATACCCGAGACAGTGTCGGGTCATTTCGGGTTTCCTTTTCGATACAAGCGTTAGTTACCGGTAGGTATTCAACTATAGTCGAATGGAATATTTCGATAGGATCCACTGCTGGTGCTTCCTCCGCAGTAGGCATTGGCAGGCGTGATAGCCCATCAGCATTTCCATGCTGTTTCGTGCCCTTATATTCAATCTCATAGTGGTGCGCCCCTAGAAAAAGTGGCCATCTTTGTAGTTGTTGCGCAGTCATCACCGGAACGCCCTTCTTTGGATTAAAAATGGAGACAAGAGGCTGGTGATCAGTCAGCAAGGTGAATTTCTGCCCGTGCAGATAGTGATTGAACTTTTTCACTCCCCACACTAGGCTGAGGGCCTCCCTGTCAATCTGGGCATAGTTCCGCTCGGCTGAGGTTAGTGATCGTGACGCAAAGGCTATTGGCCTCTCTGAGCCGTCCGAGAATTTGTGCGACAGCACCGTTCCAATGCCGTAGGGTGACGCATCACATGCCAACCGAATTGGTAATGCTGGGTTGTAATGGGCCAATACCTCTTTCGATGTGATTAGAGTTTTGCTCTTCTGGAAAGCTCGTCTACATTCGTCACTCCACTTCCATGGCACCCCAGTTTGCAGTAGGGTGTTCAGTGGGTGTAGTATTGTAGACAAATTTGGCAAGAACTTATGGTAGTAGTTTACCAGCCCGAGGAACGACCGCAGTTGTGACACATTTTCCAGTGCTGGAGCCTTGACTACAGCCTCAATCTTCTCTGGGGACTTATGTAACCCCTCTTTATCGATAACGTGGCCACAATACGAGATCTGTTTTGTAAAAAACTCACATTTGGGGCGGTTAGCTCAGAGCCCATATTCCTGCAATCTAGTGAGCACCTGCTCCAGGTTGGCAAGGTGATCACTGTCATTTTCGCCCGTGACCAGGATGTTGTCCAAACAACACTGGGTCCCTGGGATCCCTTGCAGGACTTGTTCCATTGCCCTCTGCCAAATAGCCAGAGCTGATGCTACCCCGAATACCAGCCGATTGTATTGGTAGAGACCTTTATGGGTGTTGATTGTGAGGTATTTTTTTGATGCTTCTTCTACCTCCATTTGCAGATACGCCTGGGCCAGATCAATCTTAGTGAAGCGTTTCCCTCCAGATAGTGAGGCGAAAATATCTTCAATCCGCGGAAGTGGATATTGTACGGTGTGAAGGACCGGGTTCACTGTTACCTTAAAGTCTGCACAGATGCGAACCTTCCTTGGTTCCCCAGGCGTGCTGCTCAACGACTTTTTCATCACAGGGACGATGGGTGTAGCCCACTCGCTCCAGTCTACCTTGGACAGTACACCTGAACGTTCCAGACTCTCCAGCTCTGCTTCGATGGCTGGGCGGATCACATAAGGTACCGGTCTGGCCTTAAAAAATTTTGGACTTGCGTTTTCTTCAATTTTAATCGTCGCTGTCATGCCTTTTAGTGTTCCGAGTCCTTGCTGGAACACTTCTTTCGCGTCAGTTAGGATCTTTGACAGTCGCCCAGGTGTGACGTCGTCATCCTTTTTTTCAGCCACAGTCAGTGCCTGTATGGAATGCCAATCCAGTTGTATTTTCCGGATCCATTCACGTCCCAGTAATGGTGGTCCTCCATCTTGCAATACATACAGGTCTAGTTTTGGTGTTTCCTTACCGTTATATATAACGGTCACCCTTATTTTTCCTTTGGGGTAGACTTTTTGCCCCGTGTACGTCTTCAGAATAATTTTTGTGTCTCTCAAGGGTATGTGTGAGAATAGCCACTTGTAGTCCCGTCGGTTTATGACTGTTAGGGCTGATCCTGTGTCCAATTCCATCTTTACCTGGACTCCTGCTATCTTGAGAGTGACCCAAATGTTTCGGTGATCCTCTGTTGTGATCACATTATGTAGTTTCAGACAACTCAGCTCCCTGCTTTCGGAGTCGTTATCACTCTTTTGTTCGTCTGAACTATTCTCCGTTATCTTATGTACCTTCTTGTACTTTCCTTTGGTCGGTTTCTTATTGCTGGTTTTCTTTCCCGACCTGCAGACTCGTGCTATGTGTCCTACTTTTCCACACAGTCTGCACACTTTGTCTTTGAACCAGCAATCATTCTGGTCGTGTGTTGTTCTGCCGCAGCGATAGCACTTCTCTGTTGCATATGACATTTCGTTTGTGCCATATTCTTGCGGTCTCTGTTGTATCTCTGCAGCGCCCCGTGCTGCTGCTTCATATGATACCGCAATGCTGAAAGCCTTTTCCAGCGTAAGGTCCTTTTCAGATAAAAGCCGTTTCTGGGTTCCTTCACTTTGAAGCCCACACACAAACTTGTCCCTTAAAGTATCTGCAAGTCCCGTTCCAAACTGGCAGTGTTTTGATAGCTTGCGCAGTTCCGTTAAATACTCAGCATTACTTTCATCTTTATGCTGGTTCCTTTTGTGAAACTTAAATCTTTCTGCTATCAGCAGCGGTGTGGGGTTTAAGTGGTCCTGTAGGATTGACACTATGTTTTCAAAATCCTTTTCTACTGGCTTCTCTGGGGTTACTAGGTTTTGTAGTAAGCCATACGTTTTTGCACCCATTGAATTCAACAATACCAGCGCTTTCTTGTCATCTGGCACTTCATTCGCCTTGCTGTGTACTTCTATGCATTCGACATATGTCGTCCAATCTTCGACTTCATTGTCGAACGCTGTGATACTGCCACTCTTCGGCATTTTTGGGTGTGGTTAGACTGGCTTAAAATGGCGTCTCCCACGCTTTCCTTTCTTCCCCGCTGTGGCTTAAAATGGCGTCTCCCGCGCTGCTGCCAATGCTGCTCTCGGCGATCCTCGTGGCAAATGGCGATGCCCTGTGGGTTTTGCGCGCTGCTCCTGCGCTGCTGCCAACAGCGCTCTCTGCGGTCCTCATGGCAATGGCAGCGCCTCACGTTTTCCTGCGCGCCTCTCTCCCCCGTTGACGCTGCTCGGCCCTTGAACACCGGCTGCGCTCTGCTCTCTCTCGTCTCTCTCCCCCGTTGACGCCGCTCGGTCCTGAACACCGGCTGCGCCCTGTGCGCTCTGCCCTCTCTCTCTCCCCCGTCGACGCTGCTCGGCCTTTTTCTGTCCCGCTCGGTCGGGCTCTAGCCCGCTGCTGTCCGGGAAGGGTCTGCGCAGTACCTGTTGCCAGCCCGTTTCGCTGGACCACCATGACTGGAAAGCCAAGCCTGGCTCTCGACAGCCTCCCCTGCGATGCTCAAATCTCCGCTGGATGACTGGGCGGTTGCCCGTGGTCGACGCCCGTGCTTCTGGACTCGACCTTCTTCCACTGTTCTCCAGGAGCGAATCCCTGGGAGGTGATGCAGAGTTGCAGGTAGGTTCGAATCTGCCTCGTCGCCACTGTTATGTCCGTGTATAATCAGACACAGACTGCGGAGAACGGTACAAACGGTGTTTACTCAACGTGGCTCAGACTGCAACTGAACTGAACTGTACAGATTACTACTCAACGTTATATACAGGTGTGGTCACTGCCGGCACTACAGTATACATGAGCTGTAAAAAGTAGTTCTCCCCCTTAAAGGTACATACATTACACCCTCCAAGTCACACACCATCTTGGCTTGGAAATATATCGCCGTTCCTTCATCATCGCTGGGTCAAAATCCTGGAACTCCCTCCCTAACAACACTGTGGGAATACCTTCACCACACGGACTGCAGCGATTCAAGAAGGCAGCTCACAACCATCTTGTCAAGGGCAATTAGGGATGGGCAATAAATTCTGACCTTGCCAGCGACACCCACATTCTGTGAATGAACAAAAAAAAGTATAAAAAATAATTGCTTTGGATCAAGGTACTGCACAATGTAGGAATGAACCATACTGACCACAACATTTCTGGTTCTGATCCCTACTCTGTGCTGAATTACCGTGGCTGTGATGCAGAAGGAGTTGGCGGGGGGGGGGGGGGGCGGGTGGGAGGGTTGGAATTGACTATTAACCTCAGTGCAGTGGACGAAGCTGATGGAAGGTCATTCAAGGTACTGCTCTTGATTACTATCCATGACCTCTGCTGTAAAGTGAAAGCGGCTGGACATCAGTTAACTGTGCTTTGTGTGATACCTTCCTCACCTGGTCAAACCCCTGAAGCTGAACTCATGCCCCAATTTTCTGATGACACAAACCTAGACACTGCACAAACCTATGGCATAATAAGTGTAATTGTGCCCAGCGTGGGGGCCTTCTTCACCCAATTTTCTGATACAAGTTCCATCCCTACTTTGATTAGGCTATGGGGAACTTCACCTGTAGCACACATGCTGGGGATTGGGTGTAGGAGCAGCTGGTAAAGGGCAACAGTTTACCATACAAGGGGAATTTAGGGTGGGGATGTAACAGATACCTAATCATTCACAATTTCATCATGAAAGCATATGGTCAGCTCTGCTCCCTATCATGCTGAAGATTTGGGGATCCTGCTGCAGAAGTGCACCAAAAAAGGGTGGTCCTATTTGGGGCAGCAGACTACCCTCCAGTAAAAGCACAGGTGCCAGCTGCATGGAGGGATATCTATGCCCAGGTCAGTGCAGTCATGTACCTCCGTTGTACCTGAATGGTGAAGCTTGAGGCTCTCCAGATATTGGACTTTGGGGCTCATTTCAATGTTCCCAGCGAAGTGTGATTGGGATGGGGGCCTTGTTCGTGGTCTGGGTCGGGATCGCGGCAGTTGGTGTAGTGACAGAGGGGAAATTGGGGCTGGCAATAAATGGGGGTAGGTGGTGGGGTAGGAGTGGCGATCGTGCTCTTCAATGTGGGGTCAGGAGGAGCACTCCTTCTCCTCCTGGCTCCACATTCAGATAAGTTATTACCTTCTATGTTGCAGGCAATCCCTAGGGATGGTTTTGCCTGAGTGCAGCCTGCGATGGGGGGGCCTGAAACAGGCCTTAGGTCCCTTATTTGCATATGCAAAGGGGCTAACACCTGCTTCAGGTGTGGATAAAGGATGCCTCTTGTTTGTTCTTACCCAATTTGGTGGGCGGCGCTCTTCTGGCTTGAAATGTGCACATGCCTACTGTCCACAATTCCTGAGTAGCACCCGACAAACTGGCACTGCGTGGACCAATTTCTCGGCCAATCATTCTCGACATTGTTGAATTTCCTGTGGAGTAGATGACACGTGTCTTCTGGTTGAAAACAGGGAAGGTCGCAGAAGGAATGCACAATAGAATCATAGATAGAAAGTTACAGCACGGAAGGAAGCCATTTCAGCCCATCGTGTCCGCGCCGGCCAACAAAGAGAGCTATCCAGCCTAATCCCACTTCCCAGCTCTTGGTCCGTAGCCCTGCAGGTTACAGCATCGCAAGTGCACATCCAAGTACAGTAAACTCTCGTTTAAACGGCACCTAATTTACCGGAATTCTCTAATAACCGGCAAAGTTCAGGAGTAGGTTCAGGAACCCAAAGGTAAGTTTTACTGTATATTTGTGGATGTGTAACCGGGGTTCTCGTACCTTTTGCTGTGTAACCATGGCTCCTGCACCTCTGCTTGTGTAACCGGGTCCCCTGTACCTGTGGCCGTGTAACCGGGGCTCTAGCACTTGTGGCCGCGTAACCGGGACTCCTGCACATGTGGCCGTGTAACTGTGGCTCCTGCACATGTGGCCGTGTAACCGCGGCTCCTGTACCTGTGGCCGTGCAACAGGGACTCCTGGATCTGAGGCCGTGTGTTGTGTTTGTACCGCTATACACAACTACATAAAATAATAAAGCAGCAGAGACTGAGAGTAACTTCAAGTGATCTTTACTGGGTAACTGGAACTTCGGCACTGACTATACAAATCGATACGTGTCTGTTATATACGCTCGCAACTAAGGATGTACATCCGCAAAACAAAGTAGTCCCTTCAATGTTGTATACATTACACTTCCTCCCCCTTTAGTTTAATAGTATATTAATGCAAAATTTCTATAATTAACATACAGAGCCTGTCTTTACAGTAACCTTTTTGTTTTCTTAAAAGTAACAAAATTCAAATTCCAACATAACATTTTATTTTGTCAACAGCCCTTTTACAAGTCAAGTCTCTGGGGAGGCCTCCTCTGCCTCTCTGGGTAATGTCTCTCCAGACTCTTTTGCTTTGGGGAATGAGACTGTACAAGTACAGGTGCATCAGGTGAGCTATCAGTACAGGTAGAGCTCTCAGCTGTGGATGAGGCTGGTGCTGATGCTAATGAATCAGGCGTGTCTGTTTCCATGTCAGGTGAATCTGGGCGAGGTATGGGGTGTTTTCCACCTGAACGTCCAGAATTTGGTCCACATGACGTCTCAAAACGTTCTCTCCCACATCCACAGTATACATCAGTGGTCCCTCTCTTGTGGATATTGTACCTGGTTGCCACTTTTCCGTCCAAGAACTGACTGTCCCACACTGAAGCTTCTTGTTGGCTTAGCATTCAAATGTTTGAACTGTTTGTTCTCTACATCACGACGTACATTCGGTTAAAGAAGGTCCATGCGAGATCTCAGGTTCCTGTTCAGAAACATCATCGCTGGAGTCTGATTAGTGGCTGCGTGTACTGCGTTCCGATAAGCAAAGAGGAATTTGTCTATCTTGTGTTGCAGTGGTAGATTCTCACTGTACATTGCTTTGATGGCCTTCTTGAAAGTCTGTACGAATCTTTCTGCCAAGCCATTTGTAGCTGAATGGTACGGGGCAGATGTGTAGTGCTTGATTCCATTTTTCCTCATGAAACCTTGGAATTCGTCAGAGACAAATTGTCGTCCATTGTCTGTGCAGATTTGTTCTGGTAGGCCAATTCTAGCGAACATGGTCCTCAGAACTGAAATGGTCTTTTCAGATGTGGTTAATTTAATTTTAATGACCTCGGGCCATTTGGAATGTGCATCGACTGCAATCAAGAACATGGAGTCCATGAACGGTCCAGCAAGGTCGATGTGCACACGTTGCCATGGTGATGAGGGCCATTCCCATGGATGGAGAGGGGCTTGTGGTGGTGCGTTCTGGACCTTTTGACATCCTGAGCAGCTCTTTGTCAGGTCCTCGATGTGTTTGTCAATTCCCGGCCACCACACGTAACCACGGGCAAGACTTTTCATCTTTACCATGCCTAAGTGGCCTTCATGCAGTTCATCTAGCACTCGGTTACGAAGCTTGGGAGGAATCGCAAGTCGTGAGCCGCACATCAGTGTTCCCCGACACACTGATAACTGCTCCCTCCTAGCTGAGAATGCTGGAAACAATGAGTCACCATGCGCTGGCCATCCCTTCACAGTGATGTCATAAACTTTTGACAATGTAGGGTCATTGCGTGTTTCTCTTTCAATGAGGGAGTTTGTCACTGGTAGCTGCTCAACTATTGTTGTGTGAAATACCTCTGTTGAGTCAACTGTTGTAGTTCTCTCTGAGGTCGGCAGTGGTAAACGTGACAAACCATCGGCGTTGCCGTGTTGATTGGTCCCCTTGTATTCAATGTTATACAGGTGAGCCCCTAGGAAGAGTGACCATCGTTGCAGTCATTGTGCCGTCATCACTGGAACGCCCTTCCTTGGGTTGAAGATTGAAATGAGAGGCTGGTGGTCAGTTAACAGTGTAAACTGTTGACCATACAAGTAGTGGTTGAATTTCTTGACTCCCCACACAAGGCTGAGGGCCTCTCGGTCAATCTGTGCATAATTGCGTTCAGCTGTAGTCAATGATCTTGACGCAAAGGCTATTGGTCTTTCTGAGCCGTCTGGGAACTTATGTGACAACACGGCACCAATGCCATGGGGTGAAGCATCACATGCCAGTCGAATAGGTAAGGATGGGTCAAAGTGAGCTAGCACCTCTTCTGAAGTAATGAGTCTTTTACTCTCTTGAAAAGCTTGTTCACAGCTGTCACTCCACTTCCATTGTGACCCTGTCTATAGCAGTGCATTTAGTGGATGTAACACTGTGGATAGGTTGGGCAAGAACTTGTGATAGTAGTTCACCAGTCCAAGATATGATCTCAACTGAGACACATTTTCAGGTGTTGGTGCATTAATCACAGCTTCAATCTTGTCTGGAGACTTGTGTAAACCGTCCTTGTCAATCACATGTCCACAGTATGAGATTTCCTTTTTGAAAAACTCACACTTGTCTCGGTTCGCTCGGAGCCCATACTCCCGTAACCTGATGAGCACCTGTTCAAGGTTGGAAAGGTGGTCGTTGTCATTCTTTCCAGTAATGATGATGTCATCAAGATAACACTGAGTACCTGGGATCCCCTGCAGGACTTGGTCCATTGCCCTTTGCCAGATTGCAGGAGCTGATGCTATTCCGAATACCAGCCGATTGTACTGGTAAAGGCCTTTGTGCATATTTATTGTCAGGTACTTCTTTGATGCATCATCAATTTCCATTTGGAGATAGGCCTGGGCCAAGTCAATCTTTGTGAAGCGTTCCCCTCTTGACAGGGAAGCAAAGATGTCCTCAATGCGAGGCAATGGGTACTGTACTGTGTGGAGGACTGGGTTAACAGTCACCTTAAAGTCTCCACAGATGCGCACTTTTCTTGGCTTTCCTGGTTTTGTGCTGGAGGTTTTCTTCATCACTGGAACTATAGGTGTGGCCCATTCACTCCAATCCACCTTGGACAGGACCCCTAACTGCTCCAAGTTCTCCAGCTCTGCTTCTACTGAAGGGTGAATTGCATAAGGCACTGGTCTGGCCTTGTGGAACTTTGGATTTGCGTTCTCCTCAATCTTAATTTTTGCTTTCATGCCCTTAAATGTTCCTATTCCCTTCTTGAACAGTTCCTGAGAGTCAGAGAGTATTTGTGACAGTCTCTCAGGAGTGGCATTGCTGTCCTCCTTTGCTGACACAAACAGTGCTTGGATGGTGTGCCAATCCATCTGTATTTTCCTGAGCCATTCGCGTCCCAGCAATGGTGGTCCTCCATTTTCCACTACATAGAGGTTCAATTGCGGTATTTTTTTTTCTTTGTATGTCACTGTCACTTTTATTTTACCTTTGGGGCACACTCTTTGTCCTGTGTATGTCTTTAACAGTACTTTAGTTGGCCTTAGCGGTATGTGTGAAAACAGTCGTTTGTAGTCATGTACTGAGATCACTGTTAAAGCTGAGCCTGTGTCCAACTCCATTTTCAGCCTAACTCCTGCCACTTCTGGAGTAACCCATATTATTCTGTGATCCTCTGTTTCTTTCACACTGTGTAGTTTTAGACAAGCCAGATCCTCTTCCTCTGACTCTGTGTCACTTTTTTCTTTATCTGAACTGTCTCCAGTCACGTAGTGTACCTTCTTGTATCTATCTTTGAAAGATTTCTTGTTTTCAGTCGCTTGGTGTACCTTTTTGCTCTGTATTGTATCAGTTTTCTGCTTCTTTGCTTTGCAAACTCTTTCAATGTGCCCTCGTTTGCCACACCGTGTAACCAGGGCTCTAGTACCTGTGGCCGTGTAACAGGGACTCCTGGATCTGTGGCCGTGTAACCGGGGCTCCTGCACCTGTGGCTGTGTAACGGGGCTCTCGTACCTTGGTAGGTATACCCCTCTGTTATGCCGAATTTTTAATCAACCGGCACCATCCCGGTCCCGTAGGTGCCGGATACGAAAGAGTTTACCGTACTTTTTAAATGTGGTTAGGGTTCCTGCCTCTACCACCTTTTCAGGCAGTGAGTTCCAGACCCCCACAACCCTCTGGGTGAAGAAATTTCCCCTCAAATCCCCTCTCAACCTTCCACCAATTACTTTAAATCTGTGCCCCTGGTTTTTGACCCATCTGCTAAGGGAAATAGTTCCTTTCTATTCACTTTACCTATGCCCCTCATAATTTTATACACCTCAATAAGGTCTCCCCTCAGCCGCCTCTGTTCCAAGGAAAACAGACCCAGCCTATCCAGCCTTTCCTCATAACTAAGATTCTCTACTCCCGGCAACATCCTTGTAAATCTCCTCTGTACCCTCTCTAGTGCAATCACATCTTTCCTGTAATGTGATGACCAGAACTGCACGCAGTACTCTAGCTGAGGCCTAACTAGTGTTTTATACAGTTGAAGCATCACCCCCCTGCTCTTGTATTCTATGCCACGGCTAATAAAGGCAAGCATTCCGTATGCCTTCTTAACCACCTTATCTACCTGGCCTGCTACCTTCAGGGATCTGTGGACATGCACTCCAAGGTCCCTTTGTTCCTCTACACTACTCAGTGTCCTACCATTTAATGTGTATTCCCTTTCCTTGTTAGCCCTCCCCAAATGCAATACCTCACACTTCTCCGGATTGAATTCCATTTGCCACTGTTCTGCCCACCTGACCAATTTATTGATATCTTCCTGCAGTCTACAGCTTCCTTCTTCAGTATCAACCACACAGCCGATTTTAGAATCATCTGCAAATTTCTTAATCATACCCCTTATATTCAATTCTAGAACATTGATATATACCACAAAAAGCAAGGGACCTAGTACTGAGCCCTGCGGAACCCCACTGGAAACAGCCTTCCAGTCACAAAAACACCCATCAACCATTACCCTCTGCTTCCTGTCTCTGAGCTAGTTTTGAATCCAACTTGACACTGCCCTGGATCCCATGGGCTTTTAACTTCGTGACCAGTCTGTCATGTGGAACCTTATCAAAAGCCTTGCTAAAGTCCATATAAACTACATCAAATGCACTACCCTCATCTACCCTCCTTGTTACCTACTCAAAAAATTCAATCAAGTTTGTCAGACACGACCTTCCCTTAACATATCCGTTCTGACTATCCTTGATTAATCCATGTCTTTCTAAATGAAGATTTATCCCGTCCTTCAGAATTCTTTCCAATAATTTTCCCACCACCGAGGTTAGGCTGACTGGCCTGTAATTACTCGGTCTATCCTTTTCTCCCTTTTTAAACAAGGGTACCACATTAGCAGTCCTCCAGTCCTCCGGCACCACACCTGAAGCCAGAGAGGATTGAAAAATGATGGCCAGGGTGTAAAGTCTGTGGGTTGTATAGCGAAGTAATACACAGACTACAAGAGTAACTTAAACAGGGCTTTACTATTCGAAGGTCAGGGCGAATCTGCCCAATAAATTCTGCCACAGCACTTATATACCGGTGTGGTCACCGTCGGTATTACAGTATACAGCAGCCAGGATAAAGTAGTGCCACACCTAAAATAGTTCTCTTAAAGGTGGACGGTTACATACAATAGTTCTCTTAAAGGTAGAACAGTTACATACACTACAATCCTCCCTTTTTAGCTTACAACATACTTATTCCCCATTAAACATAACCTCCTAACATTTTTCCAACTTTATGTTAAAACAGTTCACAGATGTAATCTCTGTGGAAACAGTTCACAGATTCAGTCTCTGCGGGAAACAGTTCATAGATTTAGGCCTAGAAATTGGGTTTTGGCGCAGCGACGGCTTTAGCGCCGGAAGTTAGTGCCGGAGCTAAGTCGCGCTGGGCGGGCCAAACATTCACTAGTTCTGCGCCCAAACGGCTGCCGGCGCTGCTGAAAGCTGTTTGCGCCTGAAAACTGGCGCTACGCGCTGAATTGCGGCGCTATTCCGGCGCTGCGGCACCCGCTGCGGTGCGGCAGGTTTGGGAAGTGCAGGCCTCCTCCTTCCCTTAAGGAGGAGCTGCCTGCACCCGGCCGCGGCCCGCGAAAATCATTGTAAAAATGAGCCCGGCACCTCGGACAAGTGCCGGGCTTGCATCTGTCCCGGGGGGGGGGGGGAGAAGTCCGGGGAGGGAGCTGTGGCCAGGCGGCCAGCGGGAAAGCGGCCGGCCGCCGCGGGGCCTTTAATGCGCCGGCGCAAAGTCCAGTAAGGCACCTCTGCCAGAACGTTGCTTGCGGCTGCCACGGGCGAGGCGGCCGCAAGTCAATTTCGGAGTTCGGGCGGGTTACCATGGCAACCGGGACGCTGCGCACACCGATGACGTCATCGGTGCTGGCGCAGCGCTAACGGCCTAACGCCGATTTAGGGACCCACTCAATTTCCAAGCTGGCCATAACTCCGGCGCTAGGCCCTCTAGCGCCTCAAAAGCGGCGCTAAGCCTACCGAATTTCTAGGCCGATGTCTCTGCGGGAAACAGTTCACAGATTCAATCTCGGTGGATGCGCCTTCCGTGCTTCTTGACTCGGTCCTGACAACGCCTCAGTGGTGCAGCAGTTCCCTGTGGTGTAGTCGGTTCACGTTGCTGGAGTGACTCATCCAATAGTCCTTCACTGGACTTAACAGCTTGAACTTCCGTCCTTCTGAACCAGCATTGTTGGCTTGTAAAACTTGAGTACCTTGGGAAGTTTTCTACTTCCAAACTGATTTGGCTCCGTTCGCAGGGACCCCGTGCGTGATCTAATAGTGATGATGATGGTCCAGATGATCATCATCTTCTGCTTCGTCTTTTCCTTTTCTGTGGTTCAGATGGTTATCATCTTCTGCTTCGTCTTTTCCTTTTCTGCTTCTTGGAGACTCTCGGGGCTCCATTGTCAGCTGCCAGCTGCCTGCACAGTTCCTCCCATAGTAGCGCCACCATCTCCCGATGTTCCTTAGACTTTTTGTGATTCATCAAGGTTTCTGCACTTTGGGAGTTTTCATCACAAGCTGGGCAGAACAGGTCCTCGTAATATTCGGTGTCGCTCAACAGGTCATGGTAATATTCGGTGTCGTCCTGAGCTAAGCCAGCGGGAGGGTCTTCTATTTCCTCCTTGCCCAGCTGAACGTTAGCCGACTTTTGTTCTAAATCCCGACATCTGTCCTGAAGAGACTTCATCATGCGTTCAGCTTCATCCCGCTTTTTCTGGGCTTCCTGCAAGTCTTTTACTAATGACCTCATTTGTGATTTCAATACTTCAACTTCATTCGGAGATTGATTGATCGGACCATTCAATCCCTCTACTGAAGTAGCTGTTTCAGCATTCTGTTGTTCTGCATTGACGTGAGGCAGCGTACTTTCGGCATCCAAGAGCGGCTCTGCTGCAGTCTTCTCAGTCTGTGTTGCCACCTCAGCTATTTCAATAACCTTTGAGAGTTCCGAACCCCTTTTCTTTGAAGATTGAGGCTCGTGTTCAAGTTTTTCCCATTTCAGGGTCTTGTCCCTCAGCGTATGAAGAAGTTGGCTGACTGTTAACTCTTCTGCCATCATCCGTTTCCCATTAACTGCAGGGCTATTTATAAACTTGCCCTGGGGCTCCTTTGCTGTTTCTACTTTGCCATCATCCGCAGCCTCCACCATTCGAATTTCCACAAATGAATCGTCCGGTGATGCTGCACCCAACTTCAGTAGGAGCTCGGAAGTCATGTCGACCAAATCAGCCTTTTCTGCCTGCAACCTGCTAACAAGCGCCTTCAGTTGCTGCACATCTTGTTCCACCAGATTAGAGCACGCACCTTCAGAAACCGAATCAGCTTTGATTCGTTTGGCCTCCTCTCACAGACGGTTTGTGTGCTCCTGCTCCCTTTTCTCCCTCAGCTGCTTCTGTTGTCTTTCCAGATTCTCCCATTCGGTGTCATAGAACTTTTTCATTGCTTTCATCTCTTGTTCGAGACGGCAACTCAATTGCTCTAATTGCTGTCGTAATTTGAAATAAGTTTGCGTTCGAGCTCGGTGTTCCTCAGTAATGTATATGTCTGTAAACTGAACAGACTCAGAATTCTCTGTCAAACTATGTTGTTGTTGTTCAGTGGAGTTCTGTTCTGAAACTTTGTTCTCCTCTGGAGCATAAGCCTTTATGCACGCCTTCGTTTTTCCAACCTTAGTCAGCAAGTCCATTTTAGCCTTGTCTTTCATACTTGGGCTGAACTTATCGTCATCCGTTTCAGAGTCTGAGCTGATTGTCCGCACCGAGTCTTCACTCGTTATTGCTTTTAGGTAGTGCCATTCCATGTCTATTTTCTTGATCCACTCCCGTCCTAGAAGTGGTGGTCCTCCCTCAGGTAGTACATATAAGTCCATTCCTGGGTGTTCTTTGCCCCTGTCTCTCACCTTGACTCTTATCTTTCCCATGGGGTATACTTTATGCCCCATGTATGTCTGCAATACGAACTTGGTATCTCTCAAGGGTATATGTGAGAATAGCCGGTTGTAATCCCTTCGATTTATGACTGATAGGGCTGATCCAGTGTCCAACTCCATTTTCACTTGGACTCCGGCTATTTTTAGCATGACCCAGATAGTTTGTAGGTCAGCTTCCTTACTCACATTGTGAATTCTCAGACTACCCAGTTCCTGGCCGTTTGGGTCTGAATCCGAATTCGGTTCATTTGAACTCTTCTCAGCCACCTTGTGTATTTTGTTGTACTTTTCCTGTGATGGTTTTCTTTGGTTGTTGGTCTTCTTCCCTGACCGGCATACTTTAGCTATGTGACCCAGTTTGCCACATTTTCTACATTCCTGGTTTTTAAACCAGCATTGGTTCTGATCGTGTGTTGTCTTCCCACAACGATAACATTTCGTTGTACCCGAAGTAATTTGATCCACACTGAGTACCGCTGCCTTTAGCTGCATTTCCGCAGTTCCTTTCGCTGCGGCTTCGTGTGATGCTGCAATAAGAACAGCCCTCTCAAGTGTAAGGTCGTTCTCTTCGAGCAGTCGCTTTTGCGTTCCTTCCTTCGACAACCCGCACACGAACTTGTCTCGCAATGCCTCTGTCAGATTTCCTCCAAACTGGCAGTATTTCGCTAATCTACGCAGTTCGACCAAGTATTCCGCGTTGCTTTCCTCTTTCCGTTGCGTTCTCGCATAAAATTTGAATCGTTCCGCCAACATCAGTGGTGTGGGGTTCAAGTGATCCTTCAGAACAGCAACAATATTATCGAAAGTCTGATCCGCCGGTTTAGCTGGTGATAGAAGATGCTTCAATAACCCGTATGTCTTCGCGCCCATCGAGTTTAGCAAGGTTATAGCTTTATCATCATCTTCTATTTTATTGGCCTCACAATATATCTCGATACGTTCTACGTACGTGGCCCAATCTTCCACCTCGGCATCGAAGTTGTTGATGTTACCATGCGTAGGCATCTTCACTATCTCTCACTATCTTTCTGCGAAACCACAGGATTTCTCTTTAACTTTTTAACTTTTTCTTTTTTTTCCCAAAAATGGCGGTTTCCCGCGCTTGTCTTCTTCCCTGCCTACTGGCAAAATGGCGGTTTCCCGCGCTTGTCTTCTTCCCCCCTACTGGCAAAATGGCGGTTTCCCGCTCCTGACTTCTTCCTCTGGTGGGAGGGGTAAGCTTTGTCCTCGGGCGACGACTGCTGGTTTACGGGGTTTGTAGCCTGTGCGCCGGCTTCAGTTTATTCTGAAGCGCGCGCTAGAAAAGCCGATCGCGTTCCTTGTTTCCCCCCCCTTCTTCTTTTCGGCATGGGCAACCGGCGCTGGGGACAACCAGTTGGCGTCGGACAGATCCAGCTCCTGGTCCTTCACGGCAGCTGCTGCAAGCCGCTGGCCGGAACCTCGCTCGGTCTCTCTCTCGGGCTCTGTCTCTCCCGCTCGCGCGGCTCTCGCTCGCTCTCTCTCGGGCTCTGTCTCTCCCGCTCGCGCGGCTCTCGCTCGCTCTCTCTCGGGCTCTGTCTCTCCCGCTCGCGTGGCTCTCCCTCAGCGGCTTTAAACGCCTCTCCCAGACCTCCCGCAGTCCGGTCCTTTCCTCCCCGGCTGCGGCTGATTCTTCGCGGGTTATTTAGTTATTTATTTATTTATTGCCTCCGCGCCTTATGATCCCGGTCGCAGCGCCTCGCGGCCTTGGTAGGTGCCTGGCCTTTTTCGCTCCAATCGCGCCTCCCAGCCCTCTCGCAGTCCGGTGCTTTCCTCCCCGGCTGCGGCTGAGTTCTCCGTGGCTTATTTATGTTTATATCTTCCCGGCCTTACGATCCCGGTCGCAGCGCCTCGTGGTCGCGGTATTTGTCCGGCCTTTTTCGCCGTCGCGGTCTAGTCGTCTCACGACGCTCCCCAGCCCGCTTGTACCGCGGCTTCTGCTCCACGCTGCTCCAGTCTCAGCACCTCTGGGCCCGACTTCTGTCCAGCTCCTTTCCCCCTCGACCGTGGTCGAGTGCACCGCCCTTATCCTCCATTTATTTGTTTCTATTTTCCCTTTACTCACAGTCACCGTGGCCGACTTGCTTCTCGTGTTGATCGGCTCACTCACCACCGTGGCAGAAGGGACAATCCGTGCCTGTTGCTGATGGAAGACTTCGTGTTTGAAATCTTCCTCCTTTCTTGGTCTGCAGACTCGAGTTTTCTCTCAGCAAAACGACGAGGGCAGGTGCCTCTTCTCGACGCTCGTTTACTTCTTCAGAAGTATTGTTGCCGCAGGGTAAGATCGAACTCGTCGCCACTGTAAAGTCTGTGGGTTGTATAGCGAAGTAATACACAGACTACAAGAGTAACTTAAACAGGACTTTACTATTCGAAGGTCAGGGCGAATCTGCCCAATAAATTCTGCCACAGCACTTATATACCGGTGTAGTCACCGTCGGTATTACAGTATACAGCAGCCAGGATAAAGTAGTGCCACACCTAAAATAGTTCTCTTAAAGGTGGACGGTTACATACAATAGTTCTCTTAAAGGTAGAACAGTTACATACACTACACAGGGCCTCTGGTTTTTCCTCTTTTGCTTCGCTTAACAGGGATACATTTCATCCGGGCCTGGGGATTTATCCACTTTTAAAGCTGCTAAACCCCTTAATACTTCCTCTCTCACTATGTTTATTTCATCTAATATTTCACACTCCTCCCCCCGATAGCAATGTCTGCTTCGCCCCTCTCCTTTGTGAAAACAGACGCAAAGTATTCATTAAGAACCCTACCGAAGTCTCCTGCCTCCACACACAGATTACCCTCATGATCTCTAATAGGCCCTACCCTTTCTTTAGTTATCCTCTTATTCTTAATATATTTATAAAACATCTTTGGATTTTCCTTGATTTTACTTGCCAAGAATTTTTCATGCTCCCTCTTTGCTTTCCTAATATTCTTTTTAATTGCACCCCTGCACTTTCTGTACTCCTCTAAAGATTCTGGAGTATTTAGCCCTCGGTATCGGTCATACACCTCCCTTTTTTTTATCCTACCCTGTATGTCCCTAGACATCCAGGGGGCTCTAGATTTGTTAGTCCCACCTTTTTTCTTTAAGGGCACATATTTGGTCTGAACACTCCGGATCTCCTCCTTGAATGCTTCCCACTGCTCTGACACTGATTTACCTTCAAGTAGCTGTTTCCAGTCCACTATGGCTAAATCCCCTCTGAACTTAGCAAAATTTGCTTTTCCCTAATTTAGAATTTTTATTCCTGGTCTATCCTTGTCCTTTTCCATAACTACCTTAAATCTAACAGAATTATGGTCACTAACACCAAAATGCTCCCCCACTGATATGCCTTCTAGCTGTCCAGCTTCATTCCCTAAAACTAAGTCCAGAACCACCCCCTCCCTTGTTGGGCTTGCTACATACTGGTAAAAAAGTTCTCCTGGATGTATTTTAGGAATTCCGCACCCTCTATACCCTTCACACTAATTTTATCCCAGTTAATATTGGGGTAGTTGAAATCCCCTACTATTACTGCCCTATGGTTTTTGCACTTGTCAGAAATGTGTCTACATATTTCTCCTTCTATCTCCCTCTTACTGTTTGGGGGTCTGTAGTACACTCCCAGCAGTGTGATCGCCCCATTTTTGTTTTTCAATTTGACCCATATGGCCTCGTTTGATGATCCCTCCAACATATCATCCCTCCTCATAGCTGTAATAGTTTCTGACGTAATAAAACTCACTACGCATTTGGTTTGAGCATAAAGCAAGGCTTTAATCAACTTGTTTCAGAACATGGAGGTCTAGTTGTACTTTACTAGTTCCTTGTCTTACAAAATGTCCCTGGCAAGCTGGGGCCGACGCCCGAGTATTTATACTCCTTGGACGGCACCACCATCTGGCCATCCAGCGTTATTTCACGAGTAGTTTCTTGATGAATGATGAGATTTGTAACATTCTTCTTGCCTAAAAGATTTGGAAGTCTGACGACTTCCTCTAAGCGGATCAGGCAGACCACGAATAGCCACAGTCTTTTAGACTTTTGTTTATGGCTAGAAGGCACGTCTCCCCGGATTGTGTTTTGGTCCCTTGGCCGCTTGATCCGTACCGGTGGATTGACAGGGCCAGTGTTGCTCTGATCGACCCAAAGGAGGCTGGGCAGATCGTGATTCCGGGTGCGGGTCCCCACAGGCGCAGAACTGGCTTCATCCTGTTGGATAGCCGGGGATTGACAGGCGTCCTGGCCTCGGGTGGCCATCTGACAGGGAGCGCTCGGCTCCCCGAGTGGATCTGGTGGGGCAGCTGGCAGATCTCTCGATGCCCCAGGTAGGGCGTCCTCTTCGGGGGAACGCAGAGTGTCGGCATCATCCCCGTGGGTCCCTCTATCGGTTGGGTCCATGGAACTGGCCGGACAGGGAGCCAGGTCCCGGAGTGAAACGGCGGACTCCCGGCCATCAGGGTACCGCACGTGCGCGTACATGGGGTTGACGTCCATGAGTTCTACCTCGTCAACGAGAGGATCAGTTATAGATGATCGGACGAATCTTTGGAGCAGCATGGGGCCGGGAGCTGCCAACCATGATGGTAGAGATGTCCCATGGGCGAAGCGACGCTGGAAGCTGAAGAATCACTCGTGAGGTGTGACATTGGTAGATGTAGAAAGGAGAGACTTGATGGAATGCAACACGTCAGGGAGCATAGTTTCCCACTGCTGGTCTGGTATGTTGCGTGACCTCAGCGCAAGATGAACAGCGTGCCAAATGATAGCATTGTATCTCTCAACCTGCCCGTTACTGATGGGATGGTACGGTGTCGTTTTACTTGTGGCGATTCCCCATTGGGAGAGATAACTTTTGAGTTCGCTTGACATGAAGGAGGGACCCCGATCAGAGTGGATGAAATTGGCTGTACCGCAAAGGGAAAAGACTTGATCAAGGCATTTGATCACTGTGGAAGTAAGCATATTGGGACAGGGGAAAGCAAAGGGAAAGCGTGAATATTCGTCCACTATAGTCAGTAAGTAAGTAGGTGTTTCACATTGAGGAAGGCAATGGCCCTTTAAAGTCAATGCTGAGTCGCTGCATAGGCTGCATAGCGTGTATGAGCGAGCCATCCGATGGACGGAAGAATTGCGGTTTTAATTCCGCACAAATTCTACAGGAGGAGCACATTCTTTTCACATCTTCTGTAGAAAATGGGAGATTTTTAGATCGCACAAAGTGCAACATACGGGTAAAGCCAGGATGGCATAAGTCAGTGTGAAGATCCGCAAGAGTCAAAGTTGACTTAGAAGAGCAGAATGCCCACGTGAGGGTATCCGGGGCCACATTCTCTTTGCCGGGTCGTAATGTATGGTGTATCCAAAGGCGGCCAATTCTATCCTCCAGAGTTGTATTTTGTTATTCTTGATCTTAGTGCATTTCCGGTTATCCAGCATAAAGGCCACGGAGCGCTGATTGGTTATAAGTATGAAATGGTGACGAGCGAGAAAATGACTCCATTTACGTACCGCTTCGATGATGGCCGTAGCCTCCTTCTCGACAGGATAATGGAGCTCGCTACCCTGCAAAGTTCTGGACAGAAATGCAACGGGTCGACCACCTTGATTCAAGGTAGCAGAGATCACCACATCCGATGCATCGCTCTCGACCACGAAAGGAAGATTTTCATCAATGGAACGAAGTGTGGCTTTTTCCAGTTGTCGCTTGAGGAGGTTGAAAGCTGAAATAGCCGTTGCCTCTAATGGAAATGAATTTGCGTGAAGCAGGGGCTGGATCTTGTCGGAGAAGTGGGGTATCCATTTCGCATAATAGGGCGAACATGCCAATTGCCCGACGAAGAGAGCCGAGATTTGTAGGGGGAGGGAGCTCCTGAAGTGGACAAAGTCGCTCCAGATCCGGTTTGATGACACCGTTGCCCACCCAGTAGCCAAGGATGTTGACTGATGGTACTGATTTCACAGATTTGGACTCATTTAAGGTTAAGTTGCGACGATGGAGAACGTCAAAAAATTTCTGGAGGTTGGCATCATGCTCCTTCTGGTCATGGCCAGCAATGGTGATATTATCCAGATATGGAAAAGTGTCCGTTAAGTTCTGCTGTTTGACTAGGCTATCCATTGCCCGTTGAAAGATGGCCACCCCATTGGTGACCCCAAATGGAAGGTGACAAAACTGGTAAAGCCGACCATTGGCCTCAAAGGCTGTGTACTTCTTGCCAGAGTCCTTTAAAGGCACTTGATGATATGCACTCTTTAAATCCAAAGTTGAAAATACCTTGTAGTTGGCAAGGTTATTGACCATGTCATCGATGCATGGTAGTGGGTAGGCATCCAGGTCGGTATACTGGTTAATAGTTTGCAAGTAATCGATGCAAAGACGTTTCTTGTGTTGCTTCAGAGGATTTTTAACAACGATGACTTGAGCCCGCCAGGAAGATGAACATGGCTAAATGATACCATCAGCTAGAAGGCGAGAGATTTCTGTCTCGATAAAGGATCGATCATCTTGGCTGAAACGTCGTGATTTAGTGACTATGGGCTTACATCGGGGGAAAGATTGGCAAACAAGGAGGGCTCATCGAGCGAAGCCGCCGAAAGCGCACAAAATGGTACTTTGGAAATAGTAAGCTCCGGCTTTGACCCTCTCAAACTCGAAAGTGAGTCTTTTGTGTTGTTTCTGGAAATCCTGTCCCAGGAGCACATCACTGCATAGGTTCTTGAGCACCCCGAGCCGGGTGGAGAAATAAGTACGGCCATTGAGAATAAGGTCGACAAGACAAAAGCCGGAAGAATTGGTTGTTAGTGTCGTCAGAGCCATTGCAATTTCCCTGTCCGAGGGGTAAATACGCAGTTTTAACTTACTGACAGCCCGCTCACTAATGAAGCTGTCAGAGCTGCATGAGTCGATTAGTGCACTCAAAATGTGTCCATTTACCGAAACCTTCGTGGCTGCATGGGACAGACTTTGGGGAATAACAGCTGTGATGGGAGGAGGGGCAGTTTTACCCTTGAAAGCTGTAACCTTAGTAGTGGTTCTTGGGGGAGGAGCAGTTTTATAGATTGCAGCTATAACCTTAGTAGTGGCACTTGGGGGAGGAGCAGTTTTATAGATAGTAGCTACAAAACTAACAGGAGCTCTCGACCGGTATACCTTAGAAAAGTGGCCTTTCTTACTAACAGCGGCTCTTGACTGGCATACCTTAGAAAAGTGACCTTTCTTGCGGCAATGATTGCAGGTCGCATTACGAGCAGGACAAAATTTCCTATACTGGAACGCACCTCCACAGAAGAAACACTTCCTTCCAGATTGCCAAGATGCCGCTAGGGCGGGGTCATCATCAGTGTAGGTTTCTAGGGTAGGGTTGTCATCAGCCCGGTTGGAGTCATCATCCGTGAGGGCTTCCGCCCGAGGCCTATCGAAAGAGTCACTAAAAGTGATAGCAGCAGCCCGTGCATGTGGTGAAAGATAGGTGTCTGCATTCCTCTTTGCTAAGTCCAGAGAACATGCCTGGTCATAGGCAGCCTGTAACTTGAGGGTTTTATTCTCCAACAGACGCTGACGTATGAAGGGAGATGCAATCCCACTAATAAAGGAATCATGAATTAACTCCTCCTGGTACTGCTCAGCTGTAACAGCTTTAAGATTACAATCCTTGCTGAGCCTGCGAAGTTTCTGAAGGAATTCGTCAAGTGATTCCCCGGGTTGTTGTCGAGTTGTGGCCAGTAGATGCCGAGCAAAAATTTCATTTGGGGACTTGACATATAGCTGCTGTAGTATTTGGATAGCGGCGTCATAGTCTACACAGTCTTTGATATAATCAAACACATGAGGGGATAAATAATTAGCAAGTATCTCTAATTTATCAGGAACATTTTCACCACACACCCTGAGGAAGTTGCTGAAAGTACGATACCAGTGTTTCCATACCTTAGCGGCTGTAAGTGAATTCGGGTCCAGGTCGAGACGGGCGGGTCTGAGTAGTTTCTCCATGATGGATCGATTAATTGTCTGAGTTCCCTTCTACGGTTCGAGTCGTAGCTGGCTGTTCCCGAATCACCCAAAGCGTGGAGTCGATATCAAGTTGATTAATCTGGTGTAATAAAACTCACTATGCACTTGGTTTGAGCATAAAGCAAGGCTTTAATCAACTTGTTTCAGAACATGGAGGTCTAGTTGTACTTCACTAGTTCCTTGCCTTACAAAATGTCCCTGGCAAGCTGGGGCCGACACCCGAGTATTTTTACTCCTTGGACGGCGCCACCATCTGGCCGTCCAGTTTTATTTCACGAGTAGTTTCTTGATGAATGATGAGATTTATAAAAGTTTCTTTAATCAATACCACGACCCCCCACCCTTTTTACCTCCCTCTCTATCCTGTCTGAAAATCCTGTAACCAGGAATGTTGAGCTACCATATCTGCCCGTCTTTCAGCCACACCTCTGTAATAGCTATAATATCATAGTCCCAAGTATCTACCTGTGCCCTCAGCTCATCTGCCTTGTTCGCTATACTGCTTGCATTGAAGTATATACCATTTAGTGCAGGTAAACCTCCTTGTTGACTACCATCTAGCCCTTGATTCCTCTGTCCTTCCAATTTACTTTCGACTTTTTTGTTTTCCAATTCCAGTTTTTCTTCCCTCCCTATTGACTCTATACTTAGGTTCCCATCCCCCTGCCAAGCTAGTTTAAACCCCCCCCAACAGCACTAGCAACCCCCCCCCCCGCGAGGATATTGGTCCCATTCCCGTTGAGGTGCAACCCATCTGGCTTGTTGAGTTCCCACCTCCCCCAGAATCAGTTCCAATTCCTCAGGAATCTAAAGCCCTCCCTCCAACACCGTCTCTCCAGCCACGCATCCATTTGCTTTATCTTCCTTTTTCTGTACTCACTAGCACGTGGCATTGGTAGTAATCCGGAGATCACTGCCTTTGAGGTCCTGCTTTTTAACCTCTTTCCTAGCTCCCCAAACTCTGCCTGCAGGACCTCATCCCTCTTCCTACCTCTGTCATTTGGACCACGACCTCTGGCTGTTCACCCTCCCCCTTAGAATGCCCTGCAGCTGTTCAGTGACATCCTTGACCCTGGAACCAGGGAGGCAACATACCATCCTGGAGTCACGTCTGTGGCCACAGAAACGCCTGACTGCTCCCCTAACTATTGAATCCTCTATCACTATTGCTCTCCCTCTCCTCTTCCCCCCCTCCCCCCGCCTGTGCAGCTGAGTCTTCCATGGTGCTGTGGACTTGGCTCTGGCCGCACTCCCCAGAGGAACCAAAGCCCTCACTGTTATATCCGTGTATCTTAATGTTGTGTCCTTCAATAATCAGACAACAGACTGCAGGGAACGATCAACAGGTGTTTACTGAATGAGGGTTCAAACTGCAACTGACTGTACAGATCACTACTCAGGGTTTATATACAGGTGTGGTCACTGCCGGTACTACAGGATACAGGAGCTGTAAAAAGTAGTTCTCCCCCTTAAAGGTACATACATTACAATTCTTCCCCTTTTAGATTAACAGTACCATAACACTCATTTAACAATTAAATATCAAACTAATTACAATGAACACTTTTAACATGCAACATTAACTGAAAATAGTCTATTTATAAATTCAGTCTTTGGGGAGGCTTCCTGATTCTTTCTGGATAGCGCCTTTCCCGAGTGTCTCGCTCTTGGTGTGGAGGCGATTCTAACACCCTGTCGTCAGTTGATTCATCAGCTTCCAATGCTATTGTTTCTGAGGTAGATGCGACCTGTACGTCGGGTTCCTCACCAGGTACGTATGGCCGAGACATGGGGTTGACTCATTCCTGTGACTCTAGGACCTGGTCAGCATGGCGTCTCACAATGTTCTCCCCAACATCCACTGTGTACATTAGTGGCCCCTGCCGTGTGCATATCATTCCTGGTTGCCATTTCTCTGTTCGGTAGTCGCGGGCCAAGACTGGTTGCCCTACATTGAAGCTCCTTGTCGGCTTCTCATTGATGTGCTGGAATTGCTTACTCTCAACATCTCTTCGTACATTTGGTCTGAGCAAATCCAGACGAGATCTCAACCTTCGGTTAAACAACATCATGGCCGGGGCCTAGTTGGTGACTGCATGTGTCGCATTTCTGTAGGCTAACAGGAAATTGTCCACCTTATGCTGCAGTGGAATGTTGTCATCGCACATGGCCTTTACTGCTTTTTTAAAGGTTTGTACGAACCTCTCAGCCAATCCATTTGTGGCTGGATGATATGGGGCGGATGTATAATGCCTTACCCCATTACTTTTCATAAATCTTCGAAACTCTTCGGACACAAACTGTGGTCCATTATCAGAGCAAATCTGCTCTGGCAAGCCGTTCCTGGCAAAAATGGTTGGTAGGACTGCAATAGTTTTCTCCGTGGTGGTGGAGGACATTTTGATCACCTCAGGCCATTTCGAGTGCGCATCCATGGCTATTAAAAACATTGAGTCCATGAATGGACCAGCAAAATCAATATGCACCCGTTGCCATGGAGATGAGGGCCACTCCCATGGGTGTAGAGGGGCATGTGGTGGTGCATTTTGGGCCTTCTGGCATCCTGAGCAGCTCTTTGCCAGGTCCTCGATTTGCTGATCGATCCCTGGCCACCACACATAAGCCCTAGCAAGGCTTTTCATTTTCACCCCTCCCAGATGACCTTCGTGAAGCTCATTGAGCACTCTCTCCCTTAACTTGGGTGGAATTACCACTCGGGATCCACACATCAAGGTCCCCTGGCATACTGGCAGCTGTTCTCTTCTGGATGAGAATGCTGGCAACAGTGAGTCGCCATGTGCTGGCCATCCCTTCACCGTCAAATCATATACCCGAGACAGTGTCGGGTCATTTCGGGTCTCCTTCTCTATACCAGCGTTAGTTACTGGCAAGCATTCAATTATAGTCGAATGAAATATTTCGACAGGATCCACTGCTGGTGCTTCCTCCGCAGTAGGCAGTGGCAGGCGTGATAGCCCATCAGCGTTTCCATGCTGTTTCGTGCCCTTATACTCGATTTCATATTGGTACGCCCCTCGAAAAAGGGACCAGCTTTGTAGCCGTTGCGCAGTCATCACCGGAACGCCCTTCTTTGGATTAAAGATGGAGACAAGTGGTTGGTGGTCAGTCAGCAAGGTGAACTTCTGCCCATGCAGATAGTGATTGAACTTTTTCACTCCCCACACTAGGCTGAGGGCCTCCCTGTCAATCTGGGCGTCGTTACACTCGGCTGAGGTTGGTGACTGAGACGCAAAGGCTGCTGGCCTCTCCGAGCCGTCTGGGAATTTGTGCGACAGCACCGCTCCAATGCCATAGGGTGATGCATCACACGCCAACCGAATTGGTAGTGCTGGGTTGAAATGAGCCAACACCTCTTTTGATGTGATTAATGCTTTGCTCTTCTGGAAAGCTTGTTTACATTCATCACTCCACTTCCATGGTACCCCCATTTGCAGTAGGGTGTTCAGTGGGTGTAGTACGGTAGACAAATTCGGCAAGAACTTATGGTAGTAGTTCACCAGCCCGAGGAATGACCTCAGTTGTGACACATTTTCCGGTGCTGGAGCCTTGACTACTGCCTCAATCTTTTCAGGGGACTTATGTAACCCCTCTTTATCAATAACGTGGCCACAATACGAGATCTGCTTCTGGAAAAACTCGCATTTGTGGCGATTAGCTCGGAGCCCATATTCCTTCAATCTAGTGAGCACCTGCTCCAGGTTGGCGAGGTGATCACTGTCATTTTCGCCCATGACCAGGATGTCGTCCAAATAACACTGGGTCCCTGGAATCCCTTGCAGGACTTGTTCCATTGCCCTTTGCCAAATAGCCGGAGCTGATGCTACCCCGAACACCAGCCGGTTGTATTGGTAGAGACCTTTATGAGTGTTGATCGTGAGGTACTGTTTTGAGGCTTCTTCTACCTCCATTTGCAGGTACGCCTGGGCCAGATCAATCTTAGTGAAGCGTTTCCCTCCAGATAGTGAGGCGAAAATATCTTCAATCCGCGGAAGCGGATATTGTACCGTGTGAAGGACTGGGTTCACTGTCACCTTAAAGTCCCCACAGATGCGAACCTTCTTTGGTTCCCCAGGCGTATTACTCAATGACCTCTTCATTACAGGAACGATGGGTGTAGCCCACTCGCTCCAGTCCACTTTGGACAGTACTCCTGAACGTTCCAAACCTTCCAGCTCTGCTTCGACGGCTGGGCGGATCGCATAAGGTACCAGTCTGGCCTTAAAAAACTTTGGGCTTGCATTTTCCTCTATTTTGATCATCGCTGTTATGCCTTTTAGTGATCCGAGTCCCTGCTGGAACACTTCTTGTGCGTCAGTTAGCATTTTTGACAGTCGGTCAGGTGTGACATCGTCATCCTTTTTGGCATCTACAGTCAGTGCTTGTATGGAATGCCAATCTAGCTGTATCTTCCAGATCCATTCACGTCCTAGTAGTGGTGGTCCTCCATCTGGTAATACATATAGGTCCATTTTTGGTGTTTCCTTGCCGTTATATATAACGTTCACCCTTATTTTTCCTTTGGGGTAGACTTTTTGCCCCGTGTACGTCTTCAAGACAATCTTTGTATCTCTCAAGGGTATATGTGAAAATAGCCGCTTGTAGTCCCTTCAGTTTATGACTGTTAGGGCTGATCCTGTGTCCAATTCCATTTTCACTTGGACTCCGGCTATCTTGAGCGTGACCCAGATAGTTTGGTGATCCTCCGTTTTGATCACATTATTTAGTTTCAGACAACCCAGCTCCTTGCTTCCGGAGTCTGTATCACTCTTCTGTTCGTCTGAACTACTCTCCGTCACCTTATGTACCTTCTTGTACTTCTCCTGTGGAGATTTCTTGCTGCTGGTTTTCTTTCCTGACCTGCAGACTCTTGCTATGTGTCCTACCTTTCCACACTGTCTGCACACTTTGTCCTTGAACCAGCAATCATAATGGTCGTGTGTTGCTCTGCCGCAGCGATAGCACTTCATTGTTCCGTATGACATTTCATTTGTGCCATATTCTTGCGGTCTCCGTTGTATCTCTGCAGCGCCCCGTGCTGCTGCTTCGTGTGATACTGCAATGCTGAAAGCCTTGTCCAGCGTAAGATCCTTTTCTGATAGCAGCCGTTTCTGGGTTCCTTCACTTTGAAGCCCACACACAAACTTGTCCCTTAAAGTATCTGCAAGTCCCGTTCCAAACTGGCAGTGTTTCGATAGCTTGCGCAGTTCTGTTAAATACTCAGCATTACTTTCATCTTTATGCTGGTTCCTTTTGTGAAACTTAAATCTTTCTGCTATCAGCAGCGGTGTGGGGTTTAAGTGGTCCTGTAGGATTGACATTATGTTTTCAAAATCCTTTTCTACTGGCTTCTCTGGGGTTACTAGGTTTTGTAGTAAGCCATACGTTTTTGCACCCATTGAATTCAACAATATCAGCGCTTTCTTGTCATCTGGCACTTCATTCGCCTTGCAGTATACTTCTATGCGTTCGACATATGTAGTCCAATTTTCAACTTCATTGTCGAACGCTGTGATACTGCCACTCTTCGGCATTTTTGGGTGTGGTTAGACTGGCTTAAAATGGCAACTCCCGCGCTTTCCTTTCTTCCCCGCTGCGGCTTAAAATGGCGTCTCCCGCATTTTCCTTTCTTCCCCGCTGCGGCTTAAAATGGCGTCTCAAGCGCTACTGCCAACGCCGCTCTCGGCGGTCCTCGTGGCAAATGGCGACGCCCTGTGGGTTTCGTGCACTGCTCCTGCACTGCTGCCAATGCCGCTCTCTGCGGTCCTCGTGGCAATGACAGCATCTTGCGTTTTCCTGCGCGCCTCTCTCCCCCGTTGACGCTGCTCAGCCCTTGAACACCGGCTGCACTCTGCTCTCTCTCATCTCTCTCCCCGTTGACGCTGCTCAGTCCTGAACACCGGCTGTGCCCTGTGCGCTCTGCCCTCTCTCTCTCCCCCGTCGACGCTGCTTGGCCTTTTTCTGTGCCGCTCGGTTGGCTCTAGCCGCCGCTGTCCGGGAAGGGTCTGCGCAGTACCTGTTGCCAGCCCGTTTCGCTGGACCACCGTGACTGGAAAGCCAAGCCTGGCTCTCGACAGCCTCCCCTGCGATGCTCAATTCTCCGCTGGATAACTGGGCGGTTGCCTGTGGTCGACGCCTGTGCTTCTGGACTTGACCTTCTTCCACTGTTCTCCAGGAGCGAATCCCTGGGAGGTGATGCAGAGTTGCAGGTCGGTTTGAATCTGCGTCGTCGCCAATGTTATATCCGTGTATCTTAATGTTGTATCCTTCAATAATCAGACAACAGACTGCAGGGAACGATCAACAGGTGTTTACTGAATGAGGGTTCAAACTGCAACTGACTGTACAGATCACTACTCAGGGTTTATATACAGGTGTGGTCACTGCCGGTACTACAGGATATAGGAGCTGTAAAAAGTAGTTCTCCCCCTTAAAGGTACATACATTACACTCACCAGTACTCAGCACTGAATACTGGTTGGTGAGCAAGATGGGCTCAGGGGACTCCTGCACTACCTGCCTGGTCTTCCTCTTCTGTCTGACGGTCACCCATTCCCTCTCTGCCTGCACACTCTTAAGCTGCGGGGTGACCACCTCCTGAAACGTGCTATCCACGTAGCTCTCAGCCTCGCGGATGCACAGCAGTGACTGCAGCCGCTGCTCAAGCTCCGTAACCCGGTGCTCGAGCTGCTGTAGCTGGTGACCCTTCCCGCACATGTGGTCGTCCAGACCACGGGAGGTGTCCAGGACTTCCTACATGGCACAGGATGTGCGTTCCACGGATGTGAGCTGCCCTGCCATACCTCTAATTAACAGACTAGTTACCAACCTAGCTGGAATAAACTTAAAAACTTTAAGAAAGCCACGTAAAAACAATTACCAGATACTCACCAATCAGCTCCCTCTTTTTGAATGTTTAGTTTTTAATCCGGCTCTTAATTTAAACCAATGCCCAAGATAAAGAGAGAAATACTGACCCACCAATCACTTCCCTGCTTTCCTGTGACGTCACTCCTTGTTTTTGTTGTCAGGTCTCGGTTCTCAGGCCTCGCTCTGCCGCGCTCTTTATATCCTCAGGCTCCGTCCTCGCTCCCTCTCAGGTCCGCTGCCTCCGCTCTCAGGCCTCGCTCTGCCACGCTCTTTATATCCTCAGGCTCCGCTCTCGCTCCCTCTCAGGTCCGCTGCCTCCGCTCTCGGGCCTCGCTCTGCCGCGCTCTTTATATCCTCAGGCTCCGCTCTCACTCCCTCCACTCTCGGGCCTCGCTCTGCCATGCTCTTTATATCCTCAGGCTCCGCTCTCGCTCCCTCCGCTCTCGGGCCTCGCTCTGCCGCGCTCTTTATATCCTCAGGCTCCGCCCTCGCTCCCTCTCAGGTCCGCTGCCTCCACTCTCGGGCCTCGCTCTGCTGCTCTCTGTATATCCTCAGGCTCCGCCCTCGCTCCCTCTCAGGTCCGCTGCCTCCGCTCTCGGGCCTCGCTCTGCCGCGCTCTTTATATCCTCAGGCTCTGCTCTCGCTCCCTCTCAGGTCCGCTGCCTCCGCTCTCGGGCCTCGCTCTGCTGCGCTCTTTATATCCTCAGGCTCCGCCCTCACTCCCTCTCAGGTCCGCTGTCTCCACTCTCGGGCCTCGCTCTGCAGTGCCATTTATATCCTCAGGCTCCGCTCTCCCTCCCTCTCAGGTCCGTTGCCTCCGCTCTCGGGCCTCGCTCTTTATATCCTCAGGCTCCGCCCTCGCTCCCTCTCAGGTCCGCTGCCTCCGCTCTCGGGCCTCGCTCTGCCGCGCTCTTTGTATCCTCAGGCTCCGCCCTCGCTCCCTCTCAGGTCCGTTGCCTCCGCTCTCGGGCCTCGCTCTGCCGCGCTCTTTATATCCTCAGGCTCCGCCCTTGCTCCCTCTCAGGTCCGCTGCCTCCGCTCTCAGGCCTCGCTCTTTATATCCTCAGGCTCCGCTCTCGCTCCCTCTCAGGTCCATTGCCTCCGCTCTCGGGCCTCGCTCTTTATATCCTCAGGCTCCGCCCTCACTCCCTCTCAGGTCCGCTGCCTCCGCTACAACTACAACAAATCTGAAGATTTTCAAAAGCTTTTCAATTTAAAAATATATACATGTTATGAAGTTGTTACCAGCTCCTACACTGGAAGGTGCACCATCTATCAATCAGACTTGGTCATTGTCAGGATGGCCTAGCAGTAGGGAATGTTAAGGACCCAAGTGCCATTATGAAGTGGCCCACTACCCTGAGGCAGATCCTGCGTATAGTCCAGCTCTGATCAAACCAAGTAGTTCTGCATTCTTGGTGCCTAAAGGAGCTGAATAGTAAGAGAGATTAAATATTCCAAAGGTCAAAAATAAGGTTAAAAAAGAACTTGCATTTATTTAGCGCCTTACACAAAGTACTTGTTGAAGTGTAGTCACTGTTGAAATGTAGGGACACACAGCAGCCAATTTACACACAGCAAGCTCCCACAATGAAATAAATGACCAGATAATCAGTTTCAGTGATGTTGTTTGAGGGATAAATATTGGCCAGGACATCGGGGAGAACTCCTCTGCTCTTCTTCAAAATAGTGTCACAGGGTCTTTTACATCCACCCGAGAGGACAGATTCAGTTTAACGTTTCATCTGAAAGACACCTCCGACAATGCAGCACTCTTTCAGTATTGCACTGAATTGTCAGCCTAGATTGTTGTGCTCAAGTCTCTGGAGCGGGAGTGAACCCACAACCTCTGACTCGGAGGTGAGAGTGCTACCACTGAGCCACGGATCACACAGCTGACAGCTATGTTCAATCAGATATGTTTTTTGGCCTCTACTTTCTCTTGCCATTTTTTTTTTGCAACACAACAAATTTTATTTTGCAATTCATTATTTCTGTTCTTTACAGGAATATGTTGTGAACAATTTGTTGCGCTAGGCACTTTGCTTGGTATTTTTGCATTCCTTTGAGAGGTCCAGTAAACATAAAACAACTTTATATTAGATTTAAGGTATAGATTCGCTATGGAAAAGCTATGGACAGCAAGCAACCTAGAGTAAAAATACTTAATTGGAGGAAGGCCAATTTCAGTGGATTGAGAATGGATCTGGCCTGGGTAAATTGGATTCAAAGATTGGCAGGCAGAACTGTAATCGAACAATGGGCTGCCTTTAAAGAGGAGGTGGTTCGGATACAGTCAAGGTACATTCCCACGAGGGAAAGGGTAGGGCAACTAAAGCCAGAACTCTCTGGATGAAGAAAGAGATAGAGAGTAAGATGAAGCAGAAAAAGAGCATCTATGACAGATGTCAGGTTGAGAATACAAGTGAGAATCAGGCTAAATATACAAAGTTCAGAGGGGAAGTGAAAAAGAAAATAAGAAGGGCAAAGAGAGAGTATGAGAATAGATTGGCAGCTAACATAAAGGGAATTCAAAAGTCTTCTATAGGCATATAAATATAAACGGGTAGTAAGAGGAGGGGTGGGGCCGATTAGGGACCAAAAAGGAGACCTACGCATGGAGGCAGAAGGCATGGCTGAGGTACTAAATGAGTACTTTGCATCTGTCTTCACCCAGGAAGAAGATGCTGCCAAAGTCACAGTGAAAGAGGAGGTAGTGGAGATACTGGATGAGATAAGAATGAATAAAGAGGAGGTACTAGAAAGGTTGTCTGAACTTAAAGTAGATAAGTCCCCAAGACCGGATGGGGTGCATCCTAGGATGCTGAGGGAGGTTAAGGAGGAAATCGCGGAGTTACTGGCCATAATCTTCCAATCTTCCTTAGGTACAGGGTTGGTGCCAAAGGACTTGAGAATTGCTAATGTTACACCCTTGTTCAAAAAAGGGTGCAAGGATAAACCCAGCAACTACAGGCCAGTCAGTTTAACCTCGGTAGTGGGGAAGCTTTTGGAAACGATAATCAGGGACAAAGTTAACAGTCACTTGGACAAGTGTGGATTAATTAAGGAAAGCCAGCATGGATTTGTTAAAGGAAAATCATGTTTAACTAACTTGATCGAGCTTTTTGATGATGTAACAGAGAGGGTTGATGAGGGCAATGCAGTTGATGTGGTGTACATGGACTTCCAAAAGGCTTGCCAGCAAAGTTAATACCCATGGAATAAAAGGGACAGTGGCAGCATGGATACAAAATTGGCTAAGTAACAGGAAACCGAGTGTCGTGGTGAACGGTTGTTTTTCGGACTAGAAGAAGGTATACAGTGGTGTTCCCCAGGGGTCAGTACTAGGACCACTGCTTTTCTTGATATATATTAATGACTTGGACTTGGGTGTACAGGGCACAATTTCAAAATTTGCAGATGACACAAAACTTGGAAGTATAGTGAACAGTGAGGAGGATAGTGATAGACTTCAAGAAGATATGGACAGGCTGGTGAAATGGGCGGACATGTGGCAGATGGAATTTAATGCAGAAAAGTGTGAAGTGATACATTTTGGTAGGAAGAACAAGAAGAGGCAATATAAACTAAAGGTTACAATCCTAAAGGGGGTGCAGGAAGAGAGAGACCTGGGGGTATATGCGCACAAATCGTTGAAGTTGGCAGGGCAGGTTGAGAAAGCGGTTAAAAAAACATATGGGATCCTGGGCTTTATAAATAGAGGCAGAGAGTACAAAAGCAAGGAAGTTATGATGAACCTTTATAAAACACTAGTTCGGCCTCAACTGGAGTATTGTGTCCAATTCTGGCCACTGCACTTTAGGAAGGATGTGAAGGCCTTAGAGAGGGTGCAGAAAAGATTTACGAGAATGATTCCAGGGATGAAGGACTTCAATTACGTGTATAAACTAGAGAAGCTGAGGTTGTTCTCCCTAAAGCAGAGAAGGTTGAGAGGAGATTTGATAGAGGTGTTCAAAATCATGACAGAGTAGGGAGCAAAAAACTGTTCCCATTGGTGGAAGGGTCGAGAACCAGAGGATACAAATTCAAGGTGATTGGCAAAAGAACCAAAGGTGACATGAGGAAAAACTTTTTATGCAGTGAGTGGTTAAGATCTGGAATGCACTGCCTGAAAGGGTGGTGGATGCAGACTAATTCGTGGCTTTCAAAAGGGAATTGGATAAGTACCTGAAGGAAAACAATTTGCAGGGCTACGGGGAAAGGGCGGGGGAGTGGGACTAGCTGAAGTGCTCTTGCAGAGAGCCGGTTCAAAGGGCCAAATGGCCGCCTTCTGTGCTGTAACCATTCTACGATTCTATAGTGCAGCTAAGACTCCTTTTTATTTTTATTTGTTGCATGCATTTCAACGGGGTGAATTAATTAATGACTGCGTAATCAGCAGAAAGAATCCAACAGCATTAAACGTGTCTGTTATCGCTTTAAGTACACCTGCTAATACAGCAGAAATGATTGATATTTCAACTAATTGTGCAAGTCCTGGCATAAATCCCTCAGAAATTGCCTGCTGAGCCTAAAGAACTTTATATATCACCATTCACTTAGAGCCAGGTAATTCTCACATGGATCACAAAATCTATTCCTAGGTCAACCACCATCTTCTTGGTGCCATACAGCACCTGCTGCATGAATGACTTCAGTAGAATGTGCTTTTGTAATCAATTTCATAGAGCTTTAACATTATTAAGACTGTCTTTGACTTGAACTGAAAACTGGCAGGAATTAATGCTAGAATTTGTAATTTAAATTGCATGTAAGTCAGGTTTTTGCCATTACTTTCACTTAACTATGAAACATCACTTATAAAGCACTAGCTGGAGTGCCCGGCGGTGCCAAGGGTTTTTTGAGGGCATGTTGTTGTTGGGAGAAGAGAGAGACTGGGGGGAGAAGAGAGAGACTGGGGGGGAGAGAGCGACTGGGGGGAAGGGGGGGAGAGAGCGACTGGGGGGAAGAGAGAGAGAGAGAGACTGGGGGGGAGAGAGAGACTGGGGGGAAGGGGGGAGAGAGTGACTGGGGGGAAGAGGGAGAGAGAGACTGGGGGGGAGAGAGAGGGAAAGAGGGGGAGGGAGAGAGAGAGAGAGAGACTGGGGGAGAAGAGAGAGATGGGGGGGAAGAGAGAGATGGGGGGGAGAAGAGAGAGATAGGGGGAAGAGAGAGAGAGAGACTGCTGGATTTAGTTCAGGATTAGCCTGGAGAGAGAGGGGGGGAAGGAGCGCCTCAGGCCTGGCCCGATGGACCCCTGCGAAGGAAGGAAGGAAGAAGGCTGGAGCGCTTCAGCTATGAAGAGAGACTGGGCAGATTGGGTTTGTTTTCCTTGGAGCAGAGGAGGCTGAGGGGGGACATGATTGAGGTGTACAAAATTGTGAGGGGCATAGATAGGATGGATGCTGAGGAGCTTTTCCCCTTAGTAGAGGGGTCAATAACTAGGGGGCATAGATTCAAGGTAAAGGGAGGGAGGTTTAGAGGGGATTTGAGAAAGAACTTTTTCACCCAGAGGGTGGTTGGAGTCTGGAACTCACTGCCTGAAAGGGTTGTGGAGGCAGAAACCCTCACAACATTTAAGAAGCATTTGGATGAGCATTTGAAATGCCATAGCATACAAGGCTACGGGCCAAATGCTGGAATATGGGATTAGATTAGACAGGGCTTGATGGCCGGCATGGACACGATGGGCCGAAGGGCCTCTATCTGTGCTGTATTACTCTATGACTCTATGACTCTAAGGCGAGCTCTCCCTCCCTCTCCCACCCCCTTACTCTTTCCCTCCCTCACCCTCTCTCTCTCCCTCCCCCTGTCTCTCCCTGCTTTACTCCCTCTCCCTCCCTGCCCCTCTCCTCTCCCTCCCTCCCTCTCTCCTCACCCACCCTCCCCCTCTCCTCTCCCTCCCTCCCCCTCTCCTCTCCCTCCCTCCCCCTCTCCCTCTCCTCTCCCTCCCCTCTCCTCTCCCTCCCCCTCCCCCTCTCCTCTCCCTCCCCCCTCCTCTCCCTCCCTCCCCCCCTCTTCTCTCCCTCCCCCCTCTCCTCTCCCTCCCCCCTCTCCTCTCCCTCCCCTCTCCTCTCCCTCCCCCTCTCCTCTCCCTCCCCCTCCCCTTTCCCTCCCGCCCCCCTCTCCTCTCCCTCCCCCCTCTCCTATCCCTCCCCACCCCTCTCCTCTCCCTCCCCCCCCTCTCCACTCGCTCCCCCTCTCCTCTCCCTCCCCCTGTCTCTCCTTGATTTGCTCTCTGTCCCTCCCTCCCCCTCTCTGTCTGCCTTTCCTGAGAGCCCGGCCGCGGTGAGCCGAAGCCGCCGTGTGCGGATCAGTGGCTCAGGGCCGGCCGGTGTGCGGCCTAGCGCGTGAGGCCCAGCCGGACTCACCTTAGCTGAGGTCGCGCTCCGGGCCACCGCCGACGTTGATCTGCGCACTGACTCCCGCCCCACCAGCCTTTACTAAGGTGGCGGTGATGGCTACGCTCGGCTCAGTCCCGCGCCGCCAGCCTTTACCAAGATGGCGGTGATCGTGGGGCGGACCCAGCGGGACGGGCGGTGCCTAACTTGGGCGTGGCTGGCGAGGAGAGGCCGAGGCTTCGAAGCCTGCAGGTGGGGTAACCCTCCAAGGTTGCGGCGCCCGGCGGAGGCAGCGAGTCAAAAGGAAAAAAAAGGGTGAAAGGTAGGAAAATTAATCAGCTTAGAAAAAATATTTACAAATTAATTTACTTTTTTTTAAAACAATTTCCCCTCCACACACACAGAAAGTGGGAAAAATAAACACACAGAAAGTGGGAAAAATAAATGAATAGCTAGAAATCAAGATGGCGGCCACTCACCTCAGCTCAGAAGGATTAGGCCTGCCCACACACACAATGAACCCCCCCACCGTGATGCACCGATTGGTCAACCATCACATCACTCAACGCTAATGAGCAGAATTTTGCCATTTTTTTAACCTTTTTTGTATACTGTCGGAACAATCTTTGTCTGACCAAAAAGTAAATATTCCTATTAGACTCCCCTAATGATAAGCTTTCTTTTGATATAACATATGTGTAGGTACGCTCTATAACTTTTGATTGTATAGCCTGACAGACAGACAGACAGACAGAGAGACAAACCGCCTTTTTATATATATATAAGATAGATTATCAGTGGCATGTAATAGTATGCACAAACTCTTTTTTAAATTTTCCAGTTTTCTCCCTTCCTTCCCCAAAGGGGCTGACACATGCTGCAGCATATTTTCAAGGGTACCAGTACCTCTCCAGTATCTCACCCAAGTGGCCATTATTCACGCATAAACCTAGAAAAATCTAGCCCTAATAGTGGATATTCCGTGGATATTAAAAGTAGTGAGGGAAGAGATAACAGAGGCACTATTACATGTATATGTATATATATAAATTAATTAGAAAAGAGAATAGTGCCAGAAGACTGGCAGACAGCTAATAAAGAGAGATAGAACAAGCCCAGGGAACTATAGACCAATTAGCTTAATGTCAGTGGTAGGAAATATAATCAAAGATGCAATAGAAAAACATCTAGAAACTGAAAATATAATAAAGAATAGTCAGCACGGATTCAATAAGGGAAGGTCATGCTTGACCAAACACATTGAATTCTTTGAAGAAGTAACAGAAAGGGTAGATAAGGGTAATTCAGTAGATGTAATATATTTGGATTTGCAAAAAAGCCGTCAGTAAGGTACCACATAGTAGTCTCATGACTCAGGTCAGAAACATGTGGAGTCGGGACAAGTAGCAGAATGGATAGCAAGCTGGCTACAAAACAGAAACCAGAGAGTAGGGGTTAAGGGTAGTTACTCATATTGGCAAATGGTGGGAAGTGGTGTCCCACAAGGATCAGTGCTGGGACCACTGTTGTTCACTATTTACATAAATGATTTGGAGTCTGGAATCGGAAGTACAATTTTAAAATTTGCGATGAAACCAAATTGGAGGGTGTAATTAATATAGAGGAGGACATTAATAAACTTGCAGAATGGGCGTGCAATTGGCAAATGAACTTCAATATAGATAAGTGCGAGGTAGTACATTTTGATAGGAAAATAAGGAGGCCACATACTCCTTGGAAAATAAGTGCCTAAATAGGGTAGAGGAACAAAGGGATCTGGGGGTACAGATACGCAAATCACTAAAAGTAGCGACGCAGGTTAATAAGGCCATAAAAAAAGCAAACAAAGTACTGAGGTTCATTTCTTGAGGGATGGAATTGAAAAGCAGAGAAGTTATGTTAAACTTGTATTGAACCTTGGTTAGACCACATTTGGAGTACTGTGTACAATTCTGGTCTCCATATTATAAAAAGGATATAGAGGCACTGGAGAAGGTGCAAAAAAGATTTACTAGAATTATACCAGAACTAAGGGGTTATGCCTATCAGGAAAGATTAAACAGGTTGGGCCATGTTTCTAGAAAAGAGAAGACTGATCTGATAGAGGTCTTCAGGATTATGAAAGTGTTTGATAGGGTAGACGTAGAGAAGATGTTTCCACTTGCGGGCGAAGCCAGACTAGGGGCCATAAATATAAGGTAGTCACTAATAAATCCAATAGGGAATTCAGGAGAAACTTCTTTACCCAGAGAGTGGTTAGAATGTGGAACTTGCTACCACAGGGAGTAGGTGAGGCAAAATAGCATAGATGCATTTCAGAATCACAGAAACCTCACAGTGCAGATAAAGGCCATTTCGGCCCATCGAGCCTGCACCGACACATATCCCACCCGAGCCCTGTAACCCCTACACCAACACATATCCCACCCTATCCCCACGTATTTAATCCCCCTAACACTAAGGGTCAATTTTATCATAACCAATCAACCTAACCCGCACATCTTTGGACTGTGGGAGGAAACCGGAGCAACCCCACGCAAACACGGGGAGAATGTACAAACTCCACACAGACAGTCACCCGAGGCCGGATTCGAACCCGGGTCCCTGGCACTGTGAGGCAACAGTGCTAACCACTATGCCCTTAAGGGGAAGCACATGAGAGAGAAAGGAATAGAAGGATATGTTGATGGGGTTAGATGAAGAGGGGTGGGTGGAGCTTCGTGTGGAGCATAAACACCAACATAGATCTGTTGGGCCAAATGGTCTGTTCCTGTGCTGTAAATACTTTGTAATACTTTGTGACATGAATCAGTCATTCATGAAAGAAAGACTTATGAAATAATACTGAGCAGCCTGCGGGTGGCACTGTCCAAGGAGAGTATAAATATTCGGGCACGGGCCCAGCTTGCGCATGACATTCTTAACAGGAACTAGTGAAGGACACAACTAGACCTCCATGTTGTAAAACAGTTGATTAAAGCTTTGTTTAACGCTTAGACCAAGTGCCTAGTAGTTTTCTTACATCACTTTATAATACCATTGGTCTTTTCTAGGGACAAAGAAGGCAATTTTTAGTTTCCATTAAGCCCTAGAAATGAGCACAGATGAGGTTTAACAGAAGGTAAGAATGTGTGAAATAAGTCCTGATGGATTTCTGCCTATTTTGCATACCATGCAGATTTCTGTTGGAGTGCGTGGTAGGCAGCAGATGCAAGACCTTCATATATATTTGAATGATGTAGGAGCAATTCATAATACTTTTGGCATTTTCTGGTCTTTACACCAATATAGCACCAGATCATAATGATGCCCACGTATGATGGGAATCCAGGGCTGCTTGGCATTGAGCTGTATATGGAAGCAAATTTAAAGGGCTCGGAAGACAATCCAATCAACAATTTTGAGGCCATTTCTGCACTGATTTTCTTAACTATGTTTTGGTGCTACTTTGGCTTTCATGAGCCTTTGTGGTAGTTGCTATGCTGCTTCTTAATTTTTTCTTTCAGTTTCATTAGTGCCTCCAATGGGTTCGCCAATGGGAATCCCCCATCTCAGCTTCTCAGAGGAAGATGACGACCAAGGGAGGGACGCCATGAGGTCAGGCTGCACTAGAGGTGTACCTGTCCATTGGTACCCTAAAAACAAAGGTGCAAGTATCTTGTTTTGGCAGATTATCACTACTTCCAAGAGGAGATTGACAGCTGACTTTATGGTATGTGGAGGCCTGCCTATCGGTTATGGTGAATGTTTCTTTGGAAGTGTGCCAATCATGGATTGTCATGCTTTCATAGCACATCATGAAAGAAGGCATCTAAAATAATCATCAGCCAGCATAGCCTGATTGGTCGTACCTGCCAATATCCCACCAACCATATTTGCAGGCATTGTTATGCCTATCTGGCAAAGAGTGAATCAGTGTGGGAATTTTTGTTACAAGGTCTGGGTCAGCAGAGCCATGCCAGCTGCTGTAAGGACATTGGTTGTTAACATGCACCATAGAACTAGAACAGCCAGTAATAGTAATGGTCAGCTGTGGACCTTGGGCTGCCTCCACCTCCTTGGAAGTATGTTGCAATGCTGACCTATTAGGATGGTGTTCCAGAGTGGCGAAAAGACCCCCTTCCTCACAACCATCCCATGCAGCACCACCTGTACCCCAGCAGCTACCAAGTGCGTCAGTGGCTGGGCCATCCCCAGTTAACACCTGCATATTGGGTTTCTGTATTCTTAATTTTTTACTGTCACTTTGTGCCCTCTCTCCCGTTCCAACTGTTGGTATCATTGTTTGAATAAAGGTCAATAATGTAAAAAAGGACAATGCAGATACGTCAGGCGTTCCTAATAGAACACAATAGTGCTGCCTTTAGAAAGTTAGAGGTTGAAGCATCAGTCTCCACACACATTCATAGACCGGGATTTTCCGAACTTCCACCAAAGTTACGGCAGTGGAGTGGGAGAAGCTCCGAGGAAAATCCTGGTGTTAGTGACTGGTTATAGAGCAGAACTTGCTATTTTGGCCATGGAATGTTTTGGTGGAAAGGAACAAATAAAAGTCAGGGAGATTGAATGAGAAACAGTAAATATATAAATGAATGAGATGGGGTCAAGTGGAATAAAAATAAATAAATGAATAAAATAAAGCTACAAAAAACTCGAGCGTCAACTTTAACTTGGTGCTGATTTTGGGCAGGTGGAGAGTGGGCGAACATGAAACCCACTCGCTGGCCTAAATTCCAAGCCTGGGGAATTTTAACTCCCTCCAATTCTCCCAGCTTATGCTGGCACTCTTCACACTCCTCCCGCAACCTGCCAGTGTTCTTGCCCCTCCAATCATCACCTCCAGCCCTGGCCCTTCTGACATTCTCCTTCCCCTCAGTTCTTATTGACACTCTCCCCCTCCAAGCTCATATTTGGCACTGTCCTCCTCTCCCCAGTTCACACTGACAATCTCTTTCTCCTCCGTGCTCATACTGGCACTCTTCTAACTGACCCTACCCTAAATTAATGCTGGAACACTCCTCCTCCCCAGTTCCTGCTCACTCACTTCCCTGCCTCCCTACAGTCCATGTTGGCACACTTCCCCCTTCCACCGTCCCTCCACCCCCACCCCCACCCCACCCCAACACCAATCCCCCACACCCAGCCATGCTAACATTCGCCTTCCCCCCATCAATGCTTTAAACTCTTCTCCTCCTTCCCAGATTCTACTCCCCAGGATGTGTTTTGTGAAGGAGGCTTCCAGCACAGAAGATGACACAACATAAGTGCAGATCAGAACATTGGGCATGGAAAGGTGCTGTGTTATGAAGGAGTAAGAAGCGAAATCAGGAAGAATATTTTTATATGAAGACTGCTGCCAGGGAAGGATGAATCAGACAGTGTAAATGGCATCACAAATGAATTAGATGTATTTCTGGAGAGACAACAGATTGAGTGGGGTGGCAAATATAGGTAGGAGTGAGTGAGACTCAGATAGGAGTGGGAAGGGGGAAATAGATGGCAATGGGATGATAAAGGAAGGGAAGAAAGGGCAGGCAGAGGTAGGATGGCAAGCGTAGAGATTGGAAGGTGAAAGAAATAAGGGTTGACAAAGGGAATGGAGGGAAGGGATGGAGATGGAACAGAAGCAGGCAGAATGGATGAATGGAGAGAATGGTTGGCAGTGGGATGTGTGATTGCTATCAAAAAGGAGGCAGAGTAGATGGTAGTGAAAGTGGAAAAGAGATGGCAATGAAAGGGAAAGGGAAAATGAAGGGGGTATGGAAGATAGTGGAAGGTAAATCGATGGAAATATAGGGATGGGGAAGTGTCAGCCTAGATTATGTGGTCAGGTCAGGAATGGGACTTGAACCCATAACCTTCTGACTCAGAGGCAAGAGAGCTACCACCGAGCCAAGACTCGAGGCTGAGTCAAGGCTTATGTGAGATAATAGAAGGTGGGACAGGGTGATCGCCTGGGCCGCCTAAGCGGAGAACCCCGGCAAGATGGCCACAGCAATGGCGGGAATAGAGTGGTAAGTCCTTCCACACTGGGCGGGAGGCCTCAAAATTGAACCCTAAAGTGAGATGAAAGCGTTTTAAAGACAATCATTTTTATCATTAATGATCATGCCTTCTGGAAAATGCATTGAGACACAAACCTGGCACACGTCTGGCAGGACAGGACTTATGTTTCTTTTCTGCACCTGCCACCAGAATGCTATCCAAAAAAATTCTGGACTTTAGTGTCTGTTTTAGATTTGAAAGGATGCGCAAATTTCATGTCTCCCCCGAAGATTTACTTTTGGCTTATTGAAGAAACCCTGGCTGGACTGAATTTAAAATCCAGGGCTCCAGGGCTCAACAAGATGGCTGCGGTCAACCTCATGGCCAAGGCCTGTAAGTTTCAGTTTTGGGCTGACAAAGAAGGAACTTTCCAGAAATTAAAACCCATCAAGGTCGTTTGCACAGGCAATCAATAGGTAATAGCTGCGTTCAGACCTTCGTTAGAGGACATCAACACTGTTTGCAAACGATCAACGGGGCATTCAAACTGGAATGGCCCCATCACGAAACCAGTGGGACAAAGGGGAACACTTATGAGACATTTAAAACCGATTAACCGGCCATCCAGGTCGATGGGCCCAGATCGGTTTCCTTTGTATAAGCTTCAACACATCCAGGTCAGACAAAGAAGTAAGCTGATCTGGCGAGAGATAAGGGCTACCAGGAAGGGTATAACTAGTCCCTCGGGAAGCCATCTCTCTCTCTCTCTCTCCCACCTCGACTCCGGTGCCCTGCCTTACCATCAAGAGGATCATCAACGAAGAGCCCGTCCAGGGAAGCAGGATACCCGCAGTTACATTTAAATCACTGGGGTATCTCTGTTTTGGGCGGTGAAAACCCTAAAGACATCGGCAGGCAATGGGGCACGGCGCAGGCGTTCCAACATCTTAGACTGGTGAGCATCAATTTTCTGGCCCATCACAAGATAACCTAGATAGGTGTAAAGGGTGGGAGTTAAGGGGATTGCTAAAATTGTCATTTTTGTCATTTTCCCTCGATGTGTCCATTTCTCCTCCCCTGCTAAGTGTAATTGTGTTGCATCCATAGTGATTTTCTCTGTATAGTAGTTATTTCTCTATTTTAATAAACATTGGTTTTCTTGCACCAAACCACTGGTCTCGTTTGTCTATATCACTGCTCGTAAATAAGTCCAGTGCTCAGAACTAAAAAGGGGGAAACGATTCGAACCACACGGGGCTGGGGCAGCTCAGGCACACGACTGACTGACCAGACAAAAACCCCAAACCAAAACCTACAGAAATGGCGAGCCAGGTAGGAGCATCGGCGACGGTATGTGATATGACAGACAGTGGTGCGGAGGGAGAAACCGCAATGGAAGAGAGGTTGTCCACTTATGTGTGCAGAAAGATCAATATTGCCAAGAAATGGGTGGGCGCTATGTTAAAGGCCGAGCGTCCCATAGACGCCGCCGCCCAGTGGACGGCGAGTAAACAGCATAAGAGGGCAATTGAAAAGGCAGTCTGGTTAATGTGTTATAAGAAACAAGTCCTAGTGCTGGACAGTGTTGTAGCAGTGCAGGCTGCCAAGCTGAAGACATTGGCCCTAGAAATGCAGGATAAGGATTTAGTGTAAGAGAAGGTGCTAGTGGCGCTTCAGGCGTTAAGCCAAGAAAGAGCGCAGACGGCCAAGGAACACCAGGCAAAGGTAGAGTGCCTGGAGGCCCCGGCCCTCAAGGTGCAACGGGAACACCAGACGAAGGTAGAGCGCCTGGAGGCCCGGGCCGTCGAGGTGCAACAGGAACATCAAGCAAGGGTAGAGCACCTGGAATACCAGACCGCTGAAAGTAAAGCCAGCGCTAGGCGCAAGATGGAGCACTTGGAATACCAGGTCAGAGAGGCGAGGGGCAGCGAAATAAAGCTGCAGGACATGATTTGCGACCTCACCCAAAAATTAAAAGAGCAGGAGGGGAAAGTAAGGGAGGTAAAGGCAGCATACAAGCTAGCCTGCGACCGGGGGTTCGAGGAGGCAGATCACGGGCCCTGTAGGGAGGAGATAGAAAGCTTGGGCATGGCCTTATCGAGGGCGAAGGACATGGTATGCCTCATCAGCCCGAAGGCAGGCCAGTCGGACTTTACCAGCAACCCAAACAGAACCGTCCCACAGGCAGCACCCAGAACAAAGTTGGCTAGGGAATCAGAGATCCCACGGCCGCCACCCATAGCTCCGAGTTTTCAGGAGTGCTGGCAGAAAAGGGGGGTGGAGGATGAAGTGGTAGGGGAAGCACAGCAGGCCCCGCTAGTAAGGCCGGGACCAGGACCGGTGTACCCCCTCCGACAACAGAAGTACGGCCCGCCCGTTGATGACGAGGACCCAGGGGCCATCCAAAATCAGTTTGTGGTGCCGCATGGCACCCAACAGCTCAGGGCCATGGTTAGTCACATCCCCAAGCTCACCAAAAAGGGAGACCCCTCTCTGCACTTCAGGGAGATAGAACAGGCAGCGTGCGTCAATGACTGCGATGAAGCAGAGCAAGCTAAGATGCTGCTGTTTTCTCTGGGGAGTGATCTCCTCCAGACCCTATCTGATGAATGTAAGAAGGGGCAGAAAGGCTATGAGGATTTGAGGAATGAGATATTGGAGGCCATGGGACTCAATGGCGGTAGTCCATTCACCCGGGTGGAAAAAACGGTACAGCTCCCAGGGGAGTCCCCGCAGGTGTTCGCAGACAGGCTGTGGCCAGTCTACCGGAGCGCATGCCCGGGAATGCCAGCGCGGACATTACTGAACCAAGTCCAATTGACCCACTAGCTCCGTTGTCTAATGACAAACTGCCTGCCCCGAATCCGAGCCCAGGCTGCGGCCTGGTTTGACTCCAGTAGCCCCCAGACCACCGAGGAAACGGTGATCCGCCAGCTCACGATAGCATTAAAAAATATAAGGGGTATCGAGACGCCCCAACCCAAGGGGAAAGTCCATGAGGTCAAACCTGGGGGCCAGAATAAGAAAGAGTGGCACCAGGAGGGGAACAGTCCCTCCCAGACTAAGTTAAACTGTTACGGGTGCCGGAAGGATGGCCACTGGCGCAAGGATTGCAAGAATCCCTAGAAGGAGAATAAGGGGAGGAATTCATCAGCCCCAGCCCAAAAGGCAGAGCCAGGTATCCCTCCCGCTGCGATCGAGCCACTCTTGGAGTAGATATGATCTCTCCTCCTGGCCAGCCAGGGGAAAATAGCAGCCACCACCGGTGTGGTGGTTCCCTTGGCCCCCTTTGACACCCCACAATGACTGGAGCCCACGCAGCCTGTCCACCTGTGTGATCTCCAGTATGACGGATGGAAGAGACTGCTCGTGCAGATGGAGGTAGAGAAGGTTAAAGGGATTTATCTGCTGGATACGGGAGCATCGTGCACCGTGATCCACGCAGCTAACCCCACCACCTCACCTCTGTCTAACGGGATTCCATACGTCCTATCGGGATTCACAGGCAAGGAAGAGGCGGGAGCGTTCTCCAAGCCACTCTCAATCCGGCTCGGCACACTCCAGACCAAGTGGACGTGCGTCCTGGCGAAGTGGGAGGCGGAGGGAGGAAAGGGGATCCTAGGGGCCGACTTCATCGTGGGCCACGGGATCCTCGTGGATCTCTGCAATCATTGCCTTTGGGGAGCCAACATGGGTAAAGAGGGAGGTGTGGTAGTCATCCCGAGTAAGGAAGGGAAGGGGACCCTGTGTACTGTGAAGCCGAAAGAAGGTTACAACCTCGGGCTCATGGTCAACGGTGTCCCGGGGGAATTTCAGGCATTCGTGCAGGCTAACCTAGCTGCGTTTGCCACGCACCAACACGACTGCGGGAGGGTCACCGGGTTTGAGGTCAGAGTAGACGGGGACCCCGTGGCCCGGCCCCAGAAGCAATATAACTTCCCCAGAGAAGCAGAGCCCGACATGGAGGCAGCCATGTCCTCTTTAGTACAGCAGGGAGTGTTGAGGCCCATAGCCACCCATGTTAACTCTCCGCTTTGGCCGGCTAGAAAACCGGACAATTCATGGAGAGCCACGGTGGACTATCGGGTGCTCAACAGCAATATCCCCGCGTGCGCCCCCACAGTGGCAGCAGTGGCCGACCTCATCGGGAATATTCCAGCATCCGCGACCACATTCACGGTGCTGGATATTTCAAATGGGTTTTGGCCCATCCCCTTGAGGAGGGAGGACCAGTATAAGTTTGCTTTTACTTTTAAGGGGCAACAGTATACTTGGAACTGCTTGCCACAAGGCTTCCATAACAGCCCCAGCATCTTCCACCAGTGTATGGCGGATAGCTCAAAGGAATTTAGTCAGCCCACCCAGTTGCTGCAGTATATGGATGACCTGCTCTTGTTTACCGACTCAGTCGGGGAGCATGGCCCGCCACTCACCGAACTGCTGGGGCTGCTACAGAGTAAAGGGTTCAAAGTCAACCCGAAAAAGGCGCAGATCGGCCAGCGGGAAGTTAAATTCCTGGGCCTAACCATCCGCGCAGGGGAGAGAGCCATAGAGAAGGCTAGGAGAGAAGCGGTCCAAGAGTTGCCGGTCCCCAACACAATGAGAGGTGTGAGGTCATTCCTAGGGTTAACGGGGTACTGCAGGGACTTCATTGAAGACTATGCAGCCACAGCAGCCCCTTTGCTCCGACTCCTACACAAAGGAGTGGAGTGGTCTTGGGATGAGGGTTGCCAGGCAACATTTGTCAAGCTCAAGGGAGACTTGCAGACCGCACCAGCCCTAGGAACCATAGATGGGGGGAAAGAGTTCTTCTTGGAGGTAGTGGCCAGCGGGGATAGTCTCAGTGCTGTGCTGCTCCAGGAGCGGCACGGCAGGCTAAGGCCCGTAGTCTACTCCTCCAGAGTACTCACTGATGTGGAGAGGAGCTACTCAATTTGCGAACGGCACCTTTTGGCCACGTATTGGGCTGTGAAAAGATCCTTGATCTTCACAGGCACCTCTCCCATCACCCTCCTCACACACCACACACCCACCCAGATGCTTCTGGACGGGAGGATTAAAGATGGGACAGTCAGCAGTGCACGCATTGCACGCTGGACCCTCCTCCTCTCGCAGATGGATCTGAAGGTGAGGGGCCTTTGCGAGCCAAAGCTCGCGGTCCATATGGTATATCCTGGAACAGCCCATCGTTGTTCCATAGAAGGGGTATGGGAGGTGAACATAGATTTACGGGCCGGGATACATCCCTCAGGCCACGAAATCTATGTAGATGGTTCCAGCATGGTGTCTGCTGGCGAACGACTCACAGGTTGTGGAGTTTATGACCCAACGGCAAACATTGCCCTGGTGATCAAGCTCCCCAGCACCATGAGCGCCCAACAGGCTGAACTGTCTGCGGTGGTGTACGTGGTTACCCACCCCGAAATCTTCCCCACCCCATACACGATTTGCTCGGACAGCATGTTCACTTGCAATTCGTGTACGGAATACCTGGCCATCTGGTCCCGTCGCGGGTATACCTCCGCCGACGGGAGGCCCTTAACAGTAAAGCCCCTGCTGGAAAACATCCTGGCAGCTGTGGGGGAGGAAGGCGAGGTCTTCATCCACAAAGTGAAGGCCCATTCCTCCACAGAACCCCGCAGCCAGGGTAACCAGCAAGCCGTCATGCTGGCCAAGGAGGGTGCACACGCAGGCACTTTCTGGGACCCGTATGAGTCCGGGCCCATGGCGGCAGTTAGAGGCAGGGATGGGACCCAAGGGAGCTTAGGAGTAGTGTTAGCCCTGGACCTTAAAACAGTCCAAGCCCAGGACCCTGTCCTGAAAGTCGTCATTAGCACAGTAATGGAGGGCAGGAAGGTAGAAGGCCCTTATGGCGCAGCGGCCCTTTCCATAAGGGAAGGCATGCTGTTCAAAGAAGAACAGTACCCCAGCAACACCGGAGGGAGTTCCTTCAACTGGCCCATGAGGGTCCGGGAGCGGGACACCCTGGGCCTGAGACCACCTGGCAACGGGTGGAACAGGCGGGATGGTGGCCGGGACTCCGGGAAGACGTCCGCGAGTTCTGTGCTAGCTGTCTTGTGTGCGCTGCAAATAACCCCAACCCCCACAGAAGGAAGGTGCCCATGGGACACGTTAGGAGGGTAGAGGGACCATGGCAGTCGATCCAGATCGACTACATCGGGCCCCTGCCCACCGCCCAGGGAGGCTACAAATACTGCCTCGTCCTGGTAGACGTGTTTTCCAAGTGGGTGGAAACCTTCCCCTGCAAAACGGCCACAGCATTAGTGTAAAGTCCACGCCTCAAAAATACACGGACTTCGGGATAACAGTTTAACAGGTACTTTACTGAACAAGAGGCAGCTTGAAAACTGAAACTACAGAAGCCTGCTAGGGCCTTTTATACAGGGGTGGTCACTGCCGGTACTGCAGTCTAAGACCAGTTATTCCCTTAAAGGTACATACACAACAATTCCTCCCCTTTTAGATAAACAGTACATAACATTCATTTAACAACTAAATAATAACTAATTACAATTACAATTTCCTCAGTAATATATACATCAACTGAAATAGTCATTTATAAGTTCAGTCTTTGAGGAGGCTTCCTGATCCGGACTGGATAGCGCCTTTCTCGAGTATCCTGTTCTGGCGGTGGAGTCAATTCTGGCTCATTGTCATTGGTTGGTTCTTCGGCTTCCAATACCCCTGCTTCTGAGGTAGATGCAATCTGTACTTCGGGCTCATTACCAGGTGCACATGCTTGTGGTACAGGTTTGGCTTGTTCCTGTGACTCTAGAATCTGGTCAGCATGGCGTCTCACGATGCTCTCTCCGACGTCCACTGTGTATATTAGTGGTCCCTGCTGTGTGCATATCGTGCCTAGCTGCCATTTTTCTGTTCGGTAGTCGCGGGCCAAGACTGGTTGCCCTATCTTGAAGCTCCTGTTTGGCTTCTCATTTATGTGCTGGAACTGCTTATCCTCAACATCTCGTCTTATGTTTGGTTTGAGCAAATCCAAGCGACATCTTAGTCTCCGGTTGAAAAACAGTACGGCTGGAGTTTGGTTGGTTACTGCATGTGTCGCATTCCGGTAAGCAAACAGGAAGTTATCCACCTTGTGTTGCAGTGGTATGTCGTCATTATACATTGCCTTTATGGCCTTTTTAAAGGTCTGAACAAACCTCTCAGCCAATCCATTTGTGGCTGGATGATATGGGGCAGATGTGTAATGTTTCACCCCATTATTCTTCAGGAACCTCCGGAAATCCTCAGGCACAAACTGTGGACCATTGTCGGAACAGATCTGTTCTGGCAACCCATTCCTGGCGAAGATGGTCCTTAGGACTGCAATAGTTTTCTCCGTGGTGGTGGAGGACATTTTAATGACCTCTGGCCATTTCGAATGGGCGTCCACAGCGATTAGAAACATTGAGTCCATAAATGGACCAGCGAAATCAACGTGTACTCTGTGATGAAATATGCCTTCATCAGACCTGCTTGTATTTTACCTGCTTGTATTGTGTGAACCGCACCCTTTTGTTCCTATTGTGTGTATTGGCTACGCCCCTGTCTTTTGCCATATAAAGGTCTCAGGAGCTGTATGAGTCATTCACTACCAGACGAACCCGATGTGGGAAGACCTGCTATGCTGCTATGTTCTTAGTGATTAAAAGCCTTCAGTTGAATCCTTGCCTTTGAGTCATTGATGGCATATCAATTTTAATCACTAAAACACCAAGATGGATCGACTCCTGAAACCAGAGCGCTTGGATCTGGACCCCCATGCCTCAGACGCAGCCACACAGTTCGGACACTGGTTCCAATGCTTCGAATTTTTCATTGCAAACTCATCCACTGCCATAGCCGCAGCCGAAACCGCTACCGGAGACATGAAACTGGGAATCCTGCGAAACTGGGTGAGCCATCGGGTCTCCCCTCTTATCCAAGATGCCACCAGCTACGAGGAGGCCTGCACCATCCTGAAGGCCCACTACGCGCGGCCAATAAACGTGGTGTACGCCAGGCATCTTCTGACTACTCGCACGCAGCGGCATGGTGAGTCACTAGAGGACTTTATACTAAACCTAAAAGTACTGGGCAGAGACTGTAACTGTAAGGCCATGTCTGCCATCGTGTACACGGAGGAGCTGATTCGAGACTCCCTTATTGCGGGCCTCAGTTCAAATTATATTCGGCAGAAACTGTTTGAAAAGGAGGGACTGGACTTAAAACAGGCTACAGATATAGCGCGATCGCTGGATATGGCCCAGAGGAACTCTGAATCCTGTTCCCCAGGCCACGCGGCCCACTCCGCCTCGTGCGCACCGTGGGGGCCGCCATCTTGGAAGCCATCTTCACCTCCCAGGTCTCAGGCCAGCCCAGCACCATCGGAGCCCCAGCCTCCACCCAGGAGCCCCACTACTGCCGCGATGCATCGGGGCCTGAAATGCTACTTCTGCGGTCAGGACAAACACTCCAGGCATCTGTGCCCAGCAAAGGGCACCACCTGTTTTAAATGCGGGAAGAAAGGACATTTCAGCAAAGTCTGCAGAGGGAACCCCGCCTCCAACTCCACTTCCGCCGCGTGCGCGCCGTGGGAGCGGCCATCTTGGAAGCCATCTTGTCCACCCTCATGGAGTCCACCATCGTGCCCCTACTACACGGACCTCCAGGACCCACTGGTGGCCTTGATCACAGTGGATCAATCCAGGCCACATCCGTTGTCTAAATCAATGATGGACATAGAGGTAAACGGGAACAAGGTTAAATGCTTGATTGACTGTGGGAGCACCGAAAGCTTTATTCATCCTAGCCTGGTAAAACGACTTTCTCTAACGATAGTCCCCACACAGGGCAAAATCGCCATGGCCGATAAGACTCATACCTCAAAAATTACAGGTTTTTGCGCGGTTATGTTGTTGGTAAAAGGCAATGATTACAGAGATTTTAAACTATTGATAATGCCAGATCTCTGTGTGAGTGTGATCTTGGGTCTGGACTTCCAGTGCCACCACCAAAGTATCATGCTTACCTACGGTGGGTCCCAGCCGCCCCTCACAGTGTGCGGTCTGGCTACCCTGAAGGTCAAGCCGCCCTCTCTGTTCGCCAACCTCGCACCCAACTGTCGACCCATAGCGACCAAGAGTAGGCGGTACAGCTGGGAGGATAGACGGTTCATTGCGTCGGAAGTAGAAAGACTCAAGCGGGAGGGTATCATCGAATGCAGTACCAGCCCGTGGCGCGCCCAGGTAGTAGTAGTTAAGGGTAGCGAAAAGAAGCGGATGGTGATAGATTATAGCCAGACGGTTAATCTATACACCCAGCTAGACGCCTACCCTCTGCCCCGCATAGCAGATATGGTTAACCAAATCGCGCAATACCGGGTGTTTTCCACCATCGACCTAAAATCGGCATACCACCAGCTCCCCATTAGGCCGGAGGACCATCCATACACCGCCTTCGAGGCGAACAGACGTCTTTACCACTTCCTCAGAGTCCCCTTTGGGGTAACGAACGGGGTCTCGGTCTTCCAGCGGGAGATGGACCACATGGTCGATGAGAACCAGTTAACAGCCACCTACCCATACCTAGACAATGTCACCATCTGCGGCCACGACCAGCAAGACCATGACTCGAACCTCGCGAGACTTCTGAAAACCGCCCTCAGACTCAATCTCACCTACAACGAGGATAGGTGTGTCTTTAGCACCACGCGCCTCTGTATCCTGGGCTGCGTGGTGGAAAACGGGGAAATCGGTCCGGACCCCGACCGATTGCACCCCCTACGGGAGCTACCCCTACCAAACACTCCCAAGGCCCTGAAAAGGTGCCTGGGGTTCTTCTCCTATTACGCCCAATGGGTCCCCAATTATTCCGACAAGGCCCGTCCCCTCCTGAAATCAACGTCCTTCCTGCTCACAGCCGAGGCCCACGCCGCCTTCAACAGCATTAAACACGACATTGAGAAGGCCGCGCTGCGGGCAGTGGACGAAAACATCCCTTTCCAGGTCGAAAGCGATGCGTCCGACTTCGCTTTAGCAGCCACTCTCAACCAGGATGGGCGGCCTGTAGCCTTTTTCACAAGAACCCTCCAAGGGCCCGAGATCAGGCACTCCTCGGTAGAGAAGGAGGCCCAGGCCATAGTGGAGGCAGTGCGGCACTGGAGGCACTACCTAGCCGGCAAACGCTTCACCCTGCTTACCGACCAGCGGTCGGTAGCCTTCATGTTTAACAACAAACAGAGGGGGAAGATCAAGAACGACAAAATTCTCAGGTGGCGGATCGAACTCTCCACGTTTGAGTACGACATAATATATAGGCCGGGGGCCCTCAACGAATCCCCCGACGCCCTATCACGAGGGATGTGTGCCAGCATCCAGGGGGACAGGCTACAGGGCCTCCACAATGGCCTCTGCCACCCGGGGGTCACCCGGCTATTCCACTTTATAAAATCCCGTAACCTGCCCTATTCCATCGAGGAGGTCCGGTCTATGACCAGGGACTGCCGCACCTGTGCGGAATGCAAGCCCCATTTTTTCAGGCCCAACTGAGCCCACCTGATCAAAGCTACACGGCCATTTGAGCGGCTGAGATTAGATTTCAAGGGACCACTCCCCTCCACCGACCGCAATGTGTACTTTCTCAACATTTTGGACGAGTACTCCCGCTTCCCATTCGCCTACCCCTGCCCAGATATGACCAGTGCCACGGCCATCAAGTGCCTCGGCAACCTGTTTTGCACGTTCGGCATGCCTAACTGCATCCACACTGACAGGGGGGGCGTCTTTCATGAGCGATGAACTGCGCCAATACCTGCTGTCGAAGGGGATAGCCACGAGTCGGACCACTAGTTATAACCCCCGGGGTAATGGGCAAGTGGAGAGAGAGAACGCGACAGTGTGGAAGGCGGTCACCTTAGTACTAAGGTCTAAAGGCCTCCCCACCTCCCGCTGGCAGGAGGTCCTCCCAGACGTACTCCACTCGATAAGGTCGCTACTGTGTACTGCTACTAACGCCACTCCTCACGAGAAGATGTTTGTTTTTCCCCGCAAATCAATCTCAGGAGTATCCCTACCCTCGTGGTTCTCCACCCCAGGGACAGTCCTGTTATGGAAGCATGTGAGGGGCCACAAAACGGATCCCCTCGTGGAGGCAGTACACCTACTCCACGCAAACCCACAGTACGCGTACGTCAAGCATGCTGACGGGCGTGAAGACACCGTGTCCATAAAGGACCTCGCCTCGGCAGGAAGCGACGGCGACGACCCATCACCAGCACCCCCAGAAGAACCTCCACCATCCCCAGAGGTATCCTCACCACCCCCAGAAGTACCTGCAACACCCCCAGCACATGGGTATGCCCAGGAGGGCACCACGGACTCCCGGTCGGAACCCGAGGTACTGTTGCGACGTTCAGGAAGGACTATCACACCCCCGGACAGACTAAATCTGTAGAAGGGGTGAATGTGATGAAATATGCCTTCATCAGACCTGCTTGTATTTTACCTGCTTGTATTGTGTGAACCGCACCCTTTTGTTCCTATTGTGTGTATTGGCTACGCCCCTGTCTTTTGCCATATAAAGGTCTCAGGAGCTGTATGAGTCATTCACTACCAGACGAACCCGATGTGGGAAGACCTGCTATGCTGCTATGTTCTTAGTGATTAAAAGCCTTCAGTTGAATCCTTGTCTTTGAGTCATTGATGGCATATCATACCCGTTGCCATGGAGATGAGGGCCACTCCCATGGATGTAGCGGGGCCTGTGGTGGAGCGTTTTGGACCTTCTGGCATCCTGTGCATCTCTTGGTCATATCCTCGATTTCTTTATCGATTCCCAGCCACCACACAAACGCCCTGGCTAGGCTCTTCATTTTTACCCCTCCCAGATGACCCTCGTGAAGCTCATTGAGCACTCTATCTCTCAACTTGGGTGGAATTACCACTCGGGATCCACACATCAAGGTTCCCCGGCACACTGACAGCTGTTTCCTCCTTGGCGAGAATGCTGGCAACAGTGAGTCACCATATGCTGGCCATCCCTTCACCGTCAAATCATAGACCCGAGAGAGTGTCGGGTCATTTCGGATTTCCTTTTCAATACTTGCGTTTGTAACAGGCAAACATTCGACTATGGTCGCATGAAATATCTCCACCGGGTCCACTGCAGATGCTTCTTCCGCCGTAGGCAACGGCAGGCGCAACAGCCCATCAGCGTTTCCATGTTGTTTCGTACCTTTGTACTCTATGTCATACTGATGTGCCCATAGAAAAAGTGACCATCTTTGCAGCCGTTGCGCCGTCATCACCGGAACGCCCTTCTTTGGGTTAAAAATCGAGACCAGGGGTTGATGATCAGTCAGTAGGGTGAATTTCTGCCCGTGCAGATAGTGATTGAACTTCTTCACCCCCCACACCAGGCTGAGGGCTTCCCTGTCAATCTGGGCGTAGTTACGCTCGGCTGAGGTTAGCGAGCGCGATGCAAAGGCTATTGGCCTCTCTGAACCGTCACGGAATTTGTGTGACAGCACCGCTCCAATGCCGTAAGGTGACGCATCACATGCCAACCGAATCGGTAGTGTTGGGTTGTAGTGGGCCAATACTTCTTTTGAAGTGATTTGGCATTTACATTCCTGAAAGGCACGCTTACACTCATCACTTCATTTCCATGTTACACCAGTTTGAAGGAGGGCGTTCAGTGGGTGCAGAATTGTAGATAAATTCGGCAAGAACTTATGGTAGTAGTTCACCAACCCGAGGAATGACCTCAGTTGCGACACATTTTCTGGTGCTGGAGCCTTGACTACAGCCTCAGTCTTGTCCAGCGACTTATGCAACCCTTCCTCATCAATCATGTGGCCACAATACGAGATTTGTCTCCTGAAGAACTCGCATTTGGGACGGTTGGCTCGTAGCCCATATTCCTGCAATCTCGTGAGCGCCTGTTCCAGGTTGGCAAGGTGTTCATTGTCATTTTTGCCCGTAACCAGGGTGTCGTCCAAATAACACTGGGTCCCCAGGATCCCTTGCAGAACTTGTTCCATTGCCCTCTGCCACATAGCCGTGGCCGATGCTACCCCAAATACCAGTCGATTGAACTGGTAAAGGCCTTTGTGAGTGTTTATTGTGAGGTATTTCCTAGATGCTTCTTCCACCTCCATTTGTAGATATGCTTGAGCCAGGTCAATCTTTGTAAAACGTTTCCCTCCAGATAGTGAGACGAAAATATCTTCTATCCGCGGAAGTGGATACTGTACTGTGTGCAGGACTGGGTTCACAGTCACCTTGAAGTCCCCACAGATGCGAACCTTCCTTGGCTCCCCAGGCGTGCTGCTCAATGCTTTCTTCATTACAGGAACGATGGGTGTGGCCCACTCGCTCCAGTCCACCTTAGACAGCACCCCCGAACGCTCCAGACTCTCCAGTTCAGCTTCCACAGCTGGGCGTATCGCGTATGGCACCGGTCTGGCCTTGAAAAATTTTGGGGTTGCGTTATCCTCAATCTTTATGGTTGCCTTTACTCCTTTTAGAGTCCCAAGTCCTTGTTGGAACACCTCTTCCGCGTCAGATAGAATTTGTGACAGACGTCCAGGTGCGACGTCATCATCTTTTTTGTCAGTCACAGTTAGTGCCAGAATGGAATGCCAATCCAATTGTAGTCTTCGGATCCATTCACGTCCCAATAATGGTGGTCCTCCATCTCGTAGTATATACATGTATAGTTTCTGTGTTTCCTTTCCGTTATATTCAACTGGCACCCTTATTTCTCCTCTGGGGTAGACCTTTTGCCCCGTGTATGTCTTCAATACAATGGACGTGTCCTTTAAGGGTATGTGTGAGAAAAGCCGCTCATAGTCTCGTCGATTCATGACAGTTAGGGCTGATCCTGTGTCCAATTCCATCTTCATTGGGGACCCTGATATCATGAGGGTGACCCAAATGGTTCGGTGATCTTCTTTTGCGATCATGTTGTGTAATTTTAAACAACTTAGTCGCCTGCTCCCGGAGTCCTTATCACTCTCCTGATCTTCGGAACTATTATCTGTCAGTTTCTTTACTTTCCTGTACTGTTCCTTAGTAGTTCTTGTCGTGTTGGTCTTCTTTCCCGACCTGCAGACTCTTGCTATATGTCCCATTTTCCCGCATTGCCTGCATATTTTTCTTTAAACCAGCAGTCCTTCTGCTCATGGGTTGTTCTGCCGCAGTGATAGCACTTTTTGGCTCCATACGCCATTTCGTTAGCGCTGTATTCTTGTGGTTTCTGTTGTATTTCCGCAGCTCCCCGTGCTGCTGCTTCGTAGGATACTGCCACGCTGAAAGCCTGTTCTAGCGTCAGGTCCTTTTTTGAAAGTAGTCGTTTCTGGGTTCCTTCACTCTGGAGCCCGCAGACAAACTTATCCCGTAAGGTGTCTGCCAGTCCTGCTCCGAACTGGCAGTGCTTCGATAACTTGCGTAGTTCCGTAAGATAGTCAGCATTGCTCTCATCTTTGTGCTGGTTTCTTTTATGGAACTTGAAACTTTCTGCTATCAGCAGTGGTGTAGGGCTTAGGTGTTCCTGTAAGATATGAACAATCTCCTCAAAACTTTTCTCCATTGGTTTAGCTGGGGTAATTAAATTCCGCAATAGGCCGTACGTACTCGCACCCATCAGATTTAATAATACCGACGCCCTCTTTCCATCAGCCACCTCATTTGCCTTGCAGTACACTTCGATTCTTTCTACATATGTGGTCCAGTCTTCTACCTCGTTGTCGAAAGCAGTGATACTGCCACTTTTTGGCATCTTGGGCGATTTAAAATGGCGCAACCCGCGCTTTTTCTTCTTCCCCAATGGAATAAAATGGCGCCTCCCGCGCTTTTGCTTCTTCCCCAATGGGATAAAATGGCGCCTCCCGTGCTTTTGCTTCTTCCCCTTACTGCCACGCTGCTCCTAGCGTTCTACGGGGTAATGGCGGCGACCCGCAGCTTCAGTGCGTCTCGCTTTCCTTCCCCCCCATTTAGTTTCTCTCCGCTGTCCTGTTCTCGAGCACCGACCGCGCCCTGTGCGCTCCACCCTCTCTCTCTTGTTTTCTTTTCCCAGCAACGCTGCGTGGCCCGATTTGTAGAGCCGCTCGATTGAGCTTGAGCCCGCCGCAGTCCGGAAGGGTCAGCGCGCTACCTGCTACCAGCACGATTCGCTGGAACCACAGTCTCTCCCGCAATTCTCCAAACACTGATGGATTCTTTGGGCGGTTGCCCTCGGTCGACGCCCGTTGCTCAGACTACGACCTTCCAGGACCTTCCTTTCAGGCGAGATCCCCGTGAGATGATGCCACACTGCAGGTGAGTTCGAACTTACTCGTCGCCACTGTAAAGTCCGCGCCTCAATAATACACGGACTTCGGGAGAACAGTTTAACAGGTACTTTACTGAACAAGAGGCAGCTTGAAAGCTGAAACTACAGGGCCTTTTATACAGGGGTGGTTACTGCCAGTACTGCAGTCTAAGACCAGTTATTCCTTTAAAGGTACATACACAACAATTAGGGACTGCAAGGATCTTGGTGTGAGATGTGTTCTCGCGGTGGGGACTACCCCAGTTTGTGGAATCCGACCAGGGAAGCCACTTCACCGGCCAAGTCATGCAGAACACCCTTATGCTGCTCGGCATCAAGGGGAAGTGGCACGTAGCTCACAATCCACAGTCCTCAGGGATTGTGGAGCGTATGAACTGCACCGTTAAAGAAAAGTTGAGGAAGGAGACAATGGGCTCACCCCAAAATTGGGCGGCGGTCCTGCCTCTAGTCCTCATGGGGCTCCGGGCCAGCCAGTCCAAGGGTACAGGGTATTCCCCGCACTAACTCATGACCGGTAGGGTTATGAGGACCCCCACCCATGTCCTAGCCCCAGTTCTTACTGAAGGGCAGCTTCGGGAGATAAATCGGGATAAATTTGCCTGAACTCTCCTCGAGCGCCTGAAACAGATTCATGAACAGGCAGCAAGTAGCATGGGGAAGCAGCACCGGAATAACCGGCTGCTGCTCGAGCCTAGCAAGAGTCACCAGTGGGAGATAGGGGACCAAATGATGGTTAGGAACTACGCCCGAGTGGGGAGTTTAGAGCCACTGTACATGGGACCCTATAGCATAGTCGATAAAGCCAGCCCCATGGTTTACGCAGTAAAAATGCCCCGGCGCACAAAATGGTTCCATGTGAATCAATGTAAGTTGTTTAAGCTGGAGGCAGGGAAACAGGCAGCTGGGATTCAACCCGAGGTTAGAAATCCTCAGCCCGCAGCGGGCGCACACACACAGGCTGCACACGCAGGTGCAGTCGCGTGCGTCAAGGGAAAAGTTCCCCAGCACTTTGTCCACACCACTCCCCCTCTCCTATGGGATTCCGAGGAAAAGGAGCCCAAATCAGATGGCCCCGAGCCCGAACCAGGTTTTGAACCTGGAGGGGAAGACCCTCAGCCGCCGGCAGCCGGTGGCGAGGGATTGCCCGTCCCCAGTTCGGGTTTGGGAGGGGAGGGACCCGAGGGAGAAGGTCCCCAGCCAGCGAGGACTGTGACCCGAGCCAAGGGTCCACTCGCCAGGGTAGCCCCACCGGTAGCACTCCCTAGGAGGTCTCCTCAGCCACCCCAGCCCAGAAAAGTATGGTCACCAGCTCTTCAGTTAAAAAGGGCGGCCTCCCGTGTCAGGGAGAAGCCGAAGAACAGAGGTCCCCAGCCAGCAGCCATAAGCTGCGAGGGACCAGAAGTGGAGATCAGTGCAGCCACGCCGCAGGGAGCAGCCTGCAGCAGCCCAAACAGGAATTAGGCTGGCCGCCCGGAGACGGGCGGCGGATGTATATAGTTTAGGTAGTATAATTTTAAGTAATGTGTATAGAGGGTTAAGTTAGGGTGTTTTAATTTAATTCTATGTAAGGAACCGGTAGTCTATAAGTTTTAAGTTTGAAACCGTTCCAGAGTGCTGTCTACGTGAGCCGAGGTCGCGGGACCCGATTACACTTCCCCCGAGCCAGGGAGCCTCCAGGGAACCTGGCTAGATGCTTTTATGTCTTTTTCAGAATTTCGAAATGTGCGGAGGCATAATCCTGCTCGCCCTGTTCGGGCTGAGCCTCGCGAGAAGGGGCGATGTCGAGGACCATCATATCTTCGGATGCTCGGGGAAGAGAGCGCCCCTAGCACACGACGGAAGTGGCCTACAGGAGACGGATGAAATCACCTCGTATGTCCATGAGGGGAGCTGGCCAGGATGGCTGGGATCCAATTCAACCCAATATTTTAGTGAGACCGGCTTCACCCTCCAGTGCCCGAGGATTCAAATCGTCACCCCAAGGATTAGCGTCACCGTGGGCAAAAGAATATGTTTGGCGTGTAAAGGGGACATTCCCCTGAATAGGTGGTGGTGGCTCAGAAAGTTAAGCAAAGACATGGGGAACCCCAGGGTAGAGTGGGAAAGATTAGGGAATGACACTCACAGGACCATTACAGGGACCCAGGGAGGGTTACGTGTGTGCTGGGATAAATGGTGGGAACCGGATCAGGGGATCTACGTCTGTATGTGTGGATCAGAGAAAGCCTGCCCCACTGGCGTTTCCATCATTTTCCGCAGCCAGTGGCAAAATAACGGGAGGGGGATGGACTGGGAGTCTCGTCTGAACGCATGCGCGATCCCGTACTCCCCAATCTTGATTAATGCCACTGAAATAGTGACCCGCCCCCGACGGTCCCTGCCCACGACCCTGCCATCACGGACAGCAGCAGAGGGATGCCCCGCCACCACCAAGGGACCAGGGAACGGCCTGGTACTAGTACCCACAGACCAGCTGCTGTACCAAGGGGTGCACTACGCGGTGGCCTCGGTGATTTTAAACCTCACTGAGGTACACTTACCCGCATGGTGCCCCGCAGAGACTGACAAATTGTATCAAGCCCTATTAACAGACATGTTTCGAAAGTTCCGTGAATTTGACTTTTCGGAGGTCAATAAGACCGCATTGTATACTCACCACGAGATTTGGGACGGGGTTGGGAGGCAAAGAAGGGGTGTTTTTAATGACGTTTTAACTGGTTTTAACACGGGGTCCTCGGTCATCAACAGTCTAGATGACATCAAACTGCAGACCCAGATTAATAGTCTAAAAACACAATTAAAGAGTATTTTAACTGATGAGAATAAGGTGGTAGGTTCTGAATTGCATGAAGACCAGGCCATGACTCTCCATTTGAAGGAGATCATCGCGGAGCTGGAAAAACATGCAAAGATGGTAAATGCTCTCATCAGGGAGGACAGAAACGCTTCTGACCAGGCTGCGCAAAACGAGGTGTGCGTGTTATACGGGGCATGGTTGCTGGGCGAGGGCCGCAGCAATCTGGAGGATTTAAAGCAAGGTTTAGTCCCCTCCTGGATCAGCAACAAACACCTCGAAGCCCTCCACCCTTTTGAGAATGCATTAAGCCCGTGCCAGCCCGTGTTAGCTTCTGAGGCCTACCCAGTCCCAGTGGACTGTGGGTGGTCCAACCACACCGTCATGGGGATAATTGTAAGAATGCCGGTCATGGGCGGGATGGCCCGACCTGCACCGGTATACAGGGTGGAGAACATTGGAATCATTCAAGTGGGTGCACACATTCGTTTTGCAGTGGTCCCGCCCTATGTCATAAAGTGGGAGTACGCTATGACGGGTACTGACCTCTCAGGGTGCCGTAGCTGGGAAGCACACATCATCCTGTGTCCCCAGCACTTGAATGCCTATTCGAAACCACACTGCGGGTTCAGAGCTGCTGACACGAAACCTATAAATTGTACCATGGAAGCCATGGCACAAGGCCATGTCCCCCCACAGGTAGCATATATAGGAGGTGGGACATATTGCATCACCACAGGAGCGTCTCACTACCAGCACGGACAGCACAGCTGGTGCGCGGTGAGTGACAGCAGTTTCTGCTTCAAACCCGAGGCAGAAGTTCAAGTGGCACAGATACAAATTGTTCCCATTCCTGAACCATCCACTGTTCACCTCACTGTGGAGGAGAATTTTACCCACCTCCAGAAATATGTTGCCCACTTCGGTTACCCGATTCCCCCTCTCCCAGAGCACCTTACCAAATGATTAAAAGCCATTCTAGTATCGCAAAAGCACTTCTACACTTTGGAACAGAAGACTGTACAGATAGGGGCTGAAATTTAAATATTATGACCCCGCCCTGGTGGGACGTTTTTGAGAGTATAGAGGTTCCCTCCTGGATTCGTATGGCATCCCACATCTTAGTAGTCTGTCAGCTAGGGATCGTCCTCTTCCTGGTTTGTGGTTTGTGTCCAGTGTAAGAGAAAGGGTCCCGGGGTAGAATTTAAAGCAAAAGGGTTGTGGAAGGACCAGTATGCCCGAGTGGAAGAAGAAACACCCGTGTGAGCTTTGTGTCATATCACTGCCAAGTGATGGCAGATCCGTTTGTTATTTTTAATAAAGCTCGTTCCTTCCACTCGTTATTTTTAATAAATATGTTTTTGGCCTGATGTTTAATTTTATCAAAGATTGTGTGTTGTAATAAAGTTTTATGATGTCCCAAGTAGTGCAGGGGTGTTGGACCCCCTCCATGCTTGGACTATTGTATCAGATAGTAATTGTTTCTATCGATAGATGCTTGTCATGCACTGCGGTTTTCTCTAAGTAAGGGGAATGTATGTGTCGAGGGATCGTGGATAGATAGATATAGGAGAAGGTTGTTTGTGGGGGGTCAGAAATTTGCTCACCTTGATTGGACACTTCAAGCAAGTTTCAGTATCCTAGGGGGGACTGAAAGGATTCACAAATTTCATGTCTCCCCCGAAGATTTACTTTTGGCTTATTGAAGAAACCCTGGCTGGAATGAGTTTAAAATCCAGGGCTCCAGGGCTCAACAAGATGGCTGCGGTCAACCTCATGGCCAAGGCCTGTAAGTTTCAGTTTTGGGCTGACAAAGAAGGAACTTTCCAGAAATTAAAACCCATCAAGGTCGTTTGCACAGACAATCAATAGGTAATAGCTGCGTTCAGACCTTCGTTAGAGGACATCAACACTGTTTGCAAACGATCAACGGGGCATTCAAACTGGAATGGCCCCATCACGAAACCAGTGGGACAAAGGGGAACACTTATGAGACGTTTAAAACCGATTAACCGGCCATCCAGGTCGATGGGCCCAGATCGGTTTCCTTTGTATAAGCTTCAACACGTCCAGGTCAGACAAAGAAGTAAGCTGATCTGGCGAGAGATAAGGGCTACCAGGAAGGGTATAACTAGTCCCTCGGGAAGCCATCTCTCTCTCTCTCTCTCCCGCCTCGACTCCGGTGCCCTGCCTTACCATCAAGAGGATCATCGACGAAGAGCCCGTCCAGGGAAGCAGGATACCCACAGTTACATTTAAATCACTGGGGTATCTTTGTTTTGGGCAGTGAAAACCCTAAAGACATCGGCAGGCAACGGGGCATGGCGCAGGCGTTCCAACATCTTAGACTGGTGAGCATCAATTTTCTGGCCCATCACAAGATAACCTAGATAGGTGTAAAGGGTGGGAGTTAAGGGGATTGCTAAAATTGTCATTTTAGTCATTTTCCCTCGATGTGTCCGTTTCTCCATAGTGATGTTGCATCCATAGTGATTTTCTCTGTATAGTAGTTATTTCTCTATTTTAATAAACATTGGTTTTCTTGCACCAAACCACTGGTCTCATTTGTCTATATCACTGCTCATAAATAAGTCTGGTTCTCAGAACTAAAAAGGGGGAAGCGATTCGAACCACACGGGGCTGGGGCAGCTCAGGCACACGATTGACTGACCAGACAAAAACCCCAAACCAAAGCCCCCTACAGATTTTAGAAATTTCTAAATAAACTAGATTGCTGGCAATCCTATTTGTATATGACGCTGTTACATTTGTTAATACATCTGCAATCTGTTAGTGAACTAAATTTTCAAAGACAAAAGGGAGAATTTTAATCCTCACAATGGGCAGGAAAGGGGCAGGGAGGTAGGTTAAAATTTTAAAAATCTGAAACCCGACTTCAACCTGCCTTGAACTTCCAGTTTTAACAGCGGCAGATTGGGAGGCAGTTGACTAACCTGCACTCGAGAAGCAGGTCAGTTATTTAACTATGCTAAAGAGGTTGCGTGCCTCAAATTTTAACAAGCTTTTAGATTTGGAGGCTGAGGGTCGTGTTTCCCAGGGCTCGGGAAACCCGGCAGCTGAAGGGAGATGAGAATGACTGGATTGCTTGTGGGTCAGGAGGAACAGGAGTACTTCTCCCCAGCCCCTCAAGCAAACCTGATTACCTCCCACGGTCCGAAGCCCCCCTATGATCTCCCCCGAATCCGCTATCTCTTCCCCCGCTGCAATCTCCCCCCGACCCAGGATCTCCCCCTGACCTATATTCCCTTCAACCCCCCACTGCGAGCTCTCCATTCCTCCCTTTGCTCCGCTCCCCAGCTGTGGCCTTCTATCGCAGGCCTTCCTGCCCCAGAGTCTGCCAGCCTCTCAATTTAGCTGTTAAATTCGGCAAGACCTCCGCGTTCCCAGTATTTCTGCCCGCTACGACCCCTCCATCCCCACACTCCCTCCACGCCTCCTCGTAAATATCAGGCCAAGGAGTTGATCATTTTCAGATTAGTTGATCTAATCTGCAAACTAACACTGATATGAAGGAACTTTTGATAAGGTGCTGCATAAATGCAGGTCTTCATTTTTTAAGTGTCATAAATTGGCGAAATATGAGGAAATATTAACAAATTTTGACAAATATTTTAACACAAAAGAGAAGAGTGGAAATTCTTATACAAGTTAACAGAACCCATAAAAATGCTACATTTACTTTTCATGAATATTATTTTTAGTTACAATTGAAGAATGCCATTAAGGGCTTTGGGAGGGTGGCTAGAGAAGGGGGAGCGAGGAAGAGCATTAAGGTTACCTCCATCCAGATTAGGATCTCTGTTCAGATTGTAATCATCAGTTTTAAGAACATAATTTTGATCAATAATAGTAAGATGATTTTATCAGGATTATTTCAGAAAAATGCTACCACTATTCTTAAAAGCACAAATTAAGAAGCAACATTGATATCTAATTCCTAGGTCTGATCTTCATTGCATTTTCTCTTTTAAGAATATATTACTATTATCCCCAATACATACACAAACTTAGACTGTCAAATAATCAATATGACCCACTAATGGTATATTATTTGAAGAGTATGTACGCTCTCAGATTTTTAGAAAAAAATAAAACATAGCTGGGCGCACGTTAAAGTCATCATAGCTCCCTCTTCCAGTACACAGTCGTATGCATAAAATATCTTACGTGTAATGGGATTTTATTTTTATGAAGAGGCAACAAGTGAGTCAGAATTCATTCAGTAGAGAACTCCCTATAGGCTATTGACATGCAAATTACTGAGAATATTCACAAGAATAATACTGATTCCTGGTAGCACTAAATTGTCTTAAAATTTGGTTAAAGTGTCAAATGAAGAAAGAGGGGAGCCGTCAGCCGAATGTTGTACCTTATATTTCACTCTGAAAATAATTGCCTTTGAAATGTTCATTAGTAGCAATGACGTTCAGAACCCAGCTGTTCAGCAGCTCTCATGAATAGTAAGGAGGCCTGACACATGGTGAGAAGTCAAGCAGGGTGATCATTGTAAAATTTAGCTGCCTTGTTCACATGAATATAGTGCACATATGGTGTTGGTTAAGTTTTACTTAGATTTTGTTAGCGCCTTCCAAACTCTTTAACATCTCTTATTTCTGATTATATATTTGTTATTGCAAAGTATGGAACAGTCCTATCAGTCCTATAGTTAGAACAAACACCATAGAGGTACTTTGTTCATAGTCCTTCAGCAGGTTTCAAGAACTGCTGGATTTATACTTACTATCCCTTATAATCATACTTCCAGCTGGATATAGAGCCAGGATTTTCTGCACCCCTTAATGTAATCCACACAGCAGTGAGAAGGCTTTCCCAACCCAATCATTACTTCTGAAATTGAGACAACTTCAGTGCTATTCTGGATTTGATTCATTTTAATTTGAGATTTACCCTGATCCTTAGACTTGGGGGTAAAAACTGGGTAGCGCCCCGAAAAAGTTAGCACTTTCGCAGCTGATTATCCCAGGTAGTGCCCCGAGAGGGAGGAGGGGCGCTACTGGAAGCGCCCAGCGTCCCTCTTGGCGCTGCGAGGTGGCGCTACTGCACGTCGCGCCATTGTACTGCAGGCCTTCCGCCACTTAATAAAGGGGAGGGGCCTAGCACAGCACGTCCCGGCACCCAGCTGGGCCACAAGGGATCAGGAGTGCCGGCAAATGAACCCGGCACTCAAGAGGAGTGCCGGGCTCACGGAGAGCAGCCGGCACCCCGCGGGGGGACTTCAAGGGGGCCAGACACAGCAACGGGGGCAGGTGCTGGCAGGCGGCCAACAACAAAAATGGCCGCCCGCCACCTCCCCTTTAACTAGCGCTGCCCCAGCCGCAGGTAGGCCCCCCTGACATAGAAACATAGAAACATAGAAGATAGGAGTGGGCCATTCGGCCCTTCGAGCCTGCTCCGCCATTCAATGTGATCATGGCTGACATAGTGTCCAGCGGTAAGTCGGGGGGCACCATCCAATGTTACAGCTGGGGTGCGAGCGGGGCGTTGCGCACGGCGATGACGTCATCGCCAGCGGCGCTAATGGTTAGTGCAGTGCCGCTAACCTCCCGCTGAATTTCGCGGGAGGCATTAGCGGTGCTGCGCCCAGGCGCTAGTTGATTTGTGCCCCGTTAGCACCCTTGGGGTGCCGGCTGCTCTCCGTGAGCCCGGCACTCCTCTTGAGTGCCAGGCTCGTTTGCCAGCACTCCTGATTCCTGGTGGCCTAGCTGGGCGCCGGGACGAGCTGCGCTAGGCCCCTCCCCTTTAATAGGGCGCTAACGGGAGGAGCAAATAGAAACATAGAAGCAGGAGTAGGCCATTCGGCCCCTTGAGCCTGCTCCGCCATTCAACGAGATCATGGCTGATCATCCAAACCCTAGCACCCAGTCCCTACACCGACAGCCATCCCACCCAAGCCCTATCCCCGTAACCCCATAACCCCACGTATTTAATCCCCCCTAACACTAAGGGCCAATTTTTTATCATGGCCAATCAACCTAACCCGCACATCTTTGGACTGTGGGAGGAAACCGGAGCACCCGGAGAAAACCCACGCAAACACGGGGAGAATGTGCAAACTCCACACAGACAGTCACCTGAGGCCGGATTTGAACCCGGGTCCCTGGCGCTGTGAGGCAACAGTGCTAACCACTATGCCACCGTGCGGCCCAACCGAATTTAGCCGCCTTGGTGTTTAGTAGACGTTAGCTGTAGACTTCCACACATCACAATCAGCAGCTAACAAAGCAGAAATAGACTTCTGACAGAAGATCACCGGCCTGAAACGTTGGGGGTAATTTTAACGCCAAAAAACAGGTGGGTTGGGGTCAGGTGGGATGTTAAAAAAATTTTAAGTCTCAAACCCGAACCCAACCCATCTGCAACGTGCTCACTTCTGGTTTTAACAGGGGCTGGAATGGGGCCGGGCAACCAACCCACTCCCAGGAGGCGGGTTGGCCATTTAAATATTATAATGAGGCTGCGTGCCTCATACTTAACCTGTTTTCCAGGTTTAACCCTGGACGGCCAGTTTCCCAGGCCTCGGGAAACCCAACAGCTAAGGGGAGGCGAGGACTGCTTTGTGGAAAAGGTAAGTCTTTTTCCAGCACTGCTTGTAGGCCAAGAGGAGCAGGATTGTGTCCACCCAGCCCACCAAGCTTACCTTCTTTCCAGCCCACCATCGGAGACCCCGCCCCCAATCCAAAGATCCCACCCTTGGATCTCCTGGGATCGGGGATTGGACACCCCCGGGATCAGGGATTGGACCCCCCCGGGATCAGGCCACCCGTCCCCTTCGAACAGACACCCTCCCCGGTATCGGTGACCACCCCCGCCAAGATCTGGAGCCCCCACTCGCACGCTCCCACTAACCCAGCCGCAGGCTTTCTACCTGCTCCCTGCATGCTCCTGGCCTGTGGCCTCCTCTGGAGTGTTCCCCGCCTGACAGGGAGCCAAGCCTATCAATCAGGCTGGAGCCAAAACTCCACAGTACGCGAGGATGGACTTCCAGGTTTCCCGAACAAAACTCCTCCTTCCCCGTGGGGGCGCTGCAATCAGGGCTGGGAGGGGAAGCCTGTGATTGTGAGGACTGGGCTGGGGGAGCCTGGTGATTGGAGCTGGGGAGGCCAAAGTTTTTCTTGAGGGGCCGGCGGGTGGGGGGGGGAGGAGCATTCCTGCTTCTCCTGGCCCACAAGGAGTGCTGAAACAGCCCCTTACCTGTGGAGTTGGCAGCTCCCACCTCCTTTTCACTGTGAGCTTCCCCACCCCAGGGCAGCAGTTAATTTGAACTAATGCTTTATAAGAGCCCGATTTAAATATGTCAACAAGTGTCTCCATGGTGGGACACTCGGACACCTGACTTCCGCCGCCGTAAAAATGGCGGCGGCCGCGTGCACGACGGGTTGCAGTTTTGTTCTGAGCAGTTCACTTTTTCACCCCCACCCCCATCGACCCTCTCCCACCTGTCGTGGAGGCGGGGGGGGGGGCACGGTTAATATCGAGGCTATTGTGCCTGCAGTGATTGACAGCCCTGCCAGCTGACATGATGGGAGAGAATTTCCGTGGAGGTTCTCCAGCTTGTCCACTGAAACCTTGGTGGAAAAGCCTCGGAAACGCTGGAAAAACAATGTAATCAGGAGAATCTCTGCAGAAATTCACCGTAAAGTGCATATAGAACCGTGGAAATGACAGAATCGTGGAAATTCCAGAACAGGAGGAAGCCAGTTGGCCTATTATGTTTCTGCTAGTTCTAGCTCCTTAACCAGGAGAAGGGGCCAATCAGGAGGGAGGGAGGCAGCGGGAGCGAGGGAGGAAGGGGGCAGAGGGGGGCAGTCGAGACAGTAATTGGGAGTGGGGTCAAGATGGTGATCGGGAGGAGGGTGGTCGAGGCGGCTATGGGGGGGGTGAGGGGAAGGCAGCGATTGGAAGGGGAGGAGAGAAGCACTCCTGCACCTCCTGGCTGTACATTCTGGTCAGCATTTTTTAAAAACTGACCTTTTTGGTGGCAGCCTGGAGCGGTCTCTTAAAAGACCACTGGTTAGGCCGTATGTCAACCGGCGCTGACTGAATTCAGGGCAAACCAATTTGGTAAAGGAGGCAGAAAACAGATGTTTAGCCCCTTCATTTCATATAGATATGTGAAGAGAAAAAGATTGGTGAAGTCAAGCGTAGGTCCCTTGCAGTCAGAATCGGGGGACTTAATAATGGGGAACAAAGAAATGGCTGACCAACTAAATAAATATTTTGGTTCTGTCTTCACAAAGGAGGACACAAATAACCTCCCAGAGATGCCGGGGAACATAGGGTCTGATGAAAGGGTGGAACTGAAAGAAATCAGTATTTGTAGGGAAATGGTGTTAGGAAAATTGATGGGACTGAAGGCCGATAAATCCCCAGGGCCTGATAATCTACATCCCAGGGTACTTAAGGAAGTGGCCCTAGAAATAGTAGATGCATTGCTGGTCATCTTCCAGAACTCGATAGACGCTGGAACGGTACCCATGGATTGGCGGGTAGCTAATGTTACCCCACTATTCAAAAAAGGTGGTAGAGAAAAGGTGGGGAATTATAGACCGGTAAGCTTGACATCGGTAGTGGGGAAAATGCTAGAGTCCATTATAAAAGATGTAATAGCAGAGCACTTGGAAAGCAGTGACTGGATCGGACAAAGTCAACATGGATTTACAAAAGGTAAATCATGCTTGACTAATCTACTGGAATTTTTTGAGGATGTAACTGGTAAAATAGATAAGGGAGAACCAGTGGATGTGGTGTATTTGGACATTCAGAAGGTTTTCGATAAGGTCCCGCATAAGAGATTAGCGTGCAAAATTAAGGCACATGGGATTGGGGGCAAGGTATTGACTTGGATAGAGAACTGGTTGGCGGACAGAAAGCAAAGAGTTGGAATAAACGGGTCGTTTTCCGAGTGGCAGGCAGTGACTAGTGGGGTACCGCAAGGATCGGTCCTAGGACCCCAGCTGTTCACAATATATATTAATGATCTGGACGAGGGAATTGGATGTAATATCTCCAAATTTGCAGACAACACAAAGCTGGGTGGGAGGGTATGCTGTGAGGAGGATGTCGTGAAACTCCAGCACGATTTGGACAGGTTGGGTGATTGGGCAGAAACATGGCAAATGCACTATAATGTGGATAAATGTGAGGTTATCCACTTTGGTGGCAAAAACAGGAAGGCAGATTATTATTTGAATGGCAATAGATTGGGAGAAGGGGAAGTGCAAAGAGACCTGGGTGTTCTTGTACACCAGTCGCTGAAGGTAAGCATGCAGGTGCAGCAGGCGGTTAAGAAGGCAAATGGTATGTTGGCCTTCATAGCAAGAGGGTTCGAGTACAAGAACAAGGATGTCTTGCTGCAGTTGTACAGGGCCTTGGTGAGACCACACCTTGAGTATTGTGTGCAGTTTTCGTCACCTTACCTGAGGAAGGACGTTCTTGCCATGGAAGGAGTGCAGCGAAGATTCACCAGGCTGATACCTGGGCTAGCAGGAATGACGTATGAGGAGAGATTGTGTCGATTGGGCTTATACTCACTGGAGTTTAGAAGATTGAGAGGGGATCTCATCGAAACCTATAAAATTCTGTCAGGCCTGGACAGACTAGATGCAGGAAGGATGTTTCTGATGGCCGGAGAGTCCAGAACCAGGGATCATAGTCTAAGGATAAGGGGTAAGCCATTTAGGACTGAGATGAGGAGAAATTTCTTCACCCAGAGAGTGGTGAACCTGTGGAATTCTCTGCCACAGAGGGCGGTGGAGGCCAGTTCATTAAGTATATTCAAGAAAGAGTTGGATATATTTCTTAAGGCTAAAGGGATCAAGGGATATGGGGAGAAGGCAGGGACAGGGTACTGAATTTGGATGATCAGCCATGATCTCATTGAATGGCAGAGCAGGCTCGAAGGGCCGAATGGCCTACTCCTGCTCCTATCTTCTATGTTTCTATGTTTCTATGTAAAAGGCCTAATGGCTGTTCCAGGCATGAGCCCTGGATACCTCTTTTGATGCCTATACTAATACGGTGGGCGGCACAGCTCCGGCGCATCATGCGTGCGCACACGCCACCCGCCACATTGGATGCTTTGACACCCATTTTACGGCAATAAAACAGGTGCAGCGTCATCAAATTTCTAGGCCTCGACATGAAAAAAATTCTTCTAACTTCCCCCTTTGTCCTTTTAATAAAAGTCTGAGTCTGATAAAATTGTGGGTTTTCTCACTGCAATGGAGAAGATTAGAGGTTTTCAAAATTGTGAAAGGTTTGACAGGGTAAATAATGAAAAATTATTTTCAGTGGTTCTCAAAACGATAATAAGGGGGAAGTTAGAAGAATTCTCATAACTAAGACCTCAAATATCCTCGGGACTTTGACTGGACGTTTTGAAATCTGTCATAGATAACTTCTAAGGCTCAGTGACATCAGTCGCTTCCATAAGCGGATGCCACATTTCAATCCACACTGCCCAATATGTTGGTCTAACCCGGAGGATTTACCAATTTGCTTGCTTGACAATTTAATTGCACACCATAAACTAATTGTATACCATAAACTTGTACCTGTCCCCCGTGTGCTTCTCCAGTCTTTCAATAGGTGGAACTGATGAACGCTCTGGTAAGATGAGGTCGATGATAAATCAAGAAGCTGGTCACTATAGCAGAATTCACACGACTGAACAAAAGTAATAATTCCAGGCATTTAAAACAATTCTCCTGCAATGTTTCCCATAACACCACGAAACAACAAAACCTGCTATGTCCTCCTGAATAGTGGATGGGTTATTCACTTCTTGTTTAATTTCCTTTCAGGTCATCTTCAGGCTATATCTTCATTCTCACGTCAGGCCAAGACCTGACTTGTTGCAAACCCTGTTGGGCCTAACTGACCCTGAACACGGATTTTCTCTTCTTTTTATTAATTCTTACCTAAGGAAGTGACATTTCACCCGACTACCTTTATTACAAAAGGATTGGAGTATAAGAGTAAAGAATTCTTACTACAACTATATAGGTCCTTGGTGAGGTCCTGGAGAACTGTGTACAGTTTTGGTCTCCTTACCTGAGGAAGGATATACTTGCCTTAGAGGGAGTGCAACGAAAGTTCATTCGACAGATTCCTGGGATGAGGGATTGTCCTATGAAGAGAGATTTAGTAGACTAGGCCTATATTTCCTAGAGTTTAGAAGAATGAGAGGTGATCTCATTGAAACATATAAGATTCTGAGGGGGAAATGGAATTCAATCTGAAGAAGTGTGAAGTACAGGAAACTTTGTGTTATCCGGAGGCTAAATGTCTGGCAAGCTCGAGCCACCGGCAAAAATCAGGAGCCGTTTCGTTAGTTTTTTTTCTTTTCGTTGCTTTTTTCTCAACAGTCAAGCTCTGCATGGTCTCGCTGAAGCTGTTGCTAAGCTACAGAGACGCTACAGAGATGCTTGCAAGGTACGGCCGACTGTTTAGAAGCTGTTCAACAGGGTTTGTTGCCAGATACGGTGGGCAGCACGGTGGCATAGTGGTTAGCACTGTTGCCTCACAGCGCCAGGGACCCGGGTTCGAATCCGGCCTCGGGTGACTGTCTGTGTGGAGTTTGCACATTCTCCCCGTGTTTGCGTGGGTTTCCTCCGGGTGCTCCGGTTTCCTCCCACAGTCCAAAGATGTGCGGGTTAGGTTGATTGGCTATGATAAATTGACCCTTAGTGTTAGGGGGATTAAATACGTGGGGTTACGGGGATAGGGTGGGATATGTGTTGGTGTAGGGGTTACAGGGATCGGGTGGGATATGTGTCGGTGCAGGCTCGATGGGCCGAAATGGCCTCTATCTACACGGTGGGGTTTCTGTGATTTCTGTGATACGGAGCTCAAAATCTCCGTATATTTCAACATTAGCGCTGGTTTGTCTGGCAGTTTTGATGGGACGGCAACAGTTCGGTCCCGTCGGTGCCGGGTAGCACAAAGTTTCCTGTAATGAATTTGGGGAGGGCTAACAAAGCAAGGGAATACACAATAAATAGTAGGATACTGAGAAATGTAGAGGAACAGAGGGACCTTGGAGTGCATGTCCACAAATCCCTGAAGTTAGCAGGAGAGGCAGATAAGGTGGTTAAGAAGGCATACAGGATACTTTCCTTTATTAGCCAAGGCATAGAATACAAGAGCAGGGAGGTTATGCTTAAACTGTATAAAATGCTAGTTAGGCCACAGCTAGCGTACTGTGTACAGTTCTGGTCATCACATTACAGGAAAGATGTGATTGCACTAGAGAAGGTACAGTGGAGATTTACGAGGATGTTGCCGGGACTGGAGAATTTTAGCTATGAGGAAAGACTGGATAGGCTGGGGTTGTTTGCTTTGCAACACATTTCCCAGTCTCTCACCAATTACAAAATATTCTGCTTATCTATTTTTCCTACCAAAGTGGATAATTTCACACTTCTCCACATTATATTCCATCTACCATGTTCTTGCCCACTCACTTAGCCAGCCAATATCCCTTTACAGCCTCTTTGCATCTTCCTCACAGCTTACTTTCCCACCTAACTTGCATTGTCAGCAAACTTGGATACATTACTCTCAATTCCATGAGCTCTAATTTTGTGTAATAACCTCTTGTATGGCACCTTATTGAATTCTTTTTGAAAATCTAAATACACCATGTCCAATGGTTCCCCCTTATCTACCCTACTAGTTACAACCTCAAAAAACTCTTAACAGATTTGTCAAACATAATTTCCCTTTCATAAATCTGTGTTGACTCTCCCCAATCATATTATGATTTTCTAAGTGCCCTGTTACCATGCCCCTATTAATAGATTCAAGCATTTTCCCTACTGCTGATGTCAGGCTAACTGATCCACAGTTCCCTGTTTTCTCTCTCCCTCCTTTCTTGAATAATGGGGTTACGTTTGCTACCTTCCAATCCACGGGGACCATTCTAGAATCTAGGAAATTCTGGAAGATCAAAACCAAAGCATCCAATATCTCTGTAGCTACCTCTTTTAAAACCCTAGGCTGTAGGCCAATTGGTCATGGGGATTTGTTGACTTTTAGTCCCATTAAATTCTCTAGTACAATTTCTTTGCTAATACTAATTTCTTTAAGTTCCTCATTCTTGCTTGAACCTTGGTTCCCCATTATTTCCTAAATTTTATTTGTGCTTTCCACCGTGAAGACAGATACAAAGGCCTTGATTTTCATTGGGCCATGAGGCGGGCTTTTAGGCGTGCGGGGGGTTAAAATCGCAAAACCTAGGGGTTGCGACCACCCCCCGGCCTGGTTCCCGCCTCCACACCATTTTAACCTAGGTGTGTCTGATTGACCTGAATCAATCCCGCCTGCAACAGGCGGGACTGGTCTTTAGGCCCTTAAACAGCACTGATTGGCCTTAATAATCCCATTTTAACAGACCCTTGCCTGTTTAACCCTTTTCCCATGTAAAACGCACCTGGTGGGGTTGACGCCTGTGAAACCTGGCGTGAACACTATTGGCTTGCTGACTATCAGCTGCAGGTCCAACATTAAAGAGGATATTTGATCAGTCGTCATTTGCAGATAGCAGGACTTTGTTGTCTCAGGTCTGGGGGAACTTTTAGAAGGCATAACCACAGCTGTGGAAGTTTGGAGCCTGACACCCATCTCCAGTGTGACCTCCTGCGAGACCCCTCTCGCCACCTTCACTCAGCGCTTCCTCAACTGAGGCATCTACCAGGAGCATGGGAGGACCTCCAGCCCCATTCGCGAAATGACACACGCCACAACTGCAGAAGTTGCCATCAGAATTTTTATGAAAAACTCACAACTGATGGCATTTCCACAAAATACACAGCATTTCACCCAAGTGACTACCCTTGTGACTATTTGTGCTTTATTTTCCTCTTACGTGTGCTCCTACGTAGTGATTCCCCTGTGGCTTCAGCAGATGTGGAAGCCCCTTGCTCACATTCCTGCTACTCCTGTCTCGACACCTTTGGCGGGCATCCTCTGGGATGGCGAGCCTGTGAGGGCTCGCCAGCAGTCTGCTGCTCCTGTGGCTGTGCAAGGGTTGAGACCTCTGTCTCCATTGGGTATGTACTCCGGCGGGGCTCTGACCGAGGGCTCTGCAGTGGCATGGAAGTGTGAGCACTTGGAGAGGAGCCCCCACTTCTTTGAGGGCTGCCACCAACCTCCCTCTCATGGGTCAGGTCCCCCTCAGTGCCTGCAAGTGGCTTGAGAGCAGCTTGCTGCATATCAGGGGGGCCATGGGGACCAGTATCTGCAATGGCAGTCCTACTCAGAAGGACTTCCATGAAGGTCAGGTTTCTCTGTTCAATAGATGCCCATCGCTCCTCAAGAGATGTCATTCTATTTTGAACACTCACCATGTTTTCCATACCCTGGCGACTAACCTCCTCCATGGCCGTAGCCCTCCTCTCCTCTACCATAGCCAGCCTTACCACGGAGGCAGCAAACATTTCCACGTAGGTAGCCATCCTTTCCGTGTTTATGCGTTCATGCGCCAATGACACCACAGAGGCTCTGCTCATGTTCGCAATGGACTCCTCCATTTGCTCCACACTCGCAGCGACCCTAGAGACAAAACCTGTCAGAGACTCCTGCATCTGTGCCTGGAGTTCCATCACCTCTGATCTTACGGATGGACCCAGAGGCAGAGGGTCGACATGCAGCTGAGCCGAGCTGGCAGAGTCCTGCGCCCTCCGACGAGGACTCTCAACTGCTGTCCCTGTCTCCACAATCTGTTGATGCTCACTTGTGAGCTGTGATACACCAGGTGACAACTCTACTCTATGTCCCGAAGGTCCCACCGAGGTGTGGGTGTCTGCGCTGGTGCTGGGTGCGCTTATTTCTGATGACGCGGCACCCTCAGAGGTTGCAGATTCCTCTGAGGAGTCCGGCTGCTCAGGCTGTTCCTGCTGCACCGTGGGGATGGGGGCTCTTGATGGTCCTGTGGGGGAATCAAGGAAAAAGCTAGAGATGTGATGCCAAGGTTACATGCACATTGCATTTTGCAGATGATCATAAGTCCATATGATGTAGCTTCAGAATCATTATCAGCGACTCATGCAATGCCAATGAGAGAGATGGAAAACTATTCTGTCACCAGCTTGCGGGGATGTTCCTGCCTGTCCTTCCCCAACGTCCACATCTCGGTCAGCCCCGGCAATCTGCAGGACGCCTTCCTCCCAGGGGTGAGCTGGGCTAAATGAGTGCGGCCCTCCTCCTGTCCTGGCTCACTCTCTCCTGTTGTGAGCTCTCTTTTCCTGCAATGAGGGAGACAAGTGGAGGTTGAGTGAGAATGAAGGAGTGAGTGCAGAGATTGCATAGCATAGATACTTAGAAGGAGACAAAGATGGAGTGAGGTTGCAAGACCAAGGGCCCTCCCTGTGTGTAGTCAGTTGTGTTCAATGCATCAGAGTGAGAGGGAGTGTGAGGGCTGCATGGTGGCATAGTTCTGTGAATGTGAGCATAGAGAGAGAGGGAATGGGTAAGGGTGCGTGGATGTGAGTGTCTAGTGGGATGTGCAGGAAGAGATTGCTAAAGCTGAGTGCCGGTGAGGAAAGGCAATGGGGATCAGATTGAGGGTGATGGAAACATCATACAGTACTTACTTTTCCAGTGCAAAGAAGGTCATGGAATCTTTTCCTGCACTGCAACCACGTTCTTTGTGTTAGCCCCAAGGAGTTGACTTGACCTGCCACCTTTAGCCACACAGCCTTGGTCTGGCTGGGAGGACTCTTCCTCCCTGAAGAAGGGAAGAGGACCACCCTGTGGGCCCTAGCACCATCCAATAATGCCTGTAGTGAAGCCTCATCAAATTTGGGCGCAGATCTGGCCCTCCTGCTGACCGTTCCTCCTGCAGGTTCCTGTGCCATCTTAATGTTGAAGGTTGGAAGCCTGCAGAGGAAGCAAGGTTTGCTGTGGACCCTAAAAGCAGCAGCAATGATGATGTCATATTCTGCGACTTTCTGACTGGAAATATTAAATTGCCAAGGCTTCCCACACGCTGGAAATCAATTGGCCAATTGTGTTAAATTTGCATCAATCTCACAGACCCATTCACAATCGTGTCAGAATCACTAAATTCGGGGAACCTGCCAATTCCCCGCACCTGAAATAAAATCAACCCCAAAGTATTCGTTTAGTGTCCCTCCATTTCCTTATTCCCCATTATAATTTCTCCTGTTTCTGCCCCTAAGGGACCCACATTTACTTGTGAGGGAATACGCCATATTTCAGAAAGATACACCATAACATGAACAGAATACTGATATTATTAATCCATGATATACTGGGTTTAAAAATCTAAAGCCTCAGGGACACAAGCTGTAAAACCTCAGAGACAGACTGTAAACAGAGAACAGGCTTCTGAGATAAAGATCAGTTGATAACAAAGTTGTAAACAAGCTTTGAAATGGGAATTAGTTAAAAATTCTAAAACAATGAAAGATTGAAGCAAACCATTGGCGCCTCCGAAAGGTCTAGAGTTTGGAGGTAACACAATGAGAAGACCCAGTTTAAAGTGTTAAGAGCTAACACGTAAAACAGAAACACAAACATTAAAAGAGGCATGTGCCTTTGAAAACATGACATCAAGTAAAAGAAACACCTGCTGGTCAAATAGTTTTTATGTTAAACTTGGAAGACAGGAAACACGATTAAATATGCAACCAATTGAGATAGCTAGAAATGCATGAAACACTCTGGTCAAAGTGTCTTTAACATAGACATAGTACATATGATACCAACAAGGAGACTTTGAAGATATAACTTCAATAGATGCACCAAGCAATTACATTGTGTTTGTATTAAACTTGGAGCAGCACGGAGTCACAATGTCTGCTAAAAACCAGTAAAGCCAATATTAAGAAAGTACTGCAGTACAAAGGGATCTGGGGGTCCTGGTGCACAAAACACAAAAAGTTATTATGCAGTTGCAGCAGGTGATCAAGAAGGCCAATAATGGAATATAAAAACAGGGAGGTATTGCTGCAGTTGTACAAGGTATTGGTGAGACCACACCTGGAATAATGCATACAGTTTTGGTGTCCATACTTAAGAAAAGACATACTTGCTCTCAAGGCAGTACAAAGAAGGTTCATTCAGTTAATCCCGGGGATGAGGGGGTTGATATATGAGGAGAGATGAGTAGATTGGGACTCTACTCATTGGAGTTCAGAAGAATGAGAGGCGATCTTGTTGAAACATATAAGATCGTGAAGGGGCTTGATTGGGTGAATGCGGTGAGGATGTTTCCAATGATGGGTGAAACTAGAACTAGGGGGCATAATCTTAGAATAAGGGGCTGCTCTTTCAAAACTGAGATGAGGAGAAACTTCTTCACTCAGAGGGTGGTAGGTCTGTGGAATTTGCTGCCCCAGAGAGCTGTGGAAGCTACATCATTAAATAAATTTAAAGCAGAAATAGACAGTTTCCTAGAAGTAAGGGGAATTAGGGGTTACGGGGAGCGGGTAGGAAATCGGACATGAGGCTAGGTTCGGACCGGTCATGGCCCTGTGGGTGGCAGAGCGGGCCCAGGGGCCATGTAGCCTGGCCCTTCTCCTACTTCTTGTGTTCTAATTCTGTTAGATTTCAGGAGATGGTTCTATTCACAGGGATTAGTGGAGACCTCGGGAACAGGCTGCCAGCTAGGAATCCTTCAAGAGTAAATTGGGCCTGTTCCTGGCTGGGGTGGAGATCACCTCTTACAGAAGGTAAGTACTGCAGGAAATACAGGGACAGAGTGATCTCCTGGATGAGTTTTGATCGCCTAGATTGGTTGGAGAGGAATTTCCCAGATTTTTTCTCCCAAATTGGCCATTGGGTTTTTCATCTGTTTTTTCGCCTCTCCCGGGAGGTCACACGGGTTCGGGTGGGATGGAGAGTGAAAGTAGATTTGAGGTTGGGATCAGATCAGCTATGATCTTGTTGAATGGTGGAGCAGGCTCGAGGGGCCGATTGGCCTACTCCTGCTCCTATTTCTTATATTCTTATGTTCTTATGAATGAAGAATCTTCGATAAAAATGGCATCAAACAGAAACCATTGCTGTCCTTGTTTTTATGATGGTTTTTGGAACACCTAAAGGTAGAGAAATAATTATGCATGCAATAGTTGAATTGACAGTAAGAATAGAAAGCATTCAAAAGAGATACCAATAAAGACAATTAGCTGACATCAGCAGAGAACATCAAAGAAGAAGCCAATGCAAAAAGTGTATAAAACATAGACCTTTTCAACAGAAAGGCAGAACTCGCTGAATGGGCAAAGCGTTTCTCAACTCTTCAGAGGCATCTCTGTAAGTCTTTAATTATGAGTCTCGGGAAGTCAAAGTAATTGATTTTGGTGGATATTCTGGATTTAGAAATAAGTAAGAAATAAGAAATGTAACGAAGTAAAGATTTGAGAATAAGGATCTCTGAAAAATAAGAAATGTAAGCTATCTGTATTTTGAATTGTTAATGTTGCGAATGATTCAACAGCTGTTAACTGAATGTCAGCTCTTAAATAAAACTATATATTTTTTGAATTGTCTCAAAGAGTAATTCTGTATAAACTCGCGAACCCAAATTCTGTACACTCTTTTGGAAGGAATTGCAGAATTCTGGGGGAATTCCGAACCCACATAATATCCAGAAGGTTACAGTCTAGTTCAGCTTATTAAAAGTACTATCTGGTGGACGGTAACATCTTCAGTCATTCCTTTCCTTTAGGGAGAGATAGCCTGAGCTTTTAGACCCATTTAAGCGTCTTGTAGGAATGGAGGTTCCTATCTGAATAAGGTATTCGACTCGATGAATCAAATCAACAGGTTTTAATGAACAACGAAGTTAACAGGGAAACTACAGGAGAAACGGTACACAGGTCTAATCAGCTTGCTGGGCACTCGACGACTACTGGAAGATTCTGGAAGCTGACGTCATGACGTCATCGCGTTCTTTGCGCCACTGGTGGTCACGTGATCGGCGTCATGACGTCATCACGTGGAGTGCAGGAAAACACAATACAGTACAGTTAACAGGCAGTTTAAAGGTGCAGTCCGCGGCTGCACTACACTGTAGTTAAAGGGATTATTACTAATTGTTCTGAGACCCTTGGTGGCTCCGCCACAGGCGCCCCCCCAGAATCCACTTTAACGGACATTGTCAACCGAGTAGGAGGTTTAATGATCCTGGCCGAACGGCGACGAAACTCAGGCAGCGGAAACGGGGCGTTAGTAGAAGAACCAGTGCCGGATTGCGGCAGAAGCGGCGTCTCGGGCGAGGCAGAAATGGTAGTCAGAGGTGCAGGCGCGTCTGAGGCCGAATCGGGCTGTTCGACGGTGGGCTGGTGCACGGCTGGTCTGGCGGCCAACGGCGGTCAGCCGCGGCGAGGCGGTTGGGCAGCCACGACAGGCTCACTCCGATCTAGGTGGGCTGGTTTGAGCCGGTTGATAGAGATGGTATCGGACTTTCCACCGACTTCGACTGTGAAAAACTTTTCCCCTGATGAGATGACACGAAAAGGTCCGGTATACGGCGGCTTGAGCGGGTCTCTGTGACCGTCCTATCTAATAAAGACATAGTCCGAACTCATGAGCTCTGTCGGGACGTGAGGCCTCTGCAGGTCATGCTGCGAGGTTGGGATGGGCAGGAAATTCCTAGCCGCCTCCTGATGTAGCAGGAGCTGTTGAGCTGCAGACCATGGTTCGGTGAGTGGAGGGAGAAAGTCACCTGGCACTCTGAGTGTCTGGCCATAAACCAGCTCAGCCAATGAAGACTGAAGATCCTCCTTGGGGGCTGTCCGGAGGCCCAGCATCACCCATGGGAGCTTGTCCACCCAGTTGGGTCCCCTCAAGCTGGCATGGAGGGACGCTTTGAGAGACCGATGGAATCTTTCGCACAGACCATTCGCCTGCGGATGGTACGCGGTGGTACGGTGCAGCTTGGTACCCAGGCCTTGTGCCACTGTGTTCCACAGCTCTGATGTGAATTGCGGACCGGGGTCCGAGGAGATGTCCAATGGCACCCCGAACCGAGCCACCCACGATGAAAGAAATGCCCTGGCGACGTCTGCTGCGGTGGTAGCAGCCAGGGGAATCGCCTCTGGCCACCTGGTGGTCCTGTCTACCACTGTCAGGAGGTGTGTGAATCCACGTGATCCGGGAAGGGGACCTACTAAATCCACGTGAACGTGGTCGAAACGGCGCTCAGGCACCGGTAAGTTGGCCACCGGAGCCTTGACGTGATGGTGGACTTTGGATTTTTGACAATCGACGCAATTGTTTGTCCAGTCCCGGACGTCCAAATGCATGCCTTTCCAAACAAATTTGCGGGACACTAGCCATTGAGAAGCCTGCATCCCCGGGTGAGATAACCCGTGGATTGCCTGGAATACTTTCTTGCGCCATTCGACCGGCACAATGGGCCGGGGCATTCCCATGGATGTGTCGCACAAGAGCGTGGTTCCTGCTGCTTGAAACAGCACGTCTGCAACCTGCCAACTGGAAGGCGTGGTCCTAAACGTTTGTACCTCTGGGTCTGCCAGTTGATCCTCTGCCAGTCCGATGAAATCGATGCCCAGGTGGACTGCCTGGACTGGAACCCAGGAAAGGCAATCTGCCATGAGATTATCCTTGCCTGACACGTGCCGCAAATCCGTTGTGAATTCGGATATAAACGTGAGGTGGCGCTGCTGCCGAGCTGACCAAGGTTCCGCCGTTTTGGCCATGGCGAAGGTGAGCGGCCTGTGGTCCACGAATGCAGTGAACGGACGGCCTTCTGGAAGGAAACGGAAATGCCGGATGGCCAAAAACAGGGCTAGCATCTCTCTGTCAAAAGTGCTATACTTTCGCTCGTTCTTGCGCAGTTGGCGGCTGAAAAAGGCTAACGGCTGCCAACCCCCGTCGACCCACTGCTCTTGAACTGCTCTGATGGCGTAGTCGGAGGCATCCGTAGTGAGGGCAACAGTTGCGCCCGGGAGTGGGTGTGCTAGCATAGTTGCATCCGCCAACGCCGCCTTGGTATCGCGGAACGCCTGGTCCATTTGCGGTGTCCAAGTGAGAACATCCTTGCCCGACTTTCCTTTTAGTGCTTCGTACAGAGGTTGCATTAACCGGGCCGCCTTGGGGACGAAATGATGATAAAAATTTACCATCCCCAAGAACTCTTGCAGGGGTTTGACTGTGTGAGGCTGCGGGAATGCGGTAACTGCCTCTACCTTGGTGGCTAGCGGGACGGCGCCTTCTGGGGTAATCCTGTGTCCCAGGAAATCAATACTGGATACTCCAAACGTGCATTTGGCCGGATTGACAACAAGGCCGTGTTGGCTGAGCCGGGCGAAAAGTGTACGTAAATGAGCCATGTGAGCTGTCGTATCCTTGCTGGCTATTAGGATGTCGTCCAAATATACAAAAATGAAGGGCAGGTCCCGTAAGACAGAGTCCATCAACCGCTGGAATGCTTGAGCTGCGTTTTTCAGACCGAATGGCATGCGGAGGAACTCAAAAAGGCCGAACGGAGTGATGACTGCCGTTTTGGGGACGTCTGGAGGGTGCACCGGAACTTGGTGATACCCACGAACAAGATCCACTTTAGAGTTGCCAGCCAGATGTGCCGAAAAATCTTGGATGTGGGGAATAGGATACCTGTCCGGTGTCATGGCGTCGTTTAAGCGTCTGTAATCCCCGCAAGGTCGCCATCCGCCGCCTGGTTTGGGTACTACATGCAGTGGGGAGGACCAAGGGCTGTCCGAATGCCGGATGATCCCGAGGCGCTCCATGGTCTGGAACTCAGCCTTTGCGGCTGCCAGCTTGCTGGCTTCTAATCGCCGCGCCCGAGCGTAAACGGGTGCTCCGGTCGTGGAGATATGGTGCTCCACCCCGTGCCGTGTGCCTGCAGCTGAAAAAGTAGGCCTGGTGAGCTCCAGAAATTTGCCGAGCAGGCGCGTAAACCCGTCTTGCGACGGAACCGCACAGGCCACCGACCAGGACATGGCGGTGCTGCGGTGGCAGGGCACTGCGTGGAAAGTGGACGCATTAATGAGTCGGCAGTGTTGGACGTCGACCAGCAGACCATTGGCACAGAAAAAATCAGCCCCCAGGATGGCCTGTGAGACCTTAGCTGTAATAAAGTCGCAGACAAAACGCTGACCGGCGAAGGTTAAGTTTACCATCCGTTTACCGAACATACGCATGGCAGCGCCGTTTATTGCCACGAGGGAAGGCCCCTGGCCGCCGGATAGTAGGTCCAGCTTTGAAGCTGGCAGGACGCTGCACTCTGAACCAGTGTCGTACAGGAATCGTCGGCCCGTAACGGAATCCGTAACGTAAATGAGTTTGCCCGCTGAGCCCGCCGCCATAGCTAACTTGCCGTGCTTTTCAGGCCTTGTCGTCCGTCCGGGAGGACGCGGGCTTGTTGGAGTTTTTTTGTTTTCTTGAGGGAAACTGCAAGGAGGCCGGCAGCATCGAGCTTTGGCGCCAAAACGGGCGTGGTACGCACACCATCCTGCTGGGGGAGGGCTGGGCTTCGCTCGCGTGGGGGAAAGGCGCCTCGTGGCTGCACAACATTGCTGAGTAACAGTAAATATCTTGTCTGCCTCTGCAGTGAGTTCAGCACCGTCTGTGATGGCAGTGTTGGCCAAGGCCGCCTGAACCGGTTCGGGTAGCTGGCAGAGCAAAGCTCACGGAATAAAAAACATTGGGGTTCCGCGCCCAACAGCGTGAGCATTTGACTCATCAGCTCTGATGGTTTTGAGTCCCCGAGGCCGGGCTTGGAAATAAGCTTGCGTGCCCGCTCCGACTTATTAAGATCAAATACCTGTAGCAAACGGGCTTTAAGCGCTTCGTACTTGCCCTCCTCCGGTGGGCTTCCAAGGATGCTGACGACCCGCGAGGCCGTGGCACTGTCGAGAGCGGCAACCACATAATAATAACCGGTCGAATCCGCTGTGACCTCCCGGAGAGCAAACTGTGCTTCTGCCTGGAAAAACCATGCTGCTGGCTGCTGTTCCCAGAACTGCGGCAGTTTAAGGGCGACGGCGTTCGTGTTCATCCTCGACGAAAGTTGTCCGACGAGATCGGGGTCACTGAATAAGGTATTCGACTCAACGAATCAAATCAACAGGTTTTAATGAACAATGAAGTTAACAGGGAAACTACAGGAGAAACGGTACACAGGTCTAATCAGCTTGCTAGGCACTCGACGACTACTGGAAGATTCTGGAAGCTGACGTCATGACGTCATCGCGTTCTTCGCGCCACTGGTGGTCACGTGATCGGCGTCATGACGTCATCACGTGGAGTGCAGGAAAACACAATACAGTACAGTTAACAGGCAGTTCAAAGGTGCAGTCCGCGGCTGCACTACACTGTAGTTAAAGGGATTATTACTAATTGTTCTGAGACCCTTGGTGGCTCCGCCACAGTCTTATGGAATTCAGTTATCTCTAATAAAGTTGAGGGTGAATGTCTGGGGAATACGCCTGATCTGGGATAGCCCAAAAGGGCTAGGACTGTAATTATCCCATTCAGATGGCGCCCAACGAGTGTGTTAACGAGTTGATACAGAACCTATACTTATATTTATATCTATATCATCTTGTAGATTGTTAAGTATAGAAGGAGTGTTTACTGACAGTGGTTCTAAGGCCCAGATTTAAGTCTATAGAGACGACAATATTATGTCCATGTATAATTGAGACACGGGCTGCAGGAGTTGATTATAACAAGTCTTTACTGAACGGAGACAACCTGGAAACTGAAACTACAGAAGCCTGCTAGGGCCTTTTATACAGGGGTGGTCACTGCCGGTACTGCAGTCTGAGACCAGTTATTCCCTTAAAGGTACATACACAACAATTCCTCCCCTTTTAGATAAACAGTACATAACATTCATTTAACAACTAAATAATAACTAATTACAATCACAATCACGGTTGCTAGATACATTGGTTGAAGTTAAGCAATTATAAGTTCAGTCTTTGAGGAGGCTTCCTGATTCTGTCTGGATAACACCTCTTTGGGATATCAGGTTCTTCTGGCAAGGTTGCGTCGGGATCAATGTCGTTGTTTGGTTCGTCTGCTTCCAATATCACCGATTCTGCGGTAGATGCAATTGGTACTTCGGTTTCATCGCCAGGTATATCAGATCGTGGTGTGGAGTTGACGTTTTCCAGTGACTCTAGAATCTGGTCAGCATGGCGTCTTACAATGCTCTCTCCAACGTCCATGGTATACATTAGAGGTCCTTGCCGTGTACAGATCGTTCCTGGCTGCCATTTCTCTGTGCGGTAGTCCCGGGCCAAAACTGGTTGACCTATCTTAAAACTCCTGGTCGGCCTTTCATTCATATTCTGAAACTGCCTGTTTTCCACATCTCTTCTGACGCTTGGCTTAACCAAATCCAAGCGGCATCGTAGTCTTCGATTGAAGAACATCATGGCTGGAGTTTGGTTGGTAACCGCATGTGTCGCATTCCGGTAGGCAAACAAGAAGTTATCCACTTGTGTTGTAGGGGTATATCTTCATTACACATTGCCTTGATAGCCTTCTTGAATGTTTGAACAAACCTCTCGGCCAATCCATTAGTGGCTGGATGATATGGGGCGGATGTGTAATGCTTAACACCATTCTTCTTTAAGAACCTCCGGAGCTCTTCAGACACAAACTGTGGTCCATTGTCAGAGCAAATCTGTTCAGGCAGCCCATTCCTGGCGAATATGGTTCGTAAGACTGTGATAGTTTTTCTGTGGTGGTTGAGGACATTTTTATTACCTCTGGTCACTTTGAATGTGCATCCACCGCAATTAAAAACATCGAGTCCATAAAGGGACCAGCAAAATCAATGTGCACCCTTTGCCATGGAGATGAGGGCCACTCCCATGGATGTAGAGGGGCTTGTGGTGGGGTGTTTTGGACCTTCTGGCATCCTGTACAGCTCTTGGTCATCTCTTCGATTTCTCTATCGATTCCCGGCCACCACACAAATGCTCTGGCTAAGTTCTTCATTTTTACCCCTCCCAGATGACCCTCATGAAGCTCATTGAGCACTCTATCCTTCAATTTGGGTGGAATTACTACTCTGGATCCACACATCAAGGTTCCTCTGCACACTGACAGCTGTTCTCTTCTCGGCGAGAATGCTGGCAGTAGTGGTTCACCATGTGCTGGCCATCCCTTCACCGTTAAATCATAGACCCAGGAGAGTGTCGGGTCATTTCGTGTTTCCTTTTCTATGTTTGCATTCGTCACAGGGAGACATTCGACTATAGTCGAGTGGAATAACTCCACTGGATCCACTGCCACTTCTTCTTCCACCATCGGCAACGGTAGGCGCGACAATCCATCAGCATTCCCATGCTGTTTAGTTCCTTTGTACTCGATGTCATATTGGTGTGCCCCTAGGAAAAGGGACCACCTCTGTAGCCGTTGTGCCGTCATTATCGGTACGCCCTTCTGAGGGTTGAAAATGGAGACGAGAGGTTGATGATCAGTTAGTAGAGTAAATTTCTGACCGTGCAGGTAGTGATTGAACTTCTTCACCCCCCACACCAGGCTGAGGGCCTCTCTGTCAATCTGGGCGTAGTTACGCTCGGCTGAAGCTAACGAGCGTGACGCAAAAGCTATCGGCCTCTCTGAACCATCAAGGAATTTATGTGACAGTACCGCCCCAATGCCGTAGGGAGACCCATCACATGCCAGTCTTATCGGTAGTGATGGGTTGTAGTGAGCCAATACTTCTCTTGAAGTGATTAGGTCCTTACTCTTCTGAAAGGCCCGCTTACATTCATCGCTCCATTTCCATGCTGCTCCCGTTCGTTGTAGGGCGTTCAGTGGATGCAGAATTGTGGACAAATTCGGCAAAAACTTATGGTACTGATTCATCAATCCGAGGAATGACCTCAGTTGCGGCACATTTCCAGGCGCTGGAGCCTTAACTACCGCTTCAATTTTGTCAGGGGACTTATGCAACCCCTCTTCATCAATCACATGGCCACAACACGATATCTGTTTCTTAAAAAACTCGCACTTGGGGCGATTGGCTCGTAGCCCATGTTCACGTAGTCTAGTGAGCACCTGCTCTAGGTTGGCAAGGTGTTCACTGTCATCTTCACCTGTCACTAGGATGTCGTCCAAGTAACACTGAGTCCCCGGAATCCCTTGCAGGACTTGTTCCATCGCTCTTTGCCATATCGCCGGAGCTGATGCTACTCCAAATACCAGTCGATTATACTGGTAAAGACCTTTGTGAGTGTTTATCGTGAGATACTTCCTAGAGGATTCTTCAACCTCCATCTGCAAATATGCTTGTGCTAGGTCAATTTTTGTAAAACGCTTCCCTCCAGATAGTGAGGCGAAGATATATTCTATCCTTGGAAGAGGATATTGTACTGTGTGAAGGACTGGTTTCACCGTCACCTTGAAGTCCCCACAGATGCGAACCTTCCTTGGCTCCTCAGACTTATTGTTTAACGTTTTCTTCATGACAGGAATGATGGGTGTCGCCCACTCGCTCCAGTCTACCTTAGATAACACGCCTGCATTCTCCAGATTCTCCAGCTCTGCCTCGACAGCTGGGCGAATTGCATATGGTACCGGTCTTGCTTTGAAAAACTTGGGAATTGCATTCTCCTCTATTTTTATCGAGGTGGTTACGCCTTTAAGAGTGCCCAGTTCTTGTTGAAATGCCTCTTTGGCGTCAGCTAAGATTGTTGACAATCGTCCAGGAGTGACATCGTCATCCTTTTTACCAGCCACCGTCAGTGCCTGAATGGAGTGCCAGTCTAACCTTATCTTTATGATCCATTCACGTCCCAATAACGGTGGTCCACCATCTTGCAGAATGTAGAGATACAATTTCTGTATTTTCTTGCCGTTGTATTCGACAGGCACCCTTATTTTTCCTCTGGGGTATACTTTTTGCCCCGTATACGTCCTCAAGACAATGGATGTCTCTCTCAAGGGTATGTGTGAGAATAGCCGCTCGTAGTCTCATCGATTCATGACGGTTAGAGCTGATCCTGTATCCAATTCCATTTTGACTTGGGACCCTGCTATCGTGAGGGTGACCCAAATGGTTTGGTGATCCTCTTTTGCGATTACGTTGTGAAGTTTGAGACAGCTTAGTCTCTTGTTCCCGGATTCACTATCGCTCATCTGGTCTTCGGAACTACTGTCCGTCATCTTTTGTACTTTCCTGTACGGTTCCTTCGTAGCCTTTTTGTTGTCGTTGGTCTTCTTCCCAGACCTGCAAACTCGTGCAATGTGTCCCATCTTTCCACATTGCCTGCATATTTTGTCCTTGGACCAGCAGTCCTTCTGGTCATGGTTTGTTCTGCCGCAGCGATAACATTTTGCAAATCCCCGTGTCATTTCATGGGTGCCGTATTCCTGTGGCTTTTGTTGTATTTCCGCAGCTCCCCTTGCTGCTGCTTCATACGATATTGCCACACTGAAAGCCTTATCTAGCGTCAGCTCTTTCTCTGAGAGTAACCTCTTCTGGGTTCCTTCACTCAGGAGTCCACAGACAAATTTGTCCCGTAGGGTATCTGCCAGTCCTGCTCTGAACTGGCAGTGCTTTGATAGCTTGCGTAGTTCCGTAAGGTAATCAGCATTGCTCTCATTTTTATACTGATTTCTCCTGTGGAATTTAAATCTTTCTGCTATCAGCAGCGGTGTAGGATTTAGGTGTTCCTGTAGGATAGCAACAATTTCGTTAAAACTCTTCGCCTTCGGTTTGGCTGGAGTAATCAGGTCCCGCAATAGGCCGTACGTTCTTGCGCCCATTAAATTTAGCAATACCGATGCCTTTTTCTCGTCGGCTATTTCGTTTGCCTCGCAATATACCTCGACTCTTTCCACATACGTGGTCCAGTCTTCTATTGCATTATCGAAGGCAGTGATATCGCCAGTCTTTGGCATCTTGAAAGTCTAAGTTGGCGCCTCCCGCGCTTTGCCTTCATCCCCGATGGATCAAAATGGCGCCTCCCGCGCTTTTCCTTCTTCCCCGCCGAGTTAAGATGGCGCCTCCCGCACTTTCCCGCCGCTGCCGCGGCTGCCAACGCTGTTGCTGGCGATTATATTTATTTTACTATCCTGTAATGGCGACGCCCTATGGTCTTCGCGCCTCCCCGATCGCTGCTGCCACGCCGCTCTCCGCGGTATTTTTATTTTTCTATCGCGCTTCAATATTTGCTCCGTTAATTGAAGAACCGCTCCCGTCGTGGAGCGGACCCTCTGGGACACTTCCCTCCCTCTTCTTAGGTCCGAACACTGCCCGGCTTCGAAGCACTGGCCGCGCCCTGTGTGCTCCACCCTCGCTCTCTCTCTTTGCTTCCCGACTCGCTGCCCGGCCATTTGCAGAGCCACCCGATCGAGCTCGAGCCCGCCGCAGCCCAGGAAGGATCAGTGCACTACCTGCCGCCAGCCCGATTAGCTGGGAAACCACAGACTGGAGAACCAAGCCTGGCTCTCGACAGTCTCTCCTGCACTTTTCAATTCGATGATTTGGAGGGCGGTTGCCCACGGTCGACGCCCGTTTCTCGAGTTTCTTTGGATTATTTTTTTTTTCTTTCTTCTGGCTTCGACCTTCAATAACGTCGTCTGAGGTGCTGCCGAGTTGCAGGTAAGTTCGTTTCTTACTCGTCGCCAGTATTATGTCCGTGTATAATTGAGACACAGACTGCAGGAGTTGATTATAACAAGTCTTTACTGAATGGAGACAACCTGGAATTTGAAACTACAGAAGCCTGCTAGGGCCTTTTATACAGGGGTGGTCACTGCCGGTACTGCAGTCTGAGACCAGTTATTCCATTAAAGGTACATACACAACAGACAAGACCCTGATCAGGCCTTGCAGAGCTTAAATCCAAACTCCCTCAAAATACCATTGAGGTCTGTAGTGTCCGAGGATCAATAATACTCAGACTGCAGGAGAACAATAAAACAGGTATTTACTGAACAGAGAGTAATTCAAGACTGAAATACAGAAGCCTGCTATGGCTTTATATACAGGGGTGGTCACTGCCAGTACTGCAGTATAGAATCAGTTCTTCTCTTAAAGGCACATACACAACAATTCCTCCCCTTTTGGATAAACAGTACATAACATTCATTTAACAACTAAATAATAACTAATTACAATTACAATTTTCTCTGTACTATATACATCAACTGAAATAATCATTTATAAGTTCAGTCTTTGAGGAGGCTTCCTGATCCTGACTGGATAGCACCTTTCTCGAGTATCCTGTTCTTGCGGCGGAGTTGATTCTGGCTCATTGTCATTGGTTGGTTCGTCAGCTTCCAATACCACTGCTTCTGAGGTAGATGCAATCTGTACTTCGGGTTGATTACCAGGTGCACCTGCTCGTGGTATGGGTTTGGCTTGTTCCTGTGACTCTAGAATCTGGTCAGCATGGCATCTCATGATGCTCTCTCCAACGTCCACTGTGTACATTAGTGGTCCCTGCTGTGTGCATATCGTTCCTGGCTGCCATTTTTCTGTTCGGTAGTCGCGGGCCAAGACTGGTTGCCCTATCTTGAAGCTCCTGGTTGCCTTCTCATTTATGTGCTGGAATTGCTTATCCTCAACATCTCGTCTTATGATTTGTTTGAGCAAATCCAGGTGACATCTTAGCCTTCGGTTGAAGAACATTATGGCTGGAGCTTGGTTGGTGACTGCATGTGTCGAATTCCGGCAAGCAAACAAGAAATTATCCACCTTGTGTTGTAGTGGTATGTCGTCATTATGCATTGCCTTTGTGGCCTTTTTAAAGGTCTGAACAAACCTCTCAGCCAATCCATTTGTGGCTGGATGATGTGGGGCAGATGTGTAATGCTTCACCTCATTATTCCTCAGAAACCTCCGGAAATCCTCTGACACAAACTGTGGCCCATTGTCGGAGCAAATCTGTTCTGGCAAGCCATTCCTGGCGAAGATGGTCCGTAGGACCGCAATAGTTTTCTCCGTGGTGGTGGAGGACATTTTGATGACCTCTGGCCATTTCGAATGGGCGTCCACAGCGATTAGAAACATTGAGTCCATAAATCGACCAGCGAAATCAACGTGTACCCTGTGATGAAATATGCCTTCATCAGACCTGCTTGTATTTTACCTGCTTGTATTGTGTGAACCGCACCCTTTTGTTCCTATTGTGTGTATTGGCTACGCCCCTGTCTTTTGCCATATAAAGGTCTCAGGAGCTGTATGAGTCATTCACTACCAGACGAACCCGATGTGGGAAGACCTGCTATGCTGCTGTGTTCTTAGTGATTAAAAGCCTTCAGTTGAATCCTTGTCTTTGAGTCATTGATGGCATATCAATTTTAATCACTAAAACACCAAGATGGATCGACTCCTGAAACCAGAGCGCTTGGATCTGGACCCCCATGCCTCAGACGCAGCCACACAGTTCGGACACTGATTCCAATGCTTCGAATTTTTCATTGCAAACTCATCCACTGCCATAGCCGCAGCCGAAACCGCTACCGGAGACATGAAACTGGGAATCCTGCGAAACTGTGTGAGCCATCGGGTCTCCCCTCTTATCCAAGGTGCCACCAGCTATGAGGATGCCTGCACCATCCTGAAGGCCCACTACGCGCGGCCAATAAACGTGGTGTACGCCAGGCATCTTCTGACTACTCGCACGCAGCGGCATGGTGAGTCACTAGAGGACTTTATACTAAACCTAAAAGTACTGGGCAGAGACTGTAACTGTAAGGCCATGTCTGCCATCGTGTACACGGAGGAGCTGATTCGAGACTCCCTTATTGCGGGCCTCAGTTCAAATTATATTCGGCAGAAACTGTTTGAAAAGGAGGGACTGGACTTAAAACAGGCTATAGATATAGCGCGATCGCTGGATATGGCCCAGAGGAACTCTGAATCCTGTTCCCCAGGCCACGTGGCCCACTCCGCCTCGTGCGCGCCGCCATCTTGGAAGCCATCTTCACCTCCCAGGTCTCAGGCCAGCCCAGCACCATCGGAGCCCCAGCCTCCACCCAGGAGCCCCACTACTGCCGTGATGCATCGGGGCCCGAAATGCTACTTCTGCGGTCAGGACAAACATAAATGGACCAGCAAAATCAATGTGTACCCATTGCCATGGAGATGAGGGCCACTCCCATGGATGTAGTGGGGCCTGTGGTGGAGCGTTTTGGACCTTCTGGCATCCTGTGCATCTCTTGGTCATATCCTCGATTTCTTTATCGATTCCCGGCCACCACACAAACGCCCTGGCTAGGCTCTTCATTTTTAACCCTCCCAGATGACCCTCATGAAGCTCATTGAGCACTCTATCTCTCAACTTGGGTGGAATTACCACTCGGGATCCACACATCAAGGTCCCCCGGCACACTGACAGCTGCACTCTCCTTGGCGAGAATGCTTGCAACAGTGAGTCGCCATGTGCTGGCCATCCCTTCACCGTCAAATCATAGACCCGAGAGAGTGTCAGGTCATTTCGGGTTTCCTTCTCTATACTTGAGTTTGTAACAGGTGGACATTCGACTATGGTCGCATGGAATATCTCAACAGGGTCCACTGCAGGTGCTTCCTCTACCGTAGGCAATGGTAGGCGCGACAGACCATCAGCGTTTCCATGCTGTTTCGTACCCTTGTACTCTATGTCGTACTGATGTGCCCCTAGAAAAAGTGACCATCTTTGCAGCCGTTGCGCCGTCATCACCGGAACGCCCTTCTTTGGGTTAAAAATGGAGACCAGGGGCTGATGATCAGTCAGTAGGGTGAATTTCTGCCCGTGTAGATAGTGATTGAACTTCTTCACCCCCCACACCAGGCTGAGGGCATCCCTGTCAATCTGGGCATAGTTACGCTCGGCTGAGGTTAACGAGCGCGACGCAAAGGCTATTGGCCTCTCTGAACCGTCAGGGAATTTGTGTGACAGCACCGCTCCGATGCCGTAGGGAGACGCATCACATGCTAACCGAATCGGTAGTGTTGGATTGTAGTGGGCAAATACTTCTTTTGAAGTGATTAGGCATTTACATTTCTGAAGGGCACGCTTACACTCATCACTCCATTTCCATGTTACTCCAGTGTGCAGTAGGGCGTTCAGTGGGTGCAGAATTGTAGATAAATTCGGCAAGAACTTATGGTAGTAGTTCACCAACCCGAGGAACGACCTCAGTTGCGACATATTTTCTGGTGCTGGAGCCTTGACTACAGCCTCAGTCTTGTCCAGTGACTTATGCAACCCTTCCTCATCAATCATGTGGCCACAATACGAGATTTGTCTCCTGAAGAACTCGCATTTGGGGCGGTTGGCTCGTAGCCCATATTCCTGTAATCTCGTGAGCACCTGCTCCAGGTTGGCAAGGTGTTCACTGTCATTTTCGCCCATAACCAGGATGTCGTCCAAATAACACTGGGTCCCCGGGATCCCTTGCAGGACTTGTTCCATCGCCCTCTGCCAAATAGCCGGGGCTGATGCTACCCCGAATACCAGTCGATTGTACTGGTAAAGGCCTTTGTGTGTGTTTATCGTGAGGTATTTCCTAGACGCTTCTTTCACCTCCATTTGTAGATACGCTTGGGCCAGATCAATCTTTGTAAAGCGTTTCCTTCCAGATAGTGAGGCGAAAATATCTTCTATCCGTGGAAGTGGATATTGTACTGTGTGCAGGACTGGGTTCACAGTTACCTTGAAGTCCCCACGGATGCGAACCTTCTTCGGTTCCCCAGGCGTGCTGCTCAATGATTTCTTCATTACAGGAACGATGGGTGTGGCCCACTCGCTCCAGTCCACCTTGGACAGCACACCCGAACGCTCCAGACTCTCCAGCTCTGCTTCAACGGCTGGGCGGATCGCGTAAGGTACCGGTCTGGCCTTAAAAAAATTTGGGTTTGTGTTATCTTCGATTTTTATCATTGCCGTTACTCCTTTTAGAGTCCCAAGTCCTTGTTGGAACACCTCTTTCGCGTCAGTTAGAATTTTTGACAGTCGTCCAGGTGTGACGTCATCATCCTTTTTATCAGTCACAGTTAGCGCCTGAATGGAATGCCAATCGAATTGTATTTTTCGGATCCATTCATGTCCCAATAATGGTGGTCCTCCATCTGGTAGAAACATAGAAGATAGGAGCAGGAGTAGGCCATTCGGCCCTTCGAGCCTGCTCCGCCATTCAACGAGATCATGGCTGATCATCCAAACCCTAGCACCCGGTCCCTACACCGACAGCCATCCCACCCAAGCCCTATCCCCGTAACCCCATGTATTTAATCCCCCCTAACACTAAGGGTCAATTTTTATCATGGCCAATCAACCTAACCCGCACATCTTTGGACTGTGGGAGGAAACTGGAGCACCCGGAGGAAACCCACGCAAACACAGGGAGAATGTGCAAACTCCACACAGACAGTCGCCCGAGGCCGGATTTGAACCCGGGTCCCTGGCGCTGTGAGGCAACAGTGCTAACCACTATGCCACCGTGCTGCCCCATGGTAGTATATATAGATACAGTTTCTGTGCTTCCTTGTCGTTGTATTCAACTGGCACCCTTATTTTTCCTCTGGGGTAGACTTTTTGCCCCGTGTATGTCTTCAATACAATGGACGTGTCCTTCAAGGGTATGTGTGAGAATAGCCGCTCATAGTCTCGTTGATTCATGACAGTTAGGGCTGATCCTGTATCCAATTCCATCTTTATTTGGGACCGTGCTATCATGAGGGTGACCCAAATGGTTCGGTGATCCTCCTTTGCGATCACGTTGTGTAACTTTAGACAACTTAGTCTCCTGCTCCCGGAGTCATTATCACTCTCCTGATCTTCCGAACTACTGTCTGTCATTTTTTTTACTTTCTTGTACTTTTCCTTAGTAGTTCTTGTAGTGTTGGTTTTCTTTCCCGACCTGCAGACTCTTGCTATATGTCCCATTTTCCTGCATTGTCTGCATACTTTGTCCTTAAACCAGCAGTCCTTCTGATCATGGGTTGTTCTGCCGCAGCGATAGCACTTTTCTGCTCCATACGCCATTTCGTTAGTGCTGTATTCTTGTGGTTTCTGTTGTATTTCCGCAGCTCCCCATGCTGCTGCTTCGTAGGATACTGCCACGCTGAAAGCCTGTTCTAGCGTCAGGTCCTTTTCCGAAAGTAGTCGTTTCTGGGTTCCTTCACTCTGGAGCCCGCAGACAAACTTATCCCATAAGGTGTCTGCCAGTCTTGCTCCGAACTGGCAGTGCTTCGATAACTTGCGTAGTTCCGTAAGATAGTCAGCATTGTTCTCATCTTTGTGCTGGTTTCTTTTATGGAACTTGAATCTTTCTGCTATCAGCAGCGGTGTAGGGTTTAGGTGTTCCTGTAAGATATTAACAATCTCTTCAAAACTTTTCTCCATTGGTTTAGCTGGGGTAATTAAATTCCGCAATAGGCCGTACGTTCTCGCGCCCATCAAATTTAATAATACCGACGCCTTCTTTACACTGGCCACCTCATTGGCATTGCAGTACACTTCAATTCTTTCCACATACGTGGTCCAGTCTTCTACCTCGTTGTCGAAAGCAGTGATACTGCCACTCTTCGGCATCTTGGGTGATTTAAAATGGTGCCTCCCGCGCTTTTTCTTCTTCCCCAATGTAATAAAATGGCGCCTCCCACGCTTTTCCTTCTTCCCCAATGGAATAAAATGGCGCCTCCCGCGCTTTTCCTTCTTCCCCTTGCTGCCACGCTGCTCCTAGCATTCTACAGGGTAATGGCGGCAACCCGCGGCTTCGGCGCGTCTCACTTTTCCTTCCCCGCGTTCTATCCTCTCCACACTGCCCTGTTCTTGAGCACCGACCGCACCCTGTGCGCTCCACCCTCTCTCTCTCTCTTTTCCTCCCGACGACGCTGCACGGCCCCTTTGCAGAGCCACTCGATCGAGCCCAAGCACGCCGCAGTCCGAAAGGGTCAGCGCACTACCTGCTACCAGCACGACTTGCTGGAACACCTTGACTGGGGAGCCAGGCCCACCTCTCCACAGCCTCCCCTGCAACTCTCCGATGGATCCCTGGGCGGTTGCCCGCGGTCGACGCCCGCCGTTCTGACTTCGACCTCCAAGAAGCTTCTCTTCAGGGAAAAGATCCCCGTGAGGTGATGCAGTACTGCAGGTGAGTTCAAACCTGCCCGTCGCCAGTGTAGTATCTGAGAATCAATAATACTCAGACTGCAGGAGAACAATAAAACAGGTATTTACTGAACAGAGAGTAATTCAAGACTGAAATACAGAAGCCTGCTATGGCTTTATATACAGGGGTGGTCACTGCCGGTACTGCAGTATAGAATCAGTTCTTCTCTTAAAGGCACATACACAACAAGGTCTAGAAGCTTCTTATAAAGTTCATATTGAATGCTAAGCGAGGTTAGGTCCTGACGAAATATTAAACCGTAACCGAGGTTAGGTCTTGAAGAAATGGCAAATCCTGTCGGAATTGGCCAAGTTTTTTTGTTAGAAAATTTAAACGATTGCTTTGTTAGGGGAAATAATCCTAACCCTGTACCTCCACAAAACCAAGTGATAATTTTTGAAATAGAAGGCTTTGATGCCGAAGGAGCCGTTAGAACTCATGACATGATTAATGTTGATCCCCAGAACCAGGGGATACAGAATATCCTGTGGGATAATCAAATAAATACTCCAAATCCAATAAATTCCTTAATGATAAGGTGCACACCAGCACAATTGGGAGGCCGAATGAACAGTGCCCAACAAGGTGGTGGCAACCATGGCTGAATAGCAGGACCTGGAGCAGCCTATGCTCCTGGGGACCATGGATTCTGGTTAAGGTGGCAAACTCATGATCAAATAAATGACAATTTTCGAGATTCCTAATTCTTTATATCCAAAAGAATTACTGTCTGTACCCTTTACGGTATGTTTTAAAGAAAGCAGACTTTATTGAACCCATACTGTGGGAAGGTATTCTCCATTCGAGAATGGAGAAAAAGAAGTGTCAGGTGATTCATATAAACGGGCACACCACTGGAACAGTACACTCAAAAGGAAACAGCCTTACAGATGAACAAGCAAAAACGTTCGGTCTGCATGACACCCCCTCGAGAGGGGCCTGCCAATGTTAGTGTAATCACTAGGGTAGAACGGGCAGCTAATCAGGATGAGGAAAGGATTCAGCTATTAGACCCAATAACAGAGAATCCACCAGAATGTCTACCAAAGTACTTTTACTCGGAAACCCCTACGGGTATTGTGCTAGTTAAGTTGCCCAAAGGAAACCGAGAAGTACCCCCGAGCCACAAACGAGAACAGCTTGTAAAAGAAGCTCACAAGGGCATAAGTCAATCACATTGTAGTGCCAGAATAACATTCTGCAAATTGACCCCCTTATATTGGTGGCCAGGCATGCTTAAAGCCTGTGAAACATAGGTGGCAAATTGTGAACCATGCTATTCGACTAATAAGTCATCACTAAATTAAGCCACCACCATTGGCTCCTGTGGAGGCTGATGAGCAAATGGGAAAATTCTTTATTGACTTTATTTGACCACTTCCCCCATTTTTGGGATATAGACATGTTCTCGTAAACTGTTTCCGAAAACGCACTCGCCAGGGCTATTTCTGATATAATTACTGTAGCTGGTGTACCCAAAATCTTGCACTCCGTTAAAGGCAGAGCCTTTGTCTGTAAGGTCTTAAAAGACTAATGCAAACAAAGGGGGATTGGGTTAGAGCACAGCACGCCACGTCATCCGCAATCAGCGGGGCTGGTGGACTGTAAAAAATCAGGAAGTAATAAAGTTATTGGTCAAACTGTTGAGAATCAGGGAAATAAGTGGACCACCAGCATTCCGGAAGTACAGCTATCACTCAATAATGTGCCCACATCTGCATCAGGGACAGTGTCCCCTAAGAAACTCCATATTATCTGATGTATGGGGTTGAGATGCATACACTACTTGTTATAAATCTCATCATTCATCAAGAAACCACTCGTGAAATAACGCTGGACGGCCAGCTGGTGGCGCCGTCCAAGGAGTATAAATACTTGGGCGTCGGCCCCAGCTTGGCAGGGACATTTTGTAAGACAAGGAACTAGTGAAGTACAACTAGACCTCCATGTTCTGAAACAAGTTGATTAAAGCCTTGCTTTATGCTGAAACCAAGTGCATAGTGAGTTTTATTACGTCAATTTAATCAACTTGATATCGACTCCACGCTTTGGGTGATTCGGGAACAGCCAGCTATGACTCGAACCATAGAAGGGAACTCAGACAAGTAATCGATCCATCATGGAGAAACTACTCAGACCCGCCCGTCTCGACCTGAACCCAAATTCATTTACAGCCGCTAAGGTATGGAAACACTGGTATCGTACCTTTAGCAACTTCCTTGAGGAGTGTTGAGTTATGAATGCTTGCTAATTATGTATCCCATCATGTGTTTGATTATATCGAAGACTGTGTAGACTATGACGCCGCTATCCAAATACTACAGCAGCTATATGTCAAGTCCCCAAATGAAATTTTTGCTCGGCATCTACTGGCCACAACTCGACAACAACCCGGGGAATCACTTGACGAATTCCTTCAGAAGCTTTGCAGGCTCAGCAAGGATTGTAATCTTAAAGATGTTACAGCTGAGCAGTACCAGGAGGAGTTAATTCGTGATTCCTTTATTAATGGGATTGCGTCTCCCTTCATACGTCAGCGTCTGTTGGAGAATAAAACCCTCAAGTTACAGGCTGCCTATGACCAGGCATTTTCTCTGGAGTTAGCAAAGAGGAATGCAGACACCTATCTTTCACCATGTGCACGGGCTGCTGCTATCACTTTTAGTGCCTCTTTCGATAGGCCTCAGGCGGAAGCCCTCACGGATGACAACTCCAACCCGGCTGATGGCAACCCTATCCTAGAAACCTACACTGATGACGACCCCACCCTAGCGGCACCTTGGCAATCTGGAAGGAATTGTTTCTTCTGTGGAGGTGCGTTCCAGTATAGGAAATTTTGTCCTGCTCGTAACGCGACCTGCAATCATTGCAGCAAGAAAGGTCACTTTTCTAAAGTATGCCAGTCAAGAGCTGCTGTTAGTAAGAAAGGCCACTTTTCTAAGGTATACCGGTCGAGAGCTCCTGTTAGTTTTGCAGTTACTATCTATAAAACTGCTCCTCCTCCAAGAGCCACAACTAAGGTTACAGCTGCAATCTATAAAACTGCTCCTCCTCCAAGAGCCACTACTAAGATTACAGCTGCAATCTATAAAACTGCTCCTCCGCCAAGAACCACTACTAAGGTTACAGCTGTCAAGAGTAAAACTGCCCCTCCTCCCATCACAGCTGTTTTTCCCCAAAGTCTGCCCCATGCAGCCACGAAGGTTTTGGTAAATGGACACATTTTGAGTGCACTAATCGACTCATGCAGCTCTGACAGCTTCATTAGTGAGCGGGCTGTCAGTAAGTTAAAGCTGCGTATTTACCCCTCGGATAGGGAAATTGCAATGGCTCTGACGACACTGACCACCAATTCTTCTGGCTTTTGTCTTGTCGACCTTATTCTCAATGGCCGCACTTATTTCTCCACCCGGCTCAGTGCCAACTACAAAGTATTTTCAACTTTTGATTTAAAGAGCACATGTCATCAAGTGCCGCTAAAGGACTCTGACAAGAAGTATACGGCCTTTGAGGCCAATGGTCGGCTTTACCAGTTTTGTCCCCTTCCATTTGGGGTGGCCGTCTTTCAACAGGCAATGGATAGCCTAGTCAAACAGGAGAACTTAACGGACACTTTTCCATATCTGAATAATATCACCATTGCTGGTCATGACCAGAAGGAGCATGATGCCAACCTCCAGAAATTTTGTGACGTTCTCTGTCGTTGCAACTCAACCTTAAATGAGTCCAAATTTGTGAAATCAGTACCATCAGTCAACATCCTTGGCTACTGGGTGTGCAATGATGTCATCAAACCGGATCTGGAGCGACTTCGTCCACTTCAGGAGCTCCCTCCCCCTACGAATCTCAGCTCTCTTCGTCGGGCACTCGGCATGTTCGCCTATTATGCGAAATGGATACCCCATTTCTCTGACAAGATCCAGCCCCTGCTTCACGCAAAGTCATTTCCATTAGAGGCAACGGCTATTTCAGCTTTCAACCTCCTCAAGCGACAACTGGAAAAAGCCATGCTTCGTTCAATTGATGAAAATCTTCCTTTTGTGGTCGAGTGCGAGGCATCGGATGTGGCGATCTCTGCTACCTTGAATCAAGGTGGTCGACCTGTTGCATTTCTGCCCAGAACTTTGCAGGGTAGCGAGCTCCATTATCCTCCTGTCGAGAAGGAGGCTACGGCCATCATCAAAGTGGTACGTAAATGGAGTCATTTTCTCGCTCGTCGCCATTTCACACTTATAACCGATCAGCGCTCCATGGCCTTTATGCTGGATAACTGGAAATGCACTAAGATCAAGAATAACAAAATACAACTCTGGAGGATGGAATTGGCCACCTTTGGATACACCATACATTATTGACCTGGCAAAGAGAATGTGGCCCTGGATACCCTCACGCGGGCATTCCGCTCTTCTATGTCCACTTCGACTCTGGCGGATCTTCATACTGACTTATGCCATCCTGGCGTTACCCGTATGTTGCACTTTGTGTGATCTAAAAATCTCCCATTTTCTACGGAAGATGTGAAAAGAACGTGCTCCTCCTGTAGAATTTGTGCGGAATTAAAACCGCAATTCTTCCATCCATCGGATGGCTCGCTCATACACGCTATGCAGCCTATGCAGCGACTCAGCATTGACTTTAAAGGGCCATTGCCCTCCTCAACGGGAAACACCTACTTACTGACTATGGTGGATGAATATTCATGCTTTCCCTTTGCTTTCCCCTGTCCCAACATGTTTACTTCCACAGTGATCAAATGCCTTGATCAAGCCTTTTCCCTTTGTGGTACAGCCAATTTCATCCACTCTGATCGGGGTCCCTCCTTCATGTCAAGCGAACTCAAAAGTTATCTCTCCCAACGGGGAATCGCCTCAAGTAAAATGACACCATACCATCCCATCGGTAACGGACAGGTTGAGAGATACAACGCTATCATTTGGAACGCTGTGCGTCTTGCGCTGAGGTCACGCAACCTACCAGACCAGCAGTGAGAATCTATGCTCCCTGATGTGTTGCATTCCATCAGTTCTCTCCTTTCTACATCTACCAATGTCACACCTCACAAGTGATTCTTCAGCTTCCAGTGTCGCTCCACCCATGGGACGTCTATACCATCATGGTTGGCAGCTCCTGGCCCCGTGTTGCTCCGTCCGATCACCTAAAACCGATCCTCTCATCGACGAGGTAGAACTAATGGACGTCAACCCCACGTACGCGCACGTGCGATACCCGGATGGCCGGGAGACCACCGTTTTGCTCCAGGACCTGGCTCCCTGTCTGGCCTGTTCCACGGACCCAACCGATAGAGGGACCCATGAGGTTGATGCCGACACTCTGCGCTCCCCGAAGATGACGCCCTACCTGGGGCATCAAGTGATCTGCCAGCTGCCCCACCGGATCCACTCGGGGAGCCGAGCGCTCCCCGTGGGATGGCCACCCAAGGCCAGGACGCCGGTCAATACCCAGCTATCCAACAGGATGAACCAGCTCTGTGCCTGTGGGGACCCGCACCCGGAGTCACGATCTCCCCAGCCTCCCTCGGGTCGATCAGAGCAACACGGGCCCTGTCGATCCACCGGTACAGATCAAGCGGCCCAGGGACCAAGACACAGTCCAGGGAGACATGCCTTCTAGCCATAAACAAAAATCTAAAAGACTGCAGCTATTCGTGGTCCGCCTGATCCGCTAAGAGAAAGTCATTGGACTTCAAAATCTTTTAGGCAGGAAGAATGTTATAAATCTCATCATCAAGAAACTACTCGTGAAATAACGCTGGACGGCCAGCTGGTGGCGCCATTCAAGGAGTATAAATACTCGGGCGTCGGCCCCAGCTTTCCAGGGACATTTTGTAAGACAAGGAACTAGTGAAGTACAACTAGACCTCCATGTTCTGAAACAAGTTGATTAAAGCCTTGCTTTATGCTCAAACCAAGTGCGTAGTGAGTTTTATTACGTCACTGCTTACCCATAGTTCTTTTATTGCCTCTACACACTCTGAGTCCTTGACCCGACAGCGACAGTTAGATAAAAAAAGAAGTAACAAAGGAGATTCATCGAATTGATCAGAGGATAAGGGAAACAAATAGGCAGAAAAAATTGACAAATAAAGTATGGCAACCCATAGCAGGAGATGGGTACAGGAAAAGAAGTTCGAGCAGAAACCTGGTTTAAGACTGAAGTGGAAAAATCCTGTTCAAATACAGTCTGTTATTAACGAAAGAACAGTTCAAATACATATTAACCAGCTGAATGGCAAGTATATTTAAAAAAATGTCTCCATAGACAATATCAAAAGATGTCCTGAAGGATACCGAAAATGAGGAACAATACAAGGTGCAGTCGTATACTTGTCTTTAAAGACCCAGCTTGGAATTCGATACAGGAAATGGATGCGATCGAATTACTGACGGTGGGAAGTCAGAAGATGTCATCGGCTCTTCTACATGTTGCTTGGCAACGCATCAGGAATTGGATTTGCGAAAAGCAACAACCGAAACAAGGAAAAATCAACGAGTTACTTCAGTGAAGGAGGAAGACACTGCGGATAATAAAAGGAAGCAACTAAGTGCATCGCAAGGCCTTTACCACAACACGCATCGGTACACACACCGGATTGAAGGAACAGCGTGTAAAGCTTCAACTAGATTCCACTGACGCTTTCTTGACTCGTATGAATAACACATCTCTATGGAACGTACATCTACCGATTGGACATTCTAAGGACATTGTTGTTTCGCTCATAGCATGACTATGTACTTATCATCATTTTAAATTGTGCACAATTTAAAATAAGACAAAACATTGTCCTAGGATGACTTAAAAGGAATTTTCATGTAGCACATCTCGTGAACTTAATATGCTATTGTAACCTCATGAGGATCATTGACTGAACTCTGCCCTGATGTTATTAGCTCCTCTATTGGTCAAGGAGGGGGTGTGAGGGAATACGCCATATTTCAGAAAGATACACCATAATATGAACAGAATACTGATATTATTAATCCATGATATACTGGGTTTAAAAACAGAGAACAGGCTTCTGAGATAAAGATCAGTTGATAACAAAGTTGTAAACAAGCTTTGAAATGGGAATTAGTTAAAAATTCTAAAACAATGAAAAATTGAAGCAAACCATTGGCGCTTCCGAAAGGTCTAGAGTTTGGAGGTAACACAATGAGAAGACCCAGTTTAAAGTGTTAAGAGCTAACACGTAAAATAGAAACACAAACATTAAAAGAGGCATGTGCCTTTGAAAACATGACATCAAGTAAAAGAAACACCTGCTGGTCAAATAGTTTTTATGTTAAACTTGGAAGACAGGATTAAATATGCAACCAATTGAGATAGCTAGAAATGCATGAAACACTCTGGTCAAAGTGTCTTTAATATAGACATAGTAAATATGATACCAACAAGGAGACTTTGAAGATATAACTTCAATAGATGCACCAAGCAATTACATTGTGTTTGTATTAAATTTGGAGCAGCATGGAGTCACAATGTCTGCTAAAAACCAGTAAAGCCAATATTAAGAATTGAATGAAGAATCTTCGATAAGAATGGCATCAAACAGAAAGCATTGCTGTCATTGTTTTTATGATGGTTTTTGGAACACCTAAAGGTAGAGAAATAATTACGCATGCAATAGTTGAATTGACAGTAAGAATAGAAAGCATTCAAAAGAGATACCAATAAAGACAATTAGCTGACATCAGCAGAGAATATCAAAGAAGAAACCAATGCAAAAAGTGTATAAAACATAGACCTTTTCAACAGAAAGGCAGATCTCGCTGAACGGGCAAAGCGTTTCTCAACTCTTCAGAGACATCTCTGTAAGTCTTTAATTATGAGTCTCGGGAAGTCAAAGTAATTGATTTTGGTGGATATTCTGGATTTAGAAATAAGTAAGAAATAAGAAGTGTAACGAAGTAAAGATTTGAGAATAAGGATCTCTGAAAAATAAGAAATGTAAGTTATCTGTATTTTGAATTGTTAATGTTGTGACTAATTCAACAGCTGTTAACTGAATGTTGGCTCTTAAATAAAACTATATATTTTTAGAATTGTCTCAAAGAGTAATTCTGTATAAACTCGCGAACCCAAATTCTCTACACTCTTTTGTAAGGAGTTGCAAAGTTCTGGGGGGTATTCCGGACCCTCATAATATCCGAAAGGTTACAGTCTAGTTCAACTGTTAAAAGTACTATCTGGAGGACGTAACATCTTCAGTCATTCCTTTCCTTTAGGCAGAGATAGCCTGAACCGTTAGACCCATGTAAGCGTCTTATGGAATTCGGCTATCCCTAATAAAGTTGAGGATGAATGTCTGGGGAATACGCCTAATCTGGGATTGCCCAAAAGGGCTAGGACTGTAATTATCCCTTCATACTTTTGCTAATCTCTTCCTTTTTACATATATATAGAAGCTTTTACAATCGGTTTTTATGTCTCTTGATAGTTTACTCTAATATTCTCTTTTTCTTTATCAGTTTATTGGTCATCATTTGCTTAATTCTAAAATCCTCCCAATCCTCAGGTTTACTACTCTTTTTGGTAACATTATAAGCCTCTTCCTTTAATCTAATACAATCTTTAACTTCTCTTGTTAGCCACAGTTGGACTACTAATCCCGTGCGGGTTTTATTCCTAGGGGAATGCATATTGATTGCGAATTATGAATTCATTCTTTAAATGTTTGCCATTGCTTATCTACCATCATATCTTTTAGTCTAGTTTCCCAATCTACCTTAGCCAACTCACCCCTCATACCGACGTAGTTTGCTTTGTTCATTTTTAAACCCTAGTTTTGTACTTAACTCAATCACTCTCAAACTCAATATACAATTCTATGATCACTCTTCTCCAGAGGTTCCTTTACTACATGATTATTAATTAACCCTTTCTCATTGCACAATACTAGATCTAAAATAACATGTTCTCTAGTTGGTTCTTCGACATACTGATCTAGAAAACTCCCTTGAATGCTTTCCATGAAATCGTCCACCACACTATTACTGCAAATTTGGTTTGCCTAGCCTATATGAAAATGAAAGTCCCCCATGATTACTGGATTACCCTTGATTTTCTGAGCTAAGTTCCTTTTTCTTGACTGTCTTTATCCCAATGTTTATTATCAGGGCTACACCCCCTCCGCCCACCTTTTTCCATTTTGCCGATCTCTTCTAAAGGTCAAGTATCCTGGACTATTTAGTTCCCAACGTTTGTCACTCTGCAACCATAATGGCTATTAGATCAAATTCATTTATTTCTATCTGTGCTATTAATTCATCTATTTTGATGCAAATGCTTCGTGCATTCAGATATAGTGCCTTTAGCTTTAACTTTCTTTCTATTTTTCCCTGATGTCACCTTATTCTCTAATGCCCTATTACCTTTGTTAAGCTCTCTGTCCCTTCCTGAGCCACTCTACTTATTTTTACCCAAATCTTTATGCTGCTCTCCAGCCTTGACATTTCACTTACTGCTTTTGTATTTACCCTTTCCTGAATCCTCCCATTTCATTTACAGGTTTATCACTAATAAGATAAATGTGGGGGCAGGGCATCTGCTCTAAAGCCTCCACCAATGCCTCTCTGATCTAACCTCCCAGGTGAACAAGGATGACCCAGCTTTGACTCTTCCTCTAATTTGCTTTACCCCACTGTGAAGAAGCAACTGACCTCCACATGATGGTTCCCCACAGCAATGTGGCTGACTTTAAGTCCTCAGCATTGTGAAGGATTTTAGATCTAAACTCCCGATTCACCACTCTGTCGGTGCTCCATCATATTCTAATAATGTAATTTCACAAACTGCTGCAAATTTTATGAAAATAGCAATTATGGGGAATACTGTACATCAAATTTTAAAATGTATGCATTAGTTTCACAATTGCAGGAGAAAGGTGACCAACACAGTTCTCATACTGTTTCTGCATCTCAGATAATTACCTCATTTAATGATTAATAAATATTTTCTTTCCCACATTGGAATATGGCCCATCTGCTAATTGGAATCATGGGGTGCAGAATTTGCACAGTCTTAATTAAAATTAAACTGAGTTCATTCTGAGCATTAATCTACTGGCCTTAGTTCAAGAAAAGCTAAAAAAAAAGCTGTATACTTTTGTATATAGAAATATGCACTCCTGGGTATTAAACAAGTTTTATGAATTGAAATGATTCAGAAAGAGTTAATTGTTAAAAGACCACAGCAGTATATTATGCAGAGACCCCTGTAGAATGTGACGGATTATTAGACAGATTTTTGACTGCTCCCACTGGGATTAGGATTTAAACTCGTCAGCAATTACCAGAGGAATTGAGAAACAGCTGCTCTGACTAACAGCATGTTGACTGTGCCAGTGGAGTCACTCTTATCATTTGCATATTAGCAGGCATCTGTCTTATATTGCCACTTACAAAATAATCTGTTGCTGTTTTTATAAATGTCAATGATTTCACATTTATAAAGATGTCAATAGACTTTATTTCGCAATAGAAACATAGAAACATAGAAGATAGGAGCAGGAGTAGGCCATTCGGCCCCTCGAGCCTGTTCCGCCATTTAATGAGATCATGGCTGATCATCCAAATTCAGTACCCTGTCCCTGCCTTCTCCCATATCCCTTGATCCCTTTAGCCTTAAGAAATATATCTAACTCCTTCTTGAATATATTTAATGAATTGGCCTCAACTGCCTTCTGTGGTAGAGAATTCCACAGGTTCACCAATCTCTGGGTGAAGAAATTCCTCCTCATTTCAGTCCTAAATGGCTTACCCCTTATCCTTAGACTGTGACCCCTGGTTCTGGACTCCCCGGCCATCGGGAACATCCTTCCTGCATCTAGTCTGTCTAGTCCTGTTAGAATGTTATAAGTTTCAATGAGGTCCCCTCTCATTCTTCTAAACTCTAGCGAATATAAGCCTAATCGACCCAATCTCTCCTCATACGTCATTCCTGCCATCCCAGGTATCAGTCTGGTGAATTTTCGCTGCACTCTCTCCATCGCAAGACCATCCTTCCTCAGATAAGGTGATCAAAACTGCACATAATATTCAAGGTTTGGTCTCACCAAGGTCCTGTACAACTGCAGCAAGACATCCTTGTTCCTGTACTCAAATCCTCTCGCTATGAAGGCCAACATACCATTTGCCTTCTTAACCGCCTGCTGCACCTGCATGCTTACATTCAGCGACTGGTGCACAAGAACACCCAGGTCTCGTTGCACTTCCCCTTTTCCCAATCTATTGCCGTTCAGATAATAATCTGTCTTCCTGTTTTTACCACCGAAGTGGATAACCTCGCATTTATCCACATTATACTGCATTTGCCATGCATCTGCCCAATCACCCAACCTGTCCAAATCATACTGGAATTTCTCTGCATCCTCCTCACAGCACACACGCCCACCCAGCTTTGTGTCATCTGCAAACTTGGAGAAATTACATCTAGTTCCCTCATCTAGATTATTAATATATATTGTGAATAGCTGGGGTCCTAGCACCAATCCCTGCGGTACCCCACTAGTCACTGCCTGCCACTTGGAAAAAGACCCGTTTATTCCAACTCTTTGCTTCCTGTCTGCCAACCAGTTCTCTATCCAAGACAGTACCTTACCCCCAATCCCATGTGTTTTAACTTTGCACGCTAATCTCTTATGCGGGACCTTATTGAAAACCTTCTGAAAGTCCAAATATACCACATCCACTGGTTCTCCCTTATCTATTCTACCAGTTACATCCTCAAAAACTCCAGCAGATTAGATTTATCGGCCTTCAATCCCGTCAATTTCCCTAACACCATTTCCCTACAAATATTGATTTCATTCAGTTCCTCCCTCTCATTAGACCCTATGTTCCCTGACATCTCTGGGATATTATTTGTGTCCTCCTTTGTGAAGACAGAACCAAAGTACATATTTAATTGGTCTGCCATTTCTTTGATCCCCATTATAAATTCCCCTGATTCTGACTGCAAGGAACCTATGCTTGACTTCACCAATCTTTTTCTCTTCACATATCTATGGAAGCTTTTACAGTCAGTTTTTATGTTCTCTGCAAGCTTACTCTCATCATCTATTTTCCCCCTCTTAATTAATCTCTTTGTCCTCCTTTGCTGAATCCTAAACTGCTCCCAATCCTCAGGTTTTCTGCTTTTTCTGGCCAAATTATATGTCCTCTCCTTGGGTCTTATGCTAGCCCTAATTTCCCTTGTTAACCACGGTTGAGTCAACTTTTTGTTTTATTTTTATGCCAAACAGGGATGAACAAATTCTATAGTTCATCCATGCGATCTTCAAATGTTTGCCATTGCCTATCCACCGTCAACCCTTTAAGTAATGTTCCCCAATCCATCCTAGCCAACTCGTGCCTCATACCATCGTAGTTTTCTTTATTTAAATTCAGGACACTAGTCTCTGAGTCAACTACTTCACTTTCCATTTAAATGAAGAATTCTATCATATTATGATCGCTCCTCCCCAAGGGGCCTCGCACAACAAGATTGCTAATTAATCCTTTCTCATTACATAATACCCAATCTAAGATGGCCTGATCTCTAGTTGTTTCCTCGACATATTGGTCAACAATGACATCTCAATGTTATCACTTGTCAGATTAGAGCAAAATTGGTCCAAGATACCAAGGTTATTGAAGGTATCAGCAGGTAATTGATGATTTATGGACATATGAATGATTTTGATACATCAATTCCAACAATATTGGAATTAGAAATAAATGATTAAGATAGGCATCCACATTCTTGAAGGGAAGGGCAATGTTTTAATGCATTATTATTTGAATTATATAGTAATCGTTACTTTGCTTCTTTTCAATATTGATTTGTGTAGTGTATGTAACCTGTACCACCTTAAGAGGATACCTTAAGGTGATGGACTACTTTTTGATGGCTCCTGTACATTGTAGTACCGGTGGTGACCACACCGGTATATAAACCCTGTGGAGCAAAGTGTATTCCAGTTCAGCCCTGACCCTCAGTTACTAAAGACCTGTTTAAGTATTTCTGTAGTCTGTGTCCAGTTATTCAGCATAACTACATTTGAAAGCACAGACTCAACAGTGGCGACGAGTCTGATCTTACCTAGCGGCAGTTGCATCAAAGGAAGCTTCGCCTCTGAAACGGGCGTCGAACAAGGAATCCACCCTCAACATCCTGCTGGGCACTGCATAGCACGGGAGGCAATCGGGAACCCGGGTTGGGTTCTGGCCACGAAGTATAACATCAGTGAACATCCGTTCGATGACAGCGGCGGGTAAGCCCGATCGAGCGGCACGGGGGGGAAGTCGGCCGAGTTGTCAGTAAGAGAAGGGGAGGGAAACGACGAAAAGGGCGGAGAACACGACCGCAGCCGGTGTCAGGGGCCGGACTGCAATCGGGGCAGAGACGCGCAGCAGCCAGAAAAGCGTTTATGTCCACAAGGACCGCGGGAGCGGCGGGGAACAAGAGCAGCAGCATCGGGGAAAATAAAGGACCGCTGGGAGGCGAGAACGGCAACAGCGCAGTAATCGCCATTTTTAGTCGGCGGGGGAAGAAGACAAGCGCGGGAAAAGCCGCCAAGCGCGGGAAGCCGCCATTTTGAAAAATAAAATAAAATAATAATCATAATCCGAAGGAAAGGAAACTCAACAAGGATGCCAAAAACGGGTAACATCACTGCTTTTGATAGCGATGTGGAAGATTGGGCCACTTATGTGGAACGCGTTGAAGTTTACTGTACAGCGAATGAGGTACCGGTGGATAAGAAAGCACTAACCCTATTAAACTCGATGGGTGTGAAGACGTACGGGTTATTAAGGAATCTTGTAACACCAGATAAACCGGTAGGAAAGAGTTTCGCGAATATTGTTACTATCCTGCAAGAGCATTTAAACCCCACGCCGCTGCTGATAGCGGAACGATTTAAATTCTACAAAAGAATTCAACTTAAAAAGGAAAGCAACGCTGAATTCTTAATCGAACTGCGCAAGTTATCAAAGTACTGTCAGTTCGGTACAGGACTAGCAGACGCACTGAGAGATAAGTTTGTGTGTGGGCTCCTAAGGGAAGGAACCCAGAAGCGACTGCTAGAGGAAAAGGATCTTATGCTGGACAAAGCTTTCAGCATTGCAGCATCGCACGAGGCAGCAGCACGAGGCACTGCAGAAATGCAGCAAAGGCCATTGGAATTCAGCACCAATGAAATGGCATTGGGCGCAGTAAAGTGCTATCGTTGCGGAAGGACAACGCATGACCAGAACCAGTGCTGGTTCAAAGATAAAGAATGCAGGCAATGTGGCAAACTTGGTCACATAGCGAGAGTATGCCGGTCAGGAAAGAAGACCAGCAGCAAAAAGTCACCGCAGGAGAAGTACAAAAAAGCACACAAGGTGACAGAGAACAGTTCGGATGAACAGAAGACGGATTCAGACTCCAGCAGTAAGGAACTGGGTTGTCTAAAAATACATAATGTGGGTAACACAGCAGACCACCAAACTATCTGGGTCATGCTTCGGATAGCAGGAGTCCAAGTGAAGATGGAATTGGACACTGGATCGGCATTGACGGTCATGAATAAGCAAGATTACAAAAGGTTATTCTCACACATTCCCCTGAGGGATACGGAGATTGTATTGAAAACATACACGGGGCAAAGAGTATAACCCATCGGAAAGATAAAGGTAAATGTGGTCTACAAGGGTAAAGAAAGTCAGGAAATGGACTTGTATGTGTTACCTGATGGAGGTCCGCCACTACTGGGACGGGAATGGATCCGGAGAATAAATGTGGACTGGCATTCCATACAAGCACTAACTGTAGATTCCTGTAAAGAGGACGACGTCAAACCTAAACGACTGTCCAAAATATTGGACGATGCTAAGGAGGTGTTCCAACAGGGACTGGGAACACTGAAAGGAATTACGGCAAACATCAAGGTTGAAGAACATGCAAACCCAAAATTTTTCAAAGCCAGACCGGTACCTTATGCGATACGACCTGCTGTGGAAGCAGAGCTGGAAGGGCTAGAACGTTCAGGAGTACTGTCAAAGGTGGACTGGAGCAAATGGGCCACACCCATTGTTCCCGTCATAAAGCGTCCGTTGAGCAACAAGCCGGGGGAACCTGGGAAGGTTCGCATCTGTGGCGATTTCAAGATCACTGTTAATCCGGTTCTTCACACGGTGCAATATCCGCTTCCGCGGATTGAAGATATCTTCGCTGTCTGGCGGGAAACACTTCACCAAGATAGACCTGGCGCAGGCGTACCTACAGATGGAAGTTGATGAAGCGTCACGCCAGTATCTCACAATCAACACACATAAGGGCTTATATCGGTATAATAGACTGGTTTTTGGAGTGGCATCGGCTCCAGCGATTTGGCAAAGGGCCATGGAGCAGGTATTGCAGGGAATTCCAGGCACACAATGCTACCTGGACGACATTCTGATTACAGGAGATGATGATAAGGAGCACCTCGCGAATTTGGAGCAGGTGCTCACCAGATTGACAGAATATGGACTCAGAGTTAATCGCCAGAAATGTGGGTTCTTTCAAAAGCGAATCTCGTACTGCGGCCACGTCATTGACCAGGAGGGGCTCCATAAGTCACCTGACAAGATCGAAGCTGTTGTGAAAGCTCCCGCTCCGGAAAATGTATCCCAGTTGAGGTCGTTCCTTGGGTTGGTTAACTATTACCACAAGTTTCTTCCAAATTTATCCACGGCGTTACACCCGCTGAACACTCTTTTGCAAATGGGAGTACCATGGAAGGGGAGCGAGGATTGTAAGCAGGCTTTTCAAAAAAGCAAGGCACTGATCACCTCTAAGGAAGTGTTGGCTCACTTTAACCCAACGCTGCCTATTTGCTTAGCTTGTGATGCTTCTCCATATGGTATCGGGGCAGTGCTCTCACATAAGTTGCCAAATGGCTTGGAAAGGCCAGTCGCGTTTGCATCCAGATCATTGACCTCCGCAGAGCGCAACTATGCTCAGATAGATAGGGAGGCTCTCAGCCTCGTGTGGGGAGTTAAGAAATTTAACCATTACCTGCAAGGCCAAAAGTTTACGCTGCTGACAGATCACCAGCTGTTGGTTTCCATTTTTAACCCTAAGAAGGGTGTTCCGGTTATGACGGCGCAGAGGCTTCAGAGATGGTCCCTTTTCCTAGGGGCACATCAATATGATATCGAATTCAAAGGTACAAGGCAACATGGTAATGCTGATGGGCTGTCGCGCCTGCCACTACCTACAGCAGAAGAGGCACCGGCAGTTGACCCTGTCGAGATATTTCACTCGACCACCATCGAATGCTTACCAGTCACCAATGCGAGTATTGAGAGAGAGACCCGAAATGACCCGACACTGTCTCGGGTCTACGATTTGACAGTGAAGGGATGGCCAGCACATGGCGACCCACTGTTACCAACATTCTCAGCCAGACGAGAACAGCTGTCCGTCTGTCAAGGAACATTGATGTATGGAACAAGGGTGATTATTCCTCCTAAATTAAGGGAGAGAGTTCTGAAGGAACTGCATGAAGGTCATCTGGGGGGAGTCAAGATGAAAAGCCTTGCTAGGGCTTATGTGTGGTGGCCAGGTATCGACAAACAAATAGAGGATCTGACTAAAAGCTGCTCAGGGTGCCAAAAAGTTCAAAACGCACCTCCAATTGCACCGCTGCATCCGTGGGAATGGCCTTCAACCCCATGGCAACATGTGCATATCGACTTTGCAGGTCCATTCATGGATTCCATGTTTTTGATAGCGGTAGACGCACATTCTAAATGGCCAGAAGTGATTAAGATGTCGACCACTACCTCTGAAAAGACGATCGCAGTTCTAAGAACCATATTTGCAAGGAATGGGTTGCCGGAACAAATATGTTCAGACAACGGACCACAGTTCGTGTCAGAAGAATTCCAGAAATTCATGAAAAAGAATGGGGTGAAACACTATACATCTGCCCCATATCATCCGGCTACCAATGGGTTGGCCGAGAGATTTGTACAAACGTTCAAAAAGGCGATAAAGGCCATGAGCGAAGACCATATTCCACTACAACACAAGGTGGACAATTTCCTGATGGCATATCGAAACACCACGCATGCAGTGACAAATCAAAGCCCTGCCATAATGTTCTATAACAGGAGGTTGCGGTCCCGGTTGGATTTGTTAAAACCCAATGTGCGAAGGGAAGTCGAAAACAAGCAATTCCAGCACGTAAATAACAAGGCCACTCGGAGTTTCGAAATAGGACAACCAGTGTTGGCCAGGGACTATAGGAATGATAAATGGCAATCCGGAACAATTCGTGCCCGACAAGGACCCTTGATGTACACGGTAGACATTGGAGAGAATGTAATACGACGTCATGCTAACCAACTTGTGGAATCGAGAACAAGGGTCGACCCCATGTCTACGGCAGAGACACCAGTTGAAGAAGTTATTGAGCCTGTAGCATCTACCTCAGACTCGAACGTACATGATGATGTTCAATCCATAGGAGATCAAATGGATGAGTCACCCCAGCAACGAGAACCAGAGACCCCTGAAAGGCGTTATCCGGCCCGGATCAGGAGGCCTCCTCAGAGACTGAATCTTTGAACAGTTTTGTGTGAAAGTTGTATATATGTTATCCATTTAATGTTTAAATTGGGGTGTACACTGTTAAGCTAAAAGGGGAGGAATTGTAGTGTATGTAACCTGTACCACCTTAAGAGGATACCTTAAGGTGATGGACTACTTTTTGATGGCTCCTGTACATTGTAGTACCGGTGGTGACCACACCGGTCTATAAACCCTGTGGAGCAAAGTGTATTCCAGTTCAGCCCGGACCCTCAGTTACTAAAGACCTGTTTAAGTATTTCTGTAGTCTGTGTCCAGTTATTCAGCATAACTACATTTGAAAGCACAGACTCAACAATTTGTACCTTCATTAACCTGTCTGGCTTTCCACTTTCCATTCCATCACCACAAATTTGATGTATTTTTAGACAGTGCAGGCCTTGTAAGTTTACAAGTGACCCAATCTGTTCCCTCTGGAATAAGGCTAATGCAGGAATGTGTGCATGACAAATTAAAGGAGATTCAATCAACCATAAACAGCCTTATTTGAGTTCAGTTTGTGCAAGTAGCTTCCAGTGAGGTTGAACCTCGACCTAACATAGTCAGCAATTATTTTAGTTAAATATAGCTTTAATGTAGCTTGATTAATTAATAATGTTCTTGAGTTTATGCATCTGAGCATGCACAAGGTGAAATAAAGTTCCCTCGGTTGATTGATTGAATAGCAGTGCACCTGATGAATGAAAGGAAAAGAAACATTCTTGAGTATGGTAACCTTGTCAGAGCCTCACTCTCCAGCATGGACTGAGCTGGGATTTGAATTTTGAGCTCATACTGCTGGAAATATGCATTTGTAGACATCAGGAGGGGCGAGGATTGGGTATGGCTGGGAGGTTGCCCTTTTACAAATGTGGGTCTTGCCTTAGATATTCACTCAGATACAGTGATGCTGGTCACTCCTGTAAGTGGTCTGAGGATCATAGATTTAGGAATGTGCCTGTACTGCCCAATATCTAACCGTGGTGTAAGGACAATATCACTGTGATTTGAGCTATGACAAACAACCCTGCTGAATGTTTGGGACCAGGGACCTCCCAACATAGTTGGTGTGAACTGCATATCAATTACTACCGCAGGCTAACAAATTGCTTTGGGGGAAATAACTCCAAGACCTAGCCCATTAGAAGTTTAACCACCTTTCATCTCAGTGCTTTTATAAAACATGCGTGAATACACTTTGTTTTAAATGGTTAGCATTTAAGTGTAACCTCTTTCCAAATCCCTTCTGTGGAAATAATGTTCAAAAACTCCCAAAGCGTGACACCTCTGCAGTTGAATAGGCTGACATAGGTCAGTGTCAAGGGCCACAATTGAATGATAGTACGCGAGGTGAGGTACAAGTGTGTGCCCAACACCCAGGAAACCACATCACCACAAGGAGAGGGAGGTAGAGGGAAAAAATGATCTGGAGAATTGGCAAGAAACCCTAGAACCAGTAGCGTCGGAGTGTCATTCCAATCCAGATAATTGATGTGAGCAAATCCTATTTAGAAGGATAAACTTCATGATATATTGTGTTCTGTTCAGGTTGACTTTTGTCTTTGACTGTTCAAAGTGAAGTATCCATTTTGCCTACCTTTATCAAAAATAGAAGAATTAGAATTCAGCATATTAGCCCTGCAGCTTGTCCCTTCACTGTCCAATAACTCAGCAGAGTGATTGTACTTTCAGTATCCTGTATGCAATTAAATAGAAAGCTTACTTTTTGATTCATTTTTGTCAAAGCTTGATGGCGTCACCTATTTATTTATGTCACATTTTCATCCTGTCCCAGTGAAATTTTGTAGGTTTTTATAGGACCTCAGAAAACGCCAAATAGATCATGAAAATCCTATTATTTGTTCACCACATATTTAATTTTATTCATAAATTGAAATGAATTAAAACATCTGTTACACTGATAGCAGCCAAGAAAATTAGTAGCTTATCAGTTGCACTAATAGGGAGCCTGCCATATGAAAGGAGAGGAAACTTCGGGAGAAGCACTTGCAGTGTCCAATAGTCCCCCTCATCCTTTGTACAGCTTGAATTTTACAACTGATCTTTCTTGCATGCTGGATCTCCATTTAAAGATTTTTCCATCACTGACCAGTGACTATCACCTCAGGAGAGAGACTGCACTCCACTGATGAAAACTATTAGGGAGCATCGTAGTCTCAACTTAAGGATTTTGTTGCCACTTTCAAACCTATAATTAATTTTGAGAATGCTCTGCTGTGATTTGCTCTTGGGTAACATAAAGCACAACAAAAGTCAGCTGATAGATTTACAAGTGGCTAAAATGATCATTGCTAAATTCAAAGGGGTAGATTCTGGCCCTCTGATTTTAACCCCCAGCAGGAATAGTGCATGGGAGGGGTTAAAATTGAAAAATTCTACCTCCTGGCTTCAAGCCGCCACCTTCCCGGCCACAAACTCTGTTCCTTAGCCATTGACTCCATCCCTCTCCCTGGCAACTATCTGAGGCTGAACCAGACTGTTTGCAACCTTGGTGTCTTATTTGACACCGAGATGAGCTTCCGACCACACATCCGCGCCATCACTAAGACCACCTACTTCCACCTCTGTCACATCACCCAGCATGGTGGCATAGTGGTTAGCACTGTTGCCTCACAGCGCCAGGGACCCGGGTTCGAATCCGGCCTCGGGCGACTGTCTGTGTGGAGTTTGCACATTCTCCCCGTGTTTGCGTGGGTTTTCTCCGGGTGCTCCGGTTTCCTCCCACAGTCCAAAGATGTGCAGGTTAGGTTGATTGGCTATGATAAATTGACCCTTAGCGTTAGGGGGATTAAATACGTGGGGTTACAGGATAGGGTGGGATATGTGTTGGTGTAGGGGTTACGGGGATCGGGTGGGATATGTGTCGGTGCAGGCTCGATGGGCCGAAATGGCCTCTATCTGCACTGTGGGGTTTCTGTGATTCTGTGAACTCTATGCCTGCCACAACTCATCTGCTGCTGAAACCCTCATCCATGCTTTTGTTACCTCTAGACTTGACTATTCCAACGCACTCCTGGCCGGCCTCCCATCTTCCACCCTTCATAAACTTAAGCTCATCCAAAACTCTGCTGCCCGTATCCTAATTTGCACCAAGTCCCGCTCACCCATCACCCCTGCTCGCTGACGTACATTGGCTAACAGTTAAACAATGCCTCAATTTTAAAATTCTCACCCTTGCTTTCAAATCCCTCCATGGCCTCATCCCTCCCTAATAATAATAATAATAATCAACTTTATTGTCATTGTTAGTGCACAAGTGCAGTACAACGAAATGTAGGCTTGCGGCTCCCGAGAGTGTACATTTAGATTAAGACATTTAAACATTCAACATACATTTGGCTTGTAATACATTAACATAAACATAACCATAATAAAGTGCATTGGCAGATGTGCAGGCTTTAGAGTTTATTTGTGGAGTTCAGTAGGATGACAGCCCTGGGAAAGAAGCTGTTCCTAAATCTGGTCGTACGGGTGCGAATGCATCTGTAGCGTCTCCCAGATGGCAGGAGGGTGAACAGACTGTGGCTGGGGTGGGTAGGGTCTTTGATGATGGTCCGTGACCTCCGTAAACAGCGTTTCTGGTATATGTGCTCTATGGTCGGTAGCCGGGTGCCGGTAATGCATTAGGCAGTTTTGACTACCTGCTGCAGGGCTTTCCGGTCATAGTAGCTACAGCTGCCATACCATACTGTGATACAGTTCGTCAGGATGCTCTCTATTGTGCAGCGGTAAAAGTTAGAGAGGATCAGGGGTGACAGGTTACATCCCTTCAGCCTCCTTAGGAAATATAGGCGCTGTTGGGCCTTCTTCACCAGAGAGGAGGTATTGAGGGACCAGGAGAGGTCTTCCGTGATGTGGACTCCGAGGAACTTAAAGCTGTCCACCCTTTCCATCACAGCCCCATTGATGTGGATGGGGGTGTGACTTCCGCCTTTAGACTTCCTGAAGTCCACAATGATTTCTTTGGTTTTCTTGATGTTAAGAGCCAGGTTGTTATCAGCGCACCACTTCACGAGATGCTGGACCTCCTCCCTGTAGGCTGACTCATCGTTGTTGGTGATCTGGCCTACTACCGTGGTATCATCCGCAAACTTGATGATGGTGTTGGAACCATGAACAGCCACACAGTCGTGGGTGAAGAGGGAGTAGAGGAGGGGGCTCAGCACACATCCTTGTGGGGCCCCCGTGTTCAGGGTCAGGGGGGGGAGGTGTGGTTACCTAATTTGACAGACTGGGGTCTGTTTGTTAGGAAGTCCAGGGTCCAGTTGCAGAGGGAAGTGTTCAGGCCAAGAGTGTGGAGTTTGGTGGCCAGCTTGTTGGGGACGATAGTGTTGAATGCTGAGCTGTAGTCTATGAACAGCATTCTGATGTAGGTCTCTTTACCATCTAAGTGATTCAGTGCAGAGTGTAGAGCAGTTGTGATTGCATCCTCCGTTGATCTGTTTGCACGATAGGCAAACTGGTGTTGGTCAAGAGAGGCGGGAACACTGGCTTTGATGTGAGCCAGGACCAGTCTATCTCTGTAACCTCCTCCAGCCCTCCAACCCTCCGATATATCGGCACTCCTCCAATTCTGGCCTCTTGCGCATCCCCAAATTTCATCGCTCCACCATTGGTGGCTGTGCTTTCAGCTGCCGAGACCATAAGCTCTGGAATTCCCTCCCTAACCCTCTCCGCCTCTCTACCTCTCTTTCCTCCTTTAAGATACTCCTTAAAACCTACCTGTGCCCTAATATCCCCTTATGTGGCTCGGTGTGAAATTTTGTTTGATAACGCTCCAGTGAAGCGCCTTGGTTGGTTTTACTACATTAAAGGTGCTATATAAATACAAGTTGTTGGTGTTTAAATTTTTACTACCCCAAAACAGGCCATCGACGAGGCTTCTGCAAAAGGCAGGTGGGGGCCTAGTTAACATTCAAAGGTCACGACCCATTGACATCATCAGCGCATGCTGTAGAATTAACGGAACGTCAGGGGTGGTCCAGCTGTCTGGCAGCAGATCCAAGGCAGGAGGTGCTGACAGGCTAAGATAAGTATTAAAGATCTGCTCCTTTTAGAACTCCTTTTGATTCCTGGCCAGTGCTGAACTGATCTTACCTGGCCAGAGGTGTGGCTGTACAATTAACCTCACCTTCCCTGTTTTAGGGAGGTAAATAAATCAGCCAGAGTTCCTGCTCCAGATTATTATCAATTGACTTCTGTTTGAAGTGCACGTGAGTAGATTTCAAAGGATGACCAGACTCAGCTGTGATCTCCCCATGATTCAATAACCCAGGATACTCATTGTCCAAACTTATATATAACAAAAGCAACATTTGCAACAGTTGGAATTTTCAAAGGACGTCCCAGTGCAGAGTCTGAGCAGGAGTTTCAAGATATAATTAAAGTTCTACCTCAGTGCTAACTTGAAACCCCCTCCTGGATGCTCCACTGGGACTTTCTTTCAGAACTGCAAGTATTAGCAATGCTGAGAATGGCCACTTGTTTGAGGTATTGGTGGTCAGCATGAAGTGCTGCTTTTAGAATAGTGTCAGTCAGTGGCTCAGTTGGTAGCACCTCTCACCGCGGAGTCAGAAGGTTGTGGGTTCAAGTCCCACGCCAGGAACTTGACCACAAAACTCTAAGCTGACACTCCAGTGCAGTACTGAGGGAGTGCTGCACTGTCAGAGGTGTGGTCTTTCGGATGAGATATTAAACCAAGGCCCTGTCTGCTCTCTCAGGTGGATGTAAAAGATCCCATGGCACTATTTGAAGAAGAGCAGGGGAGTTCTCCCCAGTGTCCCGGCCAATATTTATCCCTCAATTAACATCACTAAAGCAGATTATCTGGTCATTATCACATTGCTGTTTGTGGGAGCTTGCTGTGTGCAATTTGGCTGCTGTGTTTTCTACATTACAACAGTGACTACACTTCAAAAGTACTTCATTGGCTGTAAAGCGTTTGGGACGTCCGGTGCTCGTAAAAGGTGTTTTATAAATGCAAGTCTTTCTTTTTCTTTTAGGAGGGCGATGGAGAAAATCAGAAGGCAAATTGGAGAACAATGGGTTGGCTGTGTGAGGTCTGCCTAGGGGATGGGCGGGAGTATGGCACGTTAACAGGTAATGGCCATAAGGTGAGGTCCCAAGCCCATGTGATTGAACTTAACTGCTCCCACAGGCCCATGGGCTGGTAGACCATCTGGCGAGAGAGTTGATGTGGAAGATTGCAAACAGGGAATTTATGTGGGAACCAGTCCTGGCGAGTTGTAAGGAGCGAAAACAATTCTTCAAAGTTCAAATTTCTCTTAAAAACTTAAAAAGTTACCTGGAATACTTACTGTTAAGTCCGTGAATGATTGAGACACGGACCAGCAGGAGTGAAAACAAACAAGTCTTTACTGGTGGAAGTCAATAGTGAAAACTAAAAAACAGAGGCTCTCTAGCGCCTTTTATACAGGGGTGGTCACTGCCGGTACTGCAGTCTGAGACCAGTTATTCTCTTAAAGGTACATACACAACAATTCCTCCCCTTTTAGATAAACAGTACATAACATTCATTTAACAACTAAATGATAACTAATTACAATCACAATCACGATTGCTAGATACATTGGTTAAGTTTAAACAATTATAAGTTCAGTCTTTGAGGAGGCTTCCTGATTCTGTCTGGGTAACGCCTCTTTGGGGTATCAGGTTCTTCTGGCAATGTTGAGTTGAGATCAATGTCGTTGTTTGGTTCATCTGCTTCCAATATCACCGATTCTGCAGTAGCTGCAATTGGTACGTCGATTTCATTGCCAGGTGTATCAGATCGTGGTGTGGAGTTGACGTTTTCCAGTGACTCTAGAATCTGGTCAGCATGGCATCTTACAATGCTCTCTCCAACGTCCACGGTATACATGAGAGGTCCTTGCCGTGTACAAATCGTTCCTGGCTGCCATTTCTCAGTGCGGTAGTCCCGGGCCAAAACTGGTTGACCTATCTTAAAACTCCTGGTCGGCCTTTCATTCATATTCTGAAACTGCCTATTCTCCACATCTCTTCGGACGTTTGGCTTAACCAAATCCAAGCGGCATCGTAGTCTTCGATTGAAGAACATCATGGCTGGGGTTTGGTTGGTAACCGCATGTGTCGCATTCCGGTAGGCAAACAAGAAGTTGTCCATCTTGTGTTGTAGGGGTATATCTTCATTACACATTGCCTTGATAGCCTTCTTGAATGTTTGGACAAACCTCTCGGCCAATCCATTAGTGGCTGGATGATATGGGGCAGATGTGTAATGCTTAACGCCATTGTTCTTTAAGAACCTCCGGAACTCTTCAGACACAAACTGTGGTCCATTGTCAGAGCAAATCTGTTCAGGCAGCCCATTCCTGGCGAATATGGTTCGCAAAACTGTGATAGTTTTTTCCGTGGTGGTTGAGGACATTTTTATTACCTCTGGCCACTTTGAATGTGCATCCACCGCAATTAAAAACATCGAGTCCATGAAGGGACCAGCAAAATCAATGTGCACCCATTGCCATGGAGATCAGGGCCACTCCCATGGATGCAGAGGAGCTTGTGGTGGGGCGTTTTGGACCTTCTGGCATCCTGCACAGCTCTTGGTCATCTCTTTGATTTCTCTATCGATTCCCGGCCACCACACAAATGCTCTGGCTAAGTTCTTCATTTTTATCCCACCCAGATGACCCTCATGAAGCTCATTGAGTACTCTATCCGTCAACTTAGGTGGAATTACTACTCTGGATCCACACATCAAGGTTCCTCTGCACACTGACAGCTGTTCTCTTCTCGGCGAGAATGCTGGCAGCAGTGGTTCGCCATGTGCTGGCCATCCCTTCACCGTTAAATCATAGACCCGTGATAGTGTCGGGTCATTCCGTGTTTCCTTTTCTATGTTTGCATTCGTCACAGGGAGACATTCGACTATAGTCGAGTGGAATAACTCCATTGTATCCACTGCAAGGTCTTCTTCTTCCACCGTCGGCAACGGTAGGCGTGATAATCCATCAGCATTTCCATGCTGTTTAGTTCCTTTGTACTCAATGTCATATTGGTGTGGCCCTAGGAAAAGGGACCATCTCTGCAGCCGTTGCGCCGTCATTATCGGTACGCCCTTCTGAGGGTTGAAAATGGAGACAAGAGGTTGATGATCGGTTAGTAGAGTAAATTTTTGACCGTGCAGATAGTGATTGAACTTCTTCACCCCCCACACTAGGCTGAGGGCCTCTCTGTCAATCTGGGCGTAGTTACGCTCGGCAGAAGTTAACAAGCGTGACGCAAAAGCTATCGGCCTCTCTAAACCATCAAGGAATTTATGTGACAGTACCGCCCCAATGCCGTAGGGAGACGCATCACACGCCAGCCTGATCGGCAGTGTTGGGTTGTAGTGAGCCAATACTTCCCTTGAAGTGATTAAGTCCTTACTCTTCTGAAAAGCACGCTTACAATCATCGCTCCATTTCCATGCTACCCCCATTCGTAGCAGGGCGATCAGTGGGTGCAAAATTGTTGACAAATTCGGCAAAAACTTATGATAGTAATTCACCAACCTGAGGAATGACCTCAGTTGCGACACATTTTCAGGCGCTGGGGCCTTAACAACCGCTTCAATTTTGTCAGGGGACTTATGTAACCCCTCTTCATCAATCACGTGGCCACAATACGATATCTGTTTCTTAAAAAATTCGCACTTGGGGCGGTTGGCTCACAGCCCATGTTCCCGTAGTCTAGTGAGCACCTGTTCTAGGTTGTTAAGGTGTTCACTGTCATCTTCACCTGTTACAAGGATGTCGTCCAAGTAACACTGAGTCCCCGGAATCCCTTGCAGGACTTGTTCCATCGCTCTTTGCCATATCGCCGGAGCCGATGCTATTCCGAATACCAATCGATGATACTGGTAAAGACCTTTGTGAGTGTTTATCGTGAGATACTTCCTAGAGCACTCTTCAACCTCCATCTGCAAATATGCTTGTGCTAGGTCAATTTTTGTAAAACGCTTCCCTCCAGACAGTGAGGCGAAGATGTCTTCTATCCTTGGAAGAGGATATTGTACTGTGTGAAGGGCAGGGTTCACCGTCACCTTGAAATCCCCACAGATGCGAATCTTCCTTGGCTCTCCGGACTTATTACTTAACGTTTTCTTCATGACAGGAACGATGGGTGTCGCCCACTCGCTCCAGTCGACCTTAGACAACACGCCCGCCTTCTCCAGATTCTCCAGCTCTGCCTCGACGGCTGGACGAATTGCATATGGTACCGGTCTCGCTTTGAAAAACTTGGGAACTGCATTCTCTTCTATTTTTAACAAGGCGGTTACGCCTTTAAGCGTGCCCAGTTCTTGTTGAAATACCTCTTTGGCGTTAGCTAAGATTGTTGACAATCGTCCAGGAGTGACGTCTTCATCTTTTTTACCGTCCACCATCATTGCATGAATGGAATGCCAATCTAAGTTTATCTTCCTGATCCATTCCCATCCCAATAACGGTGGTCCACCATTTGGCAGTATGTAGAGATACAATTTCCGTATTTTCTTGCCATTGTATTCGACAGGCACCCTTATTTTTCCTCTGGGGTATACTTTTTGCCCCGTATACGTCGTCAAGACGATGGATGTCTCTCTCAAGGGTATGTGTGAAAATAGCCGCTCGTAGTCTCGTCGATTCATGACGGTTAGCGCTGATCCTGTATCCAATTCCATTTTAACTTGGGACCCTGTTATCGTGAGGGTGACCCAAATGGTTCGGTGATCCTCTTTTGCGATTACATTGTGAAGTTTGAGACAGCTTAATCTCCTGTTCTCAGATTCACTATCGCTCATCTGGTCTTCGGAACTACTGTCCGTCATCTTTTATACTTTCTTGTACGGTTCCTTAGTAGCCTTTTTGTTGTCGCTGGTCTTCTTCCCAGACCTACAAACTTGTGCAATGTGTCCAATCTTCCCGCATTGTCTGCATATTTTGTCTTTGGACCAGCAGTCCTTCTGGTCATGGTTAGTTCTGCCGCAGCGATAACATTTTGCAAATCCCCGTGTCATTTCGTGGGTGCCGTATTCCTGTGGTTTTTGTTGAATTTCTGCAGCTCCCCTGGCTGCTGCTTCATACAATACTGCCATGCTGAAAGCCTTATCTAGCGTCAGCTCTTTTTCTGAGAGTAACTTCTTCTGTGTTCCTTCACTCAGGAGTCCACAGACAAATTTGTCCCGTAGGGTATCTGCCAGTCCTGCTCCGAACTGGCAGTGCTTTGATAGCTTGCGTAGTTCCGTAAGATACTCAGCATTGCTTTCATCTTTGTGCTGAGTTCTCCTGTGGAATTTAAATCTTTCTGCTATCAACAGCGGTGCAGGGTTTAAGTGCTCCTGTAGAACAGCAACAATTTCGTTAAAAGTCTTCGCCTTCGGTTTGGCTGGAGTAATCAGATCCCACAATAGGCCGTACGTTCTAGCGCCCATTAAGTTTAGCAATATCGATGCCTTTTTCCCCTCCGCTATTTCGTTTGCCTCGAAATATACCTCGACTCTTTCCACATATGTGGTCCAGTCCTCTAATGTATTATCAAAAGCAGTGATACAGCCAGTCTTCGGCATCTTGCAAATCTAAAATGGCGCCTCCCGCGCTTTGCCTTCTTCCCCGATTTAACAAAATGGCACCTCCCGCGCTTTGCCTTCTTCCCCGCTGTTGTTAGCACTGCTTCCCATGGTTTCTTGCGCGTTAAATATTGATTCTTTTTCTTTTATTATTTTCCCCTCGTGGAGCGGACCCTCTGGGACACTTCCCTCCCTCTTCTTAGGTCCGAACGCTGTCCGGCTTCGAAGCACCGGCCGCGCCCTGTGTGCTCCACCCTCTCTCTCTCTCTTTGCTTCCCGACTCGCTGCCCGGCCCCGTTGAAAAGCCACCCGATCGAGCTTCAGCCTGCCACAGCCCAGGAAGGATCAGAGCACTAGCTGCCACCAGCCCGATTAGCTGGGAAACCACAGACCGAGGAACCCAACCTGACTCTGGAAAGTCTCTCCTGCAAGTTTTCAACCCGATGATTGACGGTCGACGGCCGTTTCCCGAGTTTCTTTGGACTCTATTTTTTTTTTCTTTCTTCTGGCTCCGACCTTCAACAACATTGTCTGAGGGGCTGCCGAGTTGCAGGTAAGTTCGTTTCTTATTCGTCACCAGTGTTAAGTCCGTGAATGATTGAGACACGGACCAGCAGGAGTGAAAACAAACAAGTCTTTACTGGTGGAAGTCAATAGTGAAAACTAAAAAACAGAGGCTCTCTAGCGCCTTTTATGCAGGGGTGGTCACTGCCGGTACTGCAGTCTGAGACCAGTTATTCTCTTAAAGGTACATACACATCACTTACCTATACCAACATGGCTGCTGGTTGTTCCACAGTGACACTCAGTGGCCAGAGCCTGCTAGTGCATGCATCGGCAACCTGTCTTTGGTATATCTCAATACATTATACAGCTGCTGTTGTTTAAGCAGACAATGCTATGTGACTTTCAACATTGAAAACCCTTATCACAGCACCGTCTACAGGTCCTGCAGTTAAACATTGACACTTTTATTATGGGTTTCTCATTGAGATAGTATGACTTAGGGCTTTTCAATGCATTTTGAAATGGAATGTTGTAAACCAGTCATCAATTTTAATATATAATAGTTGGGTGGAACAACAATTATCAGGGGTGCTGAGGTCAATTGTAGATCAGCTGGCTCAACACAAAGTAGGCAATAGAAACTGGAACTTTCTTATCGGTTTGTTCAGGTACTCGCTGAATAAATTCAGTGAGCTTTCAGTGGAGTTTGCCACCATCTTTTGTGGTGCTTTTCTTAGCTATTTTGCAGAAAACTGCAAACGGATGATGCAGAGTGGCCATAGGAATGTCGCAACATAGGAACAGGAGTTGGCCATTTAGCTGCTCGAGCCTCTTCTGCCATTCAGTTAGATCATGACTGATCTGTAACTTGAATACATTTAACCGCCTTGATTCTATATCCCTTAACTAACAAAAATCTATTAATCTTAGTCTTGAAATTTTCAATTAACCTAGCCTCTACAGCTTTTTGTGGGAGAGAGTTCCAGATTTCCACTACCATCTATGTGCAACTTTTTAAAAATGGCCATTTTTACATTTCTTCCTTTTTTGCTTGTTGGTCTAAAGATTTTTTTTGACAAGGGTTTAGTGACTGTTATATTAATATTGAGAAAAGTTCCGACAAACTATTTTTGTGGGAATAATCATTGAAAACCACAAAATGTCAATAAATAGAAAGCGTAATTTTGAACTTCTATAGACATTGTTATTACATGCAAAAGCAAAATACTGCGGATGCTGGAAATCTGAAATAAAAACAGAAAATGCTGGAAATACTCAACAGGTCAGGCACCATCTGTGGAGAGAGAAACAGAATTAATGTTTCAGGTCGATGACGAAAGGTCATCTCCGTCTCCGCCCCTGCCTCAGCTCATCTGCTGCTGAATCCCTCATTCGTGCCTTTGTTACCTCTAGACTTCCAACACACTCCTGGCCGGCCTTCCACATTGCACCCTTCGTAAACTTGAAGTCATCCAAAACTCGGCTGCCCGTGTGCTAACTCGCACCAAGTTCCGTTCACCCATTTCCCCTGTGCTCGCTGACCTACATTGGCTCCCGGTTAAGCAACACCTCATTTTAAAAATTCTCCTCTGTGTTTTTATATCCCTCCATGGCCTCGCCCCTCCCTATCTCTGTAATCTCTTCCAGCCCCACAACCCCGCCCCCCCCCGAGATATCTGCTCTCCTATAATTCTGCCCTCTTGTGCATCCCTTATTTTAATCGCTCCACCATTGGTGACCGTGCTTTCAGCTGCCTAGGCCCTAAGCTCTGGAATTCCCTCTCTGCCTCTACCTCTGTTTTCTCCTTTTAAGACACTCCTTAAAGCCTACCCCTTTGACCAAGCATTTCGTCATCTGCCCTAATTTCTCCTTATGTGGTTCAGTGTCAAATGTTTTTGCCTTATAACACTCCTGTGAAGTGACTTGGGATGTTTTACTACGTTAAAGGCGCTATATAAATACAAGTTGTTGTTGTTTCTCTCCCCACAGGTGCTGTCTAACCTGCTGAGTATTTCCAGCATTTTCTGTTATTACATGCAAATCTGTTTAAACACCATGAGCTATATTCCATTTAAACAGGATTGTACCATAATGCTTACATCACTAAACAGCATGATTGCAATTCCTGTTCATTTGCATGCAGTGAATATCCAGACCAGTTGGATATCACGGCTGACATCTCACAAATGAGATGTACTCACATGTGATTAATGTAAATTAAGCTCTGGGTAACTGCAAGCTTTGTTTAACAGACAAAGAAGGAGATGTGACCTTCAATTGATGAAAGAAGTGAAAAGCTTTCTTTAACACCATTTCACTTTGATTTTCCACTGGACCCCTGATCACAAAAGAAAAATGATAATTGAAAGTTTTCCCGTCAAAAAGGATTTAAAAAAATTGCTATCAGGTTATTATAATCCAAACACTTGGAGTTACCAAATGCAACATCAACTGTTGCTTAGTAACCCTATAGTGGTAGCACATACTAACGGAAATGTCAGACTGCCCGCTTTATCACAGAAAAGAAAGAACAACTTGCATTTATATAGCGTCTTTTATGATCTCAGCATGTGCCAAAATGCTTTCACAGCCAATTAAGCACTTTTGAACTGTTGTAAAGTAGGAAATGCAGCAGCCAATTTGCGTGGAGCAAGGTCCCACAAGCAGTAATGGGATGAATGACCAGATAATCTAATACAAAAGCATGACCAGATAATCTAATTTAGTTATGGTGGTTGAGGCATAAATATTGGCAAGGACATCGGAGAGAACTCCCCTGCTATTGTTCGAAATAGCGCAAAGGGATCTTTTATGTCCCTCTGGGAGGGCAGACGGGACCCCGGTTTAATGTCTCATTCAAAAGATGGCACCTCCAACAACACAGCACCCCCTCAGTACTGCACTGAAGTGTCAGCCTAGATTGTATGCTTAAGTTTCTGGCGTGGGACCATGAACCCACAACCTTCTGACTCAGAGGCCAGAGAGCTACCACAGAGCCACAGTAAACATCTCACAAATGAGATGTACTCAGACGTGATTACACGTGTACTGGTGTTCTGGATCTGGATCTTTTATTTTCAGAAAATGTCACCGAGGCCTTTGGAGACACAACATTACCCTGTGCAATAACCATCAGACTCTCTCAGTGTTAACCAATGCTGAATAACTGACTACATGGATTATTTAATGAACAAAGTACCAGGCGCTGCCTCTCAGCTGAAAACAGTACTCAAAGAAAATGTCTCCTTATGTCTAAGTGTTTATTTCAACTGATGAGCAGGTTAATATACTCGGCTGCCACGACCTACAGGCTCAGGCACATAAACAGTGGAAAGGGTTTGATTCAGAAATGTATAGGATAAGGCAAGTGACTGACCAAAATTTTATTTGCATGGCTTAGTTCAAGCTGAACTCTTTAATCTCAATGCTGGTAAGAAAGAACACACATTTATACAATTCTGGCTGAATATCGCAGCAACCTTCAGGCTCAAAAACTCCTCATTGCCGCCTGTCTCAGCTGATTCTGGTCCTGGCTGTGTCTTGTATTTCTATATACACTTACCCCTCATGCAGTGTGAGTGTAACCAGGAAATCCAGGACTGCAGCACAGCTCACTGGCCCAATCTGAGGCACCTGCCCATTGCCAGAGGCACTTTTCACCCATGTTACAAGCCAGGCCATGTTAATGAGCTGAACCCAGAAGTTCATCCGGATTCAGCTGCGTTCCAATCATGTGGATCAGAAATACTCACCTTCCAACAACAACAACTCGCATTTATATAGCAGCACAGGCACGGCGGGCCGAATGGCCTCCTTCTGTGCTGTAAGTTTCTATGAATTTATAGAGCCTTTAACGTAGTAAAATGTCCCAAGGCGCTTCACAGGAGCATTGTCGAACAAACGCCCAAGTGAGAGGGGACTGAGAAATCGGCCCCAGTGAGTGCTGGCTGACTGGCTCGCTGTGTAAGGGGGAGAGAATCACAGTTGAGTATTACTGGTGCTGGAAACACTCATGCTTTGAAAATAGAGCCCATTATTTGTGCCTTCTTCATGAATGGAGATAATACAGTTTACTAATAAGTTTTTGCTGAGGTCAACAGAAAGACCTTCTACAATGATTTCTTTCAGATATTTACTGATACAAATTCTTTATATACGACCATACATAATGGCCCAGAACTTCGGGTTGCCACAGGTGAGTATGCATGGGGTACTCACCCTACATAGGCCCAATGGAAGTGCCAGTTTCCTGCATGCACTGCGCATGCGTGGGAAACCGACACTTCCGTTCCCCTGAACGAAGGGGTTCAGAGTTCAAACACGTGAGCAGGAGAGGCTGCGCGTGCGCATCGAACTTACTTTTTTTTCCAGGTTTTCCCGGGAGGGTAAGTCTCCAGAAGTTAGACATACCCAGAACTTCGGGTCTCCATGGGTGAGTATGCACGGGGTACTCACCCGTAGACCCAATGGAAGTGCCGGTTTCCTGCATGCACTGCGCATGCACGGGAAACCGGCACTTCCGTTCCCCTGAAAGCAGGGGTTAGGAGGTGGAACGCGTGCGCAGGAGAGGCTGCGCGTGCGCATCGAACTTATGGATTTTTTGCAGGTTTTCCCCGGGAGGGTAAGTCTCCAGAAGTTAGACATTTAAAAAGCAGTCGTAAGGCCTGCTTTTTACATGGTAAGTGGTGAATTAATTAAAATTAAAACATTTTTTCCACAGGTTTATTATTTTTAAATACTTTAAAGAAAGGTAAGTTTATTTTTAGCCCCGTTAGAAAATAAAATTACTTTTTTCAAATATTTAAATTATTGTTTAAAATAGTTATTTCATGTTATTTATAGTTTATTTAAAAAATGTGATGCTTTTTAAAAATTTATTTGAAGATTTAGTGATGTTTTGGGGTTCGTAGTATTTATAAGTTTGACAGCACTTCCTGTCAAACTTATGAATGAAGCATTCCCTGCTCCGATTGGCTCCCCATGGCCTACGTGATCCTAGGGGACACATCGAACTAACTGCACCCCTGGGATATGCAAGCACTGCGCGCTGGCAGTTGGAGCAGGCCCAGGATCGGAATTCCACGGGGGCCCACAGCACAACGGCCGGCGCGCTAGGTAAGTGCAGGTTGGGGGCTTACACCCTCGGGAAGCCCCCGACCCGAATTTCTGGACCAATATCTCATTCACACTATTTACAATGTTAGGTGGTCATTCAACAGTATAGAGCAGGCTGCCCCTCAGGAAAAATGGGTGTGGTGTAGTTCTCAGATAACTAAATGCTGACTAGTGTAAACTACATTATTAAATTGAACATAGTAAAAATGTATCCTAAAATAAGGCAATTCAGTCTACACACATCTCAAATCAAAGTCCACGTGTGGTTAATTTTTTGTTCGTAGGTTCTATGGAGGCTATCTGGTCTGACACTCTCTCTCTTCAAAGTTACGTGTGGATTCCCTGATTTGAACAAGGCAGGGAACAAAAGTAAGAATCATTCATCTTTTTAAAACCATGTATCAAAATAATCATGGAGGACCGTTGCTGGCCCCCACTTGGCCCCCTCCCGATTGCCCCATTCTCCCTTCCAATCACCCAACCTCTCTGCCAACCTGAGGGTCTCTAAATAAAATAGGTCAAGGCTGTCATTTGAGGAGTGTGCGCCAAGTGACATGGAGAAGCTGAAATAAGAGAAGTGGGGGTATCACCCTGTTAAAGAGGAGGAAGAGATTTTAGGGTTGTGTATGCAAGTAATTGCTGTTAGGGGAGACGGGTAGCCAAATCCCAAGTTAGTGCCCCCCTTAAGCAGAGTTCATCCTGAAGGGTTAGTTATACAGATGTTACTTTTAGAGGGTGCTGATAGCATGTCCAAGGAAGAAAAGGGAGAGATATGGAGCTGGATTTTCATTGGGCCGTGGAGTCGGGATTGGAGGCGTGTGGGGGATTAAACTCCCGAAATCGGGGGTCCCGACCCCAACCCGCCTCCATGCCAGTTTCAAAAGAGGCGGGTACCCGCCCTGCACTGGGACCCGCCTCCCCGAGGCGGGAAGGGGATTAGTGCCAATTAACTGCCTGTTAACAGGTAGTTAACAGGCAGTTTTTAGCCTAATCCCTATTTTCATTGTTGAAATGTGGGATTCCTGTTGGCTCCAAACCACGCCAAATTAGCGAGGCGGGCCGTCAGGATGAAGGGCTTGGAGGGGTCGAGATGTCCGGTGTTCAGGTGAGTGATGGGTACATGAGTGCAGAGGTAAGTGTGTTTGGTCTGTGTAAAGTGTTTAAAGAAGTTCTACTAACCTTTACTTACCTTTACAGCCTTCCTTCCTTCAGGTCTCGGGAGTCCCTCATCTCACCGGCACAGAAAGCAGAATGTCAAAATCTGCAGCCTCTGCTTTCTGTTCCGAGGCGATCTCTAAATCATCCTGAGAGGAAGGAATTAACCTGGAGTACAGATTGTCAGCAAACAGCTGTGAAACGCTTATATTTCATCTGTCAAAAGGTCTTGACAGATGAAATTTCAATCTGTGACGTCAACTGTTGCCGGGTGGCCCTTAACTCGATGGAGGCAGGACTACAACCCCAAAAGTTGTAGTCCCGCCTCCTACCCGACTCCTCAATGAAAATCCCGCCCATGACGTCTGTTACCTTGTGTGTACTGGTCAGGTCATTGAACATTTTGAGGCATTGATCTGCAGTCCTGGGGGTGAGAGAGTTAAGATTCAGTGCCAGTGCCACCTCCCTCCATATGCACAAGTGACTTTTTTGGTAGGTTTCCTGCCACGGACACTCAGCACCCTGTCTCTCCTGTTTAATAATACACTCAGCAGAGTTCGATCAGCCTCAATGAAACTGGCAGCTTCTTCTCTGCCTCTTTGTCATGCTCTGTTTCCTTCTTTATCTGCCTCTGCCGGGTTCTGGTGTCTTAAACAGTCCTGTCAAATGGCACAGGAACAGTCATGAGGTAATTTAAGTATAAGTTACTTAAAAGGTAGAACATATCTGGCTCCCTAACTGAACTGAAATAGTAGGTTATTGATTTGAACAGTGGGTGGAGGTTGCAGTGGGGTCAAACCTATTACTTTTCCATCTCAACCAGGCCAACTATCTCATCATTTATACCCTGGACAGAGGCTGCATTGAGTGCAGGAATTTAAAAAATTGTTATAAATATCTGTTATAGAAATCAACAAACTCGAATTACATAGAATTTATAGCACAGCAACAGGCCATTTGGCCAAACAGGTCTATGCAGGTGTTTATGCTCCACACAAGCTTCCTCCCACTCTAATGGCCTCTTCCCACCCTGCCACCCTTTGTATCCCTCTATCCCCTTCTCTCCCGTGTATGCACAAGCCTCGCCTGAAATGTATCAATCCTATCTGCTTCAGCCACTTCATGTGGTAGTGAGTACCACAATCTCAGCACTCCCTGTGTAAATAAATTCCTCTTAAACTCCTTATTTGATCTGTTAGTGGCTATCTTATATTTATGCCCCTTTTTCTTTATGTCAGATGTGTTGTGTATGTAATATGTGTGCTACTTTGAACCTATGGACAGGACTGCACTACTTGTTGGGCGTAGTGATACGCAGTACCACTCCTGGCCATAGGGGTATAAATAGTACTGTGGGTACTGATCCCCCTCAGTTCCCGCCTGTGGGCATGAAGTAAAGACCTATGTATAGTCCCTACCTCCAACCAGTAAAGACCTGTTTGAGTTATACGTTTAAGTCTTTGTGTTAATTGTTCAATACAATACACATACTTAACACTGGCGACGAGTCAGGCTCTTACCCTGCGGCAGTTATTCCAGGCGGCTTCGTCCAAAGACAGGAAGTTGAAGAGAGGTTTCAATCCTCAACACCCCACTCAAAACTGAAGGGCAGCAGAAATCCTGACAGCTTCCAGCGACTGGAAGAGACAGGCATTAGGACCCTGAAGCCTCCATCAGCTTGTGAACCGGAGTAAAGACAGGACTGGGGAAGAGAGAGAGGTAGGGCGATAGCGATCGGCAGATAAGGGCCGGGCCGCTTTGAAGTGAGGGGCGCAGCCGGGCCAGCGATCGGGACCAAAGATAAGAGCCGCACTCGGACTGAAAGGCGCGGCGGCTGCAGAAGCTCAAGGTGCGAGAGTCGCGGTGCACAGCGCGGGCTATCGATCGCGGCGAAGATAAGGGCCGCACTCGAGGGCTGAAGGGAGACGGCGTCGGGGGACGGGTGAAGACCGCCAAGCGCGGGAAAACCGCCATTTTGTGGGCGGAGGACGACGGCAAGAGCGGGAAGCCGCCATCTTTGATAACAAGTAAAGAAAAGAAAATCTGAGAAATTGCAAATCTACAATGCCTAAACACGGGAATATTAGCACCTTTGATAGTGACCTCGAAGATTGGGCCATATATGTTGAAAGAGTAAAAAATTATTGTAAGGCCAATAAAATTCGTGACCAAGATAAAGCTCTAACATTATTAAATTTAATGGGTGCGAAGACGTACGGGCAATTGAAACACCTGTTATCACCAGATGAACCGGCGGATAAGACGTTCGATGAGATTGTTACTGTCCTGAAAGATCATCTAAACCCCACGCCGCTGATGCTAGCGGAACGATTTAAATTTTACGACAGAAGGCAGCTACAGCATGAAAGCAATGCTGAATATTTGCTGGAATTGCGTAAATTAGCGAAATATTGCCAGTTTGGAACGGGATTGACAGCTGCATTACGAGACAAATTTGTGTGTGGTTTATTTAAACAGGATACACAAAAGCGACTGCTCGAGGAGAATGAGCTGACGCTTGAGAAGGCGGTCACTATGGCAGCAGCACACGAAGCCGCAGCGAGAGGCACGGCAGTAATGCAGCTACGGTCACCGGAGCTCAGTGCACACAAATTGGGTGTGAGTTCTGGCAAATGTTATCGTTGTGGAAAGACAACGCATGATCAGAACCAGTGTTGGTTTAAAAACCAAGAATGTAGAACTTGTGGTAGGCTTGGACATATAGCTAGAGTATGCAGGTCAGGGAAGAAGACCAGCAACAAGAAGTCACCGCAAGGAAAATACGCAAAGGTACACAAGGTGACCGAACAGGAGTCCGATTCAGACGCTAGCAGTAATGAACTGGCTAGCTTAAGCTGTAATGAACTGGCTAGCTTAAGAGTACTCAACGCTGGTAAGGGTGCAGACCTCCAGACAATTTGGGTCACTCTTCAGATAGAAGGAGTCCAAGTAAAACTGGAATTGGACACTGGATCGGCATTGACGGTCATAAATAAGAAAGATTACGGAAAGTTATTCCAACATATTCCCCTACAGGATACGGGGATTATATTGAAAACATACACGGGGCAAAGAGTGTACCCCATCGGGAAAATAGAGGTTGCAGTGGTCCACAAGGGCGAAGACAGTCAAATAATGGACTTATATGTGATATCTGAAGGAGGTCCTCCACTACTAGGACGGGAGTGGATTAGGAAAATGAATATGGACTGGCATTTCCTACAAACAATAACGAGTGAGAACTCGGTGAAGATAGTCGGCCCAGACTCTGGAACGGATGATGGTAAGCCCAACTCAGGTGCAAAAGACAAAGTTTCAGCACAGAATTCCACTGAGCAACAACAACATAGTTTAACTGTGGATTCTGAGTCTGGCAAGTCTACTGATGTGCCCATTTCTGAGGGACACCGGGCTCGAACTCAACTCCATTTCAAACTACAACAGCAATTAGAACAAATGCTTCGCCGTTTTGAGCAAGAGTTGAATGCAACGAAAGAGTTCTTTGATATAGAGTTGGAGAATCTGGAAAGACAACAGAAGCAGCTGATGGAGAAAATGGAGCAGGAGCACACAAAACGTCTGATGTCAGAGGAGTTAACGGTCAGCCAACTCCTGCATATGCTGAAGGACAGGACTCTGAAATGGGAAAAACTTGAACATGAACTTCAATATTCAAACGAAAGGGGTTCGGAGCTCTCAAAGGTTATTGGAAGAGCTGAGGTGGCAACACAGACTGAGATGACTGCAACAGAGCAGCCCTTGGATGCCAAAAGTACGCTGACTCACGTCAACGTAGAACAACAGACCGCTGAAACAGCTGCTCCGGTAGAGGGATTGCATAGTCCGATCAATCAATCTCCAAAGGAAGTTGAAGTATTAAAATCACAAATGAGGTCACTAGTAAACGACTTGCTGAAAGCCCAGAAAAAGCTGGATGCAGAGGTACACATGAAGAAGTCTCTTCAGGAAAGATGTCTGGATTTGGAACAAGAGCTGGCTAACGTCCAGCTGGGTATGGAGGAAATAGACGACCCTCTCACTGGTCTAGCTCAGGACGACACCGAATATTACGATGTCCTGTCCTGCCCAGCTTGTAACTTCGACTCCCAAAGTGCAGAAATCATGGAGGAGCACCAAAAGTCTACGGAACATCGGGAGAAGCTGGCTCTACGACGGAAACAGGAGGAAGAGAAGGAGGAACTGCGCATGCAGCTGGCAGCTGTGGCAGCTGACAATGGAGCCCAGAGAGTCTCCAAGAAGCAGAAAAGGAAAAGTAAAAACAGAAGATGACCCATCTGAACCATTATCACCTCTACCAGATCACACACGTGGTCCCTCCGAACGGAGCCAATTCAGTTCGGAAGTTCAAACTGTTAAATCCATGGAAGGACTATTGAATGAGTCACTCCAGCAACGTGAACCGACTACACCACAGAGATTGAATCTGTGAACTGTTTTCCGCAGAGACTGAATCTGTGATCTGTTTTTGACATGAAGTTATCTATGTATCTATGTTATTCTGTTATGTAAACCTGAAGTTATATATGTATATATGTTATTACGTTATGTTAAATGGGGAGATGACTGTAAAGCTAGGAAGGGAGGAATGTTGTGTATGTAATATGTGTGCTACTTTGAACCTATGGACAGGACTGCACTACTTGTTGGGCGTAGTGATACGCAGTACCACTCCTGGCCATAGGGGTATAAATAGTACTGTGGGTACTGATCCCCCTCAGTTCCCGCCTGTGGGCATGAAGTAAAGACCTATGTATAGTCCCTACCTCCAACCAGTAAAGACCTGTTTGAGTTATACGTTTAAGTCTTTGTGTTAATTGTTCAATACAATACACATACTTAACAAGATGACCCTTTTAAACACTGCTATTTCAGATATGGTGCAAGTCAATGGCGGTGTCAATGCTCTGACAATGCAGCCTCTACTCAAACACCTGAGGAGCACCCAGTGCTGCCTCAGCCACTGTGGTCATGCCCTATGACTCACCCGCCCATTTTTCCTTTCCATTGACTTAAATGTGGTGGATGTATTGCCCGTTTTATACCATTGACAAAAGTGAAAATTACCCCAGACACTCTGCTCCTGATGTGAAGTCTCACTCGATGGGACCTCGGACTGGAGAATTGGACAAGGAGGCCAGTATTTTTTTTTCGTTCTTGGGATGTAGGCATTGCTGACAAGGCCAGCATTTATTGCCCATCCCTAATTGCCCTTGAGAGGGTAGTGGTGAGCCGCATTCTTGATCTGCTGCAGTCCGTGTGGTGAAGATACTCCCATGGTGCTGTTAGGGAGGGAGTTCCAGGATTTGGACTCAGCGACGATCAAGGAACAGCGATATATTTCCAATTCATGATGGTGTGTAACTTGGAGGAGAACTTGCAGGTGATGATGTTTGCATATGCCTACAGCCCTTGTCCTTCTAGGTGGTAGAGGTCACAGGTATGGGAGGTGCTATCGAAGAAGCCTTAGCGAGTTGCTGCAGTGCATCTTGTAGATTGTACACACTGCAGCCACGGTGCGCTGGTGGTGGAGGGAATGAATGCTTAATGTGGTGGATGGGGTGCCAATCAAGGGGCTGCTTTGTCCTGCTTTGTCCTCAAGTTTCTTAAGTGTTGCTGGAGCTGCACTCATCCAGGCAAGTGAAGAGTATTCCATCACACTCCTGACTTGTGCCTTGTAGATGGTGGAAAGGCTATGGGGAGTCAGGAGGTGAGACACTCGCCACAGAATACCTAGCCTCTGACCTGCTCTTGTTGCCACAGTATTTATGTTGCTGGTCCAGTTAAGTTTCTGGTAATTGGTGACCCCCCAGGATATTGATGATGGGGGATTCGGCGATGGTAATGTCATTGAATGTCAAGGGGAGGTGGTTAGACTCTCGCCTGTTGGAGATAGTCATTGCCTGGCACTTGTGTGGTGCGAATGTTACTTGCCACTTATCAGCCCAAGCCTGAATGTCGTCCAGGTTTTGTGAGCATGAACTGCTTCATTATCTGAGGAGTTATGAATGGAACTGAACACTGTGCAATCATCAGTGAACATCCCCACTTCTGACCTTATGATGGAAGGAAGGTCATTGATGAAGCAGCTGAAGATGGTTGGGCCTAGAACACTGCCCTGAGGAACTCCTGAGATGTCCTGGGGCTGAGATGATTGACCTCCAACAACCACAACCATCTTCCTTTGTGTTAGGTATTGCTCCAGTCAGTGGAGAGTTTTCCCGCCGATTCCCATTGACTTCAATTTTACTAGGGCTCCTTGATGCCACACTCAGTCAAATGCTGCCTTGATGTCACCTCACTCTCACCTCACCTCTGGAATTCAGCTCTTTTGTCCATGTTTGGACCAAGGCTGTAATGAGGTCTGGAGCCGAGTAGTCCAGGTGGAATCAAAACTGAGCATCAGTGAGCAGGTTATTGGTGAGTAAGTGCCACTTGATAGCACTTTCGACGACACCTTCCCTCACTTTACTGATGATTGACAGTAGACTGATGTGGCGGTAATTGGCCGGATTGGATTTGTCCTGCTTTTTGTGGACAGGACATACCTGGGCAGTTTTCCACATTGTCGGGTAAATGCCAGTGTTGTAGCTGTATTGGAACAGCTTGGCTAGAGGCGCGGCTAGTTCTGGAGCACAAGTCTTCAGCATCACAGCCGGGATGTTGTCAGGGCCCATAGCCTTTGCTGTATCCAGTGCGCTCAGCCATTTCTTGATATCGCATGGGGTGAATCGAATTGGCTGAAGACTGGCTTCTGTGGTGGTGGGGGCCTCAGGAGGAGGCCGATATGGATCATCCACTCGGCACTTCTAGCTGAAGATGATTGCAAACGCTTCAGCCTTGTCTTTTGCACTCGCGTGCTGGGCTCCACCATCGTTGAGGATGGGGATATTCATGGAGCCTCCTCCTCCCGTTAGTTACTTAACTGTCCACCACCATTCACAACTGGATGTGGCAGGACTACAGAGCTTTGATCTGATCCGTTGATTGTGGGATTGCTTAGCTCTGTCTATAGCATGCTGCTTCTGCTATTTAGCATGCATGTAGTCCTGTGTTGCAGCTTCACCAGGTTGGTGTATTGATTTGTATGTGGGTTCAATGACAACACATTCATGAAAGAGAATGTCTTTTAATCTAAAGTATTACAACTCAGTTAACAGCATTACAGGAGACACCATGTTAGAGATCCATCTAAAACGAAACTAAAACTAAACTCTGTCTCTCTCACATGCCCTCTGCTGGTCAGGCATAAATAATCAAACAGGCAAATATGCTGGTAAGGCATCATAATCAAACAGGCAAATACCATCACTATTTGCTGATATCATTACATCTCCCTTTCTTAAAACAAAAGTATTTTACTTTTATCTAACAACATGTTTTCTTTGTATTACTCTGCATTTTAACTGTAACACTTAATGAACTTACATTATCATTATCATTATCAAGGTTAGTTAACCTTGTTTTGTGTGTTCACATGAAATATGTAAATACACTAGAACTTGAAGAGAGAATAAGATAACATTACTTCCTTCTATAACAAGAGTCCTTAAACGTGCTCAATGAGTCTCTCAGGAGGCTTCACGCGTCTTGAGGATTTTCTGATTGATTGTCCTTGAATCTGAGTTGTTGCCTCAGATGATGAGTTCTCAGCTGTGTGATAAGGTTGTTCAACAGTATCAGTCTTTTGACCTGCTGTGTGATCAGGTTGTTCAACAGTATCAGTCTTTTGACCTGCTGTGGCTGGTCCCATGAGAAGATCTCGACGATTTCTTCACAGAACAGCACCCTCATCTGTCTGAATGGTGTACGATCTTGGTTGAACTTCACTCAGGACAGTTCCCTTCTGAGTCCATATGTTTGTTTTGTCTTTGAACCTTACTTGGTCACCAGTGTGGAGTTCAGGTAGGTTTTGTGTTCCTCTGTCATAGTAGTACTTTTGCTTTTCTTTCTGTTGCTCTTTGAACTTCCTCACTTTCTCCCCCTCTTTTGTTTTCAGGAGGTTCTCCGGGATGGGTAGGTTTGACCTTAGCCGACGTCCCATAAGGAGTTGGGCTGGTGACATACCACACTCGAGCGGCGTTGTGCGGTATACAAGCATGCTCTGGTAGAAGTCAGTTCCACTGTCTTTTGCCTTGTACATCAGTCTTTTCACTGTCTGGACCGATTTTTCCACTAGTCCATTGGACTGTGGAAAGTGAGGACTTGACATTGTGTGGACAAAGTCCCACTCTTTGGTAAAGTGTCGGAAACTTGCATTGTAAAACTGGGGTCCATTGTCTGTGAAGACCTCGCTTGCCACGCCATGTCTGGAGAATATGGCTTTCATACATGTTATCACAGCATCTGCAGTGGTGGTGTACAGTCTACAAACCTCTGGATACAGGGAGTAATAGTCTGTGACTACAAGATAGTCCTTCCCTTGACATACGAATAGGTCAGCGCCCACCTTCTGGTAAGGTCTGTCTGGCGCTGGGTGTGGCTTTAGTGGTTCTACCGGATTGCTTGCTCGATATTTCAGGCATATTGTGCAGTTTGACACCTCATTTGTCACATCTTGGTTGATTCGTGGCCAGTACATCACCTCTCGTGCTCTTTTCTTACACTTTTCGATTCCCAGATGTCCTCCATGGATCCTTTTTAGCATCTCTTTTCTCAGACTCTTTGGGATAACTATTTTACTTCCTTTGTAGATGATGTCTTCGACCACTGATAGTTCCACCCTCCAGTTCCAGTACTCTACCATGTCAGGTGAGCAGTCTTGCTTCATGTTGGGCCATCCATCCAAGATGCTTTTCCTCAGTCGTCTCATTGTTTCATCTTTGTTTGTCTCAGTTTTTATGAGCTCCATTTTTGCATCTGCTATGGGCAGTGCACTTGGGATCATGCCCATGTAGGCGTTCACTTTTTCATCCATTTTGGTGTTTGCGGGCTAACTTGGGTCAACAGCTCTGGACAACGTGTCTGCTGTATACATCAGCTTACCCGGTGTGTACGCAACATTCAGTGTATAGCGTTGCAGCCTGATCATCATTCTTTGTATTCTAAGCGGACAGCTATTTAGTGGCTATTGGAACAATGCAATCAAGGGCTTATGGTCAGTCTCTACACTGATTGCTTGTCCTGCCACAAACTGGTGAAATCTTTCACAGGCGTATGTGATGCTGAGCAGCTCCTTTTCTATTTGAGCATATCGCGTCTCCGCGTCTGTCATTGAGCGCGATGCATATGCAATAGGTTGCCAGTAGTCATATTGTTGCAGAAGAACGGCACCGAGCCCACTCTGTGATGCATCTGATGATATCTTGATGGGTCTCGCTGGGTCATAAAACCTCAGAACTGGTTCCTCTGTGAGCAGTTTCTTTAGATCGCTCCATGACTTCTCATGCTCATGATTCCATTCCCATTCTATGTTCTTTTCAGTTAGTTGTCTCAGTGGCGCCATCTTTTCTGAGAGGTTGGATATGAATTTACCCATGTAGTTGATCATTCCATTAAACCTCTGCACGTCCTTTTTGCATTGTGGCTTTGGCATATTCTCAATGGCGGACACCTTTCTGGGATCTGGTCTGATGCCCTCACTGCTAAGGATATCTCCCACGAATGTCAGTTCTGCCACCCCGAGCTGGCATTTCTCTCTATTCAGCTTCAGGTTTGTTTTCCTTGTTGCTTTCAGCACTTTTTTCAGTCTCTCATCATGCTCAGTTCTCATGGTTCCCCATACTATGATGTCATCCATTGATGTATCAACTCCCTCCAGGTGCTCATAGATCATATGGATAGTTTTGTGATACACTTCAGGAGCTGAGGCAATGCCAAATGGTAACCTTAGGAATCTGTATCTGCCAAATGGACTGTTGAACATGCACAGTCTTGAACTTGCCTCATCCAGTTTCATCTGCCAAAATCCTGATGATGCATCTAACTTGCTGAAATACTTTGCATTTGCAAACTGTGACATGATTTCCTCACGTATAGGAAGCTTGAAGTGCTCTCTCTTTATTGCTCTGTTTAGATCTCTTGGATCCAGGCAAATTCTGAGCTTTCCATTCTTTTTGTCCACAACGACGAGGGAACTCACCCACTCAGTTGGCTCATCTATCCTCTGAATCACGTTCAGGCTTTCCATCCTGTCCAACTCTGCCTTCAGTTGCTTTTGAAGAGCAAACGGAACTTTTCTGCATGGATGTATGACCGTTGGCATACTTTTATCTACTCTGATCGTGTGTTCTCCTGGAAGGCAGCCTAGACCCTGAAATAGGTCGTTGTACTCTTTCATGAGTTCATCATAGACTGTCTCTCCTTCGCTTTCCACAACGAGGACTCTCTTTACCAGGTTCAGTCTCTCACAGGCTTTTAAACCTAGTATGGCTTGCACATCCTTTGGCACCACGATTAATGCTAGCGTGTGCTCTCTGTCCTTGTGTGTTACTTTGACAATGCATCTTCCTTTCACCGGTATATCAGTACCTGAGTATCCTGTCACTTTCACTTTTATTCCACGTATCTTTGGTCTGGGTCTAATTTTCTTAAAATCAGCCTCTGATATCACATTAACTTGTGCTCCAGTATCCAATTTAAATGGAATGTGTATGTCATTCACTTTTAGTGTCAACATCCAGTCTCTATTTTCTTCTTTGTTTTCAGACACAACATCTACATAGAACTCCTCTATCTCATTTTCATCTACTGCATGGACCGTGCTTTGTTGCGCTTGGTTCTTACAGCAACGGGCATCATGGTTGTTTTTGTTGCATCTATTGCATGTTTTACCATATGCTGGACACTTTTTTGGTGGATGCTGTGTACCGCATCGACTACATGACTTTCGATTGCCCCTTTCATTTTTGTTCGCTGGCCACGCCTCTTTTTTCACATTGGCGCTCTTTTTGTTAAACGGTTTGTGTCCGTTCTTACTCACTGCATCCACGTTGCAGCTACTGTCACTGAACAGCTCCTTTGCCTGCAATTTCACAGCCTCTGTAGCCCTACACAGTGCAATGGCTTTTCCCAGGTCTAGATCTTGCTCTCTTAGCAGTCTTTCTCTTAGACCATTATCTGGAATACCACACACCAGTCTGTCTTTTATCAGCGAGTCTGTCAGTCCCCCAAATTCACACGTTTTGCTTTGGTTTCTCAGTTCAGTCACATACTGATCAATAGTCTCTCCCGTTTTCTGTACACATGTGAAAAATCTGTGCCTCTCAAACGTCACGTTACGTTTAGGTATGCAGTAGGCCTCAAACTGTTCCATTATTTTATCTAGCTTCATTTTGTCTCCATCAGCAGCGAATGTGAAGTTATTATACACCTCCAGCGCTTCATCTCCCACGACATGTAAGAACACTGACGCTTTCATTTTATCACTTTTCTCGTCAGCTCCGATTGCCGCTAAATACAACTCCAAACGTTGTTTGAACCTTCTCCAATTTTCAGCCACATTACCTGTCAACTGAAGCTTCGCCGGTGGGTGTAAACCTTCCATTTTTCCACTTCGTTAGCTATTCTCCAATGGTAAGTAACGATGTTCTCTTTTGGCTTGCTAATATGTGGAGAGCTGATTTAACTTCAGATTTTTCCTCTTCATCTCTTTCAATCACTTCTGACACCATGTATCGATTTGTATTGTGGGTTCAATGACGACACATTCATGAAAGAGAATGTCTTTTAATCTAAAGTATTACAACTCAGTTAACAGCATTACAGGAGACACCATGTTCGAGATCCATCTAAAATGAAACTAAAACTAAACTCTGTCTCTCTCACATGCCCTCTGCTGGTCAGGCATAAATAATCAAACAGGCAAATATGCTGGTAAGGCATCATAATCAAACAGGCAAATACCATCACTATTTGCTGATATCATTACAGTTGGCACCTCATTTTTAGGTACGCCTGCTGCTGCTCCTGGCATGCTCTTCTGCACTTCTCATTGAACCAGGGTTGGTCCCCTGGTTTGATGGTAATGGTAGAATGAGGGATATGCTGGTCCATGAGGTTACAGATTGTGGTGGAATACAATTCTGCTGCTGCTGATGACCCACAGTACCTCACAGATGCCCAGTTTTGAGCTGCTAGATCTGTTCTGAATCTATCTCATTTAACACGGTGGTAGTGCCACACAACACGATGGAGGGTGTCCTCAGTGTGAAGATGGGACTTCGTCTCCACAATGACTGTGTGGTGGTCACTGCTACCAATACTGTCAAGGACAGATGCATCTGCGACAGGTAGATTGGTGAGGACGAGGTCAAGTAGATTTTTCCCTCATGTTGGTTCTCTCACCACCTGTCGCAGGCCCAGACTGGCAGTTATGTCCTTCAGGACTCGGCCAGTTTGGTCAGTAGTGGTGCTACCGAGCCACTCTTGGTGATGGACATTGAAGTCCCCTACCCAGAGTACATTCTGTACCGTTGCTACCCTCAGTACTTCTTCCAAGTGGTGTATAACATGGAGGAGTATTGATTCATCAGCTGAGGGAGGGCGGTAGGTGGTAATCAGCATACTTGGCCTGAAGCCATGAGACTTCATGGGGTCCAGAGTCAATGTTGAGGACTCCCAGCGCCACCCCCTCCCCACTGTGCCGCCACCTCTGGTGGGTCTATCCTGCCGGTGGGACAGAACATATCCAGAGATGGTGAAGGACGAGTCTGGGACATTGGCTGCAAGGTATGATTCTGTGAGTATGACTGTGTCAGGCTGTTGCTTGACTAGTCTCTCCCAATTTTGGCACATGTCACCAGATGTTAGTGAGGTGGACTTTGCAGGGTCGACTGGGCTGGGTGTGCCGTTGCCTTGTCCGAAGCCGGTGCTGAGGTCGATGCTGGGTGGTCTGTACGGTTTTATTCTTATTGCTTTTCGTTGCGGTTTGTTACAACTGAGTGGCTTGCTAAGCCAGGTCAGAGGGCAGTTAAGAATCAACCACATTGCTGTGGGTCTGGAGTCACATATATGTGGTGTATGTGCCTTTAAGAGCAATTATGGTGTATGTGCCTTTAAGAGCCCCAGGTGTGCGTAATGCCGGTAATTGCCACTTGGGCTATATAAGCCTGTGTATTGTGTATATCCTTTAGAAAACCCCCCCCAGACTTGCTTAGTAAATACCTATGAACCAACTCCTGTCTTCAGTGTCTTTATCTACACACGGACACTACAGTGGCGACGAAGTGGAAACGGACTTACCTGCAATTCGGCAGCACCTCAAGGACATCGATTCCTCCAGCGTCCAGAAGACTCAAGGAAGTAAGAGAAACTGTGGTTTCACCAGCTGGCCAAGCTGGTGACAGGTACTGCGCTAATCCTTCCTGGGCGTCAGGCTGGAGCTCCAGCGACGGGCTCTACAGCTGAGACAGGCAGCGAAATTGGAGGCAAGCAATAACGGACTGGGAGGGTGCACTCGCGAGACGGCCGGCGCGGCAAGCAGGTCAGCGTTTAGACCTCCATCGGGAGCGAGTCTCCAACAGTGAATAAACGGAAACCACAGTAAAACAGCGTTGTTATCGGTAGCAGCGGCAGGAAAGCGCGGGAAGCGCCATATCGTTGCTACAGAGAGTGAAAAAAAGCACGGGAAGCGCCATATCTTTTCTGAAATGCCTAAATCTGGTAATATTGAGGCTTTTGATGGCGAAATAGAAGATTGGACCACATACGTGGAAAGAGTAGAGGTTTATTGCACTGCAAATGGAATAACAGATGAAAAAAAAGCTTCAGTACTTCTGAACTTAATGGGCGCGAAGACATACGGGCTGTTACGAAATTTAATCACTCCAGCCAAACCAAAGGACAAGACTTTTAAAGAAATTGTTGATACCCTGCAGGAGCATTTAAACCCAACACCGCTGCTGATAGCGGAACGATTCAAGTTCTTCAAGAGAAATCAACACAAGAATGAAAGTAACGCTGATTACCTAACCGAATTAAGAAAGCTATCAAAGTACTGCCAATTCGGAGCAGGACTATCGGATTATCTTCGAGACAAATTTGTTTGCGGTCTCTTAAGTGAAGGAACACAAAAAAGACTGCTTTCTGAAAAAGATTTAACATTGGACAAAGCTTTCAGTATGGCTGTATCATACGAAGCAGCAGCAAAAGGAGCTGCAGAGATACAACAAGAGACACAGGACTTCGGCACCCATAAAATGACACAGGAGTTCGGAAGGTGTTATCGCTGCGGCAGATCCACCCATAACCAGCGGGACTGCTGGTTCAAGGGCAAAGCATGCAGGCAATGTGGTAAGATTGGACACATTGCACGGGTATGCCAATCTGGACAAAATAAACCCACTGACAGAAAACAAAAAATCAATAAAGAAAAGTACAGGAAGGTACAAATGATGACGGACAATAGCTCCGAAGACCAGAATAGCGATAGCGACTCCGGAAACAAGAGACTAAGCTGTCTCAAATTACATAATGTACTTGCCAAAGAGGATTACCAAACCATTTGGGTTACCCTCACAATAGCAGGGTCCCCAGTTAAAATGGAGCTAGATACAGGATCAGCTCTAACCGTAATAAATCGACGAGATTACGAGAGGCTATTTTCGCATATACCTCTAAAAGACACATCCATTATCTTAAAAACATATACGGGGCAGAAAGTCTACCCCAAAGGAAAAATAAGGGTGCCTGTGGTATACAACGGCAAAGAAATACAAAAGTTGTATTTATACATTCTACAAGATGGTGGTCCACCGTTGTTGGGACGTGAATGGATAAGGAAGATACGTTTAGACTGGCACTCCATTCAGGCACTGACGGTGACCAGTAAGGAAAAAAACAATGATAACATCATACCTGAACGATTAAAAGACATCTTGGCCAACGCCAAAGAAGTGTTTCAAGAGAAACTAGGAACCTTGAAAGGCATCACCGCCTCAATAAAAGTGGAAGATACAGCAATTCCAACATTTTTTAAGGCAAGACCGGTGCCATACGCAATACGTCCGGCAGTCGAGGCAGAGCTGAAGAATTTGGAAAAGGCAGGCGTATTATCCAAAATAGATTGGAGCGAATGGGCAACACCCATCGTTCCAGTCATGAAAAAAACATTGAAAAATAACTCTGACGAACAGAAAAAAATTCGCATCTGTGGGGACTTTAAGGTGACTGTAAACCCGGTCCTTCACACGGTACAGTATCCTCTTCCGAGGATAGAAGATATTTTCGCCTCACTATCCGGAGGAAAACGTTTCACAAAAATTGACTTGGCACAGGCATATCTACAGATGGAGGTTGAGGAGACCTCTAAAAAGTATCTCACAATAAACACACACAAAGGCCTGTACCAGTACAATCGACTGGTTTTTGGAATAGCATCAGCTCCAGCTATCTGGCAAAGAGCTATGGAGCAAGTCCTGCAAGGGATTCTGGGGACTCAATGCTACCTAGAGGACATCCTTATAACAGGAGAAAACGACAACGAGCACCTTGCCAATTTGGAGCAGGTGCTCACTAGGCTGAAAGAACGGGGCCTACGAGCAAATTGCCCGAAGTGCGAATTTTTCCAAAATCAGATATCATATTGTGGCCACATAATTAATAAGGAAGGGTTGCATAAGTCACCTGAAAAAATTGAAGCAGTTATAAAAGCCCCAGCACCTGAAAATGTTTCACAATTAAGGTCATTCCTGGGATTAATAAATTACTATCATAAATTTTTACCGAACTTATCAACTATTCTACACCCTCTTAATGATCTTCTACAGACAGGAGTGATTTGGAAATGGAACGAAGACTGTAAACGTGCCTTCCATAAATGTAAAGATTTAATCACATCCGAGAAAATTTTGGCTCATTACAACCCATCACTACCAATCAGACTGGCGTGCGATGCATCCCCTTACGGCATAGGAGCGGTATTGTCCCATAGATTCCCTGATGGCTCGGAACGGCCGATAGCTTTTGCGTCACGCTCATTGAACTCAGCTGAGCGTAACTATGCCCAGATAGACAGGGAAGCGCTCAGCCTGGTATGGGGAGTGAAGAAATTCAACCATTACCTACACGGACAAAAATTTACCTTGCTGACTGACCATCAACCCCTCATCTCCATATTCAACCCTAAAAATGGTGTCCCCATTATGACGGCACAAAGACTACAGAGGTGGTCCCTTTTTCTAGGGGCACACCAATACAACATTGAATACAAAGGGTCAAAACAGCATGGGAATGCTGACGGTTTATCACGCCTACCGTTGCCAACGATAGAAGAGGCACCTACAGTAGACCCAGTAGAGATATTCCACTCTACCATAGTGGAATGTCTACCGGTGACAAATTCTGCCATTGAAAGGGAGACAAGAAATGACCCTACTCTCTCACGGGTCTACGATTTAACAGTGAAGGGATGGCCAGCACATGGTGAACCACTGTTGCCAGCATTCTCGCAAAGAAGAGAACAGCTGTCAGTGTGCCGAGGAACCTTGATGTGTGGATCCAGAGTGGGGATTCCACCCAAACTCCAGGATAAAGTGCTAAAGGAGCTTCACGAGGGGCATCTGGGTGGAGTGAAAATGAAGAACCTAGCTAGGGCGTTTGTATGGTGGCCAGGTATCGATGGAGGCATCGAAGACATGACCAAGAGCTGCCTAGGATGCCAGAAGGTCCAAAATGCTCCGCCACAGGCCCCTCTACATCCATGGGAGTGGCCCTCATCTCCCTGGCAAAGGGTGCACATCGACTTTGCTGGTCCATTTATGGACTCAATGTTCTTAATCGCAGTTGATGCACACTCCAAGTGGCCGGAGGTAATAAAGATGTCCTCCACCACCACGGAAAAAACCATCACAGTATTAAGGACCATATTTGCCAGGAATGGGCTGCCGGAGCAGATATGTTCTGATAATGGACCGCAATTTGTGTCCGAAGAATTCAGAAAGTTCTTAAAGAACAATGGGGTAAAGCACTACACGTCCGCCCCATACCATCCCGCCACCAATGGATTGGCTGAAAGGTTTGTCCAGACCTTCAAGAAGGCCATCAAGGCCATGGGCAATGAAGACATAAAACTTCAGCACAAGGTGGATAACTCCTTATTTGCATATAGGAATGCAACGCATATGGTTACTAACCAAACTCCCGCCATGATGTTCTACAATAGAAACCTAAGATGCCGGCTGGATTTGGTCAAGCCCAACATCCGAAGGGACGTGGAGAACCGGCAGTTTCAGGGCATGAATGAAAGGCCAACTAGGGCCTTCCAGATAGGCCAACCGGTTTTGGCCCGGGACTACCGTACCGAGAAATGGCAGCCTGGAACTATCTGCACACGATTAGGACCACTGATGTATACCGTGGACATCGGAGACAGCATAATAAGGCGCCATGCTGACCAAATCATCAAGTCATCCGAAAAGGGACAACCTACACCACCACTCTATACATCTAACGATGAAGTAGAGATACCCATATCTACCTCCGATCCGGTGATACTGGAGCCCGATGAACCCGACACTGGCCTTCAAGCCGAATCAGCCTTGCCAGAAGAACCTACTACACCACCAGAAACTACTACACCCCCGAGGCGTTATCCGGACCGAGTCAGGAAGCCTCCTGAGAGACTAACTTATAATTAATTAATACAGCAATGTATATTATTTTGCATATAACATGTAATTAATAGTTACTTAAAATATGATGTACTAGTTAGCTAGAAGGGGAGGAATTGTGGTGTATGTGCCTTTAAGAGCAATTATGGTGTATGTGCCTTTAAGAGCCCCAGGTGTGCGTAATGCCGGTAATTGCCACTTGGGCTATATAAGCCTGTGTATTGTGTATATCCTTTAGAAACCCCCCCCCAGATTTGCTTAGTAAATACCTATGAACCAACTCCTGTCTTCAGTGTCTTTATCTACACACGGACACTACAATATAGGCCAGACCAGGTAAGGATGGCAGATTTCCTTCCCTAAAGGACATTAGTGAACCAGATGGGTTTTTATGACAATCCGATAGTTTTATGGTCACCATTACTGATGCTTGCTTTTTATTCCAGACTTATTTAATTAACTGAATTTAAATTCCCCAGCTGCCGTGGTGGGATTTCAACCCATGTCTCTGGATCATTAGTCCAGGCCTCTGGATTACTAATCCAGGAACATGACCACTATGCTACTGTTCCTGTCAGTATGCCCAATTTGTCACACCCCGCATTTTCTGGTAATTAAAATTATTAATTGGAAAATCAGGAGTGGCGTGAATCGAACAAGCTGAGCTCCGCACCCGATTCTCCAATCCAGTCTCAGAAAGCATTGTTAGAACTGATCAGAAGTACTAATGACTTAATTTTCAGCCAGAAAAGTCCTAATTATTTCAGTAACATTGTAACATGGAAAGGGACTAAAATTATGGTCTTGGAGGTTTTAATTTGTTAGCATTCCATTGCGTGGAAAGATTAATCCCTTTAAAAGCAATTCCTAATATAAGATTTTTTATCTTGCAGGGAGCGGAGGAAAATTGACTCTGATGCAGCTTATAGCAACCAGTATAAATGTGGCATTGTTGAGAGTTGGTTAAATGTTCCCTCTCTTCACCAGGGACAGTGGCTCGCATTGGAAGATCTAAGAAAAAAAGAGGAAGAGAAGAAAATGCAATTTCTGGTCTTTCTGCGCTGTACATTGTGATACTGTTTACTGTAATAAAAGGTGAAAGATGTGAGTGATACTGTTTACTGTAATAAAAGGTGAAAGATGTGAGTTTAAGGTAAGACTGCCCCAGTGACTGGCTTGATCTGATTAAGCTGAACAAGGGCATGATAGCATTAGCTGGTGCTTTTCACGTATGTTCTGACAGGCAATATTAGTTCATTAGACTTTTACTGTTACTGTGTGCACCACAATCCACGTGCAGGAGTCACTTATCATTTTATCAACTGTAGCTGGTACACTGACTCATTCCTACAGGGCACATCTGCAGCTATATGGCTAAATGGTCAGTCACAATGACACAGATTAAGAAACGTTTGGAAGTAGGGATCAAACCATTACTGGCTCGCAACAGTTGACAACTGTGTCCTGTGATATCTTGAGACACAGCATATATATACAACAGCACAACATGGCTTCCAGTAAGAACTGTACTGCACATGACTTTATTATTATATACATCAGTAGCCCACAAGGTGGCTCTATTACATGTCCCAGTATCTCCCCAGTCCTTGTGTGAAAATTCTTTCACACTCCGCCCGATTTTCTTTTCCAGGAGAATCAGGTGGAGTGTGAAACAGACTGCCGATTCACTGGTGCCCATTTTGCATTACTGCCCAAGACAAATTTGTACCTCTTCGATTTTTAAAATAAAATCGTCTGGGGTAGAAAACAGATGGCCGATCCGATCTTCCCAGTTTCTCGCCGGTGGGTTGGAATAAAATTACCCTCAACTTATTAAACAAAGTTACTACAGTTTACATCTTTGAAAGAAATTAGTAGCAGAACATTAACCTAAGTGGAGCGTGTTGCAAGTTATGTTGTTCAACACACTTTTTTTCTGCAAGATGTATCACATCTTGAAGCATGAGGAATACACCAAAATAAACTAGAATCCTAAATAAAATTGTACAAGTGAATTATTTTAGATACAGAGACCATCTTGCTAATATCATCAGAAATTGGGTTTGGTAAGTATAAAGTTTTAAAGTTGGTCTACCAATACTGTAATATACCATCAGGAAAAAAGCTAATTCCCAAGATTCCTGATCTCATCTTAATGTGGCCATTAAGGAGCAAGGAAAAACCTATTCGAATCAGTTTGGGTTGATCCCAGATATGGAGCGACATTGTTAAAACTCTGGAACAAGGCTGGTTGCTCAATTACACAGCCAGGAAATAATGTCATGCAAGGAACCTTATACAGTAGGAAGAAGAAAAAAGACCTGAACTACTGTATGTAGAAAACATTAGGTTTATGTCCACTAATCAGCTCTATAGATCATAATCAACATAATTTTGTTTCAATTAGAACATTTTAAAACATTTAAATCAATCAATAATTCATTTATTAACCATTCAGAGATAATTGATACATTTGTGACAACAACTTGCATTTATATAGCGTGTTTAACTTAATAAAACATTCCAAGGAGCTTCACAGAATGTAATGAGACAAAAATTGATACCGAGTCAAAGAAGGAGACATTAGGACAGGTGACCAGATGCTTGATCAAAGAGGTTGGTTTTAAGAAGCATCTTAAAGGAAGAAAGAGAAGTGGAGAGGTGAAGAGGTTTAGGGAGGGTATTCCAGAGCATAGGGCCGAGACGGCTGAAGGCATGACCGCCAATGGTGGGGCGAAGAAGTGAGGGAAGCACAAGATGCCAGAGTTGGAGGAGTGCAGAGTTGGAGCAGGGTTGTGGGGCTGGAAGAGGTTACAGAGATAGGGGAGGGCAAGGCCATGGATGGATTTGAACACAAGGATGAAAACTTTACATTTGAGGTATTGCTGAACCGGGAGCCAATGCAGGTCAGTGAGCACAGGGGTGATGGTGAAGGGGACTTGTGTGAGTTAAGACACGAGCAAAAGAGTATTGGTGAGCTCAAGGTTATGGAGCGTGGAAAGATGGGAGGCCAACCAGGAGAACGTTGGAATAGACAATACACTGGGCTTGAATATATTCACTCTCAAAGGATTTAAAGTTCATTGTAAAGGCAGAGATGAAGCCTGGTCTTCAGTAACAAAAACTAGCAGAACTGGGAGATAAAGTAGTCACAGAGAAAGGAACCCAAATGAAGATTGTCACTTGCAGAGACAGACCTTTTGTGCAAAATCCTTGACTTTGACAGACCTCAGGCTGTCAGTTAGTTGCAAACAATTCCTGTTCTCTCACCAGTACGACCCTATACAATATAGAGAACTCCCACTCAGTATCTAGATGTAATATTTCAACAGTTTAACAGAGCTACACATTACAGTCAGACCTGTGGTGTCATTTGGCACTGTTTTATGGCTGCTGATCTATTATTCCTCCATGTTATTTTTATGTTTATGGATTTCTGCTGCACTTTTTACTCTAGATATTTTTGGCTCCTATGTTTCAGATTAATTTTGTAAGTGACTTCTCGCTCACTAACTCTCAGATAGTGTTTTCACTTGCACAGATATCTAGGTAGTATTTGTAGCCTAAACAGAAAACACCATTTTTAGATTATTGCAGCACCTGCTTCTATCTTGTGCTAAACTGGAACCTTGTCCGCATAAGGCAGCAGAATGACATTACATTAGATCTTATTTTGGACTTTAACAACAACGTACATTTATATAGAGCCTTTAACGTAGTAGAATGTCCCATGGTGCTTCAAAGGAGTGCTTTCATAGAATCATAGAATGGTTACAGCACAGAAGGAGGACATTCGGCCCGTCAAGCCTGTGCCGGCTCTCTGCAAGAGCACTTCAGCTAGCCCACTCACCCGCCCTTTCCCCGCAGCCCTGCAAATTTTTTTCCTTCAGGTACTTATCCAATTCCCTTTTGAAAGCCACAATTGAATCTGCCTCCACCACCCTTACAGGCAGTGAATTCCAGATCCTAATCACTCGCTGCGTAAAAAAGTTTTCCCTCATGTCGCCTTTGGTTCTTCTGCCAATCACCTTAAATCTGTGTCCTTTGGCTCTTGACCCTTCTGCCAATGGGAACAGTTTCTCGCTATCTACTTTGTCGAGACCCCTCATGATTTTGAACACCTCTATCAAGTCTCCTCTCAACCTTCTCTGCTCTAAGAACAACCCCAGCTTCTCCAGTCTATCAATGTAACTGAAGTCCCTCATCAATTCTTGTAAATCTTTTCTGCACCCTCTCTAAGGCCTTCACATCATTCCTAAAGTTGCCCAGAATTGGACACAGTACTCCAGTTGAGGCCAAACCAATGTTTTATAAAGGTTCATCATAACTTCCTTGCTTTTGTACTCTATGCCTCTATTTATGAAGCCCAAGATCCCATATGCTTTTTTAACCGCTTCCTCAACCTGCCCTGCCACCTTCAACGATTTGTGCACATATACCCCGCGGTTTCTCTGTTCATGCACCCCCTTTAGAATTTACCCTTTAGTTTATATTGCCTCCTCGTTCTTCCTACCAAAATGTATCACTTCACACTTTTCTGTGTTAAATTTCATCTGCCACATGTCCGCCCATTCCACCAGCCTGTCTATGTCTTCTTGAAATCTTTCACTATCCTCCTTACTGTTCACTATACTTCCAAGTTCTGTGTCATCTGCAAATTTTGAAATTGTGCCCTGTACACCCAAGTCTAAGTCATTAATATATATCAAGAAAAGCAGTGGTCCCAGTACCAAACCCTGGGGAACACCACAGCATACTTTCCTCCAGTCTGAAAAATAACCATTCACCACTACTCTCTGCTTCCTGTCACTTTCGTATCCATGCTGTCACTATCCCTTTTATTCCATGGGCTTCAACTTTGCTGGCAAGCCTATTATGTGGCACTTTATCAAATGCCCTTTGGAAGTCCATGTACTCCAGATCAACTGCATTGTCCTCATCAACCCACTCTGTTACCTCATCAAAAAACTCAATCAAGTTAAACATGATTTGCCTTCAACAAATCCATGCTGGCTATCCTTAATTAATCCATACTTGTCCAAGTGACTGTTAATTTTGTCCCGGATTATTGTTTCTAAAAGCTTCCCCACTACTGAAGTTAAACTGATTGGCCTGTAGTTGCTGGGTTTATCCTTGCACCCATTTTAAACATTGGTGTAACATTTGCAATTCTCCAGTCCTCTGGCACCAGCCCCGTATCCAAGGAGGATTGGAAGATTATGGCCAGTACCTCTGCAATTTCCACCTTTACCTCCCTCAGCATCCTAGGATGCATCCTATCCGGTCCTGGTGACTTATCTACTTTAAGTACAGCCAGCCTTTCTAGTACCTCCTCTTTATCAATTTTTATCCCATCCAGTATCTCAACTACCTCCTCTTTCACTATGACTTTGGCAGCACCTTCTTCCTTGGTAAAGACAGATGCAGAGTACTCATTTAGTACCTCAGCCATGCCCTCTGCCTCCATGCGTAGGTCTCCATTTTGATCCCTAATCGGCCCCACCCCTCCTCGTACTACCGGTTTACTATTTATATGCCTATAGAAGACTTTTGGATTCCCTTTTATGTTAGCTGCCAATCTATTCTCATACTCTCTCTTTGCCTGTTTTATTTCCTTTTTCACTTCCCCTCTGAACTTTCTATATTCAGCCTGTTTCTCACTTGTATTCTCAACCTGACATTTGTCATATGCCCCCTTTTTCTGCTTCATCTTACTCTCTATCTCTTTCATCATCCAGGGAGCTCTGGCTTTAGTTGTCCTACCTTTCCCCCTCATGGGAATGTACCTCGACTGTACCTGAACCATCTCCTCTTTAAAGGCAGCCCATTGTTTGATTACAGTTTTGCCTGCCAATCTTTGATTCCAATTTACCCGAGCCAGATCCGTTCTCAACCCACTGAAATTGGCTTTCCTCCAATTAAGTATTTTTACTCTAGATTGCTCCCTGTCTTTTTCCATAGCTAATCTAAACCTTATGATACTGTGATATTATGATATTATGATATTATGATACTTTACACTATTACTACAGGAAACTCTTTTTTATCCGTCACCGACGGGACCGGCGTGGTGCCGGTTAATCAAAAAGTCCGGATTACAGAGAGGTATACTTACTAAGGTACGAGAGCCCCGTGCACGGCCACAGATCCAGGCGTCCCTGTTGCATGGCAACAGATGCAGGAACCCCGGTTACATGGCCACAGCTCCAGGCATCCCTGTTGCATGGCAACAAGTGCAGGAACCCCGGTTACACGGCCACAGATCCAGGAACCCCGGTTACACGGCCACTAATATGAAGTAAAGCTTACCTGAATCTACTCCTGAATATTGCCGGTTAAGAGAGATTTCCGGTTATTTAGGTGCTGGTAAAAAGAGAGTTTCCTGTATCCCAGTCTATATTAGGATAGTTGAAGTCCCCTATTATCACTACTCTATACTTCTTGCATCTCTCTGTAATTTCCCTGCAAATTTACCCCTCTATGTCCTTCCCACTAGTTGGCGACCTATAGAATACACCTAGTAGTGTAATGGCACCTCTATTGTTTCTCAACTCAGCACTGTAACATTCTCCTTAGTGAATACTGCCACCCCACCTCCTTTCTTTCCTTCCCTATCTTTCCTGAACACCTTATATCCAGGAATATTTAGTCCCCAATCCTGCCCTTTTTTGAGCGAGGTCTCCGTTATCACCACGACATCATATTCCCATGTGGTTATTTGCACCTGCAGCTCACCAACCTTATTTACCACGCTTTGTGTGTTTACACACATGCACTGTAAACCTATCTTATACCTTCTTGTATTCTCTCTTAGTCTGGCCCCATCTAATACCGTACTATTTCTTTCTCTAGTGCTATCTGTCTCTCCCAATCCTTTGTGCACTTTTTCTCCTTTCTAATGCTACATCCTGGTGCCCATCCCCCTGCCAAATTAGTTTAAACTCTCCCCAACAGTACTAGCAAACCCCCCCCACCCCCCGGTGAGGATATTGGCCCCAGCTCTGTTGAGGTGCAACCTATCCGGCCTGTACAGGTCCCACCTCCCCCAGAACTGGTCCCAGTGTCCCAGGAATCTAAAGCCCTCTTTCCTGCACCATCTCTCCAGCCACGCATTCATCTGCTCTATCTTCCTATCTCTATACTCACTAGCTCGTGGCACCGGGAGTAATCCGGAGATTACTACCTTTGAGGTCCTGCTTTTTAATCTCTTTCCTAGCTCCCTAAAATCTGCCTGCAGGACCTCATCCCTCTTTCTACCCATGTTGTTGGTACCAGTATGGACCACGACCTCTGGCTATTCACCCTCCCCCCTCAGAATGTTCTGCAGCCGCTCAGTAACATCCTTGACTCTGGCACCAGGGAGGCAACATACCATCCTGGAGTCACGTCTGCGGCCGCAGAAATGCCTGTCTGTTCCCCTAACTATTGAATCTCCTATCACTATTGCTTTCCCGATCTTCCTCCTCCTCCCTGTACAGTTGGGCCACCTGTGGTGCCATGGACTTGGCTGTGGCTGTACTCCCCAGAGGAACCATCGCCCTCACCAGTATTCAGTACTGAACACTGGTTGGAGAGCGAGATGCACTCATGGGACTTCTGCACTATCTGCCTGGTCCTCCTTGTCTATCTGGCGGTCACCCATTTGCTCTCTGCCTGCACACTCTTATGCTCCGGGGTGACCACCTCATGAAACGTGCTATCCACGAAGCTCTCAGCCTCACGGATGCACCGCAGTGATGCCAGCTGCTGCTCAAACTCCGAAATATGGAGCTTGAGCTCCTCCAGCTGATGGCACGTCCTGCACATGTGGTTGTCCAGGACACGGGAAACGTCCTGGAGTTTCCACATGGCACAAGATGTGCATTCCACTGGACCGAGGTGCCCTGCCATGCCTCTACTTAACAGACTATTAAGTAACTTAACAGAAATAAACACAAGACTTAAAAAGAACAATCACCAACTACTCACCAATCAGCTCCTTCCCTTGTGCTGACGTCACTTACCTCGCTCCCTGATGCTCGCGCTCCCTCCGGGCTCTGGGACCAACTTTGTCTGCAGCCGCTCCTCTCGCTCTCCCGCAGATCCGCCTCGTGTCTATTAACTTAGAGACCTTGGGTTCTGTGGCTCCACTTCTCCTTTTCAGTCAGATGTCTCCACCGCCTTCTTCCTCTCCACCGAATTCCTGCGCTCACCAAATTCTTCCACTCTGCTTGTGATTCACTCTGTTTGCGCTCTTCCAGCCCTATGCTCAACAAAATTTGAGAACAAATTTAACTGCCAAATTTATTAAACAGTAATAGAGTAAATGAATATTAGCAGTAACACACATATATTTTTTACAGTAGTTGTCAATCTCATGTAATCCGTCCATTCGTTGTGTTTTGCCCTGGGGCAGATCCTAACTCAAGTCTCACACATGATGTTCTTGAGGCACTTACAAGGGAAGCGTGGCTGAGGTGGATTCCCGTTGTGTTGCTCATGGTTTTGATCTATTGTGTATTATAATACTGAGCAATACAGACCAGAATGGTCCCGACTTTGATTTCAGGTCTGTCCTGTGTTAACTGATCGCAACCAGCTTGGCTTCTACCAGCCGTTACCCTGCAAATCAAATATATCAGCCATGAAGGACCTGAAAGAAGAGCAATGCCTTTGGAGGCTACGAGTCAGCAGCGAGATAGTGACAGGGTTATGCAACAGTCGGCAGGAGGACCTACAGCTTAGCTCTGGGTAGCACAACACTACCAATACCTCAGGCTCTTTCCAGGGATACAGTGGGGACTTCAGTAACATCAGTCAGTCTGCAGCATATCAATGCATAAAGCAGGTGACTGATACATTGTTTGCCAGAGCAAGCAGGTACATCACTTTCCACAAGAACAACATAAAGCAAATGGAGCAGTGTCCTAGGTTTTTCTTACAATGGCAGGATTCCCAAAAGTCCAGGGTGCCACTGATGGTTTAACCCATACAGCTCTACATGCCCATGCAGGCAGCAATGCCCCATACATAAAGCACAAATGCCTGGAATTTTTGCAGGGGTTCTCCTGTTCGTCCACTGTAACTTTGGTGGAAGATTGGTGGAAAGCCCGGAGAAACACCGTTTATGCCATTTCTTCAGGGTTTCCTTCAATGTTCAGCTTGTGTGTGACCAGCTGCACAGAATACTGCAGCAGTCATGGTGCATTCGCTTTACACCAGTCCACTATGTTACCATTATTTGCCAATATTCAATAACCCAGGAAACATTTGGAGAGCTATGTGGAAAGAGCAAGGGAGTGAGACGAATTGAATAGCTCTTTCAAAGAGCTGGCACAGGCACAATGGGCCAAATGGCCTCGTTCTGCACTGTAAGATTCTGTCATTCTATTAACCCAAGGTTGAATCCTGGGAGATTAAGGATTGCTGCTGCTGTTTTAGCCCATAATTCCTCTGTGGGATCCCCGCACACCAGCGGAGCACAGCTACAACGCGGCCCACGTGTCCACCAGATCTATTATTCAGCACACCATAGGCCTGCTGAAGCAATGGTTCCAATACCTTGACACGTCTGAGGGTATCAGTCAGTATAACTCAGCTAAAGTTTCCCTAATCAGCCTAGTCTGCTGCATCCTCCATAACCTTGCCATTCAATGAAGCATCCATATGGAGCCACTGCAGCCAGAGCCCATTGAAGAGCAGCTTGAGGAACCCAAGGAGGCCCAGCACAAAAAGGCAGAACAATGTAAGGACTTTTTCTCCTAATGTCCTCATGGGCCCTCTCCATTACAGGCAACTTCCCTGTCCCTGCAATAAATGAAAAAGCACAACATTGCCACTGCCATCTGACTTCACAGCCAGGCAGACCACACCTTTTCCATGTAGAGCATTTCAAACCTGAGGAACTAAGGACATATTTTAAAGCATCAAAAAGTAATGGCTTAGAATTAAAAATAGAATGTTCACATGTTAAAGTCCTAACTAAATTCCTTCAGTTCGAAGGACAAATTTTGTTGAAACCTCAAGGAACTGAATATCATGACATCATTTTGTGGAACATATCAACCAAATATGAGCACGCTAATCTAATTTTAGCAATGAAATTAAAAGTGCGGATTGCAATTTTTTTAAATTACTGGGTATCAGCATAAGCACAGGCATGATGGGCCAAATGGCCTCCATCTGTGCTGTATCATTCTATAATTCTATGATTCTACAATAAGATACATCACCTGTTAGAATTAGAAGGCTATGTTGATTCTATGATGTACATTAGGTGGGATTTCAGTTTAGCAGGTGCAGTTGATCATTTGGAATTGTTAACACTTCATAGTTTGAACTGCTAGTCAGCAGTGTGACCTCTCCCATGTCTCCACAGTCTACTAGATAAACCAAGTACTGTAGTTAGAATTCAAGGCAGCAGTGTGTAGATTGTTTGAAGCATGCTTAAATGACACTGTAAATCAAAAGAGCAATGCAGACATTAGAATTAAATTATACAGCTCATGTAGACATAATGCAAAATGCAATATTTATACCTCGGTGTGTACTGAACCATGGACATAAACCTGTGCCCAGCTATACTGTGCAGCGGTGCGTGAATAAGGAAATGTGCCAAGGTACAGTCTAACATATATCAGCAAGAAGATTCATTACAATGTATTTCAGTCATTGCTTTACTTGAGGAGGTTTAAGAAGAAAGAAAAGCACAAATATTTGATTTGCAAGCACAATATCAAACATATAGGGCCCAAGGTTCCAGGGGCCATAGAGGGCACCAAAAGGATACAATCCCAATTAGTAGGGGGTGGCTGTGGCGATTTGGGGTACAACTCAAATCCACTAAGTTTCCACCACACATAACTTGCACAGGAAATTGCACATTGGGACTCCTTAAGCGCATTTCCTTACGTACTGCTCAGACTTTGAGGGGGTGTCTGAGGGAAATCCCAGGCTAATCCGTGAAATCTGCCCACCTTGCCCAGTGGAATTTCTGTTTTGGACTTGAAGTGACATTGGGTTTAAGATATATGTGCCCAAATATGGATGGGCTTATTATAATGCCACACAAATTACAGGAATACTTTTTACATAATTTGCACCTCAGCAGCACTGGGGCAGGGAATGCTGATCAGTTCATGTTTGTCACATGTTGGGGGAGGACCTGGCGGGATTTCCAGCAGAGACAGTCATCTTGTCAGTCCTGTCTCTTCATGTGATGTCATGACAGAGGGGCTTGGACATATTGGGGGGAATTTTAACATCAAAGGGTGAGTGGCTTTGGGAGCAGCTGGGTAGTAAAATGTGCTGAAATTGACAATGCATCGGTAAACTGGCTCCAACCCGCTGACTTCCACATTTCACTGGAGCCCGTTCGGCAGCGTGCGAGAAACCCCCTCAGGAGAGGCAGGGTTACCAATTGAAAGCAATTAAGAGGTAGTTAACAGGTTTTTAACAGGGGTTTTCAACTTTCATTGTGGGTCCTGGATTTCCTGGGCTTCCTGGATCTCGCCAGTGAAAGTAAGACGAGAACACAGCGGTAAGGAGGCTGGGTCATTGAATATATTTAAGGTGGAGATAGACAGATTTTTGAACAATAAGGGAGTGATGGGTTATGGGGAGCAGGCAGGGAAATGGAGCTGATCCCAAGATCAGATCAGCCATGATCTCATTAAATGGCGGAGCAGGCTCGAGGGGCCAAATGGCCTACTCCTGCTCCTATTTCTTATGTTCTTATGTTCTTATGTAATTGAGGGGGCTCAACAAATGACAGGCAAAAATTTGTATAAGTAGTGAGATCTCACACTTAAGTGAAAGGCTTTTGCTCACAGCACTTGTTCTTTTCAGGTAATTTCTACAACTTTGGAGGTGGTTTCTATTACATTGGAGGTCACTCTCACTACCTTGGAGGTTTGTGCATCTGATCTCCACTTAAATCTATCATATATCTGATCAGCATGGGTGCCACTTATGCTGTTTCACCTTGGACCTCAGATGAGGACCAAGATGAGCAACTGCACCAGCAGCAGAAGGGTCAGCAGCAGCAACAGCACCAGTAGGAGCAGCAGTAGCCTTCTCCTCACATACCTGCCACTCCACAGGAGAGAGGGGATGAGCACAGGGGTGCAGCCTGCAGGAGGCGATACCCGCAGCACGGTATACAGGCAGAGGATCAGCTTCCTTGACATGTCCAAACACACCAGTGCTTCAGGAGGCTCAGTGTACTATGTCAGGTCATGGCAGACATTTGCATCCTGCTGGTACAAGACCTGCTGCCAAGTGGGCCTGGTGGTCACGCTTTACCAGTGGCTGTCAAAGTGACCACCTGTGAAGGAATGAGCCATAAAACCGATTCAGAAAAATACACCATTCTATGAAAGAATTCTGGCCTTATTAAAACATGACAAACTGGGTCTGGAAATCTAGAAACCGAACGATGAAAAAGCGGTGAAAGCATTCTGGCTATAGAGATAAGATAGTTGTTGACACTGAATCAATAACCTTATTGAAAAAGAAGGTTAAAGGCTCCCAACAGGCTGACCTTTGGGAACAAGACAATGGTTCACCCTGTACAAGGTGTTCTAATTTACACTTCATAAAGAAGCACATAAAAGTAAGAAACATCTGTCTTCGTAAAAATGACATCAAGTAAAACGCACCTGCCGTTACATCGTTTTTTATGGTAAACTTAGAACACCGAGAGAAGAGACATAATTCTGTAATGCTACCAGCTGAGGTGACTGTAGGAATTGCAGGGGTCAGCAGAAAAATGGCTAGAGATAATTAGCATACATCAGCAGAAAACCTTAAAGGAAATACCACTGGAAAAGGGTATAAATATTGAACTCTCAAATGGGATAGTAAACTCGCTTTAAAGGGGTAAAGCGATTCTCGGCTTCAGAGGTGGCTCTGTAAGTCTCCAACTCTTTCTACCTCAGGGATCAAAGGTTTTTGGTGGATATCCTGTAGAACTTTAAGAACTGTAAAACTGTAGCGAAGTTAAGATTTGAGAGTAAGGTTCTCTGATAATAGAATTGTAAGCTTTCTCTTTTTGGAACTGTTAATGTTGCGATTGACTCACCAACAGTAAATTACATGTCGGTTCTTTAATAAATCTATATATTTTTAGAATTGTCTCACATAAGACTTCTGTATCAAACTCGTGAACTCAATTTCTGTACACTCTTTGGTGAGGAGTTGCAGAATTCTGGGGGAGTTTTCCGGACCCTCATAATATCCGGAACGTTACAGTCTAGCTAAACTTATTAAAAGTGCTATCTGGAGGACAGTAATATTTTCAGGTTGTTCCTTTCCTTTAGGGAGAGATAGTCACAGTCACAGAAGTCACAGAATCCCCACAATGCAGATAGAGGCCATTTCGGCCCATCGAGCCTGCACCGACACATATCCCACCCGATCCCCGTAACCCCTACACCAACACATATCCCACCCTATCCCCGTAACCCCACGTATTTAATCCCCCTAACACTAAGGGTCAATTTATCATAGCCAATCAACCTAACCCGCACATCTTTGGACTGTGGGAGGAAACCGGAGCACCCGGAGAAAACCCACGCAAACACAGGGAGAATGTGCAAACTCCACACAGACAGTCACCCGAGGCCGGATTCGAACCCGGGTCCCTGGCGCTGTGAGGCAACAGTGCTAACCACTATGCCACCGTGCCGCCGTCTGGACCTTTAGACCCAATTAAACATCTTTAGGATTCAGCTACCTCAAACTTTAGTTGAAAGTGAACGTCTGAGAAATACGCCTGACCTGGAGTAGCCCAAAAGGGGCTAGGACTAGTAATTATCCCTTCACACTGCCCTCAACTTCTTTGCCTCAGGCTCCTTCCAGTGATCTGCAGGAGACATTTGCAGGATTTTGCAGTCGGACACCCACAAATGCATTACACAGGTGACCGATGCCATGCTTGCCAGGGCAGACAATATTGGACACTTAGCCATCAACGAAGCCAGTCAGAATGAGCGTGCACTCGGGTTATTTGGCTCTGGCTGACTTCCCACAGGTGCAGGATGTCATCGACTGCACTCATGGGGCAATCAAGGCACCCCCAGATCACACAAGAGGGCTTGTGAACCGTAAGGACTTCCACGCCATCAATATGCAGCTTGTCTGCAACTACAAAAAGATTATGCAGGTTTGTGCAAGATTCCCAGGGAGCTGCCATGATGCATTCGTCCTGTGCCAGTTCACCCTCCCTGAACTTCGCACCTCCGAACAGACTTACTGTCTGGCTGCTTGGAGACAAGGGCTATCCACTTAAGATGTGGCTGTTGATACCCGTGAAGAGCCCAAGCAATGAGGCCAAGAGCACTACAATCAAAGCTATATGACGATGAGATGTGTCATTCAGAAAGCAATCGGGATGCTGAAGATGTGTTTCAGGTGCCTCGACAGATCTGGAGGAGCCCTTCAATACGCACCAGCCAGGGTCTGCAGAATGATCGTGGTTTGCTCTGCTCTGCACAACATAGTGCAGCAGCGAGGATTGAAGCTGCAGGAGGAGCAAAGCACAGAGCACACAGTCTCTTCAGAGGAGGAAGATGAGGAGGAGGAGGAAGAGGATCATCATGTGGCCATGCCACCAGCAGCGGCGCACACTGCTGCCTGGGATGGACTCATCATGGCAAGATTTAGTTAGGATGCACCACTGCACCCATCTGGCAGTCACATGCTGAACCCACTTGTCGTCCCCCCCGCCCCCCGCCCCAACCCCACTCCCCAGCACAAAGCAGTCCTGCAATCAACAAAGCATCCCTTTCCCAGACACCCATTGCTCAGATTTAAGTCTTGTCTTACCATTCATCAGAACTGAGAAGGCCAGTTGGCAGGCTGCAGACAAAAATGGGCCAGACTGAAAAGTGGTGCAAAGAAATTAATTTATATGTGGATCAAAACTTATCCATTAACTTATCATTGTAAAATGTCTAACACACCCATGTGCATACCCTTCTGCAACTAATAATCTTTCATCTTCCTTTTCCTACAACTCCTATGATGTGCAACCCCTATGGCTTCAGCAGAGGTAGAGGCAGGCTGCTCAGATCCCTGCTCTGACTGCTGAGATACTCTTGGCTGGCGTCCTCTGGGTTTTGGAGCCTGTAAGGTCCCCACCAAAGACTGCTCCACCTGCACCTCTGCAGGGGCAGACTTGGCCATCGGGACATGAGGCAGCATGTGGGGCACTGACTAGGGAGGGTCAGCAATGGGTGAGAAGTGGAAGCGCTTTGAGCAGAGTCCCCACTTCTATGTCCCTTTTTGCCATCATCGCTTTCATGGCCCATCCGCATTTCCCTGCTCGCAATGAGCTAGAGAGCACTTTGCTGCACACCAGTGGGGCGCTGAATGGTCAAGGCTAGGTTTTGATCCATCCTAGTTAAGGTGGCAGTCAGAGTGTGCAACCTGTTGGTGAGGGCAAGCATGCACTCATTTGACTGTCGTGTTTGATGCTCCAAGCAGGTGGCCCCTCTTTCCATGGATGAACACATCATAGCTAAGCCCTGTGAAATCATGCCAGTCATGCTTGAGATGAACTCTTCTGCAGTGTATGTACCTTTAAGAGAGAACTACTTTTACAGCTCCTGTATACTGTAGTACCAGCAGTGACCACACCTGTATATAAGCCTTGAGCATGCCTCTGTACACCCAGTCTTGAGACTACCCTACTCCAGTAAATACCTGTTGATTGTTAAGTTACAACATCCGTGTGGTTATTGAAAAACATCATACTCTCAGAATCATGGATCTAACAGTGGTGACGAGTGTCGATTCGAATCTACCTGCAACTCTGCATTTCCCTTCGAGGATTCGCTCTGGGAGGGCGGTGGAAGAAAGTCGAGGCCAGAAGCACGGGCATCGACCACGAGCAACCGCCCAGTCGTCCGGCAGAGAGTGAACATCGCAGGGGAGGCTGTGGAGAGCCGGGCTTGATTCCCCAGCCACGACGATCAGCAACAGACTGACGACAGGTACAGTGCAGACCCTTCCCGGACAGTGGTGGCTGGAGCCGACCGACGGCGGAGAAAAAGCCGAGCAGCGTCGACGGGGTAAGACAGAGGGTGAAGCGCACAGGGTGCAGCCGGGTGTTGAAAACCGAGCGGCGTCGAGGAAAAACAAAACGGAGAGAGAGAGGGTAAAGCAGCAGCCGGGTTCAGGGCCGAGCGACGGAAACGGGAAAGGCGCACAGAAAAAAAAACGCGCAGAGCACAGCCAGGGCTCAAGGGCTGAACAGTGTCCGCGGGGAGAAGAAGGGAGAGCGCGGGAGACGCCATTGAGCCGTGGAGAAGAAGGAAGAGTGCGGGAGATGCTATTTTTAGAAGCCGCAGTGGAGAAGAAGGGCGAGCGCGGGAAGAAAGGAAAGCGCGGGAGACGCCATTTTGTGCCAGCGGAGAAGAAGGGAAAGCGCGGGAGATGCCATTTTTGACAGTGAAATCATACCCAGGGATGCCGAAGAGTGGCAGTATCTCTACGTTCGACAATGAAGTCGAAGATTGGGCGACATATGTGGAACGTATTGAGGTGTACTGCAGGGCGAATGAAGTGCCAGATGCTAATAAAGCACTGGTTTTGCTAAATTCCATGGGTGCAAAAACTTATGGGTTACTGCGAAACCGAATAACCCCAGAGAAGCCTGTGAACAAGAATTTTGAAAGCATAGTAGAAATCCTACAGGACCACTTAAACCCCACACCGCTGCTGATAGCAGAACGACTTAAGTTCCATAAAAGGAACCAACACAAAGACGAAAGCAATGCTGAGTACTTAATGGAACTGCGCAAGCTATCGAAATACTGCCAGTTTGGTGTGGGACTAGCAGATACGTTAAGGGACAAGTTTGTGTGTGGGCTGCAAAGTGAAGGAACCCAGAAACGGCTTCTATCAGAAAAGGATCTTACGCTGGACAAGGCTTTCAGTATGGCAGTATCACACAAAGCAGCCGCAAGGGGCGCTGCAGAGATACAACGGAAACCGCAAGAATATGGCACCAATGAAATGTCCTATGGAACAGGGGAGTGTTATCGCTGTGGCAGAGCAACACACGACCAGAAGGATTGTTGGTTCAAGGACCAAGTGTGCAGACAGTATGGAAAAGCAGGACACATAGCAAGAGTCTGCAGGTCAGGGAAGAAAACCAACAGCAAGAAATCTCCACAGGAGAAGTACAAAAAGGTACACCAGGTGATGGACAGTAGTTCAGATGAACAGAAAAGTGACACAGACTCCGGAAGCAAGGAGCTGGGTTGTCTGAAACTACATAAGATAACCAAAATGGAGGATCACCAGACTATCTGGGTTACACTCAAGATAGACGGAGTCCAAGTGAAAATGGAATTGGACACAGGATCAGCCCTAACAGTTATAAACCAAATGGACTACAAGCGGCTATTTTCACAAATACCCTTGAAAGCTACAGAGATTGTCTTGAAGATGTACATGGGGCAAAAAGTCTACCCCAAAGGAAAAATAAGGCTGAAAGTGATATACAAAGGCCAGGAAATACCTAAAATGGACATATATGTATTGCCAGATGGAGGACCACCACTGCTAGGACGTGAATGGATCTGGAAGATACAATTAGATTGGCATTCCATACAGGCACTGAAGGTTGAGGCCAAAAGGATGACGACATCACACCTGGACGACTGTTAGAAATGCTAACTGACGCAAAAGAAGTGTTCCAGGAGGGACTCGGAACACTAAAAGGCATAACAGCAACGATTAAAATAGAGGAAAATGCAAGCCCAAAGTTTCTTAAGGCCAGACCAGTGCCTTATGCGATCAGACCAGCCGTCGAAGCAGAGCTGGAAGGGTTGGAACGTTCAGGAGTACTGTCCAAAGTAGACTGGAGCGAGTGGGCTACACCCATCGTTCCTGTAATGAAGAGGTCGTTGAGTAATATGCCTGGGGAACCAAAGAAGGTCCTCATCTGTGGGGATTTTAAGGTGACAGTGAACCCAGTCCTTCACACGGTACAATATCCGCTTCCACAAATTGAGGATATTTTCACCTCGCTATCTGGAGGTAAACGCTTCACCAAAATTGATCTAGCCCAGGCGTACTTGCAAATGGAGGTAGAAGAAGCTTTGAAACAATACCTTATGATCAACACTCATAAAGGTCTCTATCAATACAACCGGCTGGTGTTCGGGGTAGCATCGGCTCCGGCTATTTGGCAAAGGGCGATGGAACAAGTCCTGCAAGGGATTCCAGGGACCCAGTGTTATTTGGACGACATCCTGGTCACGGGCAAAAATGACAGTGATCACCTCGCCAACTTGGAGAAGGTGCTCACCAGATTAAAGGAATATGGGCTACGAGCCAATCGCCACAAGTGCGAGTTTTTCCAGAAGCAGATCTCGTATTGTGGCCACGTCATCGATGAAGAGGGGTTACATAAGTCCCCTGAAAAGATTGAGGCAGTAGTCACGGCTCCAGCACCGGAAAATGTGTCACAACTGAGGTCGTTCCTCGGGCTGGTAAACTACTACCATAAGTTCTTACCAAATTTGCCCACGGTATTACACCCACTGAACACCCTACTGCAAACAGGGGTATCATGAAAGTGGAATGACGAACGTAGACGAGCTTTCCAGGAGTGTAAAGAATTGATCACATCAAAAGAGGTGTTGGCCCATTTCAACCCAGCACTACCAATTCGTTTGGCATGTGATGCATCACCCTATGGTATTGGAGCAGTGCTGTCGCACAAATTTCCAGATGGGTTGGAGAGGCCAGTAGACCTTTGCGTCTCGGTCACTAACCTCAGCCGAGCGCAACTACGCCCAGATTGACAGGGAGGCCCTCAGCCTAGTATGGGGAGTAAAAAAATTCAACCACTATCTGCATGGGCAGAAGTTCACCTTGCTGACTGACCACCAACCACTTGTCTCCATCTTTAATCCTAAGAAGGGCGTTCCAGTGATGACTGCACAATGGTTACAAAGATGGTCCCTGTTTCTAGGGGCGAATCAATATGAAATAGAATATAAAGACACGAAACAGCATGGAAACGCTGATGGGCTATCGCGCCTGCCACTGCCTACTGTGGAGGAAGCACCAGCAGTAGACCCTATCGAGATATTTTATTCGTCAATAATTGAACGATTGCCAGTAACAAACGTGGATATAGAGAAGGAGACCCGCAATGATCCGACGCTGTCTTGGGTATATGATTTGACGGTGAGGGGATGGCCAACACATGGCGACTCACTGTTGCCAGCATTCTCATCCAGAAGAGAACAGCTGTCAGTATGCCAGGGGACAATGATGTGTGGATCCAGAGTGGTGATTCCACCCAAGTTAAGGGAGAGAGTGCTAAATGAGCTTCATGAAGGTCATCTGGGGGGAGTGAAAATGAAAAGCCTTGCTAGGGCTTATGTGTGGTGGCCGGGAATCGATCAACAAATCGAAGACCTAACCAAGAGCTGCTCAGGATGCCAGAAGGTCCAAAATGCACCACCACATGCCCCTCTGCACCCATGGGAGTGGCCCTCCTCTCCATGGCAATGGGTGCATATTGATTTCGCTGGTCCATTCATGGACTCAATGTTTTTAATAGCAGTGGATGCTCATTCGAAGTGGACTGAGGTGATAAAAATGTCCTCAACCACTACAGAGAAAACGATTGCAGTCCTACGGACCATATTTGCCAGGAACAGCTTGCCAGAGCAGATTTGCTCTGATAATGGACCACAGTTTGTGTCCGAAGAGTTTCAAAAATTTATGAGAAGGAATGGGGTAAGGCATTATACATCCGCCCTGCATCATCCAGCCACAAATGGATTGGCTGAGAGGTTCGTACAAACCTTTAAGAAGGCGATAAAGGCCATGTGCGACGATGAAATTCCACTACAGCATAAGGTGGACAATTTCTTATTAGCCTACCGAAACGCGACACATGCAGTTACCAACCAGACCCCAGCCATGATGTTCTTTAACCAAAGGTTGAGATCTCGTCTGGACTTGCTCAGACCAAATGTGTGAAGGAATGTTGACGATAAACAATTCCAGCACATCAATGAGAAGCCGACAAGGAGCTTCAACGTAGGACAACCAGTCTTGGCCCGTGACTACCGAACAGAGAAATGGCAACCCGGAACGATATGCACAAGGCAGGGGCCATTAATGTACACAGTGGATGTCGGGGAGAACATTGTGAGACGCCACGTCGATCAGATCTTAGCGTCACAGGAACGAGTCAACCCCATGTCTCGCGTACCTGGGGATGAACCCGACATACCGGTAGCATTTACCTCCGAACCAGTAGCAGTGGAACCCGATGAACTAACCGACAAAAAGGGGCCAGAATCGCCTCCGCACCAAGAACAAGAACCTCAGGAAAGACGCTATCCCGAAAGGATCAGGAAGCTGCCCCAAAGACTGAATCTATAAATGGACTATTGTTGTTTAATGTACATGTTAAAGTGTTAATTGTTATTTGAATATTATGGGTACTACTAATCTAAAAGGGGAGGAATTGTAGTGTATGTACCTTTAAGAGAGAACTACTTTTACAGCTCCTGTATACTGTAGTACCGGCAGTGACCACAGCCTTGAGCATGCCTCTGTACCTCCAGTCTTGAGACTACCCTACTCCAGTAAATACCTGTTGATTGTTAAGTTACAACATCCGTGTGGTTATTGAAAAACATCATACTCTCAGAATCATGGATCTAACATCTTCCATTCTCTCTGCAAGTGTGCACATCGCTGCTGGAAATCCTACCAGAGCCTCACACATTTTTTGCTGCTCCTCTAGAATCATTCTCTTTGTCAACAGCTCCGAGGTTCAGCATCTGCGTCCAGCTGAGCAGAGCTTGTAGCGTCCTGCGCCCTCCAACAAAGACTCTTCACTGCTGTCCCTGTCTCCACTATCTGCTCTTGCTCACATGTGATCTGAGAGACACCAGGTGACAACATGACTATCTATCTTGATGGTCCCACCAACGTGTGTGTATCTGCACTGGTGCATGGTGGGCAAGCGTCCTGTGATGGTGCACCCGCAGAGTTAGTGACCTCCTCTGAGGAGTCATCTTCCTCCGACAGCTCCACCGCCTGTGGGACACTTGATGGGCCTGTGGGGGATTAAAGACATGAATTAGAACTGTCATGGTAAGAATGTTTTATGTTAATATTATGTGTTTTGATTTCTTTTTGGGTTCAATAAAGACTCATTTCTGAAAGAGAATGTTGTTTAATCTAAAGTCTTGTTCAAGACTTTCTACAGCTTTTTACAGAACACACTATGCTGTGATGCATCTAGAATGAAACTGAAAGTAAAACTCCTCTGGACTGCTTGTCTCTCACATGACCTCTGCTGGTCAGGCACAAGCAATCAAAAACACAGACAAATATGCTGTAAGGCATAAGTAATCAAACACAGACAAATATCATCACTATTTGCTGATATCATTACATCTCCCTTTCTTAAAACAAAAGTATTTTACTTTTAACTAACAACATTTAATGAACTTACATTATCATTATCATGATCAAGGTTTTTTACCCTTGCTTTGTGTGTTCACATGAAATATGTCAATACACTAGAACTTGAAGAAAGAATAAGATAACATTACTTCCTTCTTTAACAATAGTCCTTAAATTTGCTCAATGAGTCTCTCTGGAGGCTTCACGTGTCTTGAGGATTTTCTGATTGATTGTCCTTGAATCTGAGTTGTTGCCTCAGATGATTGGTTCTCAGCTGTGTGATCAGGTTGTTCACCAGTATCAGTCTCTTGACCTGCTGTGGCTGGTCCCATGAGAAGATCTCGACGATTTCTTCTCAGAACAGCACCCTCATCTGTCTGAATGGTGTATGATCTTGGTTGAACTTCACTCAGGACAGTTCCCTTCTGAGTCCATGTGTTTGTTTTGTCTTTCAACCTTACTTGGTCACCAGTGTGGAGTTCAGGTAGGTTTTGTGTTCCTCTGTCATAGTAGTACTTTTGCTTTTCTTTCTGTTGCTCTTTGAACTTCCTCACTTTCTCCCCCTCTTTTGTTTTCAGGAGGTTCTCCGGGATGGGTAGGTTTGACCTTAGCCGACGTCCCATCAGGAGTTGGGCTGGTGACATACCACACTCGAGCGGCGTTGTGCGGTATACAAGCATGCTTTGGTAGAAGTCAGTTCCACTGTCTTTTGCCTTGTACATCAGTCTTTTCACTGTCTGGACCGATTTTTCCACTAGTCCATTGGACTGTGGATAGTGAGGACTTGATGTTGTGTGGACAAAGTCCCACTCTTTGGCAAAGTGTCGGAAATTTGCATTGTTAAACTGGGGTCCGTTGTCTGTGAAGACCTCGCTTGCCACGCCATGTCTGGAGAATATGGCTTTCATACTTCTTATCACAGCTTCTGCAGTGGTGGTGCACAGTCTACAAACCTCTGGATACAGGGAGTAATAGTCTGTGACGACAAGATAGTCCTTCCCTTGACATACGAATAGGTCAGCGCCTACCTTCTGGTAAGGTCTGTCTGGTGCTGGGTGTGGCTTTAGTGGTTCTACCGGATTGCTTGCTCGATATTTCAGGCATATTGTGCAGTTTGACACCTCATTTGTCACATCTTGGTTGATTCGTGGCCAGTACATCACCTCTCGTGCTCTTTTCTTACACTTTCGATTCCCAGATGTCCTCCATGGATCTTTTTTAGCATCTCTCTTCTCAGACTCTTTGGGATAACTATTTTACTTCCTTTGTAGATGATGTCTTCGACCACTGATAGTTCTGCCCTGCAGTTCCAGTACTCTGCCATGTCAGGTGAGCAGTCTTGCTTCATGTTGGGCCATCCATCCAAGATGCTTTTCCTCAGTCGTCTCATTGTTTCATCTTTGTTTGTCTCAGTCTTTATGAGCTCCATTTTTGCATCTGCTATGGGCAGTGCACTTGTGATCATGTCCATGTAGGCGTTCACTTTTTCATCCATTTTGGTGTTTGCGGGCTCACTTGGGTCTACAGCTCTGGACAACGTGTCTGCTGTATACATCAGCTTACCCGGTGTGTACGCAACATTCAGTGTATAGCGTTGCAGCCTGATCATCATTCTTTGTATTCTAAGCGGATAGCTATTTAGTGGCTTTCGGAGCAATGCAATCAAGGGCTTATGGTCAGTCTCTACACTGATTGCTTGTCCTGCCACAAACTGGTGAAATCTTTCACAGGCGTATGTGATGCTGAGCAGCTCCTTTTCTATTTGAGCATATCGCGTCTCCGCGTCTGTCATTGAGCGCGATGCATATGCAATAGGTTGCCAGTAGTCATATTGTTGCAGAAGAACGGCACCGAGCCCACTCTGTGATGCATCTGATGATATCTTGATGGGTCTCGCTGGGTCATAAAACCTCAGAACTGGTTCCTCTGTGAGCAGTTTCTTTAGATCGCTCCATGACTTCTCATGCTCATGATTCCATTCCCATTCTATGTTCTTTTCAGTTAGTCTTCTCAGTGGCGCTATTTTTTCTGAGAGGTTGGATATGAATTTACCCATGTAGTTGATCATTCCATTAAACCTCTGCACGTCCTTTTTGCATTGTGGCCTTGGCATATTCTCAATGGCGGACACCTTTCTGGGATCTGGTCTGATGCCCTCACTGCTAAGGATATCTCCCACGAATGTCAGTTCTGTCACCCCGAGCTGGCATTTCTCTCTATTCAGCTTCAGGTTTGTTTTCCTTGTTGCTTCCAGCACTTTTTTCAGTCTCTCGTCATGCTCAGTTCTCATGGTTCCCCATACTATGATGTCATCCATTGATGTATCAACTCCCTCCAGGTGCTCATAGATCATATGGATAGTCTTGTGATACACTTCAGGAGCTGAGGCAATGCCAAATGGTAACCTTAGGAATCTGTATCTGCCAAATGGAGTGTTGAACGTGCACAGTCTTAAACTTGCTTCGTCCAGCTTCATCTGCCAAAATCCTGAGGATGCATCTAACTTGCTGAAATATTTTGCATTTGCAAACAGTGCCATGATTTCCTCACGTGTAGGAAGCTTGAAGTGCTCTCTCTTTATTGCCCTGTTTAGATCTCTTGGATCCAGGCAAATTCTGAGCTTTCCATTCTTTTTGTCCACTACGACGAGGGAGCTCACCCACTCAGTTGGCTCATCTATCTTCTGAATCACGTTCAGGCTTTCCATCCTGTCCAACTCTGCCTTCAGTTGCTTTTGAAGAGCAAACGGAACTTTTCTGCATGGATGTATGACCGGTGTCATACTTTTATCTACTCTGATCGTGTGTTCTCCTGGAATGCAGCCTAGACCCTTAAATAGGTCTTTGTACTCTTTCATGAGTTCATCATAGACTGTCTCTCCTTCGCTTTCCACAACGAGGACTCTCTTTACCAGGTTCAGTCTCTCACAGGCTTTTAAACCTAGTATGGCTTGCACATCCTTTGGCACCATGATTAATGCTAGCGTGTGCTCTCTGTCCTTGTGTGTTACTTTGACAATGCATTTTCCTTTCACTGGTATATCAGTACCTGAGTATCCGGTCACTTTCACTTGTATTCCATGTAACTTTGGTCTGGGTCTAATTCTCTTAAAATCGGTCTCTGATATCACATTAACTTGTGCTCCAATATCCAATTTAAATGGAATGTGTATGTCATTCACTTTTAGTGTCAACATCCAGTCTCTTTCTTTTTTGTTTTCAGACACAACATCTACATTGAATTCCTCTATCTCGCTTTCATCTACTGTATGGACCTTGCTTTGTTGCGCTTGGTTCTTACAGCAACGGGCATAATGGTTGTTTTTGTTGCATCTATTGCATGTTTTACCATATGCTGGACACTTTCTTGGTGGATGCTGTGTACCGCATCGACTACATGACTTCCGATTGTCTCTTTCATTTTCGTTTGCTGGCCATGTCTCTTTTTTCACATTGGCGCTCTCTTTGTTAAACGGTTTGTATCCGTTCTTTCTCACTGCATCCACGTTGCAGCTACTGTCACTGAACAGCTCCTTTGCCTGCAACTTCACAGTCTCTGTAACCCTACACAGTGCTATGGCTTTTCCCAGGTCTAGATCTTGCTCTCTTAGCAGTCTTTCCCTTAGACCATTATCTCGAATACCACACACCAGTCTGTCTTTTATCAGCGAGTCTGTGAGTCCCCCAAATTCACACGATTTGCTCCGGTTTCTCAGTTCAGTCACATACTGATCAATAGTCTCGCCGATTTTCTGTACACATGTGAAAAATTTGTGCCTCTCAAAGGTCACGTTGCGTTTAGGTATGCAGTAGGCCTCAAACTGTTCCATTATTTTATCTAGCTTCATTTTGTCTCCATCAACCGCGAATGTGAAGTTATTATACACCTCCAGCGCTTCATCACCCACGACATGCAAGAACAGTGACGATTTCTGTTTATTACTTTTCTTGTCAGCTCCGATTGCCGCTAAATACAACTCTAAACGTTGTTTGAACCGTCTCCAATTTTCAGCCACATTACCTGTTAATTGTAGCATCGCCGGTGGGTGTAAACCTTCCATTTTTCACTTCGTTAGCTATTCTCTAATGGTAAGCAACGATGTTCTCTTTTGGCTTGCTAATATGTGGAGAGCTGATTTCGCTTACTTGCCACAACTGCTGTCACTGTCCCATCAAGTTGCTAACTTCAGATTTTTTCTCTTTCAGCCACTTCTGACATCATGTTTTGATTTCTTTTTGGGTTCAATAAAGACTCATTTCTGAAAGAGAATGTTGTTTAATCTAAAGTCTTGTTCAAGACTTTCTACAGCTTTTTACAGAACACACTATGCTGTGATGCATCTAGAATGAAACTGAAAGTAAAACTCCTCTGGACTGCTTGTCTCTCACATGACCTCTGCTGGTCAGGCACAAGCAATCAAAAACACAGACAAATATGCTGTAAGGCATAAGTAATCAAACACAGACAAATATCATCACTATTTGCTGATATCATTACATTATGCACACGATCATATTTCACTGGCGGCTGACATCAAGTCAACATGAGTGACTGTTGTATGCCATGTGGCTGTGTGATATTTAATTCTGTCACCAGATAGCTGGGAGCTCCCCATCTCTCCATCTGCCACTGCCAGACACGCCAACACTCCACTTATTTCGAGTGCCACCTCCTCTGCAGCTGTGAGCGTGACGATGACTGCAGGGCCACCTCTGGTTCTCTGCCTCTCCCTGGTTTTTCTGTGCTCTCTTCTCCTGCGAGGAGAGAAACAAGAGGAAATTAGGACTCATGGGATTGGGGATAATCTATTAGCATGGATTGAGGATTGGTTAATGGACAGAAAACAGAGAGTAGGAATAAACAGAACTTTATCAGGCTGGCAGGCTGTAACTAGTGGGGTACTGCAAGGATCAGTGCTTGGGCCTCAGCTATTGATAAAGGGACTGAGTGTAACGTATCCAAGTTTTCTGACGATACAAAGTTAAGTGGGAAAGTAAGCTGTGAGGAGGACGTAATGAGGCTGCAGAGATTGACTGAGTGGGTGGGCAAGAACATGGCAAATGGAATACAATGTGGGGAAGTGTGAAGTTATCCACTTTGGTAGGAAAAACAAAAAAGCAGAATATTTTTTGAATGGTGAGAGACTGGGAAATGTTTGCACTCAGAGGGACCTGAGTGTCCTTGCACATGAATCCCAGAAAGTTAACATTCAGGTTCAGCAAGCAATTAGGAAAGCAAATGGTAGGTTAGCTTTTGTTACAAAGGGATTAGAGTATAAGAGTAAAGAAGTCTTACTTCAATTATACAGGGCATTGGTGAGGCCACACCTGGCGTACTGTGTGCAGTTCTGGTCTCCTTACCTAAGGAAAGACATACTTGCTTTAGAGGGAGTGCAGCGAAGGTTCACTAAACTGGTTCCTAGGATGAGGGGATTGCCCTATGAGGAGAGATTGAGTAGACTAGGACTACTATTCCTTAGAGTTTAGAAGAATGAGAGGTGAGCTAATTGAAACATATAAAACTCTTAAGGGGCTTGATAGGGTTAATGCTGAGAAAATGTTTCCCTGGCTGGGGAATCTAGAGCAAGGGGGTCACAGTCTCAGAATAATGGGTAGGCCATTTAGGACTGAGATGAGGAGAAATTTCTTCATTCAAAGGGTTGTGAATCTTTGAAATTCTCTACCCCAGAGAGCCGTGGATGCTCAGTCGTTGAGTGTATTCAAGACAGAGATCAACAGATTTTGGGAATGAAGGGAATTAAGGGATATGGGGATAGTGCGGGAAGGTGGAGATCAGGTAGAAGATCAGCCATGATCTTGTTGAATGGCCAAATGGCCTATTCCAGCTCCTATTTCTTATGTTATATTCTTATATAAGAGGGCTTTGAGTGAGAGTCGTGGAATGAGTGGAACGGATGGATGGACAACATCTGTTGAGGGTGACTATGATGAGAGGCATAACTTTGCATTGAGTGTCAGTGGTGGATGGTCAGATGGGGATGTGAAGAAGTGCATAGACAGAGAGGGGTGGGTGCATAGAAACATAGAAAAATAGAAACAGGAGTAGGCCATTCGGCCCTTCGAGCCTGCTCCGCCATTCAATATGACCATGGCTGATCCTCTATCTCAATACCATATTCCCTCTCTCTCCCGTACCCCTTGATGCCTTTTGTGTCTAGAAATCTATCTATCTCCTTCTTAAATATAATGGCCCAGAAATTCGTGTCGGGGGCTTCCCGCGGGTGCAAGCCCCCGACCTACACTTACCTAGCGCGCCGGCAGTTGAAGGCTGGGCCTGCGTGGATTTCCTGTCTGTGGCCCGGTTCAGCTCCCGGCACGCTGTGCTTGCGTGATCCAGCGGCGTACTTAGTGCGATGCGTCGGCTGGGATCACGTGAGCACTGGGCAACCAATCGGAGGATGCAAAAGTTCATTCATGAGTTTGACAGTAAGAACTGTCAAATTCATGAAAACTCTGGGTGCCCAAAACAGTACTTAAACTTGAAATAAAATTTTTAAAAACATCACACTATTTAAATGAACTATAAATAACTTTAAATAACTATTTTAAACAATAATTTAAATTTTTGAAAAAAATAATTTTATACAAAATCGAGGCTAAAAATACACTTACCTTACTGTAAAGTCTTTAAAAATAATAAACCTGTGGAAAAAAAATTCTAATTTTAATTAATAGACCACTTACCTTTTAAAATTAAGTCCTTACGTCTGCTTTTTTAAAGTGTAAAAAGTGGAGGCCTTCACGCACGGGCAAACCTGGAAAAAAAAAGGAAGTGCAACGGGCACGCGCAGACTCCTGCGCACACGCGTTCGACCTCTGAACCCCTTGGTTCAGAGGATCGGAAATGCCGGTTTCCCGCGTATGCGCTGTGCATGCAGAAAACCGGCAATTCCATCGGTCCCACGCGTGAGTACATGGTGCTTACTCGCGCGTTGGGACACTAATTTGTCCCTGCCCGCTCCCCGTAACCCCTAATTCCCTTATCAGCTAGGAAACAGTCTATCTCCATTTTAAATTTATTTAATGTCGCAACTTCCACAGCTCTCTGGGGTAGCAAATTCCATAGATTTACTACCCTCTGAGTGAAGAAGTTTCTCCTCATCTCAGTTTTGAAAGGGCAGCCCCTTATTCTAAGATTATGCCCCCTAGTTCTAGTCTCACCCATCAGTGGAAACATCCTCACCGCATTCACCCGATCAAGCCCCCTCACAATCTTATATGTTTCGATAAGATCGCCTCTCATTCTTCTGAACTCCAATGAGTAGAGGCCCAACCTACTCAACCTTTCCTCATAAGTCAACCACCTCATCTCCGGAATCAACCGAGTGAACCTTCTCTGAACTGCCTCGAGAGCAAGTGTATCTTTTCTTAAATATGGAAACCAAAACTGTATGCAGTATTCCAGGTGTGGCCTCACCAGTACCCTATATAACTGAAGCAAGACTTCCCTGCTTTTATACTCCATCCCCCTTGCAATAAAAGCCAAGGTTCCATTGGCCTTCCTGATCACCTGCTGTACCTGCATACTAACCTTCTGTGTTTCATGCACCAGGACCCCCAGATCCCTTTGTACTGTAGCACTTTGCAGTTTCTCTCCATTTAGATAATAACGTGCTCTTTGATTTTTTCTGCCAAAGAGCATAACCTCACACTTTCCAACATTATATTCCATCTGCCAAATTTCTGCCCACTCACTTAGCCTGTCTATGTCCTTTTGCAGGTTTTTTATGTCCTCCTCACTCACTGCTTTCCCTCCCATCTTTGTATCGTCAGCAAACTTGGATATGTTGCACTTGGTCCCTTCCTCCAAATCGTTAATATAGATTGTAAAGAGTTGGGGTCCCAGCACTGACCCCTGCGGAACACCACTAGTTACTGATTGCCAACCCGAGAATGAACCATTTATCCCAACTCTTTGTTTTCTGTTAGATAGCCAATCTTCCACCCATGCCAGTATATTACCCCCAATCCTGTGATTTTTTATGTTGTGCAGTAATCTTTTGTGTGGCACCTTGTCAAATGCCTTTTGGAAGTCCAAATACACCACATCCACTGGTTCCCCTTTAGCCACCCTGTTTGTTATGTCCTCAAAGAATTCGAGCAAATTTGTCAAACATGACTTCCCCTTCATAAAACCATGCTGACTCTGTCCGATTAAATTATGCTTATCCAAATGTCCTGTTACTGCTTCCTTAATAATGGACTCCAACATTTTACCAACCACAGATGTTAGGCTAACTGGTCTATAGTTTCCAGCCTTTTGTCTACCTCCCTTTTTAAATAAGGGTGTTACATTAGCAGTTTTCCAATCTGCTGGGACCTTTCCTGAATCCAGGGAGTTTTGGAAAATTACCACCAATGCATCCGCAATCCCTACCGCTACTTCTCTCAAGACCCTAGGATGTAAGCCATCAGGTCCAGGGGATTTATCCGCCTTAAATCCCATTATCTTACCGAGTACCATCTCCTTAGTGATTTTAATCGTGTTTAGCTCCTCCCCCCCATAGCCCCCTGTTTGTCCAGTGTTGGGATATTTTTAGTGTCCTCTACTGTAAAGACTGTACCCTGGGGCACAGGAGGGAGGCCTCCCCGTACGTGAACCCAGTCTGGCTGGAGTACTGAGTCGAATTGGACCCCAGCTACCCTGGCCACCTTCCCTATTGGAAGTAAACGGCGAGCTCCTCCACATCCCGTTCGCCGCTTCCGTCAGTCACTATCGGTGCTCTATCTCCTGAGCACCCATAGATGTGGGATTCCTCCACGTCACCTCGCTTTCCAATGCTCATTCCTATCAGGGCGAGTAGGAGCACGACCCCCTTCATCCTGAAATCCTCTCTGCAAAGAGATACAAGAACATATAGCTAGGCCCCGAGGAGATTCTCTGGCTTGGGTGAAGCATAGTCGAGTCTTGCGACCTCGACTCAATATCAACACTCTTAACAAATTACATACTGCTATTTAAAACTACCCATCACCTCGTTTAACTTAAACCAAACACCCAAACTTAATAATACCTAAACTTAAATTACCTAAACTATATATATCCACCGCCCGTCTCTGGGCGGCCAGCCTATTTCCTGTTCGGGTTGCGGCACGCCGCTCCCTTCGGTGTGGCCGCACTGTCCTGTACTTTCGGTCCCTCACAGCCTATGGCTGCTGGCTGGGGACCTCTGCCCTCAGACCGGTCCCTCACTCGAGAGGCTGCCCTTTTTAAATGGGGAGCCGGTGACCACTGTTTCCTTGGCTGGGGCATCCGTGGGGACCTTCTAGGGACTTTGGCGGGTGGGGGTTTTCTGGCTGGTGGGCCTTTGACGTGAGCCACTGCCCCTTCCGGTGCGGTCTGTGGGCTTACCACTGCTGCTGGCTGGGGATCTTCTTCCTCAGGCTTTACCTCTCCTGAACCTGGGCTGGGGGCAGGTAACTCTTCGCAGCCTGGTGCTGCAGGCTGAGGGTCTCCATCCCCAGGTCCCAAATCTGGGTCCGGGGCGGGGTCTTCACCCTCATGTCCCTCCTCCCCTAAACTTGGGTCAGGGGCGGGGTCTTCACCCTTGGGTCCCTCCTCCTCTAAACCTGGGTCAGGGCGGGGTCTTCGCCCTCGGGTCTCTCCTCATCTGGATCCCAGAAGAGTGGGGGAGTGTCCCAATTGGTGGGCGGGATGGCCCCTCCCCTTAAACAAGCCACAGCACCTGCCTGTGCAGTCTGTGAACTTGTTCCCCCTGCAGGCTGAGGATTTCTGTCCTCAGACCTTACCCCAACTGACTGTTCTCTCTTCTCGGGCTTAAACAGTTTACACTGATTAATATGGAACCATTTCGTGCGCTGAGGCATCTTAATGGCGTATACCATGGGGCTGGCCTTGTCTACAATGCTGTAGGGCCCAATGTATAGTGGTTCTAGACTTCCTACTTGAGCATAATTCCTCACCATGACCTGATCCCCTATTTCCCACTCATGGTATTTTCGGGGTTCTAACAGCAATCGGTTACTCCAATGCTGCTTTCCCATGTTCCCAGCCGCCTGCCTGTGGACCTGCTTAAGGTGCTCGAAGAGGTTCCTGGTGAACTTGTCCCAGTTTACCTCCCTGAGCTGACCTTCGGTGAGCACCGGGGCTAGTACATGGGTGGGGGTCCGCATAACCCTGCCAGTCATCAGCTCATGCGGGGAGTACCCCGTGCTTTTTGACTGGCTGGCCCAGATCCCCATCAGGACCAGCGGTAGGACCTCTGCCCATTTTCGAGGCGAGTCCACCGTCTCTTTCCTCAACCTTTCCTTTAAGGTCCTGTTCATCCTCTCCACAATCCCTGATGACTGTGGGTTGTGGGCAACGTGCCACTTCCCCTCGATGCCAAGCAGCATAAAGGTATTCTGCATTACCTGCCCGGTAAAGTGACTCCCTTGGTCGGACTCCACATACTGTGGTAGCCCCCATCGCGAGAACACTTCCCAGACCAGGATCCTGGCCGTACCCAGAGCTGTGGCTGTTCTGCAGGGGAAGGCTTCTACCCATTTCGTGAACACATCTACCAGGACTAGGCAGTACTTATAGCCTCCCTGGGCGGTGGGCAGGGGCCCGATGTAGTCGACCTGTATCGACTGCCATGGTCCCTCTACCCTCCTGATGTGTCCCATAGGTACCTTCCTTTTATGGGGGTCAGGGTTATTAGCAGCGCATACCAGACAGCCGGCGTAGAACTCGCGACATCTTCCCTGAGTCCTGGCCACCATCCCGCCTATTTCACCCGCTGCCAGGTGGTCTCAGGCCCGGGATGCCCCGCTCCTGGACCCTCATGGGCCAGTTGAAGGAATTCCCTCCGGTGCTGCTGCGGCACAACTCACTGTTCTCCCGTAAACAGCATGCCTCCTTTCACGGAGAGGGCTGCTGTGCTGTAAGGGCCCTCTAAACTTTTTCCCTCAGTCACTGCGCTGAGGACAGCCTTAAGGACGGGGTCTTGGGTTTGGACCGTCTTGAGGTCTGGGGCTAAAGCTACTCCTACACTCACTTATGTCCCATCCCTACCCCTGACTGCTGCTATGGGTCTGGACCCATTTGGGTCCCAGAAAGTGCCTGTGCGGGCACCCTCCTTAGCCAGCATGTCAGCCTGCTGGTTACCCTGACTACGGGGTTCAGTGGAGGAATGGACTTTCACCTTGTGGATGAAAACCTCCCCTTCCTCCCCCATTGCTGCTAGGATTTCTCCAGCAGGGGTTTCACTGTGAGGGGTCTCCCGTCGACGGAGGTGTATCCGCGGCGGGACCAGATGGCCAGGTACTCCGTACACGAATTGCACGTAAACATGCTGTCCGAGCAAATCGTGTACGGGGTGGGGAAGATTTCGGGGTGTGTAATGACGTACACTACCGCGGACAGTTCAGCCTGCTGAGCGCTCATGGTGCTGGGGAGCTTAATTGTCAGGACAATGTTTGCCACTGGGTCATAAACTCCACACCCCGTGAGTCGCTCGCCAGCCGATACCATGCTGGAGCCGTCCACATAGATCTCGCGGCCAGTGGGGTGTATCCCAGCCCGTAAACCTATGTCCACTTCCCAAACCCCTTCTATGGAACACCGGTGGGCTGTTCCAGGATATACCAGATTGGCTGCGAGCTTTGGCTCGCAGATGTAGTGTATGTACCTTTAAGGGGAGAACTACTTTTTACAGCTCCTGCATACTGTAGTACCGGCAGTGACCACACCTGTATATAAACCCAGAGTAGGGATCTGTACTTTTAGTTTTAGAGTAACCCTCATCCAGTAAACACCTGTTGATTGTCCCACTACAGTCTCTGTCGATTTATTGAAGGACACCATACATCAAAATTCACGGATTTAACATTGGCGACGAGTTGATTCGAACCTACCTGCAACTCTGCAGAAGAAGGCCGATTCCACCAGTGCAGGCGTCGACCATCCAGAGAGGACTTGAGCATCGCAGAGGAGGCTGTGGAGAGCTGGGCTTGGTTCTCCAGTCGCGACGATCCAGCACAGCGGGCTGGCAGCAGGTACGACGCAGACCCTTCCCAAACGGCGGCGGCTGGAGCCGACCGACGGCACAGAAAAAGGCCGAGCAGCGTCGACGGGGTAAGAGAGAGGGTAAAGCGCACAGGGCGCAGCCGGGGTTGAAGACCGAGCGGCATCAACGAGAGAGGCGCGCAGGAAAATGTGCAGAGCGCGGCCGGTGTTCAAGGGCTGAGCAGCGTCCATGGGGGAAGAAAGGAAGCGTGGGAGACGCCATTTGAGCTGCAGTGGAGAAGAAGGGAAAGCGCGGGAGACGCCATTTTGGAGCCGCAGCGGAGAAGAAGGGAGAGCGCGGGAGACGCCATTTTGAGCCACAGTGGAGAAGAAGGGAGAGCGCGGGAAGAAAGGAAAGCACGGGAGACACCATTTTGAGCCAGCGGAGAAGAAGGGAGAGCGCGGGAGACGCCATTTTTAGCCAGTCTAACCACACCCAGGGATGCCGAAGAGTGGCAGTGTCACAGCGTTCAACAATGAAGTCGAAGATTGGGCGACATATATAGAACGCATAGAAGTGTACTGCAAGGCGAATGAAGTGCCAGATGCCAGGAAAGCACTGGTATTGTTGAATTCCATGGGTGCAAAAACGTACGGCTTACTGCGAAACCTAGTAACCCCAGAGAAGCCAGTGGAAAAGGATTTTGAAAGCATAGTGGCAATCCTACAGGACCACTTAAACCCCACACTGCTGCTGATAGGAGAAAGATTTAAGTTTCACAAAAGGAACCAGCATAAAGACGAAAGTAATGCTGAGTATTTAACAGAACTGCGCAAGCTATCGAAACACTGCCAGTTTGGAACGGGACTAGCAGATACTTTAAGGGACAAGTTTGCATGTGGGCTTCAAAGTGAAGGAACCCAGAAACGGCTTCTATCAGAAAAGGATCTTACGCTGGACAAGGCTTTCAGCATGGCAGTATCACACGAAGCAGCCGCACGGGGCACTGCAGAGATACAACGGAGACCGCAAGAATATGGCACCAATGAAATGTCATATGGAGCAGTGAAGTGTTATCACTGCGGCAGAACAACACACGACCATAAGGATTGTTGGTTCAAGGACCAAGTGTGCAGACAGTGTGGAAAAGTAGGACACACAGCAAGAGTCTGCAGGTCGGGAAAGAAAACCAGCAGCAAGAAATCTCCACAGGAGAAGTACAAAAAGGTACATAAGGTGACGGAGAGTAGTTCAGATGAACAGAAAAGTGATGCAGACTCCGGAAGCAAGGAGCTGGGTTGTCTGAAACTACATAATGTAATCAAAATGGAGGATCACCAAACTATCTGTGTCACGCTCAAGATAGACGGAGTCCAAGTGAAAATGGAATTGGACACAGGATCAGCCCTAACAGTCGTAAACCAAAGGGACTACAAGCGGCTATTCTCACATATACCCTTGAGAGATACAGAGATTGCCTTGAAGACGTACACGGGGCAAAAAGTCTACCCCAAAGGAAGAATAAGGGTGAACGTGATATACAACGGCAAGGAAACACCAAAAATGGACCTATATGTATTGCCAGATGGAGGACCACCACTACTAGGACGTGAATGGATCCAAAAGATATAGTTAGATTGGCATTCCATATAAGCACTGACAGTAGATGCCAAAAAGGAAGACGACGTCACACCTGGACGACTGTCAAAAATGCTAACTGATGCATAAGAAGTGTTCCAGGAGGGACTCGGAACACTAAAAGGCATAACAGCGATGATCAAAATAGAGGAAAATGCAAGCCCAAAGTTTTTCAAGACCAGAGCCTTATGCGATCCGCCCAGCCGTCGAAGCAGAGCTGGAAGGGTTGGAACGTTCTGGAGTACTGTCCAAAGTGGACTGGAGCGAGTGGGCTACACCCATCATTCCTGTAATGAAGAGGTCGTTGAGTAATACGCCTGGGGAACCAAAGAAGGTTCGCATCTGTGGGGACTTTAAGGTGACAGTGAACCCAGTCTTTTACACGGTACAATATCCGCTTCCGCGGATTGAAGATATTTTCGCCTCGCTATCTGGAGGAAAACGCTTCACTAAGATTGATCTGGCCCAGGCGTACCTGCAAATGGAGGTAGAAGAAGCCTCGAAACAGTACCTCACGATCAACACTCACAAAGGTCTCTACCAATACAACCGGCTGGTGTTCGGGGTAGCATCAGCTCTGGCGATTTGGCAAAGGGCAATGGATCAAGTCCTGCAAGGGATTCCAGGGACCCAGTGTTATTTGGACGACATCCTGGTCACGGGCGAAAATGACAGTGATCACCTCACCAACCTGGAGCAGGTGCTCACTAGATTGAAGGAATATGGGCTCTGAGCTAATCGCCACAAATGCGAGTTTTTCCAGAAGCAGATCTCGTATTGTGGCCACGTTATTGATGAAGAGGGGTTACATAAGTCCCCTGAAAAGATTGAGGCAGTAGTCAAGGCTCCAGCATCGGAAAATGTGTCACAACTGAGGTCGTTCCTCGGGCTGGTGAACTACTACCATAAGTTCTTGCCGAATTTGTCTACAGTACTACACCCACTGAACACCCTACTGCAAACGGGGGTACCATGGAAGTGGAATGACGAATGTAAACGAGCTTTCCAGAAGTGCAAAGAATTGATCACATCAAAAGAGGTGTTGGCTCATTTCAACCCAGCACTACCAATTCGGTTGGCGTGTGATGCATCACCCTATGGTATTGGTGCGGTGCTGTCGCACAAATTCCCGGACGGCTTGGAGAGGCCAGTAGCCTTTGCGTCTCGGTCACTGACCTCAGCCGAGCGTAACTACGCCCAGATTGACAGGGAGGCCCTCAGCCTAGTGTGGGGAGTAAAAAAGTACAACCACTATCTGCACGGGCAGAGGTTCACCTTGCTGACTGACCACCAACCACTTGTCTCCATCTTTAATCCAAAGAAGGGCGTTCCGGTGATGACTGCGCAACGGCTACAAAGATGGTCCCTTTTTCTAGGGGCGAACCAATATGAAATAGAGTATAAGGGCACGAAACAGCATGGAAATGCTGATGGGCTATCATGCCTGCCACTGCCTACTGCGGAGGAAGCACCAGCAGTGGACCCTGTCGAAATATTTTATTCGACTATAATTGAACGCTTGCCAGTAACTAATGCGGATATAGAGAAGGAGACCCGAAATGACCCGACACTGTCTCGGGTATATGATTTGACGGTGAAGGGATGGCCAACACATGGCGACTCACTGTTGCCAACATTCTCATCCAGAAGAGAACAGGTGTCAGTATGCCAGGGGACCTTGATATGTGGATCCCGAGTGGTAACTCCACCCAAATTAAGGGAGAGAGTGCTCAATGAGCTTCACGAAGGCCATCTGGGAGGGGTGAAAATGAAAAGCCTTGCTAGGGCTTATGTGTGGTGGCCGGGGATCGATCAGCAAATCGAGGACCTGACAAAGAGCTGCTCAGGGTGCCAGAAGGTCCAAAATGCACCACCACATGCCCCTCTACACCCATGGGAGTGGCCCTCTTCTCCATGGCAACGGGTGCATATTGATTTTGCTGGTCCATTCATGGACTCAATGTTCTTAATAGCCGTGGATGCGCACTCGAAATGGCCTGAGGTGATCAAAATGTCCTCCGCCACCACGGAGAAAATGATTGCAGTCCTACGGACCATATTTGCCAGGAACGGCTTTCCAGAGCAGATTTGCTCTGATAACGGACCACAGTTTGTGTCCGAAGAGTTTCGGAAATTTATGAGAAGGAATGGGGTAAGGCATTACACATCCGCCCCGTATCATCCAGCCACAAGTGGATTGGCTGAGAGGTTCATACAAACCTTTAAAAAGGCAGTAAGGGCCATGTGTGATGACAACATTCCACTGCAGCATAAGGTGGACAATTTCCTGTTAGCCTACAGAAATGCAACACATGCAGTTACCAACCAGACCCCAGCCATGATGTTCTTTAACCGAAGGTTGAGATCTTGTCTGGATTTGCTCAGACCAAATGTACGAAGAAATGTTGAGAATAAGCAATTCCAGCACATCAATGAGAAGCCGACAAGGAGCTTCAATGTAGGGCAACCAGTCTTGGCCCGCGACTACCGAACATGGAAATGGCAACCAGGAACGATATGCACATGGCAGGGGCCACTAATGTACACAGTGGATGTTGGGGAGAACATTGTGAGACGCCATGTCGACCAGATCCTAGCGTCACAGGAACGAGTCAACCCCATGTCTCGCGTACCTGGTGATGAACGCGACATACAGGTAGCATCTACCCCAGAAACAGTAGCATCGGAAGCTGATGAACCAACCGACGACAGGGGGGCAGAATCGCCTCCGCACCAAGAGCAAGACACTCAGGAAAGGCGCTATCCAGAAAGGATCAGGAAGCCGCCCCAAAGACTGAATTTATAAATGGACTATTTTCAGTTAATGTTGCATGTTAAAAGTGTTAACTGTTAAATGAATGTTATGGTACTGTTAATCTAAAAGGGGAGGAATTGTAGTGTATGTACCTTTAAGGGGAGAACTACTTTTTACAGCTCCTGTATACTGTAGTACCAGCAGTGACCACACCTGTATATAAACCTTGAGTAGGGATCTGTACTGTAAACACCTGTTGATTGTTCCTCTGCAGTCTCTGTCAATTTATTGAAGGACACCATACATCAAAATTCACAGATTTAACAGCAGAGACCCTTCACTTTAGGTCCATCTGTGAGAGGAGCAGGGTCCAGCGAGCAATGCGGGCACTGCTCACCGTCCCATCCTTGATCCTCCCATCCAGGAGCATCTGGGTGGGTGTGTGATGGGTGAGGAGGGTGATGGGAGAGGTGTCTGTGAAGATCAGCGATTTTTTCACAGCCCAATGTGTGGCCAAGAGGTGACGCTCACAGTTGGAGTAGCTCCTCTCCACATCCATGAGTATCCTGGAGGAGTAGACCACCGGCCTCAGCCGGCCATGCCGCTCTTGGAGCAGCACAGCACTCAGGCTATCCCCGCTGGCTGCTACCTCCAGGAAGAACTCTTTCCCCCCATCTATGGCCCCTAGAGCTGGTGCGGTCTGCAGGTCCTTCTTGAGCCTGACAAATGCTGCCTGGCAACTCTCATCCCAAGCCCACTCCACTCCCTTTTGTAGGAGTCAGAGCAGAGGGGCTGCTGTGGCTGCAGTCTTCAATGAAGTCTCTGCAGTACCCGGTTAGCCCTAAAAACGGCCTCACACCCGTGACTGTGTTGGGGACTGGTAACTCCTGTACCGCCTCCCTCCTAGCCTTATCTATGGCCCTTTTCCCAGCACGTAAGGTCAGTCCCAGGAATTTCACCTCCTGCTGGCCGATCTGTGCTTTCTTCGGGTTTACTTTAAAACCCTCCTGCCTGAGCAGCTCCAGCAGTTCGGCCAGTAGTGGGCCATGCTCCTCCCTCGAATCGGTGAAGAGGAGCAGGTCATCCACGTACTGCACCAACTGTCTGGGCTGACTGAAGCCCTTTAAACTGTTCGCCATGCACTGGTGGAAAATGCAAGGGCTATTGTGGAAGCCCTGAGGCAAACAGTTCCAGGTGTACTGTTGCCCTTTAAACGTAAAGGCAAACTTGTACTGATCCTCCCTCCTTTAAGGGATGGACCAAAACCCGTTGGAAATATCCAGCACCGTGAATGTGGTCGCAGATGCTGGGATACTTCCTATCAGGTCGGCAACTGCTGCTACCGTGGGTGCACAGGCTGGGATGTTACTGTTGAGCACCCGATAGTCCACCATGGTCCTCCACAGTGGAGAGTTTACGTGGATGGCTATCGGCCTCAGGACTCCCTGCTGCACTAAGGAGGACATGGCTGCTTCCATGTCTGGCTCCGCTTCCCTGGGGAAGTTATACTGTTTCTGTGGTCGGGCCATGGGGTCCCCGTCTACGCTGACCTCAAGCCCGTTGACCCTCCCGCAGTCGTGTCTGTGCATGGCAAATGTGGTTAAGTGGGCTCGCACAAATGCCTGGAACTCTTTTGGGGTATTGCTGACCATGAGCTCGAGGTTATAACCCTCCTTGGGCTTCATGGTGCACAGGGTCCCCTTCCCTTCTTTCCCTGGGATGACTACTACCTCGCCGTCCTTTCCTGTACTTGCCCCCCATAGGCAATGATTTCTTAAATGCACCAGGATCCCGTGGCCTAGAATAAAGTCGGCTCCCAGGATCCCCTTTCCATCCTCCTGTTCCCACTTCATTAGGATACAGGTCCACTTAGAGCGGAGCGTACCCAAACGAATGGAGAGCGGGATGGAAAACGAGCCGGCCTGTTCTCTGCCTGTGAATCCTGCCAGACTGTATGGGACCCCGCTAGATAGAGGTGGGGTGGTGGGGTTAGCTGAATGGACCACGGTGCATGATGCCCCCGTATCCAACAGATAGGTCCCCTTCACCTTTTCTACCTCCATCTCCACGAGGGGTCTTTTCCATACATCGTACCGCAGGGAACACAGGTAAACAGGCTGCGCTGGCTCAAGTCATGGCTGTGGGTTGGATGGGGCTGACGGGGTCAGAGCACCGGTAGTGGCGGCTACTCTCCCCTGGCCAGTCAATAAGGACCTCATGGTGTCCAAAAACGACTCGACCGCGGCGGGAGGGATCCCTGCCTTTACCTTTTGGGCTGGGGCTGTGGAGTTCTTTCCCTTGCTATCTTTCCAAGGGTTTTTGCACTCCTTCCTCCAATGGTCATGCTTCCCGCACCCGTAGCAATTGAGTTTATTGCTCGAAGGGTTATTCCCTTCCTGATGCCACTCCTTCCTACACTGTCCAGGTTTTACCTCATGCACCTTCCCCTTAGGTGGGTGTGTATCAGTTCCCCTACCGTTCTTAAAGGCTAGGGTCAACTGTCTGATCACCGTAAGTTTGGTGGTCTGGGGATTCTTGGGGTCGAACCAGGCTTCCGCCTTGGTCCAGACCTATGGCAAACTGTTTGCCACCAGGCAACAGAGCCAGTGGGTCAGCTGATCCCCGTTCAGGAACGCCCGGTTAGGTGCCCCAGGACAGGCACTCCTGTACACCGGCCATAACCTGTCCGCGAAAGCCTGCGGGGTTTCCCCTGCGAGCTGCACTGTCTTCTCCACACGGGAGAAAGGACTTCCCTCATTCATCCCCATGGCCTCCAGACCTTCATCCCTGAGCGCCTCATACCCGCCCTGCCCCGTTTTACACTCGTCAGAGAGGGATTGGAGGAGATTACTCTCCAAAGAGAACAGCAGCATTTTTGCCTGCTCAGCACCATCGCATTCGTTGATGCTGGCTGCCTGCTCCACTTCCCTGAAGTGGGCCGAGGGGTCTCCTTTCTCGGTGAGCCTTGGGATATGGCTTACCATAGCCCTAAGCTGTTGGGTGCTATAGGGTAATATGAAATGGTTTTGGAGGGGTCCCTCTTGCTCACCATCTACGGGTGGGCCGAACCTCCGATGCCGGGCTGGGCACATCGGTCCTGGTTCTAGCCTCTCCTGCGGGGGTTGCTCCACCTCCGCTTCTACCCCTGACTTCACCCCCCCCCCTTGCTGCCAGACCTCGCTAAAACCTGGCGCTACGGGTGGTGGTCGCAGGAGCTCCTGTTCCTCAACCGGGTCACCCCTTGGCACTACCTGTGGTGTTTGAACCGTTCTCCCCTCGTTCCCTGTGAAATCCGCCTGGCCTGCCTTCGGGCTTATGAGGCACACCATGCCCTTTGCCTTCCTTAGGGCCAGGCTCAGATTTTCTATCTGTTCCTTGCAGGGGCCATGATCTGTGTCTTCACACCCCTGTTCGCTCGCTAACTTGTAGGCTGCCTTTACTTCCTTTACTTACTCCTCCTGCTCCCTTACTTGTCTCGCTAGGCGGGCGTTATTTTCCCATAACCTCAACTCGTTACCCTTGGCTTCAGTGACTTGGCACTGTAGGTATTTGTTATTGTGTGTTCTCCTCCCACCTGTGGTGGCGCTGTCACAGCAGATAAATGGTTGGGTGTTCTCTTGGTTAAGTTTAGCTCTCTTTGTTCGGAACTCTCCATAACTCCACTTTCCCTTCGAATAAAGCACTTCATGTTTGAATCTCTGAGTTCTGAGTTCTAATTGTGTCTAGGTAAAAAGGTACCGACACTATAAAGTGGCGACGAGGAGCAGATGAATCTGCATATGTTACGGGTGCAGTGAGTAAACAGAAATTTAAATTTGAAACGTGAGATGGCTACTATATTAGGAAACATCGGTGATTTTGATGCAAATGTGGAGCAATGGAGCGCTTATATGGAACGTTTTTACTATTTTGTCTTGGCGAATGCGGTGGCAAACGAAAAGGTCGTGCCTACGTTTTTGAGTGTAATGGGGCCGAAGACATTCAATTTACTTCGCAGCCTTGTGCAGCCAGATAAGCCAGGAACTAAAACATATAATAATAATAATAATAATAATAATAATCAACTTTATTGTCACTGTTAGTGCACAAGTGCAGTACAACGAAATGTAAGCTTGCGGCTCCTGAGAGTGTACATTTTGATTAAGACATTTAACATACATTTGGCTTGTAACATAAACATAAACATAATAAAGTGCATTGACAGATGTGCAGGCTTTAGAGTTTTTCACCAAAACCTCTGGTTATTGCTGAGAGATTTAGATTTCACAAACGGAATCAAGAGGAGGGGGAATCAGTGACGATGTTTATTGCTGCTTTAAAAAGGTTGTCAGAACACTGCCAGTTCAAGGAGGTGCTGAATGACACCATTAGAGACAGACTTGTGTGTGGTCTGCAAAGTGCAGCCACACAGAAGCGCCTTCTTACTGAGGACAACCTTACTCTTGAAAAGGCCATTGAAGTTAGTGTCTCCATGGAGATGGCGGAAAAGGAGGCTCACCAGTTGAGTTCAACAGGGAGAGTTCACAAGGTGTCGTCTGAGCTTAAAGGTGCGCGGAATGGCACATGTTACCGTTGTGGGAAAACGCGCCGTCACGCTAATGACTGCTGGTGTACGGAGCTGGAATGCCGAAATTGTGGACCATTGTCACTTACGAGTTGTTCCAGTGAGCCATAACGGCTGAACATCTCACCAAGTTTCTCAATTGTTTTCTCTGCCGTGGTAGACCTCATCACAGCGACCTCCGGCCACTTGCTACGAGCGTCCACAACCACCATAAACATCTTCTCTTCGAAAGGACCGGCCCCTGGTCTATTCCAAAGGGCAATGGATCAGATTTTGAGTGGACTGCCAGGAGTCCAGTGCTACCTGGACGACATCCTTGTCTCTGGGACAAATGAGGAGGATCATCTTCTGAACTTGGATGCGACACTACAACGACTGAAAGAGTACGGACTCAGAGTTCATAAAGACAAATGTGAATTCTTTCAGTCTTCAGTTGAGTACCTGGGGCATGTGATTGACGCTACTGGCCTGCATAAGGCGCCGTCAAAGGTCAAGGCGATCGTGGAGGCCCCAGCACCCCAGAATGTGAGCCAGTTACGTTCATTTCTGGGGCTACTTAACTACTATGGGAAGTTTATTCCAGACTTAGCAACATTGCTGAAGCCGTTACATCAGTTGCTATGTCAAGGCAAAACATGGAAATGGACTGAAGTGTGCAACGAAGCTTTCGCCCAAGCAAAGAAAGCATTGCTGAAATCGGAGGTCCTGACACACTTCGACCCAAAGCTACCCGTGCAGCTAGCATGTGATGCATCAGCATATGGTGTGGGAGCAGTTATATCCCACATCATGCCTTCGGGTGAAGAGAAACCTATCGCCTTCGCATCACGCACCTTGAACAAGGCCGAGAGTAACTATGCGCAGATCGAGCGCGAGGCCTTGGGAATCGATTTTGGAATTCGAAAATTTCATCAGTACCTGTTTGGGAGAAGGTTCACACTCCTGACGGACCACCGTCCATTGACTTCAATCTTCGAGCCCCACACCAGAATTCCATCTCTCGCTGCAAGCAGGATGCAAAGGTGGGCTTTACTGTTGTCAAGACACACATACGACATCAAATATCGCAAATCAGATTGCACGGCAACGCAGATGGTCTCTCGAGGCTACCCTTGCCTGTTACTCCCCCAGGGCCTCGTCAGATAGACATCTTCTACTTTAGACAAGTGGAGGGAGCACCTGTCACTGCAGTTCAGGTGCGAAGGTACACCCGCAATGATCCAGTCCTGTCTGAGGTAATGGACGATGTCATTCGAGGGAGAGCTATAGGAGATTCTCCTGGTTTGAAGCCTTACGTTTCAAACAGGTTGTCTTCTTTGGGGACGCATGTCATCATTCCGCCACCTCTGAGGGAACCTATACTGCAACAACTTCATACAGGCCACAGTGGGATGGTTCGGATGAAGGAAATGGCAAGAAGCTACTTCTGGTGGCCAGGTCTCGATGGGAATATTGAGGAGAAAGCCAAAACATGTTCCCCATGTCAAAGGGTCCGGAATGTTCCACAGCTGGCAACCCTACACCCCTGGGATTGGCCTGCAGAAGTGTGGCAGCGAGTACATGTGGACTTCGCCGGTCCTTTCGAAGAGAAGATGTTTATGGCGGTTGTGGACGCTCGTAGCAAGTGGCCGGAGGTCGCTGTGATGAGCTCTACCACGGCAGAGAAAACAATTGAGAAACTTGGTGAGATGTTCAGCCGTTATGGCTCACCGGAACAACTCGTAAGTGACAACGGTCCACAATTTGTATCACAGGAGTTTGCAACCTTCCTGCATGTGAATGGTGTCCAACACATCAGGTCTGCGCCCTATCATCCCTCTACTAACGGCCAGGTAGGAAGGTTCGTGCAAACTTTGAAGCACGCCTTGAAGGCATCGCAAGGTCAGGGCTCAATCCACCAACGTCTGAACAGCTTCCTGTTGTCCTACAGGAATGAGCCGCATGCCACAACCAAAACTTCCCCCGCTTCGCTCATGATGATGAGGCAGTTGCGGACAAGTTTTGACTTACTCAAACCTCCAAGGGCAGAGCAGGTTGTCCATTGTCAACAACAAGCTCAAGTTGAAAATACAGAGAAAAGAGCCAAGGAGAGACGGTTTCATCCGGGAGAGCACGTCCTAGCTCGAAACTACAACACTGGACCGAAATGGGTTCCTGCTACAATGATCGCACAGACAGGCCCTGTGTCTTACATGGTTGAGACTGCTGAGGGCGTCGTCTGGAGAAGACACACATATCAACTGTTGCTAGGAGCAGAGACAGCCACAGAGGCTCCAACGGCTGGTTGGCCTGAACTGTTTCCGGATGATACCGCAAACCAGCATCCTTTGCTACAGTGCTCTTCTCCAACACAGGAAGTCAAAGAGACTGTTCCACCTGTGCAAACTCCTGACTTTCGACTGACACAGGCACCTTCTCCATCTAGGCCTGTGTCAATGCCTACTGCTGTGGAAGCCAGCGATGACCGCCGGTATCCTGTCAGAGAGCGGCGGCCTCCAAGACGCTTGGATCTGTAGGCTTAGCGACTTACCCACAAGACTGGGGCAGAATAAACCCCAGGGTAAAGTCAGGGGTTGAGGCAGTCTACCTCTACCCTTGGTTAGTTGAGTGCATTGAAAGTAACTTACCTGTTGAAGAATAATGTGGACCTTCCATTTAAGAGGGGAGGAATATGTTATGTATTGTGTGTTCTCCTCCCACCTGTGGTGGCACTGTCACAGCAGATAAATGGTTGGGTGTTCTCTTGGTTAAGTTTAGCTCTCTTTGTTCGGAACTCTCCAGAACTCCCCTTTCCCTTCGAATAAAGCATTTCATGTTTGAATCTCTGAGTTCTGAGTTCTAATTGTGTCTAGGTAAAAAGGCACCGACACAATAGTATTCCAACCTGGCCTTATGTTCTCCCATTAATTGCACCCTTTCCTGATTCAGGGCCTGCAATGCTACCAGTAACTTCTCCCCTGCTAAAGCCTTGTCCTGGATCTCCAGGGCTGACTCCTTTATCTCAGCTGCCTGTGCTGCAACGAGCCTGTCCAGAAGCTGGACCTGCTTTTTGAAACACATCAGCCAGACTGCTTTCTCTAGGGATTTCTTGTGCTCCTTTACTTCCGTCCACTTAGCTGTGGCATCTACCGGACGCCCAGCCTTTAACAGATTGGTGATCCACTTCTTCGTGATATTCACCTTACTAAACACATAATCAGAAATCCTTTCCTCCATCGTGGTTTGCTCTTCCGAACCATTGTCTACTGTATTGCACCCCTGTTGCCGGTGTCCTGCTGCGGTCGCCATTTCTGTAGGGGGTGGCGTGTGCCCAGTCAGCTCTGCCCCCGACTGTCCCTGAGCGGTTCGAATTGCTCCCACACCCCTGGGTTCTAGACACCAGACTTAGGTACAGGCGGAGATACAGAAAACGAGTAGACAACTGGTTCGGTGCAAGAAAACCGTAAATTTTATTAAAGGCAAAACAAAATCACAATACTGAGAATTGCTAGGATAATTACAGGCATATAAAAACAATACACTTACTTGGGAATGGGGAACACACGGCACATTGAGGGAACAAACACATTAAAATCCCCTTATCCTTATCCCACCCCCAATACCTAACTAGATTTAAGCTATGAGGGGCCAGGGATTCATGCTCACCAATTTCAAAACCTGTTGATTTTAACTGGTTGTGGGTTTTGGGGTTCACTCTTGCTGTCCTTTGGGGTGCATCATTGCCACGTGGTCACAGGGTGCGGCGATGGAGTTGTTTGTGCGAAGCACCCTCCTTTTCCTCCGTTAACGTCTTCGTTGAGTACTTTGTCGCGATGGGTCTTCTTCTTCTTCTGGTGGTTTGGTCGCCGACGGTTTTATTATGGTTGGGGCTCAGTTGGCGGTTTATATTGTCAATATGCTTTTACTACCCATGCTTCGAACGCCAACTTATTCATCAAACACCAGCTTATAACTAGGCTGTTTGTCCCCTAACGCGTCTTTCCGCTGCCCTTCTCTGCATTTACCGGTTTACCGTTTTCTTCTCATCTCATCTCGTCTCGTCTCGTCTCGTCTGCCCGTTCGTGGCCCCGTATGTCCTGTGCATCTTTGAATCGGGTCTCGTTCTCCTCCCGCGTTCGGCCCTCGGTGTAGTAATGGGCGTCCTTGGTGTTGAGCAGTGCGGGGAGGGAGAAGAGAGCACGCAACGAGGCCAGGGCAAGAGAGTCAAGAAGCAAGAGGCAAGAGACCTTGGCTACCAGTGGGCCTACAATTATACCCGGTTCTTCATCCCTTATCTGCACGCCAAATCAGGTCAGTCCTTTGTCTAACTTTTGGCAAGCTCGTCCAAAGTGATTACGGTCATCTACTTTAACGGCTTTTGGGGCGGTTGTTTCCTGGTTTAATGGCTCCGATATCCTGGCTGTTTGTTATTTATGAAATGTAATTGTCCTCATCCTGGCTTGATGGCTACTGTGAGCTGTTACCGATTATGTATGCAGAAACTTAATGGCCTCAAGATTAGGCCCATTCTGACTTGATCTGTTCCAAGGTGAGGAATGCATATTCTGTGTTTACCTAGCTGTCTGGCTTCACAAAGTCTTTCACAGATTCATGCATGTTAGGTTTCGTTTCAGGTTTTGAAAGCACCTGCCTTTTGCAGGGCCTTGCTTTTAAAATCCTGTACTTTTGGTCACGAGGTTTCAGAAGCCATTTTGGTTACCCTTTTTAATAACTTGTCCATGCAGGGTTCCTTTATCCATAACTTTTGGGGAATGTGGGAATTTTGAGAACCCTACAAGAGTGAGGGGGTTGGGGTGACACGCACATCAGGACATAGTTGAATGTGGCATTGTAGTCACCTTTCCTGCCCTCATGAGTTCATTAAATTGCTTCCTGCACTGTATCCAGGAGCATGGCACCACACTCCTGCTGCTAATCTCCAGCCATGCCTTCTTCATCCGTGAGGCTGGCTTCTTCTTCCCATCAGCAGGGAATAAAATCTCCCTGTGGGCCCTTACACTGTGCAGCACGAGGTCCAGGGAGGCATCTCTAAAGCAAGGTGCAGCCTTTGAATGCTGAGACTCCATTCTATACAGCTTGCTATCTTTCTCCCACCTCCACAATCCTTCAACTGTCATCTTTACAGTGTTCCTTTAAATACCTCAACTGAGCAGACCCCCACCACTCCCAGCGCATCGGTAGGTAAATATTCCGGCCATAGATTGCCCTTTCTCTCAGAATATTTTACTGTGAGCAGAAAGGGGCGGATACTCAGCAGAAAAGGATTCTGACCCAAATTCCTTCCCTCTGACCAGATTGCACAATTCCTGCGGCAATAAGTCGAGAATATTTAGGCTCACACATGTGCATGTGAAGCTTTCTCAATTTGGTTAAATGTAAGGGCAGGGTCAAAATTGGCTGCGATGTCTCTTGTGGTTAAATAGCCTGACAGTTCTCATTTCTACACTCACACACAAAGCAGTTACATCTGTGACAAATAGTGGAAGGCTGACAGCATTTTTTTAATTGTACCCCAACATGAGTCACTGCCTTCAGGAGAAAAAGGGAAGCAATTTAACAAAAAAGAAAGAAAGACTTGCATTTATATAGCGCCTTTCACGGCCACAAAAAGAAATTACTTTTCATGATGCCCCCCCGCCCCATCGATATTTCTTGTGTATATTTATGCATATATGTGTCATAATGACTGTTGTTGTTGAACTTTTCCTGTGAGCTGTGAAGCGCACAAACCTTTTAATTTTATATAGTTTCATTTTCTATTCAAATTTTAAAGGAAGTTTAATTTATTTTACAGAAGAGCTCACTCCCATTATGTAAGGTGTATTATTTAGCTCCTCCTAAAAATATTGTCAAATATGCTGAAGTATAGCTGTCTTCTAATGTCACACCCTCCTCTCCTCAAAAAGGTAACTCTATTCTTTCCACGACATAGTAATATGCTTTTATGAATATTTCAGCAATGTGCACAAAGAGATTGAGCATTTCTGTTCAGGTGGAGTCTTGGAGATCAGGTAAACAGGATGAAAAATGTAGATGTGTTACTGTTAAAATCAAAGTGAACCAATGCTGCCATAGGAACAAATAACTGGTCTATATAAAGCTCCTGCCTTGAATTCAAACAGTGAAAATATTTCAAAGACAGACCAAAATTCCAAATAACAATAGAAAATGCTGGAAAAACTCAGCAGGCCAGGCAACATCCGTGGAGACAAATTAGAGTTGATGTTTCGGGTCGAAACCCTTTTCAAAACTGGAAAGGAAATAAAATAGATCGAAGGCAAGGCTGCTGTGGTATCTTGAGGTGGCCATAGATGGAGACGGACACCGGTTAACTCCGTAACATGGTTTAATCAACCCTTGCACATAAAAGCTTCTGCCATGAGGCAGCAAAAACAAAGAGTACAACAGTACAGGTCAGACTTAACTCAGGAGAGCAATTGCCACAGCACCACCTGGTGGATCAGGTTACTCATAACCTCCCAGGTTAATACACTCCTCCCCCCTTAAGATTGCCGTATGCAATTCTTAAACAATAACCCTTACTAGGTACTACGTTTTAATTAACCAGTATGCTCTAACCATGGTTAACCCCTGACTAATTTAACAGGTTTGTATAAGTCTTTCTGGTTGCTTGCGAATCCTTTGTGAACGTCTTAATTCCACTTGTGGTGGATTCTCAGATTCATTCGCACTTGAGATTGGAGTAGTCTCTGATGTTGGTTTTACTCTGTCCCGCTGTGGCCTGGCAGTACCAGTGTCCACTGGCACCTTATAAGCCGTGCTGGGTCATGGAACAGCCTCCTCTACTGCCCTTTGTTCCATCTGAGGCAGTTCCCCCTGCTGCCGGCTGAAAAGCTGATCCACATGCCGACAAACCCCTTGACCATCCCCTAGTAACACGCAGTATGACACAGGTCCTGTAATGTCCTGGATTCGTCCTGGTATCCATTTAAGTCCATAACCGAAGTTCCGGGTGTACACAGAGTCCCCTATGGCGAAATGGCGAGCTTTAGTATGTTTGTCATGGTACGCTTTTTGGTTTGTTTGTTTTGTCTCAACCTTGCTTTTGAGATCTGGGTGTATCAGGTCTAACGTGTACCGCAACTTTCTCCCCATCATCAACTCAGCCGGAGAAAGCCCAGTGGTAGCTTGGGGTGTTATACGATAACTAAACAAGGCTCTATTGAGCTTGGTCTCCAGGGTGTCACCTGAGCTCTTCCTCATGAGCTCCTTAAAAGTCTGCACGGCTCGCTCGGCTAACCCATTTGAGGCTGGGTGATATGGAGCCGAGGTGACATGTGTGATTCCATTCCTTACCATAAATTCTTTGCTCCCTTCACTAACAAAACACTGTGCATTGTCGGATACAATCATTTCTGGAATACCATGCGTGCTGAAGCTGTTCCTGAGACAATTCAGTGTGGCATCAGTCATTGCAGAGCTCACTGGATAAACGTCGATCCACTTTGAGTGAGCGTCAACCAGCACCAAAAACATTTTGCCCATAAAAGGTCCTGCATGGTCTATGTGAATTCTCCTCCAGGGTTTGCTGGGCCACTCCCAGGGATGGAGTGGTGCCCCGGCAGGCGCTTTCCTCTGTTCCTGACATATAGTGCATGACTTTACCTTTGACTCAATTTCAGCATCCAAGTTAGGCCACCACAGGTAGCTCCTAGCCAGTCCTTTCATTCTAGTCATTCCTGGGTGCGATTGATGCAACTGTTCCATCAAAGTAGAGCGTCCCCGCTCTGGGACTATGATGCGTGCTCCCCATAGCACACATCCATCTTGGACACTGAGCTCGTGCTGTCTCTGTCTGTACGGCGCGAACTCCGGTCCCTCACGGTGATCTGGCCAGCCTTTCAACACATACTCACGGACCCTTGACAGAACGGGGTCCTTGGCTGTCCAGCCCTGGATTTGCACTGAAGTCATCAGGGGACTGATCTCCTGATCCAGCATCAGGACGTGCTCCTCAGGGGAAGTACTGTGAGGAGATTTTGAGAGGGGCAGGCGGCTGAGAGCATCCGCGTTCCCGTTTTCCTTGCCGGCTCTGTACGTGATCACATATTCATAGGCTCTTAGTATTACTGCCCATCTCATTATTCTCTGTGATGCCATTTGAGGCACCACTTTCATTTCATTCAGTAAGCTAATAAGAGGCTTGTGGTCAGTACTGATTACAAACTTCCTCCCATATATGTACTTATGGAATTTCTTTACTCCAAATGTAATGGCCAACCCCTCTTTATCAAGCTGTGAATAGTTCTTTTCTGCAGCTGTGAGCGTGCGTGAAACAAACCCGATGGGCCTTTCTGCTCCATCTGGCATGCGGTGGGCCAACACTGCCCCCACTCCATAGGGTGATGCGTCACAGGACATTATCAGCTCCTTCTTCTCGTCGTAATGCACCAACACCCTACTGGACTGAAGTAGCTCCTTTGACTGCTGAAACGCTTTCACTTGCTCTGGCCCCCAACGCCATGGCTCCTCCTTTCTCAGCAGTTTGTGCAGGGGTGCCAGCAGCATCGATAAGTTTGGAAGAAACCGGTTATAATAATTCAGGAGCCCTAGATAGGCTTTCAGTTCAGTCACTGAGGTGGGTGCAGGTGCATCCTGCACTGCCCGCACTTTCCCTGGTAATGGATGGAGGCCTGTGGCATCCACCCAATGTCCCAGGAATGTAACTTCCTTCTCCATGAAACTACACTTACTCCATTTCAGGCATAGCCCTGCCTCTTCCAGCCACTGTAGCACTTTGTCCAGTGTTTTTAAGTGATCCTGATCGTCACTTCCTGTTAGCAGAATATCATCTAAGTACACGGCCACCTTTGGGATGCCCTGCAGAATGCCCTCCATAGTCCGTTGGAATATTGCTGGGCTAGAACTGACACCAAATGGTAACCTGGCATATGTGAACAGCCCCTTGTGCGTGTTCACTGTGACAAACTTTTTTGATTCTTCATCTAGCAATATCTGCTGATACGCATGACTCATGTCCAGTTTGCTGAATCTTTCTCCCCCAGCAAGCAATGTTAACATGTCCTCCATTCTCGGAATGGGGTAATGTTCCAGTGATGATACTCTGTTCACTGTTAACTTATAGTCACCACACACCCTTAAGTTACCGTCGGGCTTCAATACCGGGACTATTGGTGCCGCCCAGTCTGAAAATTTCACTGGTTCTATTACTTTGTCCCTTAGCAGGCGATCTAATTCCGCCTCAACCTTGGTTTTCATTGCAAAAGGTACCGACCTTGGTTTAAAGAAATGAGGCGTGGCATCACTGGCTACATGAATCTTGGCTGTGACTCCCCTTAAGGTGCCCAGTTCGTCCTTGAACACTAACTCATGCTTCATCAGCACTTCTTGCAGTGCCTCTGTACTGTCCTCCATTTTATTCATTGCCTGCCAGTACACACTCAACTCACTGATCCACCCTCGCCCTAACAGGTTTGGCCCTGACCCTGCTACCACTACCACCGTAAGCTCTTTGGTGACTTGAAATAAAGAATAGATTTGCCTTTCTAATCTCGGCTTTATTAACTTTAAAAACCCAGTAGCACATCTTTCAACACCAGTCTCCAACAATGACTAGAGAGAACTGAATTTAAGATGGCCACCACAAATCACCTGACATCCACTACCAATGAGTTTACAGCATATATCTCAAGGTAGAAACAAACAACCAATTGCAATACTTCTTACTAATACAGAGAACAACCACCCCATTCACCAATCACAATACTTCTTATTAAACATAGGAAATAATCACCACATTCACCCCTCCTTTTAAAACATGCTCCAACCTAAATAACCTTTACAATTTATAATTAATTTATTTACAACTAAAATACAAATATAATATTTCAACAACTTTAAAACATTACTATCAATTTAAAAGTCCATTTTCAATCGGTCGACCGGATATCTTGTTCGTGTCGACCTTCTTAACCTTGGTGAAATTCCTTGCCCTCCCACACCCGGAGGCACCGAAGCATCTTCTGCAGACAGGCTATCCATATCCCGATTATCAACGGTTTCCAGATTGGAAATCCCATCAGGAAGTAAACTAGGACGGTCATGAATATCCATCAAAGGCTGACTAATAGAAGTATAATTATCTGCAATAGGATTGGGAACATTCGTAGTATCTATAACAACATCCACATTATCTGAATCATGACTGTTATTAGTATCCTCGGAAGAGGGCTGGCCACCACAAGGAGCCAAGTCTTTAATTGAAACAGTACTTTCTTTCCCATCTTGGAATCGAATATGAGCATATTGGGAATTTGCCTCCAACAGCTCCACCTCCTCCACTAAAGGATCATATTTTGACAATCTAACATGGCGTCGAAGCAACACAGGTCCCTGCACAGTAAGCCACGAAGGTACCGAATATCCGGTAGTAGATCTCCGCGGGTAATTAAAGAGCCTTTCATGGGGGGTCACATTAGTAGCCGTTGAAAGCAATGATCTAATGGAATGCAGGGCATCAGGCAGTACCATTTCCCACTGTGTATTCTTAAGATTCTGGGATGTCAAAGCCAACATAACTGCCTTCCAGATCACCCCATTGTATCGTTCACACTGTCCATTACCCTGGGGGTTATACGGGGTAGTTCTACTAGTAGAAATTCCCCGACTCTGAAGGTATTCCTTCAACTGGGAAGACATAAAAGAACTTCCTTGATCTGAATGGATATACGCAGGCATCCCAAAGATGACAAAAGGTTGAGTCAGACATTTGATAACTGTAGCAGCTGATACATCTGCGCAAGGAAAAGCAAAAGGAAACCTTGAAAACTCATCCACAACAGTAAATATGTATCGATTTTGAGTCGTTGAAGGAAGAGGCCCCTTAAAATCAACGCTCAAACGTTCAAAAGGAGAAGTAGCCTTTATAAGATGAGCTCGTTGAGGCTTAAAGAAATTCGGTTTACACCAAGCACAGATAGAACATGATGAAGTCATCCGCTTGACGTCCTCAACTGAAAAGGGCAAATTCTTACTGCGTACGAAGTGTATCATCCTCGTAACCCCAGGATGACATAAAGCATTGTGAAGATTAATAAGCGTATCTCCGTGAATCACAGAACAATAAGCCCTCGACAGTGCATCAGCAGCAACATTATCCTTCCCCGGACGATAAACTATATCAAAATGGTAACATGCCAACTCAATCCTCCACCTCATTATTTTATCATTTTTGATCTTTCCAAAATGTTTAACATCAAACATAAAGGACACAGATTTTTGATCGGTTACCAACGTGAAATGTCGCCCTGATAAATAATGTCTCCATTTACGCAGTGCTTCTACTATTGCATATGCCTCTTTCTCTATTGAAGAATGTCTTTTTTCACTATTGTTCAAAGTACGTGAGAAAAAGGCCACAGGTCTTCCATTTTGGTTCAGAGTAGCCCCAATTGCAAAATCAGAAGCATCCGTCTCAATCACAAAGGGAACCTGCTCATCAATAGAATGCACAACTGCTCCTAGGATATCCTTTTTAAATTTATCAAAACATGTCCTGGCCTCCCATGATAGAGGATATGTCGTAACCCGTATAAGGGGCCGGATCTTCTGTGAAAAGTTTGCAATCCAATTAGAATAGTAAGAAAACAGTCCAACAACTCGTTGCAAAGCCTTAGAATTAGTAGGATAAGGTAAATCGATCAATGGTCGCAGACGTTCTGGATCTGGTTTAATCTTATTTCCCGAGATAATATACCCCAGTAGATTTATCTCAGTAGTCGAAAAGATACACTTCTCTTTATTAAAAGTTAAACCAACTTTTTCCGCAGCTTGAAGGAATCTTTCTAAATTAGAATCATGCTCCACCCTTGATTTACCACACACCGTGATATCATCTAAATATGAAAAGGTGTCAGAGAGAGAGTTATCACTTATAAAAGCATCCATTGCCCGTTGAAAACAAGCAACACCATTAGTAACACCAAATGGTATTCGGCAAAACTGATACAGCTTTCCACCAGCCTCAAAGGCTGTATATGGTTGATCCCTCTTAACAATAGGAATCTGATGATAAGCACTCTTTAAATCAATAATGCTAAAAAACTTATACTGAGATACTTTGTTGATAAGCTCATCAACCTTAGGCAAAGGGTACGCATCTAATTGAGTATACCTATTAATAGCTTGAGAGTAGTCTATCACCATTCGTTTCTTATGCCTCTCGTTAGTGGTGACAACTACCTGAGCCCGCCAAGGCGAACAACTAGGTTCAATGATTCCTTCCAATAAAAGACGTTGGACTTCAGAATTAATAAATTCTCTATCCTGACTACTATACCTTCTTGACTTGGTAGCAATTGGCTTACATTCCGGCATCAAATTGGAAAAAAGTGATAATGGAGAAATGGATAAAGAAGTTAATCCACAAATGGATAAGGGTGGCTTAGTCCCTCCAAACGAAAGACTAAGACTCTCGTGTAATTTAAGCACATCATGACCAATCAAGATATCTGCACAAAGATTAGGCAAAACAGATAGGCGTATATCAGTATACGTATTACCTAGAAGAATCAATTTCACAAGGCAACAACCAGCTACTTGTGAAGTAAGGGCCGTCTGAGCCATACACACCTGATAAGTAACAGGCAAGATTTTCAAACACTTTTCCTTCACAAACTGAAGACTTATAAAACTCTCGGTACTGCCCGTATCTATGAGAGCCTTCACTTCTAACCCATTAACTTGGGCCATAACTATAGCTTTGTTTAGGCCATGAGCAAATGCAGCAGAAATTGATGCAATAAACGCCCTCTCTACAGGTTGAATAGTCGCAGAAGAGGAGGCAATTGAACCTAATGATTTACAAACACGTGCATAATGACCTCTCTTGCCGCATTTACTACATACAGCCTCCCGGGCAGGACACTTCAAACGAGGATGCCGGACGTTCCCACAAAAATAACACTTCTGAATCCTAGAGGCAACAGCCGCCGAAGTAAAAGGTGGAACTGTTGGAGTAGAAACTATTTCAGAATCTAGTAAACCACTCCCATTAAGTCCACCTAATTCCTTTTCGTCCGGAACTGCCGAAACCACAGTCACAGGCTGATTAGAAAGAGCATAAGAATCCGAACTTCTCTGAGCCATATCCAATGTAGAAGCTTGCTCAAAAGCACTCTTGAGATCCAAAGTCTTATTTTCTAACAACCGCTGACGAATTGATCTAGACAGTAGTCCATTAATAAAAGCATCCCGTACCGATTCTTCCTTATATTCTTCGGCCGTCACGGCTTTATAATTACAGTTAGCACCAAGGTGCCGAAGTGCTTGTAAATAAGTATCCAAAGATTCTCCCACCTGCTGCCTACGGGCAGATAGAAGGTAACGTGCAAATACCTCATTCTTTGGTTTAACAAAAATCTTCTCCAATGTAGAAATAGCCAATTCGTAAGTTTTACAGTCCAAAATATACTTATACACATCCGGAGCAATGTAGTTGATCAGCATATTCAGCTTATTCAGAGACTCTTGTTCCAACACACCCAAAAAGTTTGTAAATGTACAATACCAATGTTTCCATTTATCATCCACTCCTGCAGAATTAGGGTCAGCATTGAATCGTTCCGGTTGAAGATATCGCTCCATTCTGATAAAAAGTTAATAAATTGAAATAAAGAATAGATTTGCCTTTCTAATCTCGGCTTTATTAACTTTAAAAACCCAGTAGCACATCTTTCAACGCCAGTCTCCAACAATGACTAGAGAGAACTGAATTTAAGATGGCCACCACAAATCACCTGACATCCACTACCAATGAGTTTACAGCATATATCTCAAGGTAGAAACAAACAACCAATTACAATACTTCTTACTAATACAGAGAACAACCACCCCATTCACCAATCACAATACTTCTTATTAAACATAGGAAATAATCACCACATGACTCCTTTGTGTTCCACTTGTACTTCGGCCACCCCCAAAATGTCCACCTTCTGTCCTGTGTAGGTTTTGAGACTAATGGGGCATGTACCTAGCTCTGGTACTTTTGCTTCCCCCCATAGCTTGGCGTACTCAGTCTGCGACATTATGGTTACACTACATCCGGTGTCAATCTCAAACTTTACTTGACCTCCATTCACTATCAAATACTGAGTGAGAGGGGGTACGTTGGGCCTTGAAGTGTCTATGCTGTATACAGTGAAAACCTCCTCACTAGACTCACTAGACTCTTCCTCCTCTTGTATGTAATTTGCCCGTTTTGTGTACTTCTCCCTCCCCCCTTTTGCATGCTTTGCCCCTTTAGCACTGCTTCTCTCACTCACTGCCCTTTTACAGACTTTCTTTAAGTGCCCAATTTTCCACAATTGTGGCACTTTGCCTTTGCCAACCTGCAGTCCTTTGCATAATGGCTCGTCCCGCCACATCGGTAGCAATCCCCAAGCCCGACTGGTGGACTTTTCGCGCCAGCTTCCATCTTGAAAACAGCTCCTCCCCCTGGTTTACTCCATTTCTCCTTGCTCATACTGTTTAAGTCCTTAATGTCCTTGTTAGCCGTCTCCATGGCTTGTGCTTTTTTAAGTGCTGTCTCAAATGTTAATCCTTCTTCTGACAGCAACCTTTGCTGTATACTGTCGTCGTTAACTCCGCATACTAGTCTGTCCCTTAACATGACTGTGAGCGCATTTCCAAAATTACAGTCCTGTGCGAGCTTCCGAAGCTCCTCCACATACTCAGTAACGCTTTCTTCCGGCCTCCTAATCCTCGAATTGAATTTCCATCTCTGTACTATTTCACTAGGTTTCGGATTGAAATGATTCTTTAGTAGACTCACCAACTCGTCAAAAGATTTTTCTCCTGGCCGCTCCGGGCTCAGCAGATTCCTCATCCGTGTATAGGTTTGCGCTCCCACACAACTCAGTAAAATGGCCCTTTTCTTTTCAGCACTGTCCACCTCGTTTGCCATAAAGAAATGGCTCAGTATTTCAATATACTCCCCCCAAGACTGCGACTTGCTGTCAAAAGGTGCCACGGAGCCTACCGTTCCTGCCATCCTTGGAGTCCGGTCACTTCAGCCAAAAAAATCAAACTCCGTTTCGACTCCCGCGGCCTAGCCTCATGCTTTTCCGACTAGTTTGCTAACCAACCCGAGCACCTCTTCCGAATACTCCCTAACTATGACTGATCCACCAAAACTTTTCCGTCCTTTATTCTCGTCGCCATATGTGGTATCTTGAGGTGGCCATAGATGGAGATGGACACCGGTTAACTCCGTAACATGGTTTAATCAACCCTTGCACATAAAAGCTTCTGCCATGAGGCAGCAAAAACAAAGAGTACAACAGTACAGATCAGACTTAACTCAGGAGAGCAATTGCCACAGCACCACCTGGTGGATCAGGTTACTCATAACCTCCCAGGTTACTACAGCTGCGATAGAACAAAAGAAGTAAAAGAGACATTAAGAGGTATTCAAAACCAGACGAGATGCTAATAGGCCAAGACACTTCTGTCCCCGATCATCTTTCTCAATGCGTGAGTGATATAAAAACTAAAACATTCATTGCAGGGTAAATTATTCAAATGTATCACTGGCCCATTAGAATTTTCCTATTGCATATAAATTACAGCTTATAATGGGAAAGAGTTGGGTAAATAGAGCTTCCGCTGGTTGACCTTGTAGGTTAACGTGTGCATAGCACCTTAATGTACTCTGAAATGCATTTTAATAAGTCCCTTTCTCACTCCTGATAGCTCAGTAGTAAATGCAATGTATGATGTGAGATTGAAATAAAGACCAGAGGGCAGAAATCACTGTCAGTGATTTAATTTTTTGTTTAATTTAAATAACAGAGGGAAGAATTTGGTAGGATTGATAAGCATTCTTATAATAATGTCACTGACAGTAATTTCTACTCTTAGCAGAGCCACTGATTCAGTTTCTAGTATCTTGCTGTTAGCTCATTTCTGACAGGGTTCATGTCTAGTAGGCTTCAGTGCCCTTGGGCTCAGGAAGGAAAATGTCAACACGTGTTCCCATACCTGATCACCAGTCATTGATCCTTGCTGTTGATAAGGAATGTGTGGCCTTTGGGTAAGGACAAGATCAAGCTCAGCTGTGAGGGTTGTCAACATTGGACTATCAGTCACAAGCCATATGCCTGAGACCTCACCTAATGCCAAAAACATAATCATGATTTGGGTTGACGTGCGCTCCTTGCGCTGCCTGCGCTTGGCTTCCGCTTGCTCCCGGTGAAAAGACTCGAGGTGTTCGGCGCCTTCTCGGATGCTTCTCCTCCACTTTGTGCGGTCTTGGGCCAGGGATTCCCAGGTGTCGATGGGGATGTTACACTTTTTCAAGGCATCATATAGGCAGCAGGGGGTAGTCTGTCCATGATTTCATTTGAGTTTGCTGTCCTGCTACCACTGATGTGATTAATGTGAGTCACTGATATTCTTCAGCTATTGTTACAGCAATTGAGTCACGTCTCTTGATAACTGCAGGAAGACGCACATTGCCAGTGGGAAGCAAGTGAGCAGCACTCCATGCATTTTCAGAAGTGCAGACACGTGGATCTTCAACTTACCTAGCTTGGTGCTATGCAAAAAAGTAGTGAAATATCGCTTGCACTTGAATCACTGAAAATACAGACACTGCTCAATGCAGTGTAAGAGAAATTTTTATTTTCTTTCGCCTCACTTGCCAATGCTAGATCATGGAGAATGGGTAAGGTTCAGTCTCTCAAACAGTATCTTGGTATAAGTCACCACCTTCCCCAGCGGGGTGGGGGGTTGCAGGGCGAGGGAATTTGGATAGACAGAAAGAAAAGATAAAGGAGGTGAAATTCGATAAGGCCCGTAAACGGTCGCGGGCACCCAATGCGAGATGTGTCCACGCCGGTTCAGAAAACGCAGGCAGCATGTCAATTTGGAGTTGCAAGCTAATTTAAATGACTGTAGCACACAGCCTAGTGACTATCGTGCCGCTGACAGGCTGTGCGCTCAGCAAGGGGCATAAGTTAGCATCGCTGGAGTGAGGCTGCCTTTCCTTAAAGCTAGCCTGTTCCTTTTCAAGGCAGTCTCTAGCCCTTAAAGCTGAACTGCCTTCTAAAAAAAAATCATTCAGAACTAGGCAGTCTTGAGCTTTGAAAGCTGAACTGCCTTCTGCACGTTAAAAATGCTAAAAGTGCTTCAGCATCAACACAAATGGCTCAACAGGCCAAGGAAAGGGCACCCAGGGCCTCGGATGCAGCACTCAAACTTTGTGCAGCGGGCCAACACTAGAAGAGAGCTCCCTACCCACAGGCAGCCAGGAGGCCCTCCAGAAAGAAGGCTGTGGGACCAGATCGCTGAGGCAGTCACTGCCAGCAGTGTCGCCCCCCCCACCCCCCGCCCCAGGACCTGTCCCATGGGACACTGCAACAAGAGCCCCCAGGGCTGTGAACAAGTGTTGTTCTCAGAGGCCTTCCTTTAACATCCAAAGTCTTGCAAGAGACCAGCAGCACTCCCTGCACACTTCAACAACTTTTTTAATGTATTGCACCAAGACACTACTCCAATAAAATGTAAAAAAAAGTCCAAAAGCGAAAATCTAAACTTACCTGAAAGATGTGTGTGTCCCTTTAAGAAGCACTGGCAGTGTCTCTGTAGTACTGCTGCACACATTCTTCCGTGCGTGGTTTGGAGAGAGCGGTATCCTGAGCGGTGATGTCCAAAATTACAGTTGCGTGTCAATTCAGGCGTTGTACGCTGATTGATGTCACGATCTGCATTATTTACATGTGGGCGGCGAGCGCAGGCAACTGCAGCGCTGCCGACCTCCCCAAAATGGCGGCCGCCATGTTCCACGCCGGAAGCGGGCGGAAGCAAAGCGGCTGCCATTTTTTCAGCAAAATCGGCCTTAACAACTGGCACTTGACTCCCAAATTTCACAGCCCGTCAGTTTAAGCACAAATGTCTACTGTATTAAATCTCATTTAATGGTTTCGAAGTTCAATTTTATCACTTAAATCTTAACTAAAACACTAAGAATGAAAATACAACATTCATTCAGAGCTCTTTACCTGAATCCATTACTGTTTATGGTGTGCTCTAATGAAGACAAATCTCTTCCCAACATGCCTAATTTAGATGAATGTGCCTTCATATGAGTGTATCTAAGCATTACACGTTAATGAAATCTGCATAAGTGATACAGCAAGTTGTTTGTTTGTATACTTAATACTTTCTTCATGCAAGTGATCAAAATTTACTGAAGTAATCTGCAGGCTACCCAGTAACCACTGAACCATTTAATTCAAATACCCTAGAGCTTTACACAGCAATTTTTAGAACAACTTTTTAAAAAGGTAGTAGAAATGATCAGAAAATGCTGGAAACACTCAGCAGGCCAGGCAGCATCCATGGAGAGAGAAACAGAGTTAACGTTTCGGGTCTATGACCCTTCGTCAGACCTGAAACGTTAACTCTGTTTCCCTCTCCACGGATGCTGCCTAGCCTGCTGAGTATTTCCAGCATTTTCTATCATTTCAGATTTCCAGCATCCGCAGATTTTGCTATTGTTGCAGTAGAAATGATCAAACGTGCTTAGTCATAAGAGCAGCTAACCATGAATGTATGGTTTTTGTGGATGTGCATTGTGTAGGCCAAATTCTTAGCATTACATTTTCTTCAGGAATATATATCATCAATGTTCTTCTGAATTTTCATTTTGTTGTAGAATTTGATAGGATACAATCCATGCCCCTGCAAATAGTTGATGAGGTAGCTTCTGGCTAGTTTAGTTCATTGTTTTCTTCCCATCCCATTTCACTCACCTGATGGAAACATGTTCTGCACTCAAAAACGACCACAGCAAAATTGGTGCTGGAATCAGTAAGTTATGGTCCAATCTTCTGGAGAATATTGTCTGTTGTGAAGGAAAAAGGCAAAATGATGGAGAAAAACAATGATACTATTTAAGAAAAGGATGCTGTGCTGCAAATTGAAAAAAAAATTCTGGGCTTGTTTGTTAAGTCCGTGAATGATTGAGACACGGACTAGCAGGAGAGAAAACAAACAGATCTTTACTGGTGAAAGGCATAAACGAAACTAACCAACAGAGGCTCTCTAGCGCCTTTTATACAGGGGTGGTCACTGCCGGTACTGCAGTCTGAGACCAGTTATTCTCTTAAAGGTACATACACAACAATTCCTCCCCTTTTAGATAAACAGTACATAACATTCATTTAACAACTAATGATAACGAATTACAATCACAATTACTGTTGCTAGATACATTGGTTAAGTTTAAGCAATTATAAGTTCAGTCTTTGAGGAGGCTTCCTGATTCTGTCTGGATAACGCCTCTTTGGAGTATCAGGTTCTTCTGGCAATGTTGAGTCGGAATCAATGTCGTTGTTTGGTTCATCTGCTTCCAATATTACCGGTTCTGCGGTAGCTGCAATTGGAACGTCGATTTCATTACCAGGTGTATCAGATCGTGGTGTGGAGTTGACGTTTTCCAGTGACTCTAGAATCTGGTCAGCATGGCGTCTTACAATGCTCTCCCCAACGTCCACGGTATACATGAGAGGTCCTTGTCGTGTACAAATCGTTCCTGGCTGCCATTTCTCAGTGCGGTAGTCCCGGGCCAAAACTGGTTGACCTATCTTAAAACTCCTGGTTGGCCTTTCATTCATATTCTGAAACTGCCTGTTCTCCACATCTCTTCAGACGTTTGGCTTAACCAAATCCAAGCGGCATCGTAGTCTTCGATTGAAGAACATCATGGCTGGAGTTTGGTTGGTAACCGCATGTGTCGCAAACAAGAAGTTGTCCACCTTGTGTTGTAGGGGTATATCTTCATTACACATTGCCTTGATAGCCTTCTTGAATGTTTGGACAAACCTCTCGGCCAATCCATTAGTGGCTGGATGGTATGGGGCAGATGTGTAATGCTTAACACCATTGTTCTTTAAGAACCTCCGGAACTCTTCAGACACAAACTGTGGCCCATTGTCAGAGCAAATCTGTTCAGGCAGCCCATTCCTGGCGAATATGGTTCGTAAAACTGTGATAGTTTTTCCCGTGGTGGTTGAGGACATTTTTATTACCTCTGGCCACTTTGAATGTGCATCCACCGCAATTAAAAACATCGAGTTCATGAAGGGACCAGCAAAATCAATGTGCACCCGTTGCCATGGAGATGAGGGCCACTCCCATGGATGCAGAGGAGCTTGTGGTGGGGCGTTTTGGACCTTCTGGCATCCTGCACAGCTCTTGGTCATCTCTTCGATTTCTCTATCAATTCCCGGCCACCACACAAACGCTCTGGCTAAGCTCTTCATTTTTACCCCACCCAGATGGTCCTCATGAAGCTCATTGAGCACTCTATCCGTCAACTTAGGTGGAATTACTACTCTGGATCCAAACATCAAGGTTCCTCTGCACACTGACAGCTGTTCTCTTCTTGGCGAAAAGGCTGGCAGCAGTGGTTCGCCATGTGCTGGCCATCCCTTCACCGTTAAATCATAGACCCGTGATAGTGTCGGGTCATTCCGTGTTTCCTTTTCTATGTTTGCATTCGTCACAGGGAGACATTCGACTATGGTCGAGTGGAATAACTCCATTGGATCCACTGCAAGGTCTTCTTCTTCCACCGTCGGCAACGGTAGACGTGACAATCCATCAGCATTTCCATGCTGTTTAGTTCCCCTGTACTCGATGTCATATTGGTGTGCCCCTAGGAAAAGGGACCATCTCTGCAGCCGTTGTGCTGTCATTATTGGTATGCCCTTCTGAGGGTTGAAAATGGAGACAAGAGGTTGATGATCGGTTAGTAGAGTAAATTTTTGACCGTGCAGATAGTGATTGAACTTCTTCACCCCCCACACTAGGCTGAGGGCCTCTCTGTCAATCTGGGCGTAGTTACGCTCGGCAGAAGTTAACGAGCGTGACGCAAAAGCTATCGGCCTCTCCAAACTATCAAGGAATTTATGTGACAGTACCGCCCCAATGCCGTAGGGAGACGCATCACACGCCAGCCTGATTGGCAGTGCTGGGTTGTATGAGCCAATACTTCCTTCGAAGTGATTAAGTCCTTACTCTTCTGAAAAACACGTTTACAATCATCGCTCCATTTCCATGCTACCCCCGTTCGTAGCAGGGCATTCAGTGGATGCAGAATTGTCGACAAATTCGGCAAAAACTTATGATAGAAATTCACCAACACGAGGAATGACCTCAGTTGCGACACATTTTCAGGCGCTGGGGCCTTAACAACCGCTTCAATTTTGTCAGGGGACTTATGTAACCCCTCTTCATCAATCACGTGGCCACAATACGATATCTGTTTCTTAAAAAATTCGCACTTGGGGCGGTTGGCTCGCAGCCCATGTTCCCGTAGTCTAGTGAGCACCTGTTCTAGGTTGTTCAGGTGTTCACTGTCATCTTCACCTGTTACACGGATGTCGTCCAAGTAACACTGAGTCCCCGGAATCCCTTGCAGGACTTGTTCCATCGCTCTTTGCCATACCGCCGGAGCCGATGCTATTCCGAATACCAATCGATGATACTGGTAAAGACCTTTGTGAGTGTTTATCGTGAGATACTTCCTAGAGGACTCTTCAACCTCCATCTGCAAATATGCTTGTGCTAGGTCAATTTTTGTAAAACGCTTCCCTCGAGACAGTGAGGCGAAGATGTCTTCTATCCTTGGAAGAGGATATTGTACTGTGTGAAGGACAGGGTTCACCGTCACCTTGAAATCCCCACAGATGCGAATCTTCCTTGGCTCTCCGGACTTATTGCTTAACGTTTTCTTCATGACAGGAACGATGGGTGTCGCCCACTCGCTCCAGTCGACCTTAGACAACACGCCCGCCTTCTCCAGATTCTCCAGCTCTGCCTCGACGGCTGGACGAATTGCATATGGTACCGGTCTCGCTTTGAAAAACTTGGGAACTGCATTCTCTTCTATTTTTAACAAGGCGGTTACGCCTTTAAGCGTGCCCAGTTCTTGTTGCAATACCTCTTTGGCGTTAGCTAAGATTGTTGACAATCGTCCAGGAGTGACGTCTTCATCTTTTTTACCGTCCACCGTCATTGCATGAATGGAATGCCAATCTAAGTTTATCTTCCTGATCCATTCCTGTCCCAATAACGGTGGTCCACCATTTGGCAGTATGTAGAGATACAATTTCTGTATTTTCTTGCCATTGTATTCGACAGGCACCCTTATTTTTCCTCTGGGGTATACTTTTTGCCCCGTATACGTCGTCAAGACAATGGATGTCTCTCTCAAGAGTATGTGTGAAAATAGCCGCTCGTAGTCTCGTCGATTCATGACGGTTAGCGCTGATCCTGTATCCAATTCCATTTTAACTTGGGACCCTGCTATCGTGAGGGTGACCCAAATGGTTCGGTGATCCTCTTTTGCGATTACATTGTGAAGTTTGAGACAGCTTAATCTCCTGTTCTCGGATTCACTATCGCTCATCTGGTCTTCGGAACTACTGTCCGTCATCTTTTGTACTTTCTTGTACGGTTCCTTAGTCGCCTTTTTGTTGTCGCTGGTCTTCTTCCCAGACCTACAAACTCGTGCAATGTGTCCAATCTTCCCGCATTGTCTGCATATTTTGTCTTTGGACCAGCAGTCCTTCTGGTCATGGTTAGTTCTGCCGCAGCGATAACATTTTGCAAATCCCCGTGTCATTTCGTGGATGCCGTATTCCTGTGGTTTTTGTTGAATTTCTGCAGCTCCCCTGGCTGCTGCTTCATACGATACTGCCACGTTGAAAGCCTTATCTAGCGTCAGCTCTTTTTCTGCGAGTAACTTCTTCTGTGTTCCTTCACTCAGAAGTCCACAGACAAATTTGTCCCGTAGGGTATCTGCCAGTCCTGCTCTGAACTGGCAGTGCTTTGATAGCTTGCGTAGTTCCGTAAAATACTCAGCATTGCTCTCATCTTTGTGCTGAGTTCTCCTGTGGAATTTAAATCTTTCTGCTATCAACAGCGGTGCAGGGTTTAAGTGCTCCTGTAGAACAGCAACAATTTCGTTAAAACTCTTCGCCTTCGGTTTGGCTGGAGTAATCAGATCCCGCAATAGGCCATACGTTCTAGCGCCCATTACGTTTAGCAATATTGATGCCTTTTTCCCCTCTGCTATTTCATTTGCCTCGAAATATACCTCGACTCTTTCCACACACGTGGTCCAGTCCTCTAATGTATTATCAAAAGCAGTGATACAGCCAGTCTTCGGCATCTTGCAAATCTAAAATGGCATCTCCCGCGCTTTGCCTTCTTCCCTGATTTAACAAAATGGCGCCTCCCGCGCTTTGTCTTCTTCCCCGCTGTTGTTAGCGCTGCTTTCCACGGTTTCCTGCGCGTTAAATATTAATTCATTTTCTTTTATTATCTTCCCGTCGTGGAGCGGACCCTCTGGGACACTTCCCTCCCTCTTCTGAGGTCCGAATGCTGCCCAGCTTCGAAACACCGGCCGCGCCCTGTATGCTCCACCCTCTCTCTCTCTCCTTGCTTCCCGACTCGCTGCCCGGCCCCGTTGAAAGGCCACCCGATCGAGCTTCAGCCCGCCGCAGCCCAGGAAGGATCAGAGCACTACCTGCCACCAGCCCGATTAGCTGGGAAACCACGGACCGAGGAACCCAGCCTGGCTCTGGACAGTCTCTCCTCCAAGTTTTCAAACCGATGATTGACTGTCGACGCCCGTTTCTCGAGTTTCAATGGCCTATTTTTTTTTCTTCTTTCTTCTGGCTCCGACCTTCAACAACGTCGTCGGAGCTGCTGCTGAGTTGCAGGTAAGTTCGTTTCTAACTCGTCGCCAGTGTTAAGTCCGTGAATGATTGAGACACGGACTAGCAGGAGAGAAAACAAACAGATCTTTACTGGTGAAAGGCATAAACGAAACTAACCAACAGAGGCTCTCTAGCGCGTTTTATACAGGGGTGGTCACTGCCGGTACTGCAGTCTGAGACCAGTTATTCTCTTAAAGGTACTTACACAACATGGTTGATCATAGAAAAATGATCCCTCTAACCATCAATACTGCCATCCTAACTCTTACCTGCGCTTTCTGCCCCAGATCCTTGGAACACGTTGTTATCATCCAACTAAGAGCTCATGACTCTAACCATAGCCTCTTTGCGGCCCTCCACTTTGGTTCCCAACTAGCCCACAGCACCGATACTGCCCTGGGCAGATTCAGTCATGATATTATGTGTGTTTGCGATAACAGCTCATTCTCTCTCCTTGTCCTCCTTGCTACCTGTGACAATGTTGAGCCCTCTATTTTCCTCTGTTGCCTCTCCTTTTAGTTAATCTCTGTGGTATTACTGTCTTTTATGAGAAAAAATTAGCAAAAAAGGCTTTCTACTGTCATATTAGTAGTGAAAGGATAGTCATGGTAGGGGTAGGGATATTAAGCATGAAGAAGACAAGTTTGGAATTTGGGTGAAGGAATAACAGAAATTCTAAACTAGAAGTTTGTCTCATTTTTCACACTTGAGATGAATACTGGGATTGTAGAACCAGTGTGGGACAGTTAGTAGAGATTATCAACCCAAAGATCCACAATCACACTGTGCTGCCTTAACAATGGAGGAGCAGGACTTCTGTTCCACCATGGGCTTACTCGCCTCACCCAGTTAGAATTCCTGGGGTCCTGGAATTAGCATATAGTGGGCAGGTGCCCGTGCCAGTATCAGTGCAGCTGGGGCACTGACTTAGTGAGGAGGGCAGGGGGCAGTAGAGGAACTTTGGTATCCAAAGCTGGTAAATATTTTGTATGATGAAGAATTACTGGCACAAATTCATTTCAGGAAGTATCTACTGTTTGTCAATGAGTGCAGCAGACCATCCAAAGCGAGTATTAAGGCACAATGGAAGGAAGTTGCCAGGCAACCTCCAACAACCCCCCACACTGCAACCCAATGCCAAAAGAATTACAATAACGCATTTAACATAGTAAAATATCTCATGGTGCTTCACAGGAGCAGTATCAACCAAAATTTGACACCAAGCCACATAAGGAGATATTAGGACAGAAAACCAAAAGGAGGAAAGGTAGAGAGGCAGAGAGGTTTAGGGAAGGAATTCCAGAGCTTAGGACCTCGGCAGCTGAATGCACAGTCACCAATGGAGCGATTAAAATCAGGGATACTCAAGAAGCCAGAATTGGAGGAGCGAAGAAATCCCAGAGGGTTGAAGGAGGAAGTTACAGGGATAGGGAGGGGCGAGGCCATGTGAATGACTTCACAAGAGCTGCCAAGGTAAGACTGTAGCACCTTATAAGAAATCATTCTAAGAAGCCTAGTTCAAATCTACAACCACCTGCTCCTCACTGTTTTGAACTGCTTCATCAATGAACTATTAATGTGCAGAAGGTCATCATCATTGTTCATCCTTCGATATTGAAGATGACAGCCAGAATATCAATAGCAAAATACTGCAGATGCTGGAAATCTGAAATAAAAACAGAAAATGCTGGAAATACTCAGCAGGTCAGGCAGCATCTGTGGAGAGAGAAACAGTTAACGTTTCAGGTCGGTGACCTTTCGTCAGAACTGGAAAACAGATTTTAAGCAAGTGCAGGGGCAGGGAAAGGGGGGAGGAAAGGAAAGAACAAAAGGGACAGTCTGTGATAGGGTGGAAGGGATCTGTGTTGGGGTCTCAACTAATCACAGTATTTATTAATGACTTAGATGATGGCATAGAAAGTCATATAGCCAAATTTGCCGATGACACAAAGATAGGCAGCATTGTAGGCAGTATAGATGAAAGCATAAAATTACAAAGGGATATCAACAGATTAAGTGAATGGGCAAAACTGTGGCAAATGGATTTCAATGCAGGCAAATGTGAGGTCATCCACTTTGGATCTAAAGAGGATAAAACAGGCTACTTTCTAAATGGTGAAAAGCTAAAAGCAGTGGAGGTCCAAAGAGACTTGGGGGTCCAGGTACTGTACATATATATTTAAAATGTCATGAACAGGTACAGAAAATAATTTAAAAGGCTAATGGAATGCCAGCCTCTATATCTAGAGGATTAGAATACAAGGGGGTAGAAGTTATGCTGCAGCTATACAAAGCCCTGGTTAGACCACACCTGGAGTACTGTGAGCAGTTCTGGGCATCGCACCTTAGGAAGGATATATTGGCCTTGGAGGGAGTGCGGTGTAGGTTTACCAGAATGTTACCTGGACTTCATGGGTTAAGTTACGAGGAGAGATTACACAAATTAGGATTGTATTCCCTAGGATTTAGAAGGTTAAGTGGTGATCTGATCGAAGTTTTCAAGATATTAAAGGCAACAGATAGGGTAGATGGAGAGAAACTGTTTCCACTGGTTGGGGATTCTAGGACTAGGGGGCACAGTCTAAAAATTAGAGCCAGACCTTTCAGGAGTGAAATTAGGAAACACTTCTACGCACAAAGAGTGGTAGAAGTTTGGAACTCCCTTCTGCAAACGGCAATTGATGCTAGATCAATTGTTAATTTTATATCTGAGATTGATAGCTTTTAGTTAACCAAAGGTATTAAGGGATATGGGGCAAAGGCGGGTATATGGAGTTAGGTCGCAGATCAGCCAAGATCTCATTGAATGGTGGAACAGGTTTGAGGGGCTGAATGGCCTACTCCTGTTCCTATGACCTGACCATCACAGCCATGCCTTCATGATCAGGTCATGTTTGGCATGGCAGCTTTTTTAAGGACTTCTCTGTCGGGGATCATGTCTTGCCATCTGATCTTCATTAATCGTCTCAGGCAGCTTCGGTGAAAGTGATTCAGTTTCTTAATGTGCCATGAATATGCAGTCAAAACATTAGCCCTGTAGACTTAGTGCTTGGCTGCAGACAAGCGCCTCTCCTGTCCCAGAGGCACTCGTGGAGTTTGCTATAAACATTTGCACCTTCTCCTTTCACTTCCAAATTTACCTTCCTTAGTAGCTTTACACGAATGAATCAAAGTACTACAAGCCTCACATGATTGTACTTGTTTTGTCAATACACCTTTTCTCACTTATAACGATTTGCTTGCTGTTAATTATGTAGGATTATATACCATGCCAACTACTGGGCAATCACTTTTTACATGCTTTTTGCTGGAATAAGCTTTGCACAATAAATGGCAAAAATGTGCTACCAGTGGCAGACCTCATGTTAGTGTGGCAGAGTTGAGTACCCAGGATAGGCACAGAGCATGAGTTTTTATTTTACATGGGATGTGCACGAGGCCAGCAAGGTTGCATTTATTGCCCATCCCTAATTGCCCTGAAAAGGTGGTGTTGGGCTTTCTGCTTGAACTGTTGTAGTCTTTGTGGTGATGGTGCTGCCACAATGTTAAGTAGGGAATTCCAGGGTATTGACCCAATGACAATGAAGGAATGGGGATATATGTCCAAGTTAGGATGACTTGTGACTTGGAGGGGTACTGGCAGCTGGTGATGTTCCCACGGCATTGTTGCTCTTGTTCTTCGGTGGTAGAGGCCACAAGGGAGGGGGTGCTGTCAAAGTAACCTTGGTGAGTTGCTGCAATGCATCCTGTAAATTATACATATTATAACCAATGTTTCCTTGAACGTGTGGTTTTTCCTACTTAAAAGCCAGCTCACCGGCTGCGCGGGAGCTGCAGAGTGCTGCATGGCCGTACAGCTTAAAGGGAACATTGACTGTAACCATAATGCGCCAGTGATAGAGGGGGTGGATATTGAGACCAGTGGCAGGGGGACCGATCAAGCGAACAGCTCTATCCTGTATGGTGTCAAGCTTCTTCAATATTGTTGTCAGTGCGTCCATCCAAGCAAGTAGATGTAGTGTGGTTACAAATCTTTGTTCGGATCCATTGATGGTGGGACTGCTTAATTGTGTCTATGGCCTGCTGCTTTTGATGTTGCGCATACAGGTAGGCCTGTGTAGTAGCTTCATTAGGTTGGTGCTTCATTCTAAGGTATGCCTGGTGCTGCTCATATCATGCCTTCCTATACTCTTCACTGAACCAGGGTTGTTCTCCTAGCTTGATGGTGATCAAGGGGTGAGGGGTGTACTGGACTATCAGTTTACAAATGGTGCTGGTATACAATTCTGCTGCTACTGCTGGTGGGGGTGGCCCATATATGATGGAGAATTTCCCACTGTGGAGATAGATTTTGTCTCCACAAGGGCTATGTGGTGGTCACTCTTACCAATACTATTGTCGACAGATGTGTCTGCAACAGGTAGGTTTGTGAGGGTGAGGTCAAGTAGATTACTTCCTCATGTTGGTTCCTCCATCACCCGAAGCAGGTCTAGTATGGCAGGAGTAGTGATTTGAGGTGGTGATCAGCAGAAGGTTTCCTTAACATTGTTTAATGCCAGAATTACATTCTGGTTGACGCCAGAATGAACTTTCTAGCCAGAAAGACTTTAATGTTGGTGTTTCAGTGGTAAGTTTGATTAAATTAACATTTACCATCTTTACAACAGGAAATTAATTTGCTGACCTCTGTTAATAAGTATCACTTAAAATGCAAGTACTCTGCAAATTTAGCAACTTCCACTTTGTACCAATGCTAAATTTGCAGGTTAAATCTGGGGGACAATTTTTGGCTTGAGCAATTTTTTTGTAAATTCTCGTCTTGCACACAGAAAATTGGGGCAATAGTGAGACAGAAATCGCCGTCCTTGTGCCTGGGCTGAATTAGACACTCTCACATCACTTTGATTTGACGCCGCGTTGGAGTATAACCCTAGTGCCATATTTAGCCTCACTTACAAGCTGTGCAAGGTGTAGTGTATGTAACCTGTACCACCTTAAGAGGATACCTTAAGGTGATGGACTACTTTTTGATGGCTCCTGTACATTGTAGTACCGGTGGTGACCACACCGGTATACAAACCCTGCGGAGCAAAGTGTATCTCAGTTCAGCCCTGACCCTCAATCACTAAAGACCTGTTTACTTACTTCTGTAGTCTGTGTCCTGTTATTCAGTATAACTGCAATTGAAAACACAGACTCAACAGTGGCGACGAGTCTGATCTTACCTGGCGGCAGTTTTGCATCAAAGGAAGCTTCGTCCTCAGAAACGGGCGTCGAAAAAGGGCATCCGCCCTCAACATCCTGCATCACATGGGAGGCCATCGGAAACCCGGGTTGGTTTGCTGGCCACGAAGTCAAGCATCAGTGAGCATCCCTTCTACGACAGCGGCGGGTAAGCCCGATCGAGCGGCACGGGGGGGAAGTCGGCCGAGTTGTCAGTGGGAGAAGGGGAGGGAAAACGATGAAAAGGGCGGAGAACACAACCGCAGCCGGTGTCAGGGGCCGGACTGCAATCGGGCAGAGACGCACAGCAGCCAGAAAAGCGTTTATGGCCACAAGGACCGCGGGAGCGGCGGGGGGGAACAAGAGCAGCAACGCAGGGGAAAATAAAGGACCACTGGGAGGCGTGGACGGCAACAGCGTGGGAATCGCCATTTTGAGTCAGCGGGGGAAGAAGACAAGCGCGGGAAAAGCCGCCAAGCGCGGGAAAAGCCGCCATCTTGAAAAAAAAAATTTTTTTAATAATAATAATATCCAAAGGGGAAGGAGAAACTCAGCAAGGATGCCAAAAACGGGTAATATCACTGCTTTTGATAACGATGTGGAAGATTGGGCCACTTATGTGGAACGCATCGAAGTTTACTGTACAACGAATGAGGTACCGGATGATAAGAAAGCACTAACCCTATTAAACTCAATGGGTGCGAAGACGTACGGGTTATTAAGGAACCTTGTAACACCAGACAAACCGGTAGGGAAGAGTTTCACGGATATTGTTACTATCCTGCAGGAGCATTTAAACCCCACGCCACTGCTGATAGCGGAACGATTTAAATTCTACAAAAGAATTCAACTTAAAGAAGAAAGCAACGCTGAATTCCTAACAGAACTGCACAAGTTATCAAAGTACTGCCAGTTCGGAACAGGACTAGCAGACGCACTGAGAGATAAGTTTGTGTGTGGGCTCCTAAGGGAAGGAACCCAGAAGCGACTGCTAGAGGAAAAGGACCTTACGCTGGACAAAGCTTTCAGCATTGCAGCATCCCACGAGGCAGCAGCACGGGGCGCTGCAGAGATACAGCAAAGGCCATTGGAATTCAGCACCAATGAAATGGCATTGGGCACAGTAAAGTGCTATCGTTGTGGAAGGACAACGCATGACCAGAACCAGTGCTGGTTCAAAGATAAAGAATGCAGGCAGTGTGGCAAACTTGGTCACATAGCGAGAGTATGCCGGTCCGGAAAGAAGACCAGCAGCAAAAAGTCACCGCAGGAGAAGTACAAAAAAGTACAGAAGGTGACAGAGAACAGTTCGGATGAACAGAAGACGGATTCAGACTCCAGCAGTAAGCAACTGGGTTGTCTGAAAATACATAATGTGGGTAGCACAGCAGACCACCAAACTATCTGGGTCATGCTTCGGATAGCAGGAGTCCAAGTGAAGATGGAATTGGACACTGGGTCGGCATTAACGGTCATGAATAAGCAAGATTACAAAAGGTTATTCTCGCACATTCCCCTGAGGGATACGGAGATTGTATTAAAAACATACACGGGGCAAATAGTATACCCCAAAGGAAAGATAAAAGTAAACGTGGTCTACAATGGTAAAGAAAGTCAGAAAATGGACTTGTATGTGTTACCTGATGGAGGTCCGCCACTACTGGGATGGGAATGGATCCGGAGAATAAATGTGGACTGGCATTCCATACAAGCACTGACTGTAGATGCCTGTAAGGAGGACGACGTCAAACCTAACGACTGTCCAAAATCTTAGACGATGCTAAGGGGGTGTTCCAACAGGGACTTGGAACACTGAAAGGAATTACAGCAACCATCAAGGTTGAAGAACATGCAAACCCAAAATTTTTCAAAGCCAGACGTGCCAGACGTGCCAAAGCCACACGGTGCAATATCCACTTCCGCGGATTGAAGATATCTTCGCTTCGCTGTCTGGCGGGAAACACTTCACTAAGATAGACCTGGCGCAGGCTTACCTACAGATGGAAGTTGATGAAGCGTCACGTCAGTATCTCACGATCAACACGCATAAGGGCTTATATCGGTATAATAGACTGGTTTTTGGAGTGGCATCGGCTCCAGCGATTTGGCAAAGGGCCATGGAGCAGGTATTGCAGGGAATTCCAGGCACACAATGCTACCTGGATGACATCCTGATTACAGGAGATAACGATAAGGATCACCTCGCGAATTTGGAGCAGGTGCTCATCAGATTGAAAGAATATGGGCTCAGAGTTAATCGCCAGAAATGCGAGTTCTTTCAAAAGTGAATCTCGTACTGCGGCCACGTCATTGACCGGGAGGGGCTCCATAAGTCACCTGACAAGATTGAAGCTGTTGTAAAAGCTCCTGCACTGGAAAATGTATCCCAGTTGAGGTCGTTCCTCGGGTTGGTTAACTATTACCACAAGTTTCTTCCAAATTTATCCACGGTGTTACACCCGCTAAACACTCTTTTGCAAATGGGAATACCATGGAAGTGGAGCGATGATTGTAAGCGGGCTTTTCAAAAGAGCAAGGCACTGATCACCTCTAAGGAAGTGTTGGCTCACTTTAACCCAACGCTGCCTATTCGTTTAGCTTGTGATGCTTCTCCATATGGTATCGGGGCAGTGCTCTCGCATAAGTTTCCAGATGGCTCGGAAAAGCCAGTCGCTTTCGCATCCAGATCATTGACCTCCGCTGAGCGCAACTATGCTCAGATAGATAGGGAGGCTCTCAGCCTCGTGTGGGGAGTTAAGAAATTTAACCATTACCTGCAAGGCCAAAAGTTTACGCTGCTGGCAGATCACCAGCCGTTGGTTTCCATTTTCAACCCTAAGAAGGGTGTTCCGGTAATGACGGCGCAGATGCTTCAGAGATGGTCCCTTTTCCTAGGGGCACATCAATATGATATTGAATTCAAAGGTACAAAGCAACATGGTAATGCTGATGGGCTGTCGCGCCTGCCACTACCTACAGCAGAAGAGGCACCGGCAGTTGACCCTGTCGAGATATTTCACTCGACCATCATCGAATGCTTACCAGTCACCAATGCGGGTATTGAGAGAGAGGCCCGAAATGACCCGACACTGTCTCGGGTCTACGACTTGACAGTGAAGGGATGGCCAGCACATGGCGAACCACTGTTACCAGCATTCTCAGCCAGACGAGAACAGCTGTCCGTATGTCAAGGAACATTGATGTATGGAACAAGGGTGATTATTCCTCCGAAATTAAGAGAGAGAGTTCTGAAAGAATTGCACGAAGGTCATCTGGGGGGAGTCAAGATGAAAAGCCTTGCTAGGGCTTATGTGTGGTGGGCAGGTATCGACAAACAAATAGAGGATCTGACTAAAAGCTGCTCAGGGTGCCAAAAAGTTCAAAATGCACCTCCAATTGCACCGCTGCATCCGTGGGAATGGCCTTCAGCCCCATGGCAACGTGTGCATATCGACTTTGCAGGTCCATTCATGGATTCCATGTTTTTGATAGCAGTAGACGCACATTCTAAATGGCCAGAAGTGATTAAGATGTCGACCACTACCTCTGAGAAGACGATCGCAGTTCTAAGAACCATATTTGCAAGGAATGGGTTGCCGGAGCAAATATGTTCAGACAACGGACCACAGTTCGTGTCAGAAGAATTCCAGAAATTCATGAAAAAGAATGGGGTGAAACACTATACATCTGCCCCATATCATCCGGCTACAAATGGGTTGGCCGAGAGATTTGTACAAACGTTCAAAAAGGCGATAAAGGCCATGAGTGAAGACCATATTCCACTACAACACAAGGTGGACAATTTCCTGATGGCGTATCAAAACGCCACGCATGCAGTGACAAATCAAAGCCCTGCCATCATGTTCTATAACAGAAGGTTGCGGTCCCGGTTGGATTTGTTAAAACCCAATGTGCGAAGGGAAGTCGAAAACAAGCAATTCCAGCATGTAAATAACAAGGCCACTCGTAGTTTCGAAATAGGACAACCAGTGTTGGCCAGGGACTATAGGGATGATAAATGGCAGCCTGGAACAATTCGTGCACGACAAGGACCCTTGATGTACACGGTAGACATTGGAGAGAACGTAATACGACGTCATAGAAACATAGAAACATAGAAGATAGGAGCAGGAGTAGGCCATTCGGCCCTTCGAGCCTGCTCCGCCATTCAACGAGATCATGGCTGATCATCCAAACCCTAGCACCCGGTCCCTACACCGACAGCCATCCCACCCAAGCCCTATCCCCGTAACCCCGTAACCCCACGTATTTAATCCCCCCTAACACTAAGGGTCAATTTTTTTATTTTTTTTTGTGACCAACTTGTGGAATCGAGAACAAGGGTCGACCCCATGTCTATGGCAGAGACACCAGTTGAAGAATTTATTGAGCCTGTAGCATCTACCTCAGACTCGAACGTACATGATGATGTTCAATCCATAGGAGATCAAGTGGATGAGTCACCCCAGCAACGAGAACCAGAGACCCCTGAAAGGCGTTATCTGACCCGGATCAGGAGGCCTCCTCAGAGACTGAATCTTTGAACAGTTTTGTGTGTAAATTGTATATATGTTATCCATGTAATGTTTAATTTGGGGTGTACACTGTAAAGCTAAAAGGGGAGGAATTGTAGTGTATGTAACCTGTACCACCTTAAGAGGATACCTTAAGGTGATGGACTACTTTTTGATGGCTCCTGTACATTGTAGTACCGGTGGTGACCACACCGGTATATAAACCCTGCGGAGCAAAGTGTATCTCAGTTCAGCCCTGACCCCTCAATCAATAAAGACCTGTTTACTTACTTCTGTAGTCTGTGTCCTGTTATTCAGTATAACTGCAATTGAAAACACAGACTCAACACAAGGGGTTATGTGGACCACTTGGGCACGATTTGAATCTTTCTTACCTCAACATAAATGTTTGGAGAGAAGGGACTCTCCCCTCATCCATCTAATTATTTAAAGTTCAAACTGTTGGAGACAGCTTTGCATATGCATGTACCCAGTCATACACAGACCCCGGGGGAAAAACTTGTGTTCGCCAGCAAAGTTGCCGGTATCACTGGCAACTGCAGTTAACGGCCTCTGGAAATGTCCGCAATGCTAACCGAGTGAAATTGGTCTGGAGGCATGGAGATAGGTGGCACAGCACTTACCTGCCGTGCAACCCCGTCCTGGTGGCATTGCTGGAGGGATCCGGGATGAAATTCCTGTCCAGGTTCGGCGTTGAAGCTTCCACAGCCTCTGTGAGCGAAGCTGTGGAGCTCGCAGAGAATTGTGGGCAATGAAGAGGTCTGAGAATTAAAGGGGCCATGCACACTGAAGCAATACAAAATAAAATGCAGTGAATCAATACATTTTCAGCCCTTTCTGCTTTTTAAGAAATATTCAATATTTAAAAGAAGTTCCAAATGTGAATTAACAACGGAAAATGCTGGAAATACTCAGCAGGCCAGGCAGCATCCGTGGAGAGGGAAACAGAGTTAACGTTTCTGGCCTGGGGACCTTCATCAGAACTGGAAAAATATGGAGATGTAACAGATATTAAGCAGGTGCAGAGACAGGATGGTGGGGGTTATGAGGGGAGGAAGGAATTGAAAGAACATACTGTACTTTTGTAAGATGCAGGAAAGATAAAATGTTGCAAATGGGAGTGGCAAAAATCATACAGCATGAAAAATGGGGGCAGGGATTATTATCTGAAATTGTTGAACTAGATGTTGAGTCCGAAAGGCTGTAAAGTGCCTAATCGAAAGATGAGGTGCTGTTCCTCGAGCTTACGTTGAGCTTCATTGGAACAATGTAATAGGCCGAGGACAGAGAGATCAGAGCGGGAGTGAAGCGGTGAATTAAAGTGACAGGCGACCGGAAGCTCAGGGTCACCCTTACGGACTGAACGGAGGTGTTCCACAAAGCGGTCGCCCAATCTGCGTTTGGTCTCCCCAATGTAGAGGAGACCGCATCATGAGCAGTGAATAAAATATATTAAATTGCAAGAAGTACAAGTAAATCACTGTTTCACCTGGGTCCCAGACCTGAAACGTTAACTCTGTTTCTCTCTCCACAGATGCTGTCTGGACTGCTGAGTATTTCCAGCATTTTCTGTTGTTATTTCAGATTTCAAGCATCAGCAGTATTTTGCTATTGTCCAAATGTGAATATTCAGCTGTTAAAGCTGAATTATCTTCTTAACCTCAACAAATGGGAAAACTGCCTCAGCACTAACACAAATGGCTCAGCAAGTGAGGGAAGGGGCACCGAGGGTCTCACACGCAGCACTCCAGCTTTGTGCAGGGGGTCAACACTGCAAGAGCGGCCTGCTACCCACAGGGGCCAGGAGGCCTTCCAGAAACAACGATGTGGGACTACATCACCAAGGCCATCACTGCCAGCAGTGTCGCCCCCACCACCTGGCTCCAGTGCCCAAAGAAACTTCATGACCTCAGACTACTGGTCAAGGTCAGCGGATGCATCTTCAAAAGCCGTCTCCTACCAACTGCACAACTAGCCTCACACACTGCTCAATGCACGACCCCCAATCACTCACCTACCAGCCATCTGCATCAATGACGAGGTACATTTCCCATTCCTAGATTCACCTCACCCCCTTGGAGGGGACGGTGCAGGCCATTCTTGGCAGGGGCATGGTTGAACCCTTGGCCAGCGGCGGGGCTGAAAGGATACAAAATGCGGGTATCCTTGTACGTTATCCTCCTTCTGGCATGCACCTCTTGCTTTCCCGCCCTCCCATCAGCACAACTCCATCCTTGTGCCTTCCTCATTTCACACACCAGCGAACGCTAGGATCGAAGTTCGTGTTGGTGACATTAAGTCGGCGTTGCACGCCGATTGACATCACCACACTTTTACAGGGTGCTGCCAGTTACTGACAGCGCAAAAGGGAAGAGGAATATGGTGGCCACCGCGGGACCCGCCACCAGCTGGTGACATTTTATCGTCATTTCATGGCACTACAGTGTGGCGGTAAGTATATGAATTTCTAGCCCCTCGTTTCTAAACAGGACAATTAAAGTACAGGAGCAGCTAAACAATGTTAAGAAGGTCCAGCCTGCTGCAACCTGCTACTGGTCTAGGGTGTAACCTGCAGAGTAAATTCACTCTCAGTTTCCACTAACAGTAAATCTTGTTAAAATGGCTTGCAAGCTAAACTCACGAGAAAGACATGATTCCAAGAAGTGTTATAGAAACATAGAAGATAGGAGCAGGAGTAGGCCATTCGGCCCCTCGAGCCTGTTCTGCCATTTAATGAGATCATGGCTGATCATCCAAATTCAGTACCCTGTCCCTGCCTTCTCCCCATATCCCTTGATCCCTTTAGCCTTAAGAAATATATCTAGCTCCTTCTTGAATATACTTAATGAATTGGCCTCAACTGCCTTCTGTGGTAGAGAATTCCACAGGTTCACCACTCTCTGGGTGAAGAAATTCCTCCTCATCTCTTGATGTGCCTCAATAATTCCGAGACTCGAAGGTAGCAGAACAAAACAAGGCTTTTATTAACTTAGAACGAAACACGTAAGCGAGAGAGATGTCGTCCTTCTGGAGATTGGGGCTAGACTGAAGCTAGCTTACAAACGGGGCCAGGTATGGGCGGAGCCCTACACACAGCACATTCCAGCACATTCCAGTATACAATACAGCACATTCCAGGGAAGGGAAATGACACTGAAACCGATCTCAGTCACAGGCAGTGATGAATGGAAATATTTCATCACATTCACCCCTTCAATAGATTTAGTCTGTTCGGGGGTTTGATAGTCCTCTGCGACCGACGTGGCTGTTGCGGTGCCGCGGGTGTCGGCTGGGTGTCCCCGGTAGCCTCCTGGGTCTCTGCCGGGGGTGCCGCCAGGGTTGTTGAAGGGGTAGTTGGTGGGGATGCCGTTGGTCGGTGTTCTTCCGGGGGTGATGAAAGAGTAGTGGGTGGGTAAGAGTTGCTGTGATCGTCGTTGCCGCTATTGCCGTGGTTGTTGTCGATGCCGGCTGGGGCGACGTCTTTTATGGACACGGTGTCCTCCCTACCGTCGGCGTGCCGGACATATGCATATTGGGGGTTGGCGTGGAGTAGGTGTACTGGCTCCACGAGAGGGTCCGTCTTGTGGCCCCTCACATGCCTTCGCACGAGTACCGGACCTGGGGTGGAGAGCCATGACGTCATGGATACGCCTGAGGTGGATTTCCGGGGAAAGACAAACATTCGTTCATGAGGCGTGGTATTAGTGGCCGTACACAATAGCGACCGTATCGAATGGAGCACATCCGAGAGGACTTCCTGCCAGCGGGAGATAGGGAGGCCCTTGGTCCTTAGAGCTAGAGTGACTGCTTTCCATACTGTCCCGTTCTCTCGCTCCACTTGGCCGTTACCCCGGGGGTTGTAGCTGGTGGTACGGCTCGTGGCGATCCCCCTGGACAGCATGTACTGGCGTAGCTCTTCACTCATGAAGGACGCCCCCCTATCCGTATGGATGTAGCTCGGCATACCGAACAGGCAGAACAGGCTGTTGAGGCATTTAATGACCGTGGCGCTGGTCATGTCTGGGCAGGGGAAGGCGAATGGGAACCGGGAGTATTCGTCCACAATGTTCAGGAAGTAAACATTGCGGTCGACGGACGGGAGGGGGCCCTTGAAATCTAAGCTGAGCCGCTCAAAGGGCCATGTAGCTTTGATTAAGTGGGCTCTATCTGGGCGGTAGAACCGAGGCTTGCACTCAGCACAAGTGCGGCAGTTCCTGGTCAGGGACCGAACTTCCTCAATCGAGTAGGGTAAGTTACGGGACTTTATGAAGTGGAACAGCCGCGTGACCCCTGGGTGGCAGAGGTCGTTGTGGAGGGTCTGTAGCCGATCCCCGGTGGCGCTGGCACACATCCCTCGTGAGAGGGCGTCAGGGGATTCGTTAAGGGCCCCTGGCCGGTAAATGATGTCGTACTCGAAGGTGGAGAGCTCGATCCGCCACCTAAGAATCTTATCATTTTTAATCTTCCCCCTCTGTTTATTATTGAACATAAACGCTACCGACCGCTGGTCGGTAAGTAGGGTGAAGCGTTTGCCGGCTAGGTAGTGGCGCCAGTGGCGCACTGCCTCCACGATGGCTTGGGCCTCCTTTTCCACGGAGGAGTGTCTGATCTCGGGCCCTTGGAGGGTCCTCGAGAAGAAAGCTACGGGCCGCCCCGCCTGGTTGAGGGTGGCCGCCAAGGCGAAGTCAGACGCATCACTTTCCACTTGAAATGGAGTGTTCTCGTCCACTGCCTGTAGCGTGGCCCGCTCAATATCCTGCTTAATGCTTTTGAAGGCGGCGTGGGCCTCAGCAGAGAGCGGGAAAGAGGATGCTTTCAAGAGGGGGCGGGCTTTGTCGGAGTAGTTGGGGACCCATTGGGAATAATAAGAAAATAACCCCAGGCATCTTTTCAGGGCTTTGGGAATGTTGGGCAGGGGCAGCTCCCGTAGGGGGCGCAATCGGTCGGGGCCTGGTCCGATTTCCCCATTCTCCACCACGCTGCCTAGTATGCAGAGGCGCGTGGTGTTGTAAACGCACTTGTCCTCGTTGTAGGTGAGGTTGAGTTTTTGTGCGGTTTTCAGGAACCTCTCGAGGTTTGAGTCGTGATCCTGCTGGTTGTGACCGCAGATGGTGACGTTGTCGAGGTAGGGGAAGGTTGCCTGCAAGTGGTGGTCGTCGACCATGCGGTCCATCTCCCTCTGGAAGACCGAGACCCCATTCGTCACCCCAAAGGGGACTCTGAGGAATTGGTAGAGGCGTCCGTTTGCCTCGAAGGCGGTGTACGGGCAGTCCTCTGGTCTGATAGGGAGCTGGTGGTACGCTGACTTGAGGTCGATGGTGGAGAACACCCGGTATTGGGCGATTTGGTTCACCATTTCTGATATGCGGGGTAGCGGGTAGGCGTCTAGTAGGGTGTACCTGTTGATCGTTTGACTATAGTCGATCACCATCCGTTTCTTCTCGCTACCCCTTACCACTACCACTTGGGCGCGCCACGGGCTGTTGCTGCGTTCAATAATGCGCTCTTTCAGGAGCCTGTCTACCTCGGTCGCGATAGACCGCCTGTCCTCCCAGCTGTACCTCCTGCTTTTGGTCGCTATTGGCCGGCAGTTAGGGGTAAGGTTCGCGAATAGCGAAGGCGGCTTTACCTTCAGGGTAGCCAGACCGCACACTGTGAGGGGCGGCTGGGACCCACCGTACTTGAGCGTGATGCTTTGGTGGTTGCACTGGAAATCCAGGCCCAAGATCACGCTCGCACATAGGTTCTTCATGATTAATACTTTAAAATTATCATATACAGTTCCGTTAACGCACAATTGTACCGTGCAGTAACCCAGAATGGTCGATGTCTGGGTTTTGTCAGCCACAGAGATGGTACCCTGAGTAGGGACCACCTTTAGGGAGAGTTGTTGTGCCAGTTCTGGGTGGATAAAGCTCTCCGTGCTTCCACTGTCAATTAAGCATTTAACCCGGCACCCGTTTACCTCGATGTCCACCATTGATCTGGATAGCGGGTGCGGCCTGGTCTGGTCCACTGTGACCGATGCCACTGTAGGGCCCTGATCGATACAAGATGGCGTCCACGCTGTCTGCTCACAAGATGGCGGACCCCACGAGGTCGGGCAAGATGGCATCCAAGATGGCCGCTCCCACGGCGCACACGCGGCGGTGGCGGGTTTTCCGGCGGGGTTCCCTCTGCACACCTTCCCGAAGTGCCCCTTCTTACCGCACTTAAAGCAGGTGGTGCCTTTCGCCGGGCACAGGTTTCTGGTGTGCTTTGGCTGCCCGCAGAAGTAGCAGTTGGGTCCCTGACGCGTCGCGGCTGTCGTAGGGCTTCTGGGGGGAGAGCGGGGCCCAGCCGGTGTCGGGCTGTCGGGCGGGGAAGATGCCTTCCAAGATGGCGGCGCCCTCGGTGCACACGTGGCGGCATGGACGGCGCGGGCTGAAGAGTAGGCGTCCGAGTTTCTCTGGGCCACATCCAGGGATCGCGCGGTGTCCGCAGCCTGTTTCAGGTCCAACCCCGTTTTTTCCAGCAGTCTTTGCCGGATGTAAGTGGAGCTGAGGCCTGTGATGAAGGCATCGCGAACAAGCTCGTCAGTGTACACCGCGGCTTTTACATCTCGGCACTTGCAGTCTTTGCCAAGCATTTTCAGGGTGCTTAGGAACTCCTCCACCGATTCCCCAGGTCGCTGTGCGCGGGTGGCGAGCAGGTGCCTAGCATACACCTCATTCGTAGGCTGCTGGTAATGCGCCTTTAAGATGTCGCAGGCGGCCAGGTACGTCTCGGCGTCTTGGATGAGGGGGTAAACCCGGTGGCTTACCCAATTCCGCAGAATTCCGAGTCTCATCCTTGCAGCGTCCGTAGCATCTTTGACGGCTGCGGAATTGTCCAGGAAGAATTCCATACACTCAAACCAGTGTCCGAAGCGTGCTGATGCGTCCGGAGCATGTTGATCCAAATCCAAACGTTCGGGTTTCAGGAGTTGATCCATAGTGTTGAAAAAATAAGTTAATAAAATTGATGTGCCTCAATAATTCCGAGACTCGAAGGTAGCAGAACAAAACAAGGCTTTTATTAACTTAGAACGAAACACGTAAGCGAGAGAGATGTCGTCCTTCTGGAGATTGGGGCTAGACTGAAGCTAGCTTACAAACGGGGCCAGGTATGGGCGGAGCCCTACACACAGCACATTCCAGCACATTCCAGTATACAATACAGCACATTCCAGTACACAATACAATGAGGTCTGGGGGAAGGGAAATGACACTGAAACCGATCTCAGTCACAGGCAGTGATGAATGGAAATATTTCATCACATCTCTGTCCTAAATGGCTTACTCCTTATCCTTAGACTGTGACCCCTGGTTCTGGACTCCCCTGCCATCGGGAACATCCTTCCTGCATCTAGTCTGTCTAGTCCTGTCAGAATTTTATAAGTTTTATATATTTTATAAGTTTTATATAAGAATTTTATATATTTTGACACCAGTTGATCAGATGTTGGGGCTGTTACAAGGTTATCTTCAAAGACACTAAGAACATTAGGCCTTCACAATGGTTGGGCTGGAACATCCCCAGAAGATAATAAAGCATTGCATATCCTGAAATATATACTAAAATAAAAGCGTGACCGATAACATGAAAAAATCCAAGGATGGACCTGTTGTGCCTTAAAGAAATATGAAAGCAGATGAAAGGAAAATGATCCTGACCTGAAATATTCTGAGGGAGAAAGGCTGCAGGCTGACAGCTCAGATTCCGGTGCGTAACTTTTACATTTGTAAATGCCATTCATTGTATCCATGTATCAAACACCGCAGTCTAGGATACTATCAGTATTCCTTTCTGGCTATTATCCAGGTAATGCTGACAATCTGATATGGTCAGAAGCATAAATATATTCATAAGTACAGCAACTAAAGAAGTCATCTCCATTCTAGTCGCAGCACACTCTGTCCACTCAAAACCGAACCTGATTGAATCCTCAATTCTAACTCTCTAATCAAGCAAGCTATTACAAGTCTGAAGAAATATTTTAATCACATGGAGTATAAAACTAGAACAGTATTTTGCTTCATTTACAAGCTGTGCAAGGGTTAGTTGGACCTCCTGGGAATTAGTTGAATCTATCTTACCACAATTTAAATGTTTGGAGAACAGGAACTCTAACTCTCCCCTCTGTTATATATGTGGGTAGAACAATGAAGGACAGGGACACAATGAGTTGCTAGTTCATGTGTTTGTTTTACTAGGCCAGAGCGAACTGAGCATGCTCATACTAAACCATGTGACAAACCATGTGATAATACATTACACTGCTTTCCCCTTAAATAAATGTACATATTCCCCTCTCAAATACAGCAAAACTGTGGTCACACCTTTCCCAGCATTACATGTACCACATAACAAAAACTCCTGACTTTTTTGTCTTTTAAATGAGCTATAAATCCAGTTTAATAACAGGTTTGCGGAGCCTTCCTGATCTCCTTACTGAAGGTTTTGGTGTTGAACCAATTTTTGGGCTATTTTGTGTTGGCTCCGAACTCAAACATGATCCTGTTTCTATCTCAGACTTGTTTGAACCCAAACTCATGTATGAGTTCATGATCAAGTGGTTCAAGATCACTGTCCAATCCAGGCCAGTAAACAAAGCTTCTTGCAATTGATTTCATACTGACGATCCCTGGATGTTCAGTATGAAGTTTGGCTAGAATTCTATCTCTCAAAGAAGTAGGTACCACCACTCTGTTTCCGCACTTGGTACAACCTTGCTCACAGGATAATTCAGTACAATAGTTATGGAATGGTTTCAATTCTGTGTCCAGACACTGATCAGTCCATCCATTCAAGGGGGGAGAAATTGGGTGGAGCCGCAAACGAGGCGCCAAGCTCGCCTGGGCGCCGGATTTAGCGCAGCATTTGGAGCAGTAGCGACCGCCGGAAATTCAGCTTGTGTGCCCCAAGAGGGACACGGGGTGAGGCTCGAGGCGCTCCACGTCCCTCTTAGGGCGCTGAAACTGAATATCGCAGCGCAACGTGCCGCAGCGCCACACGCTGCGGCACGGCGCGCTGCGGTACTGCAGGCCTTCCTCCCATTCTTAAGGGGGAGGGGCCTGCACCAGCGCGATCGGAGATCGCGAGTGCCAGCAAAAGAGCCCGGCACCGAGGAGAAGTGCCGGGCTCTCGGAAAACAGCTGGCAATGCCGCGGGGGGCGATCAGGAGGCCGGGGACAGAGGTGCTGGCAGGTGGCCGCCGAAAAAAACAGTCGCCCCGCACCTCCACCTTAATTTGCGCCACTGCCGCCACAGGTAGGCCCCGTGAACCGGGCGCCATTTGCGAACGGCGCTACAGAGGCGGTCGCTGCCAAATATTGCGATCGGGGCAATATTCGCACACCGATTACGTCATTGGTGGCGGCGCAGCGCAACAGGCTACCGCCACCATTAGCGCCCCAGCTAAATATCGCGGGAGGCGCAGCCAGTGGCGCTAAAGCCACTGAGTGCCCTCTTTAGGCGCTAACTGGTGGCGCAGCCCACCGAATTTCTAGGCCAAGGTGTTTTCATAGATTCATTTCAGTTCTGAGTACTTTTGAATCTCATCTGCAATCTCAGTTGCATTCACGGGAAAGTCTTTGTCAACTGCACCTAGCATGGAAATCTCACCTTCACTCCCAGCACACGAGTCTTCATGTGGCAACCTCGACAAGGCATCTGTGATTGCATTTTGCTTTGAAGTGTGATAGTCAATCGTGTAGTCATATTGTGACAACAACACTGCCCAACATTGCATTCTTGCTGTGGCCATTGCAGGGATGGCAGCTTTGGGCCCCAATATTGCTAAAAGCGGTTTGTGATCGGTTATCAGGGTAAACTTTCTCTTGGCCGTCATCCATTACATGGCCTATGACAGCTCCCACACCGTAACTGGAAGCATCACACACTAACTTAAGCTCACACTCTGTGTCATAGTGCACAAGTAGAGCATTGCTAGAGAGACTTCTCTTACAAGTGTCGTAAGCTTCCTGTTGTGCTTTTGTCCACTTCCACTGGACATCCTTCTTGAGGAGCTCGTGCAATGGAGCTAACATGGTTGCTAACTCAAGTAAGAAACGTGCGTAGTACTGGACCATTCCAAGGAAAGATCTTAACTCAGACACGTTCTGTGGTTTTGGAGCATTGATGACAACATCAACCTTTTCCTTCACTGTTTGCAAGCCATTTGCATCAACTTTCAGACCAAGGTGCACAACCTTGGGTTCACAAAAGCACATTTGCTCCTTTTCAATTTGACATTGTGGGAATTCAATCTTTGAAGCACCAAATCTAACACTTCTAAAATTTTTCCTTGCTGCTTGTTGTGAGCAGCACATTGCCTTGATTGCATAAGCCATTAGGAATTCCTAGCAAAATCTTATCCATCGTAGTCTGGAAGATTTTGGGGGAGGACTTTACACCACACAGCAGCTTGCTATATGAGTACAGTCCCTTGTATGTGTTGATGGTGAGATACTGTTGACTGTCTTTGTCAACATTCAGCTGAGCGTAAGCGTACTACAGGTCAAGCTTGGAGAAAACCTTTGACCCAGAGAGTGCTGCATACAAATCGTGCGATGTAGGTAACGGGAACTGCTCATCGTCAACTGCTTGGCTGATAGTAATTTTGTAATCACCGCACAAGCGCACAGTTTTGTCTGCTTTGGGCACTACCACAATCGAGGTAGACCATTCACTTTTGTCAGTTTTTACTAGCACTCCGTTCTCTCTGAGCTTCGCTAGCACTTCCTCCACCTGACTTTTCAATGCCCTCATAACTGTCTGAGAACATGCTTTCGTACTTGTTCAGCATTGTGTCGAGTCGCTACTTTGAAGCATCTACACTGAAGATGTTTTTCCAGTCTAGTTTTAACTTTCTCCACCAGTCTTTGTCCATGAGGGTTGGCCTGTTGTTGTAACTCACTACAATAATAGGCAACTTTACTGACTGGCCATTGTGTTGAACTGTACATTCCATTTGCCCACATGTCTCTAGGATTTCTCCAGAGTAGGTTTTTAACTCTACAGTACTCTTTGTAAGTGGTATTTGAGTAAACTTACTCTCATATGTGTCCTTACTCATGATAGAGCAGTCCGCTGCAGTGTCGATACACATATCAATATATTGCTCGTTGATCAAACGTTTTGTACAGAAGTCTTTCTCGCGATTGCTTGCGTTGCCGCAAGTTGCATAGATACTGTGAATGCCCAGTTATTCAACATCAGGTGTGCTCACTTCAATATTGTGAACTCCTCCCTTTTGTTGTCGCTGCTTTGCATTGCCACTAGAATGGTTCATATTTCCTGCTTTCAACCTAGCTCTGCAAGCTGTTGAAATATGGCCTTGCTTCTTACAGTGAAAACACTTTGTGACGGAATTAGCCATATTCCAAGAGATACACCATCATATGAACAGATTTCTGATTTTATTAATACATGATATACTGGGTTTAAAAGTCTGGAAAGCCTCGGTGACACAAGCTGTGTCAAAACAGGCTTCTGAGATAAAGTGAAGTGATAACACAAAAGTTGTAAACACCACAAGCTTTGAAATGGGAATTGGTTAAGTATACAGTTTGGCGCTTCCAGAAGGTCTGGAGTTTGGGAGAAACACAATGGAATGACCCAAGTAAAGTGTTAAAAACTAACACTCAGGGAAACAGAAACACAGAATATTAAAAAACCATGGGGGAGAAATTTGGTATCACCCCATTTGGGGCGCAATTATCGGCCGGGCACAAAGATTAGCGCCTGGCGCTAATTATCGCCTCCGACAGCAAACTTGGCTTTTATCGCCCCTGGAGGTGATTGGAGCGCTAAATCAGGCGCTACACACCTCTCTTAAGGCGCTAAGGCCGAGGAGCGAGGCGCTACCTCAGAGGGCGGGCGCAGCGCAGGTGCTGTCAGTTAGCGATTGAACACAGACACACTGGCGCCGGTCAGTTCTTAAAGGGGAGGGTCGATCATGCTCTGCAGCCGCACCCTGCTCAGTGGAGCCTTGAATCTCGGCCTGGGCAGACCTGTGGCTAAATCTAGCAGCCAGACACTATGGAAAGGGCCAGGGAGCGAGCACAGCGCTTCTGCGAGCGGGCTTTGGAGGCTCTGGTTCGCGGGGTGGAGCGCAGAGGATACATTCTGTACCCAGAGAGTGGCAGGAGGCCTTTGCCATGCGAGTACAGAAAAGTGTGGCGGGAGGTGGCTCAGAGAGTGTCCTCAAGCAGTATGGTGCCGAGGACCCATGTGCAATGTAGGAAAAAGTTCAACGACCTCACTCGGGTCGTCAGGGTGAATGCCTTTTTTTCAAATCCTCTTCATCCCTCTATCTCAACCTCACTTTATGGCCAGAGGGTCTTGAAAGCCCCAATGACCAACGCTCATCCAACACCTATGGCCCTTTCATCAAACACACACGCACATTCCACACTTTGCATACAGTAAGGGCTATTCAACCATGGGAGGCATTTCAGGCAAGATCATGGCTGCATACAGTGAGGGCTATTCAACCATGGGAGGCATTTCAGGCAAGATCATGGCTGCATACAGTAAGGGCTATTCAACCATGGGAGGCATTTCAGGCACGACCATGGCTGTATATTTACTCAGACGCCGTCCTTTTTCTTGCAGGCCAAGCTGTCTCATAATAGGAGACAGCAGCAATGGACCGGTGGAGGGTGGCCTCAACTTCAAGCCCTCAGCGATCTTGAGCAGCGCATCCACAGGATTGTGGCAAGCCGGGTGATTGGTCCCGTTGCCACTGGAGACGCTGACCCCGTTCTGGACAGCAATGGTAAGGTCATCACCTTTTTGTCCTCTCTCCTTCCACTTGTTCCTCACAACAGCAACCTTTGACACTTTCAATCCAAATCACTAAATCGCTGCACTCATGCCTCCCTTGCTGCCACCCTGTCCTCACGCTAAAGCCACTCTTGTACCTCCCTGCTTTCAGATGGTGATTCACCAGGTGAGGAGACGGGCCCTGAGGGACCCTCTACCGAGGCAACCCATGCCCATACTGGGGACATGCCTTCCCTGGAGGGGAACAGGGGGGAATGGTCTGATGAGGGTGAAGCTCCAGGACCCAGCGGGCTGCAGCAATGCGAGGGGGGTAGGGAAGCTCGGGGGCCTTCTCCCCAGAGGGAGAGTATGGCCTCAAGTCCTGCTGCACTGGACACATACGAGGAGCAGGTCCTCGCTGAAAGAGCGCCCAGGCGGAGCAAAGGCACACTGAGCTCATGGCTGCAGTGGCAAGGATGCCCGAATATATTGAATCACTGGCAAGGAGTGTGGAGCACAGGCGGCTACCATGCAAATGCCAAGTGCTGCAATGCAGTCATGGCTGGTCTCATGCAGGCGCAGATTGAGGCCACGCGAGTACTGACAGCTGCCACCCTCGCTGGATCGCGCAGATTTCCCCAGGGCTCTCACCGCGCCGCAGCAGGCCAGCAATCTGTGCTCCAGCAGATTACTCCGATGCTGAAGTGCTGCCCCGTGGGAGTGCCAGTGTTGCCACCACTGGCACATCTCCACTGCAGTTGCCACCACCTGTAGGACAGACTGCTGCCGCCCATGCAGAGTTGGAGCAGTCAGCAGCCGAGCCCTCCAGGCCCAGAGCTGGTCCAGGCCGTCCCTCAAGGGCATCTGCAGTCTCAGTTTCTGACACTCAGCAGCCTTCCCCCAGCCTTGCTTCAGCCACTGGGGTCCCATTACGGAGGAGCTGCAGGGTGGGAAGGGGGGAATTTTGCAAGGGAAGCAGATCTCCCTTGAAGGGCAAAAAGTAGGAGGTGTGGCAAAATGTTTTTCATTGTTTTATTGATGGCTGAGGTTCGTGGTCAAATTTTTGTTACTGTTTTGGACGTTGTCTCCAGGTTGTGAGAGCCAGTTATGTGAATGACTGCTGTTTTTTGTGTTTCTTCCTATTACTTTGTCATGCGGAAATGAGACACAGTTTGTGAAATAAAGAAGTGTCTGTATTCAAAATGTACATGTTTGGTCTTTGCACTCATTGTTGCCTTGACCGGCTTAGGGGTTGCGGGATGGTTTCATTCAGGTTGTTTGAATGGCAGAAGCCATTCCCTCAGAGGGGGCCTAGAAGCGACTTGCTATGAGCCTTTGACGGATGGCCCTTCAACTTTGTGCCTCCCTCCCACCTTGGTGCTGCTGATGATCATCCTCCTCATCTTCCTCCTCCTCCTCTGCTGGTGCTCCAATGTCTGGTGGCATTGGCTGGGTCCTGAGGATTGCAAGGTTATGCAGCATGCAGCACACAACAACGAAGTGGGAGACTCGCTCAGGCGAGTACTGCAGGGCTCCTCCAGAATGGTCCAGACAGCGGAACCGTTGCTTGAGCACGCCGATTGTGTGCTCAACGATGTTTCTGGTAGCTTGATGGCTCTCGTTGTATCATAGCTCAGCAGGGGTGCTGGGCAAACAGAGCGGTGTCATCAGGCCAGGTGCACAGAGGATATCCCTTGTCCCCGAGAAGCCATCCTCCTGGGTGATGCGGTACCTGGAAAAGGTCTGCCACAGAAGTCTGGTGCAGGATGAAGGCATCGTGGCTGCTGCCTGGAAAGTGGGCATTGACATAGAAACACAGAAGATAGGAGCAGGAGTAGGCCATTCGGCCCTTCGAGCCTGCTCTGCCATTAAATGAGATCATGGCTGATCATCCAATTTCAGTACCCTGTCCCTGCCTTCTCCCCATATCCCTTGATCCCTTTAGCCTCAAGAAATATATCCAACTCTTTCTTGAATATATTTAATGAACTGGCCTCCACCGCCCTCTGTGGCAGAGAATTCCACAGGTTCACCACTCTCTGGGTGAAGAAATTCCTCCTCATTTCAGTCCTAAATGGCTTACCCCTTATCCTTAGACTATGACCCCTGGTTCTGGACTCCCCGGCCATCAGAAACATCCTTCCTGCATCTAGTCTGTCCAGACCTGACAGAATTTTATAGGTTTCGATGAGATCCCCTCTCAATCTTCTAAACTCCAGTGAGTATAAGCCCAATCGACACAATCTCTCCTCATACGTCATTCCTGCCATCCCAGGTATCAGCCTGGTGAATCTTCGCTGCACTCCCTCCATGGCAAGAACGTCCTTCCTCAGGTAAGGTGACCAAAACGCCACACAATACTCAAGGTGCGGTCTCACCAAGGCCCTGTACAACTGTAGCAAGACATCCTTGTCCCTGTACTCGAACCCTCTTGCTACGAAGGCCAACATACCATTTGCCTTCTTAACCGCCTGCTGCACCTGCATGCTTACCTTCAGCGACTGGTGCACAAGAACACCCAGGTCTCTTTGCACTTCCCCTTCTCCCAATCTATTGCCATTCAAATAATAATCTGCCTTCCTGTTTTTGCCACCAAAGTGGATAACCTCACATTTATCCACATTATAGTGCATTTGCCATGTTTCTGCCCAATCACCCAACCTGTCCAAATTGTACTGGAGTTTCACGACATCCTCCTCACAGCTTACCCTCCCACCCAGCTTTGTGTCATCTGCAAATTTGGAGATATTACATCCAATTCCCTCGTCCAGATCATTAATATATATTGTGAACAGCTGGGGTCCTAGGACCGATCCTTGCGGTACCCCACTAGTCACTGCCTGCCACTCGGAAAACGACCCGTTTATTCCAACTCTTTGCTTTCTGTCTGCCAACCAGTTCTCTATCCAAGTCAATACCTTGCCCCCATCCCATGTGCCTTAATTTTGCATGCTAATCTCTTATGTGGGACCTTATCGAAAGCCTTCTGAAAGTCCAAATACACCACATCCACTGGTTCTCCCTTAACTATTTTACCAGTTACATCCTCAAAAAATTCCAGTAGATTAGTCAAGCGTGATTTACCTTTTGTAAATCCATGTTGACTTTGTCCAATCCTGTCACTGCTTTCCAAGTGCCCTCCTATTATATCTTTTATAATAGACTCTAGCATTTTCCCCACTACCGATGTCAGGCTTACCGGTCTACAATTCCCCGCTTTTTCTCTACCACCTTTTTTGAATAATGGGGTAACATTAACTACCCTCCAATCCATGGGTACCATTCCAGAGTCTATCGAGTTCTGGAAGATGACCAGCAATGCACCTACTATCTCTAGGGCCACTTCCTTAAGTACCCTGGGATGTAGACCATCAGGCCCTGGCGATTTATCGGCATTCAGTCCCATCAATTTTCCTAACACCATTTCCCTACAAATACTGATTTCTTTCAGTTCCTCCCTTTCATCAGACCCTGTTAAGTCCGTGAATGATTGAGACACGGACCAGCATGAGTGAAAACAAACAAGTCTTTACTGGTGGAAGTCAGTAGTGAAACTAAACAACAGAGGCTCTCTAGCGCCTTTTATACAGGGGTGGTCACTGCCGGTACTGCAGTCTGAGACCAGTTATTCTCTTAAAGGTACATACACAACAATTCCTCCCCTTTTAGATAAACAGTACATAACATTCATTTAACAACTAAATGATAACGAATTACAATCACAATTACTGTTACTAGATACATTGGTTAAGTTTAAGCAATTATAAGTTCAGTCTTTGAGGAGGCTTCCTGATTCTGTCTGGATAACGCCTCTTTGGGGTATCAGGTTCTTCTGGCAATGTTGCGTCGGGATCAATGTCTTTGTTTGGTTCATCTGCTTCCAATATTACCGGTTCTGCGGTAGCTGCAATTGGAACGTCAATTTCATTACCAGGTGTATCAGATCGTGGTGTGGAGTTGACGTTTTCCAGTGACTCTAGAATCTGGTCAGCATGGCGTCTTACAATGCTCTCCCCAACGTCCACGGTATACATGAGAGGTCCTTGTCGTGTACAAATCGTTCCTGGCTGCCATTTCTCAGTGCGGTAGTCCCGGGCCAAAACTGGTTGACCTATCTTAAAACTCCTGGTCGGCCTTTCATTCATATTCTGAAACTGCCTGTTCTCCACATCTCTTCGGACGTTTGGCTTAACCAAATCCAAGCGGCATCGTAGTCTTCGATTGAAGAACATCATGGCTGGAGTTTGGTTGGTAACCGCATGTGTCGCATTCCGGTAGGCAAACAAGAAGTTGTCCACCTTGTGTTGTAGGGGTATATCTTCATTACACATTGCCTTGATAGCCTTCTTGAATGTTTGGACAAACCTCTCGGCCAATCCATTAGTGGCTGGATGATATGGGGCAGATGTGTAATGCTTAACGCCAATGTTCTTTAAGAACCACCGGAACTCTTCAGACACAAACTGTGGTCCATTGTCAGAGCAAATCTGTTCAGGCAGCCCATTCCTGGCGAATATGGTTCGCAAAACTGTGATAGTTTTTTCCGTGGTGGTTGAGGAGATTTTTATTACCTCTGGCCACTTTGAATGTGCATCCACCGCAATTAAAAACATTGAGGCCATGAAGGGACCAGCAAAATCAATGTGCACCCGTTGCCATGGAGATGAGGGCCACTCCCATGGATGCAGAGGAGCTTGTGGTGGAGCGTTTTGGACCTTCTGGCATCCTGCACAGCTCTTGGTCATCTCTTCGATTTCTCTATCGATTCCCAGCCACCACACAAACGCTCTGGCTAAGTTCTTCATTTTTACCCCACCCAGATGACCCTCATGAAGCTCATTGAGTACTCTATCCGTCAACTTAGGTGGAATTACTACTCTGGATCCACACATCAAGGTTCCTCTGCACACTGACAGCTGTTCTCTTCTCGGCGAGAATGCTGGCAGCAGTGGTTCGCCATGTGCTGGCCATCCCTTCACCGTTAAATCATAGACCCGTGATAGTGTTGGGTCATTCCGTGTTTCCTTTTCTATGTTTGCATTCGTCACAGGGAGACATTCGACTATGGTCGAGTGGAATAACTCCAATGGATCCACTGCAAGGTCTTCTTCTTTCACCGTCGGCAACGGTAGGCGTGACAATCCATCAGCATTTCCATGCTGTTTAGTTCCTTTGTACTCGATGTCATATTGGTGTGCCCCTAGGAAAAGGGACCATCTCTGCAGCCGTTGTGCCATCATTATCGGTACGCCCTTCTGAGGGTTGAAAATGGAGACAAGAGGTTGATGATCGGTTAGTAGAGTAAATTTTTGACCGTGCAGATAGTGATTGAACTTCTTCACCCCCCACACTAGGCTGAGGGCCTCTCTGTCAATCTGGGCGTAGTTACGCTCGGCAGAAGTTAACGAGTGTGACGCAAAAGCTATCGGCCTCTCTAAACCATCAAGGAATTTATGTGACAGTACCGCCCCAATGCCGTAGGGAGACGCATCACACGCCAGCCTGATTGGCAGTGCTGGGTTGTAGTGAGCCAATACTTCCCTTGAAGTGATTAAGTCCTTACTCTTCTGAAAAGCACGCTTACAATCATCGTTCCATTTCCATGCTACCCCCGTTCGTAGCAGGGCGTTCAGTGGGTGCAGAATTGTCGACAAATTCGGCAAAAACTTATGATAGTAATTCACCAACCCGAGGAATGACCTCAGTTGCGACACATTTTCAGGCGCTGGGGCCTTAACAACCGCTTCAATTTTGTCAGGGGACTTATGTAACCCCTCTTCATCAATCACGTGGCCACAATACGATATCTGTTTCTTAAAAAATTCGCACTTGGGGCGGTTGGCTCGCAGCCCATGTTCCCGTAGTCTAGTGAGCACCTGTTCTAGGTTGTTAAGGTGTTCACTGTCATCTTCACCTGTTACAAGGATGTCGTCCAAGTAACACTGAGTCCCCGGAATCCCTTGCAGGGCTTGTTCCATCGCTCTTTGCCATATTGCCGGAGCCGATGCTACTACGAATACCAATCGATGATACTGGTAAAGACCTTTGTGAGTGTTTATCGTGAGATACTTCCTAGAGGACTCTTCAACCTCCATCTGCAAATATGCTTGTGCTAGGTCAATTTTTGTAAAACGCTTCCCTCCAGACAGTGAGGCGAAGATGTCTTCTATCCTTGGAAGAGGATATTGTACTGTGTGAAGGACAGGGTTCACCGTCACCTTGAAATCCCCACAGATGCGAATCTTCCTCGGCTCTCCGGACTTATTGCTTAACGTTTTCTTCATGACAGGAACGATGGGTGTCGCCCACTCGCTCCAGTCGACCTTAGACAACACGCCCGCCTTCTCCAGATTCTCCAGCTCTGCCTCGACGGCTGGGCGAATTGCATATGGTACCGGTCTTGCTTTGAAAGACTTGGGAACTGCATTCTCTTCTCTTTTTATCGAGGCGGTTACGCCTTTAAGCGTGCCCAGTTCTTGTTGAAATACCTCTTTGGCGTTACCTAAGATTGTTGACAATCGTCCAGGAGTGACGTCTTCATCTTTTTTACCGTCCACCGTCATTGCATGAATGGAATGCCAATCTAAGTTTATCTTCCTGATCCATTCCCATCCCAATAATGGTGGTCCACCATTTGGCAGTATGTAGAGATACAATTTCCGTATTTTCTTGCCATTGTATTCGACAGGCACCCTTATTTTTCCTCTGGGGTATACTTTTTTGCCCCATATACATCATCAAGATGATGGATGTCTCTCTCAAGGGTATGTGTGAAAATAGCCGCTCGTAGTCTCGTCGATTCATGACGGTTAGCGCTGATCCTGTATCCAATTCCATTTTAACTTGGGACCCTGCTATCGTGAGGGTGACCCAAATGGTTCGGTGATCCTCTTTTGCGATTACATTGTGAAGTTTGAGACAGCTTAGTCTCCTGTTTCCGGATTCACTATCGCTCATCTGGTCTTCGGATCTACTGTCCGTCATCTTTTGTACTTTCTTGTATGGTTCCTTAGTAGCCTTTTTGTTGTCGCTGGACTTCTTCCCAGACCTGCAAACTCGTGCAATGTGTCCAATCTTCCCGCATTGTCTGTATATTTTGTCTTTGGACCAGCAGTCCTTCTGGTCATGGTTAGTTCTGCCGCAGCGATAACATTTTGCAAATCCCCATGTCATTTCGTGGGTGCCGTATTCCTGTGGTTTTTGTTGAATTTCTGCAGGTCCCCTGGCTGCTGCTTCATACGATACTGCCATGCTGAAAGCCTTATCTAGCGTCAGCTCTTTTTCTGAGAGTAACTTCTTCTGTGTTCCTTCACTCAGGAGTCCACAAACAAATTTGTCCCGTAGGGTATCTGCCAGTCCTGCTCCAAACTGGCAGTGCTTTGATAGCTTGCGTAGTTCCGTAAGATACTCAGCATTGCTCTCATCTTTGTGCTGAGTTCTCCTGTGGAGTTTTAATCTTTCTGCTATCAACAGCGGTGCAGGGTTTAAGTGTTCCTGTAGGACAGCAACAATTTCATTAAAACTCTTCGCCTTCGGTTTGGCTGGAGTAATCAGGTCCCGCAATAGGCCATACGTTCTAGCGCCCATTAAGTTTAGCAATATCGATGCCTTTTTCCCCTCCGCTATTTCGTTTGCCTCGAAATATACCTCGACTCTTTCCACATACGTGGTCCAGTCCTCTAATGTATTATCAAATGCAGTGATACAGCCAGTCTTCGGCATCTTGCAAATCTAAAATGGCACCTCCCGTGCTTTGCCTTCTTCCCCGATTTAACAAAATGGCGCCTCCCGTGCTTTGTCTTCTTCCCCGCTGTTGTTTGCGCTGCTTTCCACGGTTTCTTGCGCGTTAAATATTGATTCTTTTTCTTTTATTATTTTCCCGTCATGGAGCGGACCCTCTGGGACACTTCCCTCCCTCTTCTTAGGTCCGAACGCTGCCTGGCTTCGAAGCACTGGCCGCGCCCTGTGTGCTCCACCCTCTCTCTCTCTCTTTGCTTCCAGACTCGCTGCCCGGCCCCGTTGAAAAGCCACCCGATCGAGCTTCAGCCTGCCGCAGCCCAGGAAGGATCAGAGCACTACTTGCCACCAGCCCGATTAGCTGGGAAACCACAGACCGAGGAACCCAGCCTGGCTCTGGACAGTCTCTCCTGCAAGTTTTTAAACCGATGATTGACGGTCGACGCCCGTTTCTCGAGTTTCAATGGACTCTATTTTTTTTTTTCTTCTGGCTCCGACCTTCAACAACGTCGTCTGAGGTGCTGCCGAGTTGCAGGTAAGTTTGTTTCTTACTCGTCGCCAGTGTTAAGTCCGTGAATGACTGAGACACGGACCAGCAGGAGTGAAAACAAACAAGTCTTTACTGGTGGAAGTCAGTAGTGAAACTAAACAACAGAGGCTCTCTAGCGCCTTTTATACAGGGGTGGTCACTGCTGGTACTGCAGTCTGAGACCAGTTATTCTCTTAAAGGTACATACACAATAGACCCTATGTTCCCCGGCATCTCTGGGATGTTATTTGTGTCCTCCTTTGTGAAGACAGAACCAAAGTATGTATTTAGTTGGTCTGCCATTTCCTTGTTTCCCATTATAAATTCCCCTGATTCTGACTGTAAGGGACCTACACTTGACTTCACCAATCTTTTTCTCTTCACATATCTATAAAAGCTTTTATAGTCAGTTTTTATGTTCCCTGATAGCTTACTCTCATATTCTATTTTCCCTTTCTTAATTAATCCCTTTGTGCTCCTTTGTTGACTCCTAAACTTCTCCCAATCCTCAGGATTATTGCTTTTTCTAGCCGATTTATATGTCCTCTCCTTGGATCTTATGCTATCCCTGATTTCCCTTGTTAGCCACGGTTGAGTCACCTTTTTTGTTTTATTTTTATGCCAAACTGGGATGAACAAATTCTGTAGCTCATCCATTCGGTCTTTGAATGTTTGCCATTGCCTATCCACCATCAACCCTTTGAGTGCCATTCCCCAATCAATCCTACCCAACTCGCTCCTCAGACCATCGTAGTTTCCTTTATTTAAATTGAGGACCCTTGTCTCTGAGTCAACTGCTTCATTCTCCATCTTAATGAAGAATTCGATCATATTATGATCACTCCGACCCAAGGGGCCTCGTACAACAAGATTGTTAATTAATCCTTTCTCGTTACATAATACCCAGTCTAAGATGGCCTGATCTCTAGTTGGTTCCTCGACATATTGGTCCAGGAAACCATCCCGTAAATACTCCAGGAATTCCTCCTCCACAGTATTGTTACTAATTTGGTTGGCCCAATCTATATGTGGATTAAAGTCACCCATGATGACGGCTGTGCCCTTATTGCACGTGTAATACCCACTGGAAATGTTATGTATGCTAAGTATGGTTATCAATCTTTAACTTAGACACTGTATTATCATTGTTATAAATCCCTGGGTTAAAGTTGCCCATGTGAAGGTACGGCAAGAACTTTTAAGGACACAATGTGAGCAGACTTTCCATAATTCTGCACCAATATCAACTGTTGCAGACAGTGAGGCTGCGCAGTCTCCAGGCAGAAACCCCAGGAGGAAGGGGTGGAGTCTGGGTTTTAGGAGCGACTGGAAGAGAAGAGGGCAGGAGCTCTGAAAAGAGGGCTCAGGAGGCAAATGGCTGCCACATCCCGTCCCGGGCTTCCAAACTCGGCCGCCGCCCTTCATATTAGTAGCTCTGCATCCAGAACTCAAAGTGGGATTCAGTGATCGTGAAGAGAATTCAATGAAGGAGTTCGGAGTCGTAAGTCTTGCAGACATTATACATACCATGAGCTCCAACTTAAGCGCGCCAACGAAAGAGTGCACTCGAATTTGGACACAGGGACAGATTCTCCTTTGAATCCATATAAATGGAGAATGTATGTTTATTATGTCTAGATTCATTCTAATGTATGCAAATGTCTAATTTAGATCATTGACCCGTAATCTTCTTATACTGTCTGACGTTAAAACTATAAAGTAAGATAATTAGAATTAAGCCGTTGTAGTAGTGATCTCCTTACTGGACTATAGAATACTGTCTACAACAGAGACCACATCTCACATATATCTAGAGAACTGGGAAGGGGTTACATTTTGGGGGCTCGTCCGGGATCATGGTCTATTTATGTCAGTAAACTAACAGTATTGAATGCTCATTGCTAAGAGAGTGGTTTGTGGTTTCTACTGGGCTGTTTGAGCATAAAAGATGGATGTTATTGAGGTTGAAGCTTGGTGCAAACGGAAGCAGATAGCTACTACCCATGCCATTGTGCTGAATGGTGTTGCTAACGATGACCCTGATGCTGTCTTGCTAAGGGCTCTGAATTGTGTCAAAGCCTTTGGAAAGGTTAGGATAGTTGAGCGCTGCTTGGATACAGCTACCAAGAAGCAGTTTGTGTTGATCCAGACATCAGAGAACCTGAGAGGTCATGGTTTACCTGAGGCAGTTGGGCTTTCTGAAGAGGCTGGTCCCTGGCCAGTTCAGTTTGTCCCTATTACTACTAAGGAAGAAGAAGGGTTTCAGACCAAGTTGTTGTCATTCTTGAGACAAGAAGGAAAGACTGTTGCTGATGTCAAAGGTCTGATAGGTCCTTCGGCCCTGGATATGAACAGTCAGTTGGTCAGTGCCATTAGTTCTCTGGTGGATAAATGCACCAATCTGCCCTTCGAGGCTCAGGGATACCATAAGCTCCGTATGTTCTCAGGAGTGAGACCAACTCCCAGTGAGGAAGAGGAGTACGACGCCTGGGCTGAGCAGACCCTGCCTCTGCTAGAGGAATGGCAGTGCAGTGACAATGTGAAGAGGCAGAGAATAGTAGAAAGCCTTAAGGGTCCTGCTGCTGACATTGTAAGATTCTTAAAGGCGCAGAACACCTCTGCTACTTCCTTTGACTACATGCAGGCTCTAGAAACTGCCTTTGGAACTACTGAAACCATTTCAGATTTGATGGTCAGATTCAGAAGCACATTCCAGTGTGAGGGAGAGAAGCTGTCCAGTTATCTGCTGAGAATAGACAAACTGCTGCATTGTATGTTACGGAAAAGAGGGATTGAGTTGCCTGAAATGAATCGGTTCCGCATTGAACAGGTTGTGCGAGGTGCATTGCTCGAAGACGTGACTGCTCTTCGCATACGCATGACCCATAAATTGCGAGATCCACCTACCTTCACTGAGCTGCTAAGGGAAGTCAGAGAGGAGGAGGATATGCTTCAGGCCCGGAATGTAGCAAAGAGTGCTGTGATGTCCAAGCTTGTGACTCCTGTTACAGTTCCTACTCCTAAGGGTGATGTCAACCCTGAGATGGAACAGCTGAAGAAGGAAATAAATGTCATGAGAGCCGAGATGGCATATTTTCGGTCTAAGCCCAACACAGAAAGGGATGACGCACGGGTGCAAAAGGTTGAACACCCTGCGAAGTCTAACAGCAAAATGAATGATTCCTCTAAAGGATATCCCCATGAAGGAGGTAGACCTGGAGTCTTTTGTTATAACTGTGGAAAGGATGGACATTTCAAGCGAGAATGTAGAGGTGAGGAAAATCTAAAAAAAGTAAATGACCGTCTCATAAAACTTACCAAGAAGTCGGGAAACTACAAAGGGGCACAGTAACGGAATGGCCTGCTGTCCCTGTAATTAAGACACGTTCCGCTAAGTGCAATAATAGACGAGGGGATATGAAAGACATCATACCTGAAGGTTTAGTAGGGCCGAGTTCTGCTGTATCAATACAGATTGAAGGCATTTATACTAAAGCTATCCTCGACACGGGTTCTCAGGTTACCATACTGTACAGATCCTTCTATGACCGATACCTGACGCATTTGCCGTTAACCCCAATCAGTGTTCTGCAGATCTGGGGCCTTAGTCCTGCTGATTACCCATATGATGGCTATTTGTCGCTGAGGTTGGAGTTCTTGGAAGCTGATGTAGGGACCACTGAGACCATTGATGCACTTGTGTTGGTTTGCCCTGACCCATGGTGAAAGGTGAGGTTTCCATACTGGTTGGCAGTAATACACCCATAGTGAGATGACTCCTGACAAGCTGCAAAGAGCAGGGAGGTGAAAACTTCTTGAGCACCAGACACATTCACCCTGTTTTCAAAAAGGCTTTTGAGAAACTGCCTGAACTTTCTTCCGACGTAGATGATAGCAAAAGAGGAACTGTGTGGTATGTTCGAGCCAAACCTATCACCCTGCGTCCTGGAGGAGTGGCTAGAATCCCTGGGATACCAAAATTCCCTGGAATGCCAGGTACTGAAGCCATTCTGATAGAGTCACCTGATGATCCTGCAGAAGAGTCACGGTTTCCAAATGAGCCTCTGGTGAGACCAGAGTTGCAGACCCCGACAGCTGTGGTGTCAAGGAGAGTTACAGTGACCGTAAGGAATATGTCAGGCAAAGGAATCACATTGAGGAAAGGAATGCCGATTGCGCATCTGTTTCCTGTAAATGTACTGTCGTCACATGTGAAGGAAGAGTCCAAAGTTAACTCAACCGGAGATCTGACACCCTCCTCCTTCAACTTTGGAGATTCACTCGTTCCTAAAGAATGGAAGGACCAATTAGTCAGGAAGATGATGGAGCGGAGAGGAGTTTTCTCTACTCATGAGTTTGATGTTGGTTGTAGTAAGAGTACTCGCCATTCTATCAGAATTACCGAGGATAAACCCTTTCGGGAGAGGTCTCGACGGCTGGCACCAGCTGACATCGAAGCAGTGAGACAGCACCTGTCGCAGTTAAAAGAAGCTGAGATCATTACCGAGTCCAGGAGTCCTTATGCATCTCCTATAGTGGTGGTGAGGAAAAAGAACGGAAAGATTCGGATGTGTGTGGACTTTAGGACGCTTAACAGACGTACTATTCCCGACCAATACACCGTTCCAAGAATTGAGGACGCACTGGCTTGTCTTAATGGAAGCAAGTGGTTCAGTGTGTTGGATCTCGGAAGTGGATACTACCAAATACCGATGAGTGAATTGGACAAAGAAAAGACAGCCTTTATATGTCCAGTTGGGTTCTACCAATTTGAAAGGATGCCACAGGGAGTTTCAGGCGCTCCAGCAACTTTTCAAAGAATAATGGAACAAACAGTTGGGGACATGAACTTGCTCGAAGTATTGGTGTACTTGGACGATATCATTGTGTTTGGGGCAACCCTTGAAGAACACGAAGCTCGGTTGCTGAAAGTGCTTGGTCGCCTGGAGGATGAAGGTCTCAAGCTATCATTGGACAAGTGTCAGTTTTGCCAAACATCCGTGTCCTATGTGGGGCATATTGTATCACAGGATGGAGTAGCCACAGATCCATCCAAGATCGAAGCTGTTACCACATGGCCCAAACCGAACACAGTGACTGCCTTGCGGTCATTTCTTGGGTTCTGCGGATATTACAGGCGCTTTGTGCAGGATTACTCCAAAGTGGCCCATCCTCTGAATCAGCTGCTGGCTGGTTACCTCCCACCAGCCAAGAGGAAGAAAAAGGCTAAAGGTAAAGAGAACAAGGACTACTTCAAACCCTCTGAGCCTTTTGGTGTTAGATGGGATGAGAAATGCGGAGGCCTTCCACACCTTAAAGCAAAGTCTTACTCAAGCCCCCGTGTTGGCTTTTGCAAACCCACAGCTGCCATATGTGCTACACGTGGATGCCAGGCAAGAAGGGTTGGGTGGTGTGTTGTATCAGGACCAAGGAGCAGGGCTGAGACCCGTAGCGTTCATCAGTCGCAGTCTTACGCCATCAGAGCGTAACTACCCAGCTCATAAGCTAGAATTCTTGGCGTTGAAGTGGGGGGTGGTGGATAAGCTGCAGGATTATCTGTATGGAGCGAAGTTTGAAGTGAGGACAGACAATAATCCATTAACCTATGTGTTGACTTCGGCAAAACTTGATGCCACCGGCCACCGCTGGCTTGCTGCACTATCTGCTTACGACTTTAGTCTCAGGTACAGACCTGGGAACCAGAACATTGACGCAGATGCTCTGTCTCGTCGCCCACACTACCAGAAACAAGAGTGGAAAGATGTTGCTTCAGCAGATGTGAAAGTAATGTGTCAGATGTCCGTGGTATCTGGACCAAAGAATTCATTTCATGCCTGAGAGATTGACCACTTGGGAGCGTCAATGCATGCTGTTCCCCAGGCATTTTGCAACATTTCCAGTTTGGATGTACAAAACTTACCCATGTTGTGTTCATCTGAAATATCCAAAGCACAACAGGAGGATCCCTGTATTCATGAGGTGTTTTCAGCTCTCCGTCTGGGTGATATTACACGGATCGACAAATCAAAACATCCTGACTGTCGTCTGCTCCTAAGAGAATGGGACCACTTGGAAATTAAAGAGGGAGTGTTGTGTAGAATCACTCCCCCACCCACTAAACCATGTCATTCACAGTTGGTCCTGCCTGAAAAGTACAGGGAAATAGTGATGAAGTCTTTGCATGATGACACAGGTCATCTGGGAGTAGATAAGACCTATGGGTTGGTCAAGGACAGATTCTATTGGCCGCGTATGAAGTCTGCGGTTGAGGAGTTCTGCAAGTCCTGTGCACGTTGTGTCCAGAGAAAGACTTTACCTAAAAGAATTGCTCCTCTGTTTCACATGCAAAGTGATGGACCTCTAGACCTTGTCTGTATGGATTTTCTGTCCATCGAACCCGATTCCAGCAATACCGCAAATGTCTTGGTCATTACAGATCATTATACTCGCTATGCCCAAGCTTTTCCCACAAAGGATCAGAAAGCATCCACCGTTGCCAAAGTGTTGTGGGAGAAATACTTCATCCACTATGGACTGCCAAAGCGAATACACAGTGATCAAGGTAGAGACTTTGAAAGTAGACTTATACATGAGTTGTTGTCCATGCTCGGGATTGAGAAGTCAAGAACAACTCCATACCATCCTCAGGGGGATCCTCAACCTGAGCGGTTTAACCGTACTTTGTTAGACATGCTTGGAACGCTGGATTCAAAGCGAAAGAACAAGTGGAGTCGGCACATTGGACATCTTGTTCATTCTTATAATTGTACCCGAAATGACGCTACTGGTTTTTCACCGTACTACCTCATGTTTGGACGTGAAGCGAGGATGCCGGTGGATTTGTGTTTCAGAGTATCCAGTGATGGCACATCACAGAGAACTTACCTCAAGTATGTATCTGACATGAGAAAGGAATTGCAAGCTGCTTATGAACTTGCTGAGTCTGTTTCTGCCAAACAGAATAAAGGAAATAAGCAGAGGTATGACCAGAAGATCCGGTTTTCCCAACTCATGCCTGGTGACCGAGTTCTCATACGGAACCTAGGACTTCAAGGGAAACATAAGTTAGCAGACCGCTGGGCTTCTACACCTTACATTGTTGAAAGTCAAATGTCACAACTACCTGTGTTTCGGCTAAAACCTGCAGGTGGGAATGGACCCATAAAAATACTGCACCGGAATCATATCCTGCCATTGGGACAGCAAGTGCGTCTGGATCCGCCAGCGGATAATGAGCCGACACCTAGTAGGAGAACCCTGCAGAGAAGAAGAAGAAAAAAAACGAGAAACCAGGAAAACTTTGTTCCAGAAGACAGAAAACCCATGACACAGTGTGTGGATCATGAGGAACCTGATGAGTCGCAAGATGAAGAATGGGATCTATGGTACGACCTCCCAGAAAGACACATAAGACAGAATCTGGATGAATTGTCTGAACCATTTAGCTCAGACTTGGACATGGTCTGGGAAGAACCAGATGCTTCCGAGAAGGAGGTAAAAGAGACTGAAAGGCATGATAACAAAGGAACCAACGCCTCCAACGTAGTTGAAGGAACTGAAGACCGGGTATCCGAAATAAGGAGCTCACAGCGAGTTAAGAAGGTTCCTGAAAGATTGACATACAGTACACTAGGAGTGCCAAGTGTAATGATAGCCCCTACGGTTCGATATGTTACCTCCCTTTATACATGGTTGGGAAGCATGCAACCCCTTATGTGTAAAGTTCATTAGTCATGGGGACATGCCTGTATTTGGTAGGGGAGGAGTGTAATACCCACTGGAAATGGTATGTACGCTAAGTATGGTTATCAATCTTTAACTTAGACACTATTATCATTGTTATAAATCCCTGGGTTAAAGTTGCCCATGTGAAGGTACGGCAAGAACTTTTAAGGGCACAATGTGACTAAGAGCAGACTTTCCATAATTCTGCACCAGTATAAACTGTTGCAGACAGTGAGGCTGCGCAGTCTCCAGGCAGAAACCCCAGGAGGAAGGGGTGGATCGGGGTTTTCGAGCGGGAAAAAGGAGCGACTGGAAGAGAAGAGGGCAGGAGCTCTGAAAAGAGGGCTCAGGAGGCAAATGGCTGCCGCATCCCATCCCGGGCTTCCAAACTCGGCCGCCGCCCTTCGTATTAGTAGCTCTGCATCCAGAACTCAAAGTGGGATTCAGTGATCGTGAAGAGAATTCAACGAAGGGGTTCGGAGTCGTAAGTCTTGCAGACATTATACATACCATGAGCTCCAACTTAAGCGCGCCAACGAAAGAGTGCACTCGAATTTGGACACAGGGACAGATTCTCCTTTGAATCCATATAAATGGAGATTGTATGTTTATTATGTCTAGATTCATTCTAATGTATGCAAATGTCTAATTTAGGTCATTGACCCGTAATCTTCTTATACTGTCTGACATTAAAACTATAAAGTAAGATAATTAGAATTAAGCCATTGTAGTAGTGATCTCCTTACTGGACTATAGAATACTGTCTACAACAGAGACCACATCTCACATATATCTAGAGAACCGGGAAGGGGTTACACACGCTTCTTTAATTTCCCTTTTAATGCTGTCCCCAACCTCCGCCTTACTGTTTGGAGGTCTATATACCACTCCCACTAATGTTTTTTTCCCCTTAGTATTTCTCAATTCTACCCATACAGATTCCACATCATCAGAGCTATCCTTCATTACAATTGTATTAATCCCTTCTTTAAACAGTAATGCTACCCCACCTCCCTTTCCTTTTTGCCTATCTTTCCTGAATATCGAATACCCCTGGATGTTGAGTTCCCAGTCTTGGCCATCCTTGAGCCATGTTTCCGTAATCCCAACCAAATCATATTCATTTACCTCTATTTGCGCAGCCAATTCATCCACCTTATTACAAATGCTCCTTGCATTAAGACACAAAGCCTTCAGGCTTGTTTTTTTAATGCTCTTAGACCTATTAGAATTATTATTTACTGTGGCTACGTTTGATTTAAACCGTTGATTTCTCTGACTGCCACTTTTGTTTTTTTGCTTCCTATCTTTTGCTTTTATCCCTGTTTTCCTTTCCTCTGTCTCTGTCTCCTTGCTCAGGTGAGTATCAGCTGTCTGTCGTCACAGACCAACTGGACGTTTAAGGAATGGAAGCTCTTTCGGTTGCGGAAATCCTCGGCATTCTCTTGCGGCGCCTGCAAAGCCACATGCGTGCAGTCACTGGCACCCTGCACCATGGGGAAGCCCGCTGTCATCGCAAAGCCCATTGCGCATTCTTGCTGCGTGGCCGGGGTCATGGGGAAAGAGATGTACTCTCGTCTCCTTTTAAAGAGGGCATTTGTTACCTGATGGATGCAGCAATGCACCGCGAACTGGGAGATATTGGCGATGTCTCTAGTCGCTGATTGAAATGAGCCGGTGGCATAAAAGTTGATAGCCACTGTTTTCTTCACTGCCACTGACAGAGACATCCTGCTCCTCAGTTGAGGCTGCAGATCTGGCTGAAGCAGGTGGCAGAGCTCAGTGACCACCTCCTTGCTGAATCGCAGCCTTCGCAAACACTGCTCCTCAGACATATTAATGTAGGAGAACTGTTGGTGAAAAACCCTGGGAGGGTAAGGTCTCCTGTACCGAGGCCTGTTGGCCTTCCTCCATCTGGCCATGATTGCCACTCTCTCTCTGCGTCTCTGTGCCCTCCGAATGTGATGGAGAAGGACGACGTTCCCATTCATTGCAGCCCCCATAGTATCTGGCCAATCAAAGTTATGAAGGTCAAAAAGCAACGTACCTGCAAAGTTATGGTCAGAAGCCAAAACTACCTCAGACAGCATTGACTCAATGCAGAAGTCTTTCTTTCTCTCTTTGTCTCTCTGCAAATCTCTCTCTCTCTCAGAACGAGTGGTGCAAAAATGGCTACCACACAAAAGCCAGGATGAGGCCCCCTTTAAATAGCACCCCCCAGCCCCACAGCGACTGGGAAGCATTCCAGTCAACCTGTCGTTGGTAGCACCAGGCGGAAAGGAGGGGGGCGCCACTGAATTTCCGGTCCGGGGTGCCCCAAGGGCGTTGCACTCTCGAATGACATCAAGATCAGTGTGCACAGGAGATCAGGCAGTATTGTTTAGCGTCGCCGCAAAATGTCCGGTCAAATTCACGAGAGGCACAGATATCGCCGCGCCCGGGCGCTAGTTGGTTTGCGCCCCACTTAGCGTCCTCTTAACGGGTGGCGCTACCAACTGAATTTTTGGCCCATGTGCCTTCGTAAAAGTAACATCAAATGAAAGACAGGAAACATAAGATTATATATGCAACCAATTGAGATAGCTAGAAATGCACGAAACACCCTGGTTGAAGTGTTTTTAATTTACATGTAGTAAATATGATGCCAACAGAACACTTTGAAGATATGACTTCAATAGATGCACCAAGCAATCACATGGCTTTTGTATTGAACTTGGAACACCATGGAGTCACAACGTCTGCTAATAACCAGCTAAGCCAATATTAAGAATTGAATGGAAAACCTTTGATAAGAATGACATCAAATAAATACTACTGTCATATTGTTTTTATGATAAGTTTTTGAAACACCTAAACACAGAGACAGGATTCTAAAAGTTAACAGCTAAATTGACAGTAAGAATAGAAAAAAGGCAACAGAAGTTGACTTAGAGATAATTAGCTTACATCAGCAGAAAACTTCAAAGGATAAACCACTAAAAAAAAGTATAAAAATAGAGCTTTTTCAGATAGACAGTCAGAAGTCGCTGGAAGGGCAAGCGTTTCTCAAATTCACAGGCACGCTCTGTAAGTTTTTAACTTTGAGCCTCGGTTAATCAAGGTATTTGATTTTGGTGGATATTCTGGATTAAGAATAAGTAGAAGAGTGGAAATGTAACGAAGTTAAGATTTGAGAATAAGGATCTCTGAGAATAAGATTGTGTAAACTAATTGTATTTTGAACTGTAAAAGTTGCGATTGAATCAACAGCTGTTAACTGTATGTTGGCTCTTAAATAAATTTATATATTTTTAGAATTGTCTCAAGTAGTATTTCTGTATAAACTCATGAACTCAATTTCTGTACACTCTTTTGTAAGGAGTTGCAGAATTCTGGGGGGTATTCCGGACCCTCATAATATCCGGACGGTTACAGTCTAGTTAAACTTATTAAAAGTGCTATCTGGAGGACGGTAACACCTTTCACATCATTTCTTTCCTTTAGAGAGAGATAGTCTGAACCTTTAGACCCAATTAAGCGTCTTATAGAATTCGGCTTTCTTTAACTTTAGTTGAAGGTGAACGTCTGGGGAATACGCCTGATCTGGGGTAACCTGAAAAGGGCTAGGACTAGTAATTATCCCTTCAACTTCACATTTCTGCATTGGCAGGACTGTGGTGAGTGATTTCCATTGCAGCGATAACAATTCACTGAACTGCTCTCACCGACATGCTTTTGAGTTGGTCTCACAACTTTAGGTTCGGCAGTGGCTTTGTGACTGTAGACCTCAGCTGCACTAGTCACTTGAGTTGGACGGAGCTTCTTAGTATTCTTAGACGCCACCTCCATAGATAGGGCAATTTTGCATGCTATGTCAAATGTTAGTTTCGGAGTGTTCAGCAACTTGAACTGTGTGCGCTCATCCACCAGTCCATACACAAACTTATCTCGTAATGCACAATCCAAAAATGCGTCAAAATTACAATGCAAAGACAGGTTCTTAAGGGCTACAATGTACTCACTGATGTTTTCACTTATTTTTGGTTTCTGGTACCAAACTTACAGCTCTTTGCTATTTCTAATGGCTTTGGGTCAAACTAGTCCTCGAGTTTCTTGACATCTTCAAACAACACATCTTTCGCTTTCCTTGATGCGAGTACGTTTGTCAACATTCCGTAGACATCTGGCCCGATCTCCATTAGAAAAATTGCTTTCTTCCATTCACGAATTACTTTATTTTGAGCTTGAACATTCTCATCTGCACCTTCAGTCTCAATAATGTTATTGGCCCTAAAAAACATCTCCATCGCTCAATGCAAGAACTGAATGGTTCATGAGCTCGGTCATACATGCCAAGGCTTCTGATGAATCCCATAGGTACGGCCATGATTATCCCGATCCCATCGAACAGTGACTCAGCACGCTACCTGTGTACCTGTGAGAGTCAACGCCGCTGTTGCTGTGTATCCATACATGAGAAGGCGAAGCACAGATGATTCTGCATCAACATTAACAGTAAAACATAGCAAAAAATTCAGTTTAGGTGTCACAAATTCACCTTAAACTTGTCCACTCGAAGTTTGAACACTGTGTCCTTCTATGATCCCTAAAAATGGCTTTGGGTCCCATTCTCGTCACCAAAATGTAATATATGTGGGTAGAACAAATGAAGGACAGAGACACAACTAAACCATGTGACAAACCAAGTGATAATACATTACACCCTCCACGCTCTAAATATTTCAGTTTCAAACTGCATGCATCCAGTCCTACACAGACCTCTTTCCTAAACAGGATAATTAAAGTTCAGAGCTACTGTATATATTTTCCCCTTCCGGTTGTTAATAGAATTACAAAAAAGGGTAATAGTCATTTTCACATGAGAGAGAAAAACAGGGGCTGAAATTGGTCTTTGGAGGTAGCACGAAACAGGCAATAGCGAATTGGCAGTTTGTTTTGTACCCGCTCAATTTATTTCCATTCCCCCATGATCTTTTGAAAGGGTTTAAAACAAGTACAGATAATAGTTTTCTTCCCTACTGAAGCCCAGCTAATGAGGATTGAAAAGATTTGCTCAGCCAGAGTATCAGTTGTAAGATTCTTTCTTTTAAGCTTACTAGTTGATGCAGTAGCACTTATCCCAGTGAATTCACAAGTCAAAAGCCTTAGACCACGATTTTCTCAATGGATGCGGCTTGGGAGCGGGTCAGCTGGTTTCCGGGTTCCAGTCACGCCCCAAACTGCATCCGGCCCATGGTTGTGATTTTCCCTTGATTGACCTTGGTAAGCCCATCCTGCAGGCTTGCTGGCCAATTAAGAGGAAGCCGGTCAGATGACGTCATTTGATGACGCGTCATCTGCCAGTTTTCTTAAAGGGACCACACACAACTTTTTTTGACAGCTCATTTCTCAGTGTTTGACAGCATTAAGGTGCTGCAAACACTGACAATCACTGTACAAAGGTGAGCTTTTGCACCCAGGCTCTCCAATGTCTCCCTCCATAGGCTAGAACAGATGGCAGCTGCAGGTGAGGTTGCAGAAGTGATCTGTCACTGGTGAGAGGTGTTCTCCCAATGAGGTGGGACTAGACATCCAATTCAAAACTTGTTACCTGCAGAAAAGTGTAAATGCATTAAAAATGATTTTCCCAACATTTTCTTACCTCTGAAACTCACCAGTGCACCATTTGATCCTTCACACCACTTCTGCAGCTGTCATCAATGCAGAAGCATTACAGCAGACTCACAACACACCACACTTACCTGGCGTGGTGTCCAAATGTTGGGAAACCCGAGGCAGAAGTGGCAAAATTGAAAAAGAGCCTGTTAACTACTCTCAAGTACCTGTTAACAGGCAGGTAAGTGGTTTTAATCCTCTTCCCGCCTCTAGGTGTCGGGTCCATGCGCAAATCAGGGACCTGACACTTGGGAAGATTGATTGGAGGTGGGTTGACAGCGGGTTTCCTACCCACTGTCAATCTTTGCAATTTTGACAGCAGTCCTGCCTCCAAACCTGCACTCTGAGCGCTGGCAAAATTCTGGCCTTAGTAATGAATTTCTTGATTAAAATATTTTTCTTTGGTAAATGTTTAAACTCATCAAGATAGGAGATGTTAACAATGGGAAATGGAACACCATTTAAACTAACTTGGCAGGGGGATGGGATACAGAGGGGAGCTGAAATAGGGGGTGATGTGCTGCCAATTATAGAGAAAAAAACAAGTCAGCTTGGTAGACAGGGCAAATATATAAGGGCAAGGCTGGATGGCATCTATTTTAATGCAAGGAGTCTTGCAAATAAGGTGGATGAACTGAAGGTGTTGATAAACACATGGGAGTATGATATTGTTGCTATCACGGAGACATGGTTGAGGGAGGGGCAAGACTGGCAGCTCAATATTCCGGGGTACAGTATCTTCAGGCGAGACAGAGGGGGAGGTATAAGAGGAGGGGGTGTCGCAATATTAATTAAGGAGTCAATTACTGCAGTAAGGAGGGATGATATATTAGCAGGTTCCTCTAATGAGGCCATATGGGTGGAGCTTAAAAACAAAACGGGGGCAAGCACTTTGCTGGGAGTGTACTATAGGCCTCCAAACAGTCAGGGGGAGATAGAGGAACAGATATGTAGGCAAATCTCAGAGAAATGTGCAAATAATAGGGTAATAATAATGGGGGATTTCAACTTCCCCAATATTAGCTGGGATAGTCAGAGTGTGAAAGGCTCAGAGGGTGTAGAATTCTTAAAGTGCATCCAGGAGAGCTTTTTGAGCCAGCATGTAGAAAGTCCTACAAGAGAGGGGGCGGTACTGGACCTAATTCTAGGGAATGTGGCCGGCCAAGTGGAAAAAGTGCTAGTAGGTGAGCACTTTGGTGATAGTGACCATAATATGGTAAGATTTAAGGTGGTCATGGAAAAGGACAGGGATGGGCCGGAAATAAAGGTTCTAAATTGGGGGAAGGCCAATTTTAATAGGATAAGGCAGGATCTGGCCAAAATGGACTGGGATCAGCTACTTGTAGGAAAATCCGCATCGGAGAAATGGGAGGCTTTCAGAAGGGAGATTGAGATCATACAATGGCAACATGTTCCCGTAAAGGTCAAGAGTGGTTCCAAAAACCACAGGGAACCTTGGATGTCAGGGGATATACGTGAATGGATTAGGAAAAAAAGGAGGGCTTTTGGTAGATACAAAAGGCTAAAGTTGGAGGAAGCCCTAGAGGAGTACAAAAAGTGCAGGGGGATACTTAAAAAAGAAATTAGGAGATCAAGGAGGGGCCATGAAATAACACTGGTGAGCAAAATAAAGGAAAATCCTAAGATGTTCTATAAGTATATTAAGGGTAAGAGGATAACTAGGGAAAAAATAGGGCCCATTAGGGACAAAAGTGGCAATCTGTGTGTGGAGCCGGAAGATGTAGGAGGGGTTCTAAATGAATTTTTTGCATCTGTTTTCACTATGGAGAAGGACGATGTAGACATAGAAATAGGGCGGGGGGACTGTGATATGCTCGAACATATTAACATCGAGAGGGAGGAGGTATTGGCGGTTTTAGCTGGCCTAAAAATGGATAAATCCCCAGGCCCGGATGAAATGTATCCCAGGCTGCTGTGTGAGGCAAAGGAAGAGATTGCGGGGGCTCTAACACATATATTCAGGACCTCTCTGGCCACAGGGGATGTGCCAGAGGACTGGAGCACCGCTAATGTAGTACCATTATTCAAGAAGGGTAGTAGGGAAAAACCGGGGAACTACAGGCCAGTGAGCCTAACATCAGTGGTAGGAAAATTATTGGAAAAAATTCTGAGGGACAAAATTTGTCTCCACTTGGAGAGGCAAGGATTAATCAGGGATAGTCAGCATGGCTTTGTCAAGGGAAGATCATGTCTGACTAATTTGATTGAATTTTTTGAGGGGGTGACTAGGTGTGTGGATGAGGGTAATGCAGTGGATGTGGTATACATGGATTTCAGTAAGGCCTTCGATAAAGTCCCGCACAGGAGACTGGTCAAGAAGGTAAGAGCCCATGGAATCCAGGGTGCCTTGGCACATTGGATACAAAACTGGCTTAGTGGCAGAAGGCAGAGGGTGATGGTCGAAGGTTGTTTTTGTGACTGGAAGCCTGTGGCCAGTGGGGTACCACAGGGATCGGTGCTGGGTCCCTTGCTGTTTGTGGTCTACATTAATGACTTGGATATGAATGTAAAAGGTATGATCAGTAAGTTCGCGGATGATACAAAAATTGGTAGGGTGGTAAATAGCGAGGAGGGTAGCCTCAGTCTGCAGGACGATATAGATGGGTTGGTCAGATGGGCGGAACAGTGGCAAATGGAATTTAACCCGGAAAAGTGCGAGGTGATGCACTTTGGGGGGACTAACAAGGCAAGGGAATACACAATGAATGGAAAGACCCTAGGCAAGACGGAGGGTCAGAGGGATCTGGGTGTGCAAGTACACAGATCCCTGAAGGCGGCGGAACAGGTGAATAAGGTGGTAAAAAAGGCATATGGGATACTTGCCTTCATTAGCCGAGGCATTGAATATAAGAGCAAGGAGGTTATGATGGAGCTGTATAAAACACTGGTTAGGCCACAGCTGGAATATTGTGTGCAGTTCTGGTCGTCACACTACAGGAAGGATGTGATCGCGTTAGAGAGGGTGCAGAGGAGGTTCACCAGGATGTTACCAGGGCTGGAGCGCTTCAGCTATGAAGAGAGACTGGGCAGATTGGGTTTGTTTTCCTTGGAGCAGAGGAGGCTGAGGGGGGACATGATTGAGGTGTACAAAATTATGAGGGGCATAGATAGGATGGATGCTGAGGAGCTTTTTCCCTTAGTAGAGGGGTCAATAACTAGGGGGCATAGATTCAAGGTAAAGGGCGGGAGGTTTAGAGGGGATTTGAGAAAGAACTTTTTCACCCAGAGGGTGGTTGGAGTCTGGAACTCACTGCCTGAAAGGGTTGTGGAGGCAGAAACCCTCACAACATTTAAGAAGCATTTGGATGAGCACTTGAAATGCCATAGCATACAAGGCTACGGACCAAATGCTGGAATATGGGATTAGATTAGACAGGGCTTGATGGCCGGCGCGGACACGATGGGCCGAAGGGCCTCTATCCATGCTGTATTACTCTATGACTCTATGACCTTCCTGTATTAGTCCCAGAATCAGACACACGTGGTCAGTTATAACATGAGGAGTAAAGCTCCCTGAGGCAAATTTTAAGTTGCCAAAATCAGCGTTAACTGCCATAAAATGGGGTCGGCAACTGCCACAATGTAATTTGATGTAGTCAAGCTAGCTGAATGTACATTATTTCCAGTGATGTAAAGAAAGAAAGTCTTGCATTTATATAGCACCTTTCACAATTTCAGGATGTCCCAAAGCACTTTACAGCCAATGAGGTACGTTTTTGAAGTGTGGACACTGTTGTAATGTAGGAAACCCGTCAACCAGCTTGTGCACAGCAAGCTCCCCCAAACAGCGTTGTGATAATCTGATTTTTGTGATATTGGTTGAGGGTTAAATATTGGCCAGGACACTGGGGAAAACTCCCCTGCTCTTCTTTGAAACACAGCACTGAAACTGTACAGTCTATCTTGGAGTGTGTCACAGCTCCAGGATCGTCTGCTGCTCAGCCCTTCACAATAGAGACCGCGATGCCAGACTTAAATCTTTCATGAATGCTCAGACTGTCGCTTTTAAGCTGCAATCCCAGCCTTTCTGTGGACTGGTTAACTGCTCAGTTTGGCTGAATAAAGCGAACCATTGATATGGCTTATCCTGTGTCCTTGTTGCTTTGGGGTTTGCTGATCAACAGGTCAGTAAGCAAGGTGACTTTGACCCTCTAATCATTGACAGGATGGAGGTGCACAGGATGATGGTATTCTTCACATGATGGCAACACATCCATAACATTTTGGCCCTCAGCTATAATGACTTCCCATGTGGCAGAATGCGGCCAGGGCCAGGTTGGCACTTCAGGCATTAATTTGCAGTAGGCTGACGTGGGGCCATCTGATTTTTTTCTATTATTCGTTCCTGGGTTGTGGGCATCGCTGGCAAGGCCAGCATTTATTGCCCATCCCTAATTGCCCTTGAGAAGGTGGTGGTGAGCTGCCTTCTTGAACCACTGCAGTCCTTGTGGTACTCCCACAGTGCTGTTAGGGAGGGAGTTCCGAATTTTGACCCAGCGACGATGAAGGATCGGCGATATATTTCCAATTCAGGATGTTGTGTGACTTGGAGGGAACCTGCAGGTGATGGTGTTCCCATGTGCCTGCTGCCCTTGTCCTTCTAGATGGTAGAGGTCGTGGGTCGTGGGTTTGGGAGGTAATGCATCTTGTAGATGGTACACACTGCAGCCACGGTACGCCGGTGGTGGAGGGAGTGAATGTTTAAGGTGGTGGATGTGGTGCCAATCAAGCGGGCTGCTTTGTCCTGAATGGTGTCAAGCTTCTGGAGTATTCTTGGAGCTGCACTTATCCAGGCAAGTGGAGAGTATTCCATCACACTCCTTACTTGTGCCTTTTAGATGGTGGAAAGGCTTTGGGGAGTCAGGAGGTGAGACACTCGCCACAGATTACCCAGTCTCTGACCCACTCTTGTTGCCACAGTATTTATGTGGCTAGTCCAGTTAAGTTTTTGTTTAATGGTGACCCCCCAAGATGTTGATGGTGGGGGATTTGGTGATGGTAATGCCGTTGAATGTCAAGGGGTGGTGGTTAGACTATCTTGTTGGAGATAGTCATTGCCTGGCACTTGTGTGGCGTGAATGTTACTTGCCACTTATCAGCCCAAGCATGAATATTGTCCAGGTCTTGCTGCATGTGGGCATGGACTGCTTCATTTTCTGAGGAGTTGCGAATGGAACTGAACACTGTGCAATCATCAGCGAACATCCTCACTTCTGACCTAATGATGGAGCAGCTGAAGATAGTTGGGCCCAGGACACTGCCCTGAGGAACTCCTGCAACGATGTCCTGGGGCTGAGATGACACGCTGATAGAGGTCTAGAACAACCTGAATATCAAGAGCCCCTCACAGAAGCTCAGCTGCTGGCCACCTCACAGGCTCCAGGAATGCTTTAGCAGCTCATAGAAGCACCAGAGTACATTCAACCTCCAGGCACACATAAGGCTGGATTTTCCTTTACTTTAACGCCCAAAATCAGGTGGCGTGGTGGCAGAAAATTGGGTGTAGAGGCTTGCTATCACATCTCCGCTCTGACCTAGATTTTCCTCCCCACCGCCCAGTAGGAAGGTCACTGGCCACTGTTTCATTGCATGTAAATGACGGTGAGGAGGGAGATCCAGTAACCTGTCCAATTTCTCTGTCTACTGCTGCCAATTCAAGGCACTGCTAGGAGAGGGGTAGCAGTACTACCTGGGCAGTGGCGGAAGCCCTGCTGATGCCTCTTTTGGAGAGAGAGGTTCCAGTCGTGGGTACCTCTCCTTCTCTTCTAGCCCCACAAACTTACCTTTTTTAGGCCTCGGCTCAATCCAAGTTGTAAAAGGAAAATCAATAAGCTGATCTTCAATAATCTTCTGGTCCCTTAAAGAAGCCTCTTCTGGTGCCGATCTGCGTGTGCTTCTTTAGCATAACCAGCTCATGCTTGGTGGCAATAATCCCACCCTGCATAAATAATAGATGTGAGAAAAGTAATTTCCACAGACGTTTGAAGTGGAATAGGCCTTTTAGATTCATAGGGGGCGAAATGACCTAACTTAACGCCACCCATTAGCGCAGCGCTAAGTGAAGAAAGCGGAGGCCAGCGCTCTCCCGCCAGCTGGTGGCGAGTCCTGTGGCATCCCCCACTTTTACTGGGGTATTTAACAGCAGTATTACCGTGGAAGAGCCTAAGATTTCGTCAGTATTCATGATTTGAGAGATTACACGGATTGCCGGTGGGGGTTACAGCACAGCCAGTGTCGGAGCAGTGAATGACTGACCGCAACTTCAGGATTTCTGCGTTTAGATGTGCATGTGCTACATCCTGAAGTTGTGGTTAGTTTCAAAGGGGTAATAACAACGAACGCTGTTCATTCGCTGTTATTACCCTTAATACGCAGCACAAATTCTGGGCCCTTTTCTTTATGCAATTGCAGCCTGAGTTCAAAATAAGTGTTAGACATAGCTCAGTGGTAGCATTCTCAACTCTGAGTTCGAAGGTTGTGAGTTCATGTCCCACTCCAGAGACCTGAGTACTTATTCTAACCTGCCACTCCACTGCAGTATGGAGAGAGTGCTCCACTGTCGGAGGTGCCGTCTTTAAGATGAGACATTAGACCCAAGCCCCATTGTTTCAAAGAAGAGCCGGGGAGTTCTCCCTGATGTCCTGGCCAATATTTATCCCTCAACCAACACCACAAAAACAGATTATCTGGTCATTATCACATTGCTGTTTGTGGGACCTTGCTATGTGCAAATTGGCTGTAATGTTTCCAACATTACAACAGTGCCTACGTGTCAAAAATACTTCAGTGGCTGTAAAGTGCTTTGGGACAACCTGAGGCTGTGAAAGGTCATAGAGTCATAGGGGGCGATTTTGCCAGCCCTGGGGAGGCGGGTCTGGAGGCGGAACTGCCAGGAAAATGGCAGAATCTGGGGGTGGGTACCCATCCCGCCCCCAACCCGCCTCCATGCCATCTTCCCAGGAGGTGGGTAGCTGACCCACGCCGGGTTCCGTCTCCTGGAGGCGGGAAGGGGATTACAGCCACTTAACTGCCTGTTTACAGGTAGTTAACAGGCAGTTAAGAGGATTATCCCCACTTTTCCACCAGAGGCGTGGGCTTCCCGACATCGGGAAACCCCACCAGGGTCACCGAGGCGAGCAGTGGGTCTGCGGGGGTTAGAGGGGTGCAAAAGTGTGCTGTGGAGGTAAGTGATGGATGCAAGTGTGGAGAGGTAAGTGTGTGAGGTGAGTGAAAAGTGATAGAAAATGTTTACTTACCTTTGTTTCTTCCTGCAGGCTTCAACAGTTGGGGAACCGGAGACTCCTCATCTCACCGGCAGAGATGACAGTTGGCTGCTGCATTCTCCGATGTAAGAGCCCTCCGATTTCTGCTCACAAAAGAGGTTTGATGAGTCTTGAATACAAGGACTCATCAAACAACAGAGAATGTCAGTGTTTGACAGCTTCACAGAGCTGTCAAACGATGACAATTCATCTGTCAAAACTTTTTGACAGATAAACATCATATGCTGACGTTCTCTGTAACCAGCTTCCCCTTAATTGGCCTGCTAAGCCCTCTGGGTGGGCTTAACAAGGTCAATCAAGGGAAAATAGCATGGGTTGGCCGCAAATCGATGGAGGCGAGACTAAAACCCAACAAGCAGCAGTCCCGCCTCCAACGCGCCCCCAACGCGCCCCCATTGGCAAAATCACCCCCATAGAGTCATAGTCATAGAGAGTCATAACGGCACAGAAGGAGGCCATTTGGCCCATCGAGTCCGTGCCGGTTCTCTGTAGAGCAATCCAGTCAGTCCCATTCCCCCGCTCTATCCCTGTAGCCCTGCAAGTTTATTTCCCTCAAGTGCCTATCCAGTCTCCCCTTGAAAACATTGAGGGGGAAAAATTCAGTTGTTTGCGCCTCCCGTTAGTGCCTTAAGAGGGTGTCAAGTGGGGCGCAAAGCAACTAGCGCCCGAGCGCAGCGATGTTTGCGCCGCTCGCGAAATTAACTAGACATTTTGTGGCGGCGCTAAACACTACCGCCACGATCTCCTGCGCCGGCAGATCGTGACGTCATTCGAGTGCGCAACGCCCCGTTAGCGCCCCGGACTGGAAATTGAGTGGTGCCCCCTGCCTTACCGCCTGCCGCTAGCAATGACGGGTTGAGGGGAGCGTTATGCTGTCGGAAAGGGACTAGGGGAGCGCTATTTAAAGGCAAGCACTTCCTGCCTTTTTCTGTCGGTGACGTTTTTGCACCACACATTCAGAGAGCGAGAGAGAGGCTTCTGGAGAGATTCAATGCTGTGTGAAGGAGTTTTGGGTACTGAGCAGCACTTTGCAGGTTGGTTTTGATTTGCCCTTCCTTGTATCGATTTAGAAGAGACTGTGGGGTCTGCACTCTGAGCTCTTTCCCTGGTTCTCTCCATTGTTCTTTCCAGCAGATTTGATGTACAGGTCTCTCCAGGCTGAGATTCAGGCCGAGATTCAAGGCTGCAATGAGCAGGATGTGGATGGAGAGCAAGATCAACTCTCCCCTTTAAGATAAAAACAGAAAATGCAGGAGAAACTCAGCAGGTCAAGCAGCATCTGTGAAGAGAGAAACAGAGTTAACCTTTCAGGTCGATGACCATTCGTCAGAACTCCCCTTTAAGAATTGGACGGTGCCAGCGTGTCTGTGTTCCATTGCTGACTGACATCACATGAGCTTCGCCAGCGCTGTGAGGTAGCACCTCATTCCTCGGCCTTAGCGCCTTAAGAGAGGTGTGTAGCACCTGATTTAGCGCTCCAATCACCTCCAGGGGCGATAAAAGCCAAGTTTGCAGTCGGAAGCGATAATTAGCACCAAGCGCTAAACTTTGCGCCCGGCCGATAATTGCGCCCTTGAAACGGGGCGATACCGAATTTCTCCCCGAGTGTCTCTGCTTCCACCACTTCCGTCGGCAGTGAGTTCCGGATCCTCACCACTCGCTGCGTAAAAATATTTTTCCTCACATCCCCCCTGTATCTCTTGCCAAAAACCTTAAATCTGTGTCCCCTAGTCCTTGTACCATCAACTAGTGGGAACAGCCTTTCCCCATCTAGCCTATCCAAACCTGTCATAATCTTGTACGCCTCTATCAAATCACCCCTCAACCTCCTTTGCTCAAATGAAAACAAATCTAGCTTCCCCAACCTGTCCTTGTAACTAAGATCCCCCATCCCCAGAACCATTGTGGTAAATCTCTGCACCCTCTCAAAGGCCTTCACATCCTTCCTAATGTGCAGTGACCAGAACTGGATGCAATACTCCAGTTGTGGCCTAACCAGCGCTTTAAAAAGTTTCAGCATAACTTCTCTACTTTTGTACTCAATACCTCTATTTATGAAACCCAAGATCCCATATGCTTTGCTAACCACTCTCTCAATACTCAAGATGTGGTCTCACCAAGGCCCTGTGTAGGATTCGCAAAATCCAGAAAATACAGTCTAGATTGGTAAAACCCCTGAAATGGCCACATTGTGAGAACACAAGATGGAGTTGGCAGTTTTCATGGCTCAGTTCAAAAGGACACACCAGCAGTATCTTACAGCAGCCTGAGTCATCACCGATTAGAAGATTCCAGAACTTACTGCTATTGATATGATAAAATGGTTACAGTAGTAACGAAGTCAAAACAAAAGTATTTACACCTCAAGGTGTGTTAATTGCTAGCAAAACGCAAGCCCATCTCTGAAATCACAGAGCAAAGACAAAACCTATTATCTGTACCAAACTCAGAGGGACACAGGACTGATCCCATTAGTTTCATTTACAAGACATTAAAATAAAGTACTTGTTTTTGTCAAAGCAGCCTGCCCATTACCTTGACAAAAGAAAACCCCTGATTTGGCGCCGAGATAAGTGCAAGGGAACAGTATAACTGTGGAGGGAAATTCGACAGCAAGGCTTCCTCTTTTTCATTCAGTGAGATTCAGACAGATCCATCACAGATTCACACAGACACGAGGTCAAGGACAGAGCGGGGAGGACCCACAAGATTTTGCAGGAGAGGAGATTCAGAAGTTCAGTCCAGATCCAAGACCATCAGGAGTTCGAAGGCCGAGTGGAGAGGAGACGGTTCGAGGAGTTCGGAGGACTTTCAAGATTGTGCAGGAGAGAGATTCAGCCAGACTCAGACAGATCCAGAAGATTCACCAGAAGCAGTGAAGTCCAAGTCCAGATACCATCAGGCGTTCGAAGACCGTGCGGAAGAGGAGACGGCTCGAGGAGTTCGGAGGACTTCCAAGTTTGTGCAGGAGAGCGGGTCCAGGAGCCGGTCCCATAAGGAAGATTGGAGATCCCAGACGTAACAAGGAGTGCCAAGGTCCAGGAGGGTTTTAGAATTCTGGTGAGCATAAAGGCCCAACTCTACCTAACTGACATAGTTGAGGTATATTTTAGCAACGGGAGGGTTTGTAACATTAAGGGTTTTGTAATTAAGGAGTGTGATTTATCCCTCGATGTGTCCGTGCGCTTCCCTCACCCCCGCTTTTAGCTTATCGCTATTTTAGAACTGTTTATATGCTTTAAAGTTATTTTTCTCAGTGTATAATTTAGTCCTCTGTGAGAAACGTTATTTTTCGTCTGCATTTATTCTTGCCATTTTTCTCTGTGTACATTCTCTTTCAAAAATAAAGATCGTTTTGATTTAAAACTCAATCTGTCTCATCTGACCATTTGTCTTCCGAGTCACGAGTTGGGCCAACACATCAAGGTTGTCTGGCAATAAGCCCAGTGTCTAGAACCGGTGAGGGGGGAGCGCTTCGGAACCGCTCACGAGCAGTGCGAAATCAAAACCGATCTAGCACACCATGAGCTTGTTAAAACGACCCCTTACACCTGTACAACTGCAGCAAGACATCCTTGTTCCTGTACTCAAACCCTCTCGCTACGAAGGCCAACATACCATTTGCCTTCTTAACCGCCTGCTGCACCTGCATGCTTACCTTCAGCGACTGGTGCACAAGGACACCCAGGTCTCGTTGCACTTCTCCTTCTCCCAATCTATTGCCATTCAGATAATTATCTGCCTTCCTGTTTTTGCCACCAAAGTGGATAACCACACATTTATCCATGTTATATTGCATCTGTCATGCATTTGCCCAATCACCCAACCTGTCCAAATCATCCTGGAGTTTCTCGGCATCCTCCTCACAGCACACACGCCCACCCAGCTTTGTGTCCTCTGCAAATTTGGAGATGTTACATCTAGTTCCCTCGTCTAGATCATTAATATATATTGTGAATAGCTGGGGTCCAAGGACCGATCCCTGCGGTACCCCACTAGTCACTGCCTGCCACTCGGAAAAAGACCCATTTATTCCAACTCTTTGCTTTCTGTCTGCCAACCAGTTCTCTATCCAAGTCAATACCTTGCCCCCAATCCCATGTGCCTTAACTTTACACGCTAATCTATTATGTGGGACCTTATCAAAAGCCTTCTGAAAGTCCAACTACACCACATCCACTGGTTCTCCCTTATCTATTTTACCAGTTACATTCTCAAAAAATTCCACTAGATTATTCAAGCACGATTTACCTTTTGTAAATCCATGTTGACTTTGTCCAATCCCGTCACTGTTTTCCAAGTGCTCTGCTATTACATCTTGATAATGGACTCGAGCATTTTCCCCACCACCGATGTCAGGCTTACCGGTCGGTAATTCCCCGTTTTCTCTCTACCACCTTTTTTTAATAGTGGGGTAACATTAGCTACCCTCCAAACAATGGGTACGGTTCCAGATTCCATCGAATGTTGGAAGATGATCAGCAATGCATCTACTATTTCTAGGGTCACTTCCTTAAGTACCCTAGGATGTAGATTATCAGGCCCTGGGGATTTATCCGCCTTCAATCCCATCAATTTCCCAAACACCATTTCCCTACAAATACTGATTTCTTTCAGTTCCTCCCTTTCTTCAGACCCTAGGTACCCTGACATCTCTGGGAGGTTATTTGTGTCCTCCTTTGTGAAGACAGAACCAAAATATGTAATTAATTGGTCGGCCATTTCTTTGTTCCCCATTATAAATTCCCCTGATTCTGAATGCAAGGGACCCACGCTTGACTTCACCAATCTTGTTCTCTTCACATATCTATAAAAGCTTTTACAGTCAGTGTTTATGTTCCCTGCAAGCTTACTCTCATATTCAATTTTCCCCTTCTTAATTACTCCCTTTGTCCTCCTTTATTGAATCCTAAACTGCTCCCAATCCTCAGGTTTACTGCTTTTTCTGGCCAATTTATATGTCCTCTCCTTGGATCTTATGCTATCCCTAATTTCCCTTGTTAGCTACGGTTGAGTCACCTTTTTTGTTTTATTTTTATGCCAAACTGGGATGAACAAATTCTGTAGTTCATCCATGCGGTCTTTGAATATTTGCCATTGCCTATCCACCGTCAACCCTTTGAGTGACATTCCCCAATCAATCCTACCCAACTCGCGCCTCAGACCATCGTAGTTTCCTTTATTTAAATTCAGGACCCTAGTCTCTGAGTCAACTACTTCATTCTCCATCTTAATGAAGAATTTGACCATATTATGATCGCTCCGACCCAAGGGGCCTCGTACAACAAGATTGATAATTAATCCTTTCTCATTACATAATACCCAGTCTAAGATGGCCTGATCTCTGGTTGGTTCCTCGACATATTAGTCCAGGAAACTATCCCGTAAACACTCCAGGAATTCGTCCTCCACAGTATTGTTACTACTTTGGTTAGCCCAATCTATATGTAGATTAAAGTCACCCATGATGACTGCTGTGCCCTTATCGCACGCTTCTCTAATTTCCCCTTTAATGCCATCCGCAACCTCCGCATTACTGTTTGGAGGTCTATATACCACTCCCACTAACGTTTTCTGCCCCTTGGTATTTCTCAGTTCTACCCACACAGATTCCATATCATCAGAGCTAATATCCTTCCTTACAATTGTGTTAATCCCTTCTTTAACGAGCAATGCTACCCCACCTCCCTTTCCTTTTTGCCTATCTTTCCTGAATATTGAATACCCCTGGATGTTGAGTTCCCAGCCTTGGCCACCCTGGAGCCATGTTTCCATAATCCCAATCAAATCAAATGATGATGGTGGATATGCAATGGCAAACATTTAAAGATCGCATGGATAAAGTACAGAATTTGTTCATCCCTGTTTGGCATAAAAATAAAGCAAAAAAGGTGACTCAACCAAGGCTTACAAGGGAAATTAGGGATAGCATAAGATCCAAGGAGAGGACATATAAATTGGCCAGAATAAGCAGCAAACCTGAGGATTGGGAGCAGTTTAGGATTCAGCAAAGGAAGACAAAGTGATTAATTTAGCGGGGGAAAATAGAGTATGAGAGTAAGCTTGCGTGGAACATAAAAACTGACTGTAAAAGCTTTTATAGATATGTGAAGAGAAAAAGATTGGTGAAGTCAAGCGTAGGTCCCTTGCAGTCAGAATCAGGTGAATTTATAATGGAGAACAAAGAAATGGCAGACCAATTAAATACATACTTTGGATCTGTCTTCACAAAGGAGGACACAAATAACCTCCCAGAGATGTCGGGGAACATAGGTTCTAATGAGAGGGAGGAACTGAATGAAATCAGTATTTGTAGGGAAATGGTGTTAAGGAAATTGACGGGATTGAAGGCCGATAAATCCCCAGGGCCTGAGAATCTACATCCTAGGGTACTTAAGGAAGTGGCCCTCGAAATAGTAGATGCATTGCTGGTCATCTTCCAAAATTCTGTAGATTCTGGAACAGTTCCCATGGATTGGCAGGTAGCTAATGTTACCCCACTATTCAAAAAAGGTGGTAGAGAGAAAACAGGGAATAATAGACCAGTAAGCCTGACATCGGTAGTGGGGAAAATGCTAGAGTCCATTATAAAAGATGTAATAGCAGAGCACTTGGAAAACAGTGACAGGATCGGACAAAGTCAACATGGATTTACAAAAGGTAAATCATGCTTGACTAATCTACTGGAATTTTTTGAGGATGTAACTGGTAGAATAGATAAGGGAGAACCAGTGGATGTGGTGTATTTGGACTTTTAGAAGGCTGTCGACAAGGTCCCGCATAAGAGATTAGCGTGTAAAGTTAAAGCACATGGGATTGGGGGCAAGGTACTGACTTGGATGGAGAACTGGCTGGCAGACGGGAAGCAAAGAGTTGGAATTAACGTCTCATTTTCCGAGTGGCAGGCAGTGACTAGTGGGGTACCGCAGGGATCGGTGCTAGGACCCCAGCTATTCACAATATATATTAATGATCTAGACGAGGGAACTAGATGTAATATCTCCAAGTTTGCAGACGACAGAAAGCTGGGTGGGTGTGTGTGCTGTGAGGAGGATGCAGAGAAACTCCAGTATGATTTGGACAGGTTGGGTGATTGGGCAGATGTATGGCAGATGCAGTATAATGTGGATAAATGCGAGGTTATCCACTTTGGTGGCAAAAACAGGAAGGCAGATTATTATCTGAACGGCAATCGATTGGGAGAAGGGGAAGTGCAACGAGACCTGGGTGTCCTTGTGCACCAGTCGCTGAAGGTAAGCATGCAGGTGCAGCAGGCGGTTAAGAAGGCAAATGGTATCTTGGCCTTCGTAGCGAGACGATTCGAGTACAGGAACAAGGATGTCTTGCTGCAGTTGTACAGGGCCTTGGTGAGACCACACCTTGAGTATTGTGTGCAGTTTTGTTCACCTCATCTCTGGAAGGATGTTCTTGCCATGGAGGGAGTGCAGCGAAGATGCACCAGACTGATACCTGGGATGGTAGGAATGACGTATGAGGAGAGATTGGGTCGATTGGGCTAATACTTGCTGGAGTTTAGAAGAATGAGAGGGGATCTCATTGAAACTTATAAAATTCTGACAGGACTAGACAGACTAGATGCAGGAAGGATGTTCCTGATGGCGGGGGAGTCCAGAACCAGGGGTCAGAGTCTAAAGATAAGGGGTAAGCCATTTAGGACAGAGATGAGGAGGAATTTCTTCACCCAGAGAGTGGTGAGCCTGTGGAATTCTCTACCACAGAAGGCAGTTGAGGCCAATTCATTAAATATATTCAAAAAGGAGTTATATATATTTCTTAAGGCTAAAGGGATCAAGGGATATGGGGAGAAGGCAGGGACAGGGTACTGAGTTTGGATGATCAGCCATGATCTCATTGAATGGTGGAGCAGGCTCGAGGGGCCGAATGGCCTACTCCTGCTCCTATCTTCTATGTTTCTATGTTTTAAAAAATTATGCCAGAATATATCAATTAGTTACATGTTAACTTTTCTATGCCCTTTAAAAATTGTATGTATGACTTTGTGAAAATGTTATAGTTCTTAGAAAAACATCTCGGGCCGTGATATTCATCAGGCGGGTATGACGTGTTCCCAATCCGATACCGCACGTTTCCCACCATAGCCTGACATGATTTTCTAGCTACTCACTTTATTTAAATTACTTTTACAACCCTTTCCATTTTCTCCTTACATGTACTTCATCTGTTTAAAGAGGAAGCCTGTGAGGGAGAATCGTGCCCTTTGACAATTTTGCCCTGATCCTCGGTGCGATTGTGCATCAGAGAATTGGAAACGCCAAGGAACAACAAAGAAGACTGAGGAACCATCACCATTTCCTGATCAGGAGGAACTACTACCCACCCCAGAGAGTGTAAAGGGAGAGGCTGTCATTTGAGATGCTGTCGGAGGAGTTGTGTGTGAGGAGGCTGCACTTCAGTAAAGAGGCAATCGGCCGGCTATGTGACATGTTAAAGGAGGACCTTCGATCACGCTTGAAGACCCACACTGCCTTGTCAGTGAACATGAAGGTAACCACAGCATTGAACTTCTTTGTAAGTGGGTCATTTCAGGCAGGCACCGGTGACATTTCGAACATCTCACAAAGTGCTGCATTGGCCTGCATTCACCAGGTCACAATGTCATTTTCCGTAGGACTTCAGAGTTCATAGGCTTTGACTTGTCCACTCGCCATCAAAAGGAGATGGCCCTTGCATTTTATAACATTGCTGGATTACCCAAAGTGATTGGGACCTTCGATGGAACCCATGTTGCATTGAAGGCACCACTGGATGCACCTGTGACATACATTAACAGGAAGGGGTTTCATTCATTGAATGTTATGATAGCCTGTGATGCGCACCTCAGGATCCTAAACGTGAATGCAGATCACCGGGGAAGTACTCATGACGCCTTCATCCTCAATAACTCAGACTTATATGGTGCCCTCAGCACATTGCCCCCAGGGCCCGCATGCATATTGGGCGACAAGGGCTACCCGCTAAGACCATGGCTGATGACTGCCTACCGCAAGACCAATAATGAGGCTCAGGAGAGATACAACCAGACACACGTGTCCACATGGTAAGTGGTGGAGAGGACAATCGGGGTTCTGAAATCATGCTTCCGGTGTCTGGACAGGTCAGGGGGGACCCTGCAGTATTCTCCACTGAAAGTGTCAAGGATTGTGGTGGCCTGTTGTGCTTTGCATAATTTTGCCCTGCAGGAAGGACTGACCCTTAACCCTGCAGAGGAGCTCCCTGCTGAAATGGAGGACATGGATGATGCCAATGTGCCTGTGGCCAGGCCTGATGGGGATGAGCTAAGTGCTGACGAAAGCAAGGCTGCTCGGGAACTGCTAGTAGCCAACACCTTCACGAGGTGATGATAGTGTCGCCTTTTCCCTCCACCTCCCCCAGCAAGGCAAAGAAAGGAACACACACATTTTAAAGTGAAACAGTGAACTTTTACTGCAGCATCAAAGACTCTTGAGGTTCAGTTTTGACGTTCTTAGTTTTTAACTTTTAAATGTTAACTAGCTATTTTCTACTTTGCAAACATTCGCAAACATAATTTTTTTGAATAAAATTTGTAAACAGTTTAAAGTGACTTTTTTGGTTTCTTAGTGCAATCAAAGACATTCAAGATGGAAACTAGCTATTTTCTAATTTTCAAACAGTTGTAATGTTAAATTTTTTTGCAAATAAAAAGGTTGACATTTTTTTCAAAGTGACTAGAGGCTGTACTTTTTAAACGAAATGGTTACATACACTTTCAGTCACAAATATATATTTAAATAAAAAAAGCAACGACAACATTTAACATTTAAATAAAACAAAGCATTAAAGAACTGAACGATTTGCCCCCTCACATCTGTGCCTGAGGGTCAAAGAAGGTGGATTGTGCAAAAGGTGACAACCTATTGTCTCCTGTGCTTTCCCCTTCCCTGTGACCGGAGCCCACTGCTGCCAAGTGAAAGGCCCCTGTGTGCCATCTCTTGCCCTTCAGCAATTGCCTCGTGACAGGGTTGCTGCAGCTACTGAAAGACAACGTTTGCTTGATTCAGAATTGGCGGAGCTGCTGTCTCGTGAGCCTGCTCTGTTTTTGCGCTGGAAGCAGGCAAGGGCGGTTCTGCAGGAGTCAAAGTAATGGCAGCAAAAACTGTTTTAAGCAACTGCAAAATTTGAATGAGAGACTCGTTAATCTGATTAAGCGCCATAGTAACATCTTTACCAACAACATTAATTCCCTGCCTGATAGAGGCAAGAGAGTCAACTTTCTTCCCATGAAGAGTACACATCTCTTGCCTCAACCCTTCAATCTGTTGCACCTGAGCTTCAATGTCATTCTATAGCATTGAACGCCTTGCTGCTTCTCCCACCTGCTCTGCAGGATCAGATCGGTGTCTGGCTGTGGAACGACAGTCATCTGTGCCTGGCACAGAGCCAGATGGGCCAGGAGATGGAGAGGAACTGTGCAGCCACCCAGGGTCCATACCCTCCCCTTCCACTAGCTGACACGGCACAAATTCCTCCTCCTCCTCCACCTCACTTACTGCTCCCACTGCATCTGTAACCCCTTCCCCAATGCCCTCTGCAGCCGCAGACTCAAAGCACTGTTCATCCCGTGTGTGAGAAGGATGCTGTCCACCTGTGGGAAGGAAACAGTAAACATTTACAAAGGTGAAGCATGATCTGCCACATCACAGAAGCTGATATTCAACACACACCTAACATCTTTAAATATATAGCTGGCCAGACCAACTCACCGTTCCTTATCCCAATGTCTGATTGTGCAGCAGGCATGTACAGCCACTACTGATTCCAAGCAGCTGCTCGACCCTTTCCTCATGCTCTGATAAATCCCTTAGCATGACAACACCACCGCCTGTCAATGCACATTCTCTGGCATTGTTAACAATTTTACTCCAAAATGAAAACAGAAAATATGAAACGTCATGAAGCTGCACTTTTTTCAGCAGAGACCACCCACCTGCCTTTGAGAGAGGGACACAAGCTGCTTTGGAGACAGGTTTTTTTTCACTAATTGAAATTTTACAACTCAAACCTGTGGAGTCAAGATAAGAGCACAATGAATGACCCTGAGCTGGCCCCAAAGCCATAACATTTTATGACAAGTTCACATGCCTGGATAATAAAGTCACTTTACAATACCCATGCATCCGAGAGCTTTTAAAAAATAGTTCAGTTAAATTTAAAGAAATGTTACAGTTGACTTTTCTAATAACTGTACAAACCTTGGCTGATCGCATCAAATCATTAAATTCTTTGCGGTTTTGTTCCGCTGTCCGTGGAATGGTGGAGTTCGTGCTGACAGCCTGGGCAACTTCTGTCCAAGCTGTCATCTGTCCTTTGCACGGCGCCCTGGACTTCTCATTCCCAATGATCCTTGGGCGCTTCGCCTCAACCTTATTGAAGAGTGTGCTGATGTCATCGTCAGTGAAATTCTGAGCTCTCTTAATCATGCGAATTGTGCTTTGTCCTTCCATTTCAATTTGCTGATTAATTAAAATGAATGAAAATGTTTTCTGGGCTTTTAAAACACTTTAAATTGCTTGAAATCTCTTTAAAACTATTTAAGATTTTTCAAATCCATGTAAAAGTCTTTAAAAGTTTAGAAAAATTTACAAAAGTTTTAAAAAAACTATAAAGAAAGAACTTACCATGTGTTTTGCAGCTACTTTCAGTTTCAATCGCCTCTGAAGAGTTAAAAAAAATTGGGGGTGTGGCCTATGCAAATATAAATTTTGTCAGGTCTTGTGGGCAGGTCTCACCTACGCTCGAAGCCCTAGGCTCCGCGCATGCTGCGCTCCTGGGCGGCGTGACATCATATGCTGCCCAGGAGTCCTCAGGATGAAATCAGAAGAATACGCGGGCACAGAGCATTAAAGTCGGTGCGGATCTTTTTAGCAGGTCGGGGGCTTCTGTCCGCGGGAAGCCTCCAAGCAGAAAATACAGCCCATTGAAACAGTTCTTGCAGATTGGAGGGTGGCAAATGTAACCCCACTATTTAAAAAAGTAGGGAGAGAGAAACCAGGGAACTACAGACCAGTTAGCCTAACATCAGTAGTAGGGAAAATACTAGAGTCTATTATAAAGGATGTGATAACAGGACACTTAGAAAATATAAATGGGATTAGATAAAGTCAACATGGATTTATGAAAGGGAAATCGTGTTTGACAAACCTACTGGAGATTTTTGAGGATGTAACTGGTAGAATAGATAAGGGAGAACCAGTGGATGTGGTGTATTTGGATTTTCAGAAGGCCTTTGATAAAGTCCCACATAAGAGGTTAGTGTGCAAAATTAAAGCACATGGGATTGGGGTAGTATACTGGAATGGATTGAAAATTAGTTAACAGACAGGAAATAGAGAGTAGGAATAAATGGGTCTTTTTCGAGGTGGCAGGCGGTGACTAGTGGGGTACCACAGGGATCAGTGCTTGGGCCCCAGCTATTCACAATATATATCAATGATTTGGATGAGGGAACCAAATGTAATTATTCCAAGTTTGCTGATGACACAAAACTAGATGGGATTGAGAGTTGTGAGGAGGATGCAAAGAGGCTTCAAGGTGATTTAGACAAGTTGAGTGAGTGGGCAAATACATAGCAGATACAGTATAACGTGGATAAATGTGAAGTTATCCACTTCGGTAGAAAAAACAGAAAAGCAGAGTATTATTTAAATGGTGATAGATTGGGAAATGTTGATGTACAGAGGAACCTGGGTATCCTTGTACACCAGTCATGCAGGTGCAGCAAGCAGTTAGGAAGGCAAATGGTATGTTGGCTTTCATTGAAAGAGGATATGAGTACAGGAGCAAGGATGTCTTACTACAGTTATACAGGGCCTTGGTGAGACCACACCTGGAGTACTGTGTGCAGTTTTGGTCTCCTTACCTAAGAAAAGATATACTTGCCATAGGGGGAGTGCAGCGAAGGTTCACCAGACTGATTCCTGGGATGGCAGGACTGTCGTATGAGGAGAGATTGGGTCGACTAGGCCTGTATTCACTAGAGTTTAGAAGAATGAGAGGGGATCTCATTGAAACGTATAAAATTCTGACAGGGCTAGACAGACTGGATGCAGGGAGGGTGTTTCCCCTGGCTAGGGGGTCTAGAACGAGGGGTCACAGTCTCAGGGTACGGGGTAGGACCTTTAGGACTGAGATGAGGAGAGGGTGGTGAACCTGTGGAATTCTCTACCACAGAAGGCTGTGGAGGCCAAGACACTGAATATATTTAAACAGGAGATAGATAGATTTCTAGACACAAAAGGCATCAAGGGGTATGGGGGGAGAGCGGGAATATGGTATTGAGATAGAGGATCAGCCATGATCATATTGAATGGCGGAACAGGCGCGAAGGGCCGAATGGCCAACTCCTGCTCCTATTTTCCTATTTTTCTATGTTTCTATGTCAGAAAAGGATTATGTGTATTTCAGTGGTAATAGATTTGTGTGTGAATAGAATGAAGGTAGAATGATTGAAGGACAGGGCTGAAGGTCAAAATTATCTGTCTTCCTGCCTGGCCTCATTATTCCAAGGCAAATGGATTATTTTAGTGCTGTTTAATCGCACCCTAAATATACATCTGTTTATTTGTTCCACATTTTCTTACTTCATATTTTCCTATTTTGTTCTATGATATTCCTAGATCCTCCCTTCCCCCACCTGTCACCAGTTAAATGCTGCACAACGTTTGAAGAGTATTATTGACATTTTCAGAAATCTTCAATTAAATGTAACTGTTCCTCAATCACAAACCAAGGCTGCCTTTCAGCAAACTTCTGTCTTCAAGTGTGTGACAAATTACAGTTTGTCACTCAGTTTTGTTCTGAAAATAGACGGGTAGGTTGTGCGCGATACAAAGAAATTAGAAAATTAGTTCCTTTCACTTTCAATTGCAATAAATGAAACACCTTCCATTCATAAACATGATCTCTCAGTTAGTTTGAGGATGCATCAAACTGCATGCCTTAATACGGTGGTATTTTTATTGCTTAAATCAGAAGGTAATCATTCAAATCTGCTGATGCACATGTTACAATCTCATCTTAATGCATCAATATTGAGTATGAAAAGAACTGCTACTAGCACAGACTGTTCTGTTCTCCAGATACATGTACAGCCTTCATTACTACATGATACCTGTCACTAAAGAAGATGGGTATAAAAAGGGGATTCCAATAGCAACTGAACCGACCAGGGGGCAAGCAACTTTAGACCAGGTCCTCTGTAACGAGACAGGATTAATTAAAAATGTCCTAGTAAAGGATCCCCTTGGAATAAGTGGCCATAACATGGTTGAATTCCATATTCAATTAGAGGGTGAGAAGGTTGGATCTCAAACAAGCGTGCTAAGCTTGAATAAAGGAGACTATGAAGGTACGAGAGCGGAATTGAGTAGAGTGGATTGGGAAAATAGATTAAAGGGTAAGACGATACATGATCAGTGGTGTACATTTAAGGAGTTTTTTACAACTTCCAAAAAAAAAATATTCCACTGAGAAGAAAAGGGTGTAAAAGAAAAGAGCCATCCGTGGCTAAGTAAAGAAATTAAGGATAGTATTCGACTAAAAACAAGGGCATATAAGGTAGCCAAATCTAGTGGGAGGATAGAGGATTGGGAAAACTTTAAAAGACAGCAAAAAATAACAAAAAGATTGATTAAGAAAGGGAAGATAGATTATGAAAGTAAATTAGCAAAAAATATAAAAACAGATAGTAAGAGTTTTTATAGTTATATAAAAAGAAAAAGGGTGGCTAAAGTAAATGTTGGTCCCTTAGAGGATGGGACCGGGAAATTAATGGTGGGAAATATGGAGATGACAAAAACACTGAATGAATATTTTGTATCAGTCTTTACAGTAGAGGACACTAAGAATATCCCAACACTGGACAAACGGGGGGGCTATAGGGGGAGGAGGAGCTAAACACGATCAAAATCACTAAGGAAGTGGTACTCGGTAAAATAATGGGATTCAAGGCGGATAAATCACCTGGACCTGATGGCTTACATCCTAGGGTCTTGAGGGAAGTGACGGTAGGGATTATGGATGCATTGGTAATAATTTTCCAAAACTCCCTGGACTCAGCAAAGGTCCCGGCAGACTGGAAAACTTCTAATGTAACACCCTTATTTAAAAAGGGCAGTAGACAGAAGGCTGGAAACTATAGACCAGTTAGCCTAACATCTGTGGTAGGTAAAATTTTGGAGTCCATTATTAAGGAGACAGTAACAGGACATTTGGATAATCATAATTTAATAGGACAAAGTCAGCATGGTTTTATGAAGGGGAAGTCATGTTTGACAAATTTGCTGGAGTTCTTTGAGGAAGTAACATATAGGGTGGATAAAGGGGAACCAGTGGACGTAGTGTATTTAGACTTCCAAAAGGCATTTGACAAGGTGCCACACAAAAGATTATTGCTTAAGATAAAAAATCACGGGATTCGGGGTAATAGAGTCATAGAGTTTTACAGCACAGAAAGAGGTCCTTCGGCCCATCGTGTCTGCGCCGCCCATCCATCCCTGTCCAGTCTAATCCCATTTTCCAGCATTTGGTCCATAGCCTTGTATGCAATGGCATTCCAAGTGCTCATCCAAATGCTTCTTGAATGTTGTGAGGGTTCCTGCCTCTACCACCCTTTTGGGCATTGAGTTCCACATTCCAACCACCCTCTGGGTGAAAAAGTTCCTCCTCAAATCCCCTCTAAATCTCCTGCCCCTTACCCTGAATCTATGCCCCCTTGTTATTGACCCCCCTACTAAGGGGAAAAGTTCCTCTTTGTCTACCCTATCTATGCCCCTCATCATTTTGTATACCTCAATCAGGTCCCCCCTCAGCCTTCTTTGCTCCAAGGAAAACAACCCCAGCCTGTAGAGTCTTTCTTCATAGCTGAGGCGCTCCATCCCAGGTAACATCCTGGTGAATCTTCTCTGCACCCTCTCCAAAGCAATCACATCCTTCCTATAGTGAGGCGACCAGAACTGCACACAGTACTCCAGCTGTGGCCTCACCAGCGTTTTGTACAGCTCCATCATAACCTCCCTGCTCTTATATTCTATGCCTCGGCTAATGAAGGCAAGTATCCCATATGCCTTTTTAACCACCTTATCTACCTGTTCCGCTGCCTTCAGGGATCTATGTACATGTACACCAAGGTCCCTCTGACCCTCTGTACTTCCTAGGGTCCTACCACTCATTGTGTATTCCCTTGCCTTATTTGTCCGTCCAAAATGCATCACCTCGCACTTTTCAGGGTTAAATTCCATTTGCCACTTTTCCGCCCATCTGACCAACCCGTTTATATCGTCCTGTAGCCTAAGGCTTTCCTCCTCGCAATTGACCACCCCACCAATTTTCGTGTCATCTGCGAACTTGCTGATCATACCTTTTACATTCTCATCCAAATCATTTATGTAGATCACAAACAACAAGGGACCCAGCACCGATCCCTGAGGTACCCCACTGGACACAGGCTTCCAGTCACAAAAGCAACCTTCGACCATCACCCTCTGCCTCCTGCCACTCAGCCAGTTTAGGATCCAACGCGCCAAGGCACCCTGGATCCCATGGGCTCTTACCTTCTTGACCAGTCTCCTATGCGGGACTTTGTCAAAGGCTTTACTGAAGTCCATGTAAACCACACCCACAGCATTTCCCTCATCCACCCCCCTAGTCACCCCCTCGAAAAATTCAATCAGATTTGTCAGACATGATTTACCCTTGACAAAGCCATGCTGACTATCCCCGATTAATCCTTGCCTCTCCAAGTGGAGACTAATTTTGTCCCTCAGAATTTTTTCCAATAATTTCCCTACCACAGATGTTAGGCTCACTGGCCTGTAATTCCCTGGTTTATCCCTGCTACCCTTCTTGTATAATGGTACTACATTAGCTGTTCTCCAGTCCTCTGGTACATCCCCTGTGGCCAGAGAGGTTCTGAAAATTTGTGTCAGAGCCCCTGCAATCTCCTCCTTTGCCTCCCACAGGGAGGATAGAGGATTGGCTATCTAACAGAAGGCAGAGAGTTGGGATAAATGGTTCATTCTCAGACTGGCAATCAGTAACTGGTGGTGTTCCGCAGGGGTCAGTGCTGGGTCCCCAACTCTTTACAATCTATATTAATGATTTGGAGGAGGGGACCGAGTGTAACATATCAAAGTTTGCAGATGATACTAAGATGGGAGGGAAAGTAGTGAGTGAGGAGGACATAAAAAACCTGCAAGGGGACATAGACAGGCTAAGTAAGTGGGCAGAGATTTGGCAGATGGAATACAATACTGGAAAGTGTGAGGTTATGCACTTCGGCAGGAAAAATCGTAGAGCAAGTTATTATCTTAATGGCAAGAAACTGGAAAGTACTGAAGTACAAAGGGATCTGGGGGTCCTGGTGCACAAAACTCAAAAGGTTAGTATGCAGGTGCAGCAAGTGTTAAAGAAGGCCAATGGAATGTTGGCTTTCATTGCTAGGGGGATAGAATATAAAAATAGGGAGGTATTGCTTCAGTTGTACAAGGTATTGGTGAGACCGCACCTGGAATACTGCATACAGTTTTGGTGTCCATACTTAAGAAAAGACATACTTGCTCTCGAGTCAGTACAAAGAAGGTTCACTCGGTTAATCCCGGGGATGAGGGGATGGACATATGAGGAGAGGTTGAGTAGATTGGGACTCTACTCATTGGAGCTCAGAAGAATGAGAGGCGATCTTATTGAAACATATAAGATTGTGAAGGGGTTGGATCGGGTGGATGCGGGGAGGATGTTCCCGATGATGGGTGAAACTAGAACTAGGGGGCATAGTCTTAGAATAAGGGGCTGCTCTTTCAAAACTGAGATGAGGAGGAACTACTTCACTCAGAGGGTGGTAGGTCCATGGAATATGCTGCCCCAAAAAGCTGTAGAAGCTACATCATTACATAAATTTAAAACAGAAATAGACTGTTTCCTAGAAGTAAAGGGAATTAAGGGTTACGGGGAGCGGGCAGGAATTTGCACATGAGTCCAGGTTCGGATCGGACATGGCCCTGTGGGTAGCGGAGCGGGCCCAGGGGCCGTGTAGCCTGATCCTGCTGCTATTTCGTGTGTCTAATTCTGTTAGATTCAGGAGATGGTTCTGTGATAGTGGATTGGCGGTTAGGATCAGATCAGCCATGATATTATTGAATGGCGGAGCAGGCTCGAGGGGCCGATTGGCCTACTCCTGCTCCTATTTCTTATGTTCTTATGTTCTTATAAAACAGGAAACTGTTTTCAAACAGCAACTATAAAAAAAAGTAGAATATAATTAGATTAGTTTTCCATTCTTAAAACCAGCTGACTTTTCTCACACCTGCATTTATTACCAGTGGCCATTGGTAATTGTTGATACTTAACTCCGTTTTTTATAAGAATAGCCATAACCGAAGAATAACAATTCAAAATCCCCCCAAAGTGAGCATTAATGATGTGAAAATATACCACACTGCACAACGTGTGCACACCCTAGTGCATTATCGCCTACCTATATAAACAGTTTAGCTTTGATATCTGCACCTAAACCCTATTGACGTTTATTTCACTATCACAGTATTGGCTTTCTGTAAAGTGGCATGAAGCAATTCTACTTTCCATTATGGGTGAGTGTTCATGTTTCATTTGGTTTGAAAAGCCTAAGATTCAAGCACGTCAATGACAAGCTCGGTTCTAGAAATTAGAAAACAATCCTTTCCTTGTATTGAATAGACAAACCATCAGGCCTAACCTTTCAAAAAACCAGAAGTCTCATTCAAGGAGAACTGCGGAATTATTACGTTTTCCACTTTCAAGCAACTGTGTAGGGCTGCTTCATTCAGCTTCCACTTAATACTATACCTGCATGTCTAAGGCTACCATAATCAGGAGTTATGTGGAAGGAACACACTTCACTGATCAACTTGGCATTTAAGTGCAACTTACTGAAAACTTTTAATAAGAATTGTTCCTGTAAATGCAATGTATGAGCTATTCTTGGCCTGTACCCTCAAACATTTTCAACAAACATTTATTTTACAATTTTTGAAGTAGACCCCTTGGATATTTATGTACAAGGAAAAATATGCTGGGCTATGGGGAAAGAGCAGGGGAATGGAACTAATTGGATAGCTCTTTCAAAGAGCCGGTACAGGCACGATGGGCCCAATGGTCTCTTTCTGTGCTGTAAGATTCTATGATTTCTATGGCCTGGATTTTCTGGGGCCTATGCGCGTACGTGTACGCGAAAACCCAGTGCTTGCGATCTGTCAAGTTTCAGCTTGACAGATCCACTGCATTCCCGGGAAATGGACATTCGCTGGTGGAGAGTTGGGCTATTTGCCCAACTACTGCCCAGCGAATATCCGTGAAACTCTTATGCCTGGTAAAAGCAGGCGTAGGTGTGAGGGTGCCGGGCAGTTCCTTCAGTAACCTCTAGATGGCACCTTCACTTGCTTCTTTGTGTTAAACAAACAACAAATTAACAAAATAAACTCCAGTACCCCTTTAAATAAAACCTTAACCCCTCAAATTAAAATTTGATTATTTAAACTAATTATGCACTCCAGTCCCCGCGGCGCCCACCGGTCACGCAAAAGCTCGAGCGCGCCGGCGGACACCGCGTGCTCCATCTCTAGGGCCACCCGGGCGCGAACATGGCCACGGAAGAGGGGGAGGCAATCCGGTCGGACGACCCCCTCGACCGCCCGCTGCCTGGACCAATTAATGGCTTTCTTGGCCAGGCCCAGGAGCAGGCCCACGAGGAGGTCCTCCAACCTGCCCGCTCCCCTCCGCACGGGGTGACCGTAGATCAGGAGCGTGGGACTGAAGTGCAACCAAAATTTGAGGAGCAGCCCCCTCAAAAAATGGAAGAGGGGCTGCAACCTCTCACACCCCGTGTACACGTGAAAGACGGACTCCTCCAGACCGCAAAACAAACAAGCGGTCTGGGAGTCCGTAAACCTGCTTAAAAATCTATTGCACGGAACTGCTCTGTGCAACACCCTCCAGGCCAAATCCCCGATAGAACAGGGGAGGACTCCCGCATAGAGAGCCCCCCATTGGGGACCTCCGCCTCCGTCCGGAGGTAAAACGGCACGCCACGGCGTGTCCGGACGGCAGGCGAAGATGGCAAAGTGGAAGGTGTGCAAGAGCAGCCCGTACAGGAAACCCCTCCGCGCAGAATGAAAAAGCACGGAGGGTATTTCCTCGAGACGGCTCAAGTTGTGAGGCGCCGATCCCCGAGGGGAGTCTCGGGGCAAGGCGCCGATAAGGAATTCCATCCGAACGGGAGTAAGCTCGGACGGGATCTCCCCACGTGCCCGAGCCGCCTCGACGCACCTCGTGGCGCCGGGGGGCAACATCGCTTTCACCGCCCCGATGGCATTGACCGCGAGCCGGACGTTGTCCCATGACATGCGTCGCGCCAGCTCCTCTGGCGCCATCCAGCCCGCTCCTCCGCCATCGAGTAGGTCCCCGACTCTAGTCACCCTGCCAGGCACAGCCCTGCGCTCCGCCAGCCACCCGAACTCGCGGACGTGGAGGTGCGGATTCCTGAACAGCGGCTCCCGGAGGACAGCCGCCGCTCCTGACGGGGGAGAGCTCCGCCTGGAGGTGACGGAGTTCCAAACCCATAGTAGTTCCTGGTAAAAGACAGGCAGCTCCCGCAGGCTCTCACGCCTGCCGCTCACCTCCAAAAACAGGAGCTGCGTGTCGTAATTGAGGCCGTGCAACTGGCGGAAAAAATACGTCGCCAGCGCACACCATCTTGGAGGATTCTCGACGTACAGGTATCTCTGCAGCGTCCGAAGACGGAAAGTCGCAGCCTGGGTGCGGAGGCACACCAACGCCTGACCGCCCTCCTTAAGCGGGAGACTCAGAACCGCGGCAGCGACCCAGTGTTTCCTGTTGTTCCAGAAGAAGTCGACGAGCTTCTTCTGTATTTTGGCGACAAACGCAGGGGGGGGATCAGATTAACCAACCGGTACCACAACATGGCGGCCACCAGTTGGTTTATGACCAACGCCCGACCCCTGTAGGACAACACTCGGAGCAATCCTGTCCAGCGTCCTAAGCGAGCGGTGACTTTGGCCTCCAGCTCGTGCCAGTTCGCCGGCCAGGCGTCCTCGGCCGGGCTGAGGTAGACTCCCAAGTAGAGGAGGTGCGTGGTACTCCAGGCGAAGGGCCCGAACTCCTCCGGCAGAGAGTCCACCTGCCACTGACCCACCAGGAGTCCAGAACATTTCCCCCAGTTGATCCTGGCGGAGGATGCGTCCGAGTAAATCTGCTGGCATTCCCGCATCCTCCGCAAGTCAACGGGATCCGTGACCACGAGGAGCACGTCATCGGCGTAAGCCGAGAGGACCACCTCCACGCCCGGCCCTTGCAGAGCCAATCCCGCCAACCTCTTCCGCAAGAGGCGCAGGAAAGGCTCCACGCAAATGGCATATAACTGGCCGGACATGGGGCATCCCTGACGCACCCCCCCTCCCGAAGTGAAGGGGCGCCGTCAAGGACCCATTAACTTTAATCAGACACTCCGCGGCAGCGTACAGAAGTCGGATCCGGGCGACAAAATGCGTCCCGAACCCGAAAGCGCGCAGAGTCCCGAAAAGATACTCGTGATCCACCCTGTCGAACGCCTTCTCCTGATCCAGGGAAAGGAAGGCGACCGACAGACCAGCCCTCTGGGAATGGTGGACCAGGTCCCGGACCAGATGGATGTTATCGTGAATGGTCCGGCCCGGGACCGTGTAGGACTGGTCGGGATGGATCATGCGGGCCAGCACGGCGCCAAGGCGAACAGACATGGCCCTGGCAAAGATTTTGTAATCCGTGCTGAGGAGGGAGACCGGGCGCCAGTTCTTGAGGAGGCGGAGATCACCCCTCTTAGGCAGCAGGACGATCACCGCCCTGCGCCACGAGAGGGGCATCTCCCCGGTCGCCAGACATTCCCCCAGGACCCGCACGTAGTCGCCCCCCAGGACGCCCCAGAACGCCCTGTGGAACTCCACGGTCAGCCCGTCCAGCCCCGGGGACTTCTCCCTAGAGAGCTGGCGGAGGGCGGCGGACAGCTCCTCCAAACTCAGAGGAGCGTCCAGTTTTTCGGCGCCCTCCAGGCCGACCTTCGGCAGGTCCTCCCACAAAACTCTGCGCGCGTCCTCGCTGGACGGATCCGGAGAGAACAGAGCCCCGTAATAGGCGCGGGTCTCCGCGCGGATTCCCTCCGGATCCGAGACCGGAGATCCGTCGTCGGCCAGCAGCTCCAAAAGCTGCTTACGGACCCCCCGTCTTTTTTCCAGCGAGTAGAAGAAGGGGGAGCCGCGGTCCAGGTCCCGCAGGAACTGGATCCGCGACCTCACGTACGCGCCTCGGGACCCGACGAGCCGCAGGTCCTTCAGCGCGCCCTTCTTCTCTTCGTACGCCAGCCGCAGGGCCGGGTCCTCGGCGACTTGACCGAGATGGGACTCCAGGTCGAGCACCTCCTTCTCCAACTGCCCGACCCGGGCCTCCCGCCTCTTGGTCGACCCCTTCGCGTACTCCTGACAGAAGAGACGGATGTGAGCCTTGCCCACATCCCACCATAGCCTCAAGGAGGGGAAGCCCCCCTGCTTCCTTCTCCAGCCGGCCCAGAACCGACCGAACGAATCCCGGAACCGCGCGTCCTCCAGCAGCAGGTGGTTAAAGTGCCAGTACGCGGACCCCCCCCCGGCGCGCGGCAGCACGAGCTCCGCCCACACCAGGTGGTGGTCCGTGCACGGCACCGGCCGCACGGAAGCCGTCGGAACGCAGGAGACGTACGCTCGGGAAATGTAGAGGCGGTCGATCCTGGACGCTCCTCCCCCAGACCTCACAAAGGTGAAGGCGCTGGAGTCAGGATGGAGATTACGCCAGACGTCCACCAAGTCGAGGGACCCGACCAGGTCCCTCAACTTCCCCACCGACGCCGGGCTCGGCTGGGTACCCGTGCAGTCCCTCGCCTCGAGGGTACAATTAAAATCCCCCCCGAGGACGACGCACTCGCCCGCGTCGATGGAGCCCAAAAGAGTGGACACTTCTTCAAAGAAGCGCGCTTGCTGCGCACCGGCCCCGGGGGCGTACACGTTCACTAGATGGAACGGCACGCCCCCCAGGCGAACGGTGACCTGGAGCAAGCGGCCCGGCACGAGCTCCTTGACCACCAAGATCTCCGGCTGAAAATGCGGGGCCAACAAGATAGCCACCCCACTGGAAACACTGGAGAGGTGACTCATGTTGACCCCTCCTTGCCACTCCAGGAGCCACGTGGCCTCGTCTCCCGGAACGGTGTGGGTTTCTTGCAGGAAGCACACCGCATACCTCCCGTCCCGAAGGACCGAAAAGTTTTCAAATCTGCGGCTAGCTCCCCTGCTGCCGTTGACGTTGAGGCTGGCTATGGTTATCTTCATTTCAGAAGCACAACCAACCCCTACTTAAACCTAACGGGGGAAGGGAGGGCGACCGCTAGCCGACCGCCACTCCCTTAGCAGCCCGGTGAGGAATGTTCGGAACCGACACAGCTCGGACGGGCTCACGCCCGCGTCCGCACCCATGGTCTTGTAGGCGACGCGGGCCGACCCGACGAGCAGCGCCAGCCCCGACCATCTGTCGAGGGCCTGCTGGGTCCTGCGGCGACCCTGGCTCGTGGCCACAAATTCCCGGAGCTCCCTGATGGGAATAAGAACGAGGGGGGTCCCGGCGAGGGGCGCGAGGTCATCCATCGCCTCGTCGGCTATGGACTCTAAGTCTTCCTCCGCCCCCACCACCGAGTCCCCGTCCTCCTCCGGGGGGTCGCCACCGGCGGCCGAACCGTCCGCCACGCAGTGCGCGTCGGGCGGCCCGGCCGCGACAGCCGGCCCCCGCCTCCGCCCCGATCCCACCCCCAGGATCGGTAGCGGAGGATTCCCCCCCGGGCTCCTTTAGGGGGGCCGGGCCAGAAGGCGGCGGCGGGCCGGAGACCCCCTCCGCCCCAGGCACCGGAACGACCGGAGAGACCGGAGAGACGGGAGAACACGTGTACCCGATCATCTCCAAGTCGCCCGGCGCCGGAGACACAGACGGAGGGTCCCCCTCCGCCACGCCACCGGCCTCCGACCCAGCAGATGGGGTAATTTTCCCGCAAACCTCGACGAAGTCGAGCAGCACCTGGGAAAGGTCCGGGCCGCTCTGGGCGAGCTCATCATCAGAGGACTCGCCCAGCCCGGTCCCCTGGCCGCCCGACCCGTCGAGGGGCAAAGCCACCAGCAGTGGATCTGTTCCCGCCGCGGGTTGTTCCGCGACCCCCCCCACGGGCAGGGTCTCGTCCCCATCCCCGGGAGGCACGAGCTGGGCAGACGCTTCTGCCTCAGCCTCCTCAGGGACAGGCGACCCCTGCCGTTCGCCCGTAATGGTGTCAGCGGTGGGGTGGGGCGCAGCGCCCGCGGCGGGCGACGACTCCCCCTGACCGGAGGGACCTTCCTCCTCCCGGTCCTCCTCCTCATCCAGGGGGTCGCGCCTTCTTTTGAGCGCGGAGGGGTAAAGGGAGGCCTCCATTTCTTCAGGGGCCTCCCCTGCTCCTTCTGGAGGAGCGAGTTCTTTAGGACCCCCGGGCCCGAGCCCGGCCGCAGGTTCTGGCATTACTGCCCCGGCGGTCGCGTCCACAGGCTCAGCCACGAGGGCCCCCCCCCCCTCCGCACTCCGCGATTATCGCGGCGACGCTCTCCGGCGTCAGGGGCACCATGTTGTGGGGGACGCCCTCCACGGGGGGACCCACCCTACGGTGTTTAGTTTTCCCCAGCGCCTTTTTCGCGACCGGACCTCCCTCCTCCCCCCCGCCGGAGGCCTGGATGACGATGGCCTCCGACGACGACCGCGCCCCGTTAGCTTTTGTTCGGGAGGGGGCGCGGCTAGACCCGGAGGGAGGAGCGGCGGCGGCGCCAGCCTTGGTCGCGCCAGATGACTTGGCGGCCTTGGAGGCGGGGCAGTTTTTCCGCACGTGCCCCACCTCCCTACAGGCGTGGCACCGCACGCCGTCCGTGGTCCAAAAGACGCGGTACGGGGTCCCCCCGTGGAGGACCGTGAAAGCCCCGTCCGTCTCCCCCTCCCGCGCCAGCTGGACAAAGGCCTGGCGCCGGAAGGAGAAGACATGGCGAAGGCTGCTTTCCCGGAGCCCGAGCGGGATCGGGGAAATCCCCGACCTCACCTCCCCGAGTTGACGTAGGTGGGGGAGGAGGAGCTCACCGGCGATATAGGGCGGGACATTCGACAAGACGACCCTCTGCGCGGTGGCCTCCAGCGGGTCCACCGGCAGGAAAGTCCCGCCCACGGTGAGCCCCTGGGCGATGGCCAGGGCCACCGCCCGCTCGGACTCCAGGAAAAAGACAGCCTTCCCGTACATTTTTGAGGCGGCGACTATGGCCGGAGGGCCGACAACCCCGGCCATAGCCTTTACGCACGCCTCAATAGTCATGTCGGGGTGGGTGTAGCTCTTCACCCCGAGCTTGATGGTCATTAACCGGAACGGCGACGGGGCAGCAGCAGCAGCGGGAGTGGCCGAGGCTTTGGCCGCCGCCGCCGCATATGTCATCGCCGGCCCCGTCGCCGCCGAAGAAGTGCTCGCCATCGTGGGGCGGTTTTTCAGGAAGAGCTACACACACCCCAAAAAGTCACAGGCCCCAAGATGTTAATGGCCTTGGTAATTAAGTGTTTCCCAGAGCAGAGGGAGTGTAAATTAACTGGCCCGCCTCTCCCCTTGATGGTATTAATTGGGAGGGGGGCCCTTCCTTCCCTCTGCTCAATGGGTAATTAGAAAAATAAGAAAAAAAGAGGTGCCTTTTGGAGAGGCAGAGAGAGGACAAGGAGAGAGAAAGAGGGGGATGGGAAGGGAGAGGGGGATGGGAAGGGGGGGGCCGCAAAGGCAGGGTCCCCACTTAAGGTGTTGGTCGGTGGGTGGGCGTCGGCTGGGTGCACTCCCCCGATGGAATACAAAGTCTTAAGCAGCTCTTCGGGCAGGGGGAGAAGACGTCTTCACCTGGGCAGGCTGGAAAAAGCCCAGGCTCAGCCCACACCAGGTCTTCTCGGTGTAGAGGAACAAACTTCACCTGGGCAGGCTCCAGCCAACCCAGGCCAGGCTTTCCGGCCCGTCTTCTTTCCTCCCCCCGCCTAGAATGCAAAGTCTTTAGGGGAATGCACAAAGACACCCACCTGCAGATGTTGAGAGTTGCAGCAGCTCCTCCCCTCCTTCCAAGTTGTAGCTGAGAGGTATTCCTCTCCCCTCTCTCCCTCTCCTGGGCTGGAGGCCAAATTGGGAGGCAGTGATGGAAGGCCTCTTGTAGTTGTAAAGCTGGCCTCCTCCTCTGTCCTCTCCTCCGTCCTCTCCAGGCACCTCTGTAAATGATGTTGGGTGCTCTCCAAAGCAGCAGCAGCAGGAACAGCAGCAGCACAACCTGCTCCTCTGAAAGCAAAGTCCAGAATGAGCTTGTGAGGGTGCCAGTCAGTTCTGTTGGTAACCTCTAGATGGCACCTTCACTTGTTTGTTTCCTTGTTAATTGTTTCTAGTCTCTCTCTTTTCATTGGACCCAAATAAAAAAGAAACAATTTCACAAATAAGGTGACAACAACCCAATTACCCTTTTAAATAACCCTCCACCAATCAAATTAAAATTTGGTTGTCCCGATTAACAATGCACTCCAGTCCCCGCGGCGCCCACCGGTCACGAAAGAGCTCGAGCGTGCCGGCGGACACCGCGTGCTCCATCTCTAGGGCCACCCGGGCGCGAACATGGCCACGGAAGAGGGGGAGGCAATCCGGTCGGACGACCCCCTCGCTCGCCCGCTGCCAGGACCAATTGATGGCTTTCTTGGCCAGGCCCAGGAGCAGGCCCACGAGGAGGTCCTCCGACCCGCCCGCCCCCCTCCGCACGGGGTGACCGTAGATCAGGAGCGTGGGACTGAAGTGCAACCAAAATTTGAGGAGCAGCCCCCTCAAAAAATGGAAGAGGGGCTGCAACCTCTCACACCCCGTGTAGACGTGAAAGACGGACTCCTCCAGACCGCAAAACAAACAGGCGGTCTGGGAGTCCGTAAACCTATTTAAAAATCTATTGCACGGAACTGCTCTGTGCAACACCCTCCAGGCCAAATCCCCGATAGAACAAGGGAGGACTCCCGCATAGAGAGCCCCCCATCGGGGACCTCCGCCTCCGTCCGGAGGTAAAACGGCACGCCACGGCGTGTCCGGACGGCAGGCGAAGATGGCAAAGTGGAAGGTGTGCAAGAGCAGCCCGTACAGGAAACCCCTCCGCGCAGAATGAAAAAGCACGGAGGGTATTTCCTCGAGACGGCTCAAGTTGTGAGGCGCCGATCTCCGAGGGGAGTCTCGGGGAAAGGCGCCGATAAGGAATTCCATCCGAACGGGAGTAAGCTCGGACGGGATCTCCCCACGTGCCCGAGCCGCCTCGACGCACCTCGTGGCGCCGGGGGGCAGCATCGCTTTCACCGCCCCGATGGCATTGACCGCGAGCCGGACGTCGTCCCACGACATGCGCCTCGCCAGCTCCTCTGGCGCCATCCAGCCCGCTCCTCCGCCATCGAGTAGGTCCCCGACTCTAGTCACCCCGGCAGGCACAGCCCTCCGTTCCGCCAGCCACCCGAACTCGCGGACGTGGAGGTGCGGATTCCTGAACAGCGGCTCCCGGAGGACAGCCGCCGCTCCTGACGGGGGAGAGCTCCGCCTGGAGGCGACGTGATTCCAAACCCATAGTAGTTCCTGGTAAAAGACAGGCAGCTCCCGCAGGCTCTCACGCCTGCCGCTCCCCTCCAAAAACAGGAGCTGCGTGTCGTAATTGAGGCCGTGCAGCTGGCGGAAAAAATACGTCGCCAGCGCACACCATCTTGGAGGATTCTCGACGTACAGGTATCTCTGCAGCGTCCGAAGACGGAAAGTCGCAATCTGGGTGCGGAGGCACACCAACGCCTGACCGCCCTCCCTAAGCGGGAGACTCAGAACCGCGGCAGCGACCCAGTGCATCCTGTTGTTCCAGAAGAAGTCGACGAGCTTCTTCTGTATCCTGGCGACAAACGCAGGGGGGGGGGTCAGAGTAACCAACCGGTACCACAACATGGCGGCCACCAGTTGGTTTATGACCAACGCCCGACCCCTGTAGGACATCACTCGGAGCAATCCTGTCCAGCGTCCTAAGCGAGCGGTGACTTTGGCCTCCAGCTCGTGCCAGTTCGCCGGCCAGGCGTCCTCGGCCGGGCTGAGGTAGACTCCCAAGTAGAGGAGGTGCGTAGTACTCCAGGCGAAGGGCCTGAACTCCTCCGGCAGAGAGTCCACCTGCCACTGACCCACCAGGAGTCCGGAACATTTCCCCCAGTTGATCCTGGCGGAGGATGCGTCCGAGTAAATCTGCTGGCATTCCCGCATCCTCCGCAAGTCAACGGGATCCGTGACCACGAGGAGCACGTCATCGGCGTAAGCCGAGAGGACCACCTCCACGCCCGGCCCTCGCAGAGCCAATCCCGCCAACCTCTTCCGCAAGAGGCGCAGGAAAGGCTCCACGCAAATGGCGTATAACTGGCCGGACATGGGGCATCCCTGACGCACCCCCCTCCCGAAGCGAAGGGGCGCCGTCAAGGACCCGTTAACTTTAATCAGACACTCCGCGGCAGCGTACAGAAGTCGGATCCGGGCGACGAAATGCGTCCCGAACCCGAACGCGCGCAGAGTCCCGAAAAGATACTCGTGATCCACCCTGTCGAACGCCTTCTCCTGATCCAGGGAAAGGAAGGCGACCGACAGACCAGCCCTCTGGGAATGGTGGACCAGGTCCCGGACCAGATGGATATTATCGTGAATGGTCCGGCCCGGGACCGTGTAGGACTGGTCGGGATGGATCATGCGGGCCAGCACGGTGCCAAGGCGAACAGACATGGCCCTGGCAAAGATTTTATAATCCGTGCTGAGGAGGGAGACCGGGCGCCAGTTCTTAAGGAGGCGGAGATCACCCCTCTTAGGCAGCAGGACGATCACCGCCCTGCGCCACGAGAGGGGCATCTCCCCGGTCGCCAAACATTCCCCCAGGACCCGCACGTAGTCGCCCCCCAGGACGCCCCAGAACGCCCTGTGGAACTCCACGGTCAGCCCGTCCAGCCCCGGGGACTTCCCCCTAGAGAGCTGGCGGAGGGCGCCGGACAGCTCCTCCAAACTCAGAGGAGCGTCCAATTTTTCGGCGCCCTCCAGGCCGACCTTCGGCAGGTCCTCCCACAAAACTCCACGCGCGTCCTCGCTGGACGGATCCGGAGAGAACAGAGCCCCGTAATAGGCGCGGGTCTCCGCGCGGATTCCCTCCGGATCCGAGACCGGAGATCCGTCGTCGGCCAGCAGCTCCAAAAGCTGCTTACGGACCCCCCGTCTTTTTTCCAGCGAGTAGAAGAAGGGGGAGCCGCGGTCCAGGTCCCGCAGGAACCGGATCCGCGACCTCACGTACGCGCCTCGGGACCCGACGAGCTGCAGGTCCTTCAGCGCGCCCCTCTTCTCTTCGTACGCCAGCCGCAGGGCCGGGTCCTCGGCGACTTGACCGAGACGGGACTCCAGGTCGAGCACCTCCTTCTCCAACTGCCCGACCCTGGCCTCCCGCCTCTTGGTCGACCCCTTCGCGTACTCCTGACAGAAGAGACGGATGTGAGCCTTGCCCACATCCCACCATAGCCTCAAGGAGGGGAAGCCCCCCTGCTTCCTTCTCCAGCCGGCCCAGAACCGACCGAACGAATCCCGGAACCGCGCGTCCTCCAGCAGCAGGTTGTTAAAGTGCCAGTACGCGGACCGCCCCCCGGCGCGCGGCGGCACGAGCTCCGCCCACACCAGGTGGTGGTCCGTGCACGGCACCGGCCGCACGGAAGCCGTCGGAACGCAGGAGACGTACGCCCGGGAAATGTAGAGGCGGTCGATCCTGGACGCTCCTCCCCCAGACCTCACAAAGGTGAAGGCGCTGGAGTCGGGATGGAGATTACGCCAGACGTCCACCAAGTCGAGGGACCCGACCAGGTCCCTCAACTTCCCCACCGACGCCGGGCTCGGCTGGGTACCCGTGCGGTCCCTGGCCTCGAGGGTACAATTAAAATCCCCCCCGAGGACGACGCACTCGCCCGCGTCGATGGAGCCCAAAAGAGTGGACACTTCTTCAAAGAAGCGCGCTTGCTGTGCACCGGCCCCGGGGGCGTACACGTTCACTAGATGGAACGGCACGCCCCCCAGGCGAACAGTGACCTGGAGCAAGCGGCCCGGCACGAGCTCCTTGACCCCCAAGATCTCCGGCTGAAAATGCGGGGCCAACAAGATAGCCACCCCACTGGAAACATTGGAGAGGTGACTCATGTTGACCCCTCCTTGCCACTCCAGGAGCCACGTGGCCTCGTCTCCCGGAACGGTGTGGGTTTCTTGCAGGAAGCACACCGCATACTTCCCGTCCCGAAGGACCGAAAAGTTATTAAATCTGCGGCTAGCCTCCCTGCTGCCGTTGACGTTGAGGCTGGCTATGGTTATCTTCATTTCAGAAGCACAACCAACCCCTACTTAAACCTAACGGGGGAAGGGAGGGCGGCCGCTAGCCGACCGCCACTCCCTTAGCAGCCCGGTGAGGAATGCCCGGAACCGACACAGCTCGGACGGGCTCACGCCCGCGTCCGCACCCATGGTCTTGTAGGCGACGCGGGCCGACCCGATGAGCAGCGCCAGCCCCGACCATCTGTCGAGGGCCTGCTGGGTCCTGCGGCGACCCTGGCTCGTGGCCACAAATTCCCGGAGCTCCCTGATGGGAATGAGAACGAGGGGGGTCCCGGCGAGGGGCGCGAGGCCATCCATCGCCTCGTCGGCGACGGACTCTAAGTCCACCTCCGCCCCCACCACCGAGTCCCCGTCCTCCTCCGGGGGGTCGCCACCGGCGGCCGAACCGTCCACCACGCAATGCGCATCGGGCGGCCCGGCCGCGACAGCCGGCCCCGCCTCCGCCCGGATCCCACCCCCAGGATCGGTAGCGGAGGATTCCCCCCCGGGCTCCTCTAGGGGGGCCGGGCCAGCAGGCGGCGGCGGTTCGGAGACCCCCTCTGCCCCAGGCGCCGGAACGACCGGAGAGGCCGGAGAGAACGGAGAATACAAAAACCGGACCTCCTCCAAGTCGCCCGGCGCCGGAGACACAGACCGAGGGCCCTCCTCTGCGACGCCACCGGCCTCCGACCCAGCAGACGGGGTGAATTTTTGACACACCTCGACGAGGTCGAGCAGCACCTGGGAAAAATCCGGGTCGCTCTGGGCGGGCTCGTCCTCAGACGACCCGCCCGACCCGGTCCCCTGGCCGCCCGACCCGTCGAGGGGCAATGCCACCAGTACTGGATGAATACCCGCCGCGGGTTGCTCCGCGACCCCCCCCCCACGGGCAGGGTCTCGTCCCCATCCCCGGGAGGCACGAGCTGGGCAGACGCTTCTGCCTCAGCCTCCTCAGGGACAGGCGACCCCTGCCGTTCGCCCGTAATGGTGTCAGCGGTGGGGTGGGGCGCAGCGCCCGCGGCGGGCGACGACTCCCCCTGACCGGAGGGACCTTCCTCCTCCCGGTCCTCCTCCTCATCCAGGGGGTCGCGCCTTCTTTTGAGCGCGGAGGGGTAAAGGGAGGCCTCCATTTCTTCAGGGGCCTCCCCTGCTCCTTCTGGAGGAGCGAGTTCTTTAGGACCCCCGGGCCCGAGCCCGGCCGCGGGTTCTGGCATTACTGCCCCGGCGGTCGCGTCCACAGGCTCAGCCACGAGGGCCCCCCCCCCCTCCGCACTCCGCGATTATCGCGGCGACGCTCTCCGGCGTCAGGGGCACCATGTTGTGGGGGACGCCCTCCACGGGGGGACCCACCCTACGGTGTTTAGTTTTCCCCAGCGCCTTTTTCGCGACCGGACCTCCCTCCTCCCCCCCGCCGGAGGCCTGGATGACGATGGCCTCCGACGACGACCGCGCCCCGTTAGCTTTTGTTCGGGAGGGGGCGCGGCTAGACCCGGAGGGAGGAGCGGCGGCGGCGCCAGCCTTGGTCGCGCCAGATGACTTGGCGGCCTTGGAGGCGGGGCAGTTTTTCCGCACGTGCCCCACCTCCCTACAGGCGTGGCACCGCACGCCGTCCGTGGTCCAAAAGACGCGGTACGGGGTCCCCCCGTGGAGGACCGTGAAAGCCCCGTCCGTCTCCCCCTCCCGCGCCAGCTGGACAAAGGCCTGGCGCCGGAAGGAGAAGACATGGCGAAGGCTGCTTTCCCGGAGCCCGAGCGGGATCGGGGAAATCCCCGACCTCACCTCCCCGAGTTGACGTAGGTGGGGGAGGAGGAGCTCACCGGCGATATAGGGCGGGACATTCGACAAGACGACCCTCTGCGCGGTGGCCTCCAGCGGGTCCACCGGCAGGAAAGTCCCGCCCACGGTGAGCCCCTGGGCGATGGCCAGGGCCACCGCCCGCTCGGACTCCAGGAAAAAGACAGCCTTCCCGTACATTTTTGAGGCGGCGACTATGGCCGGAGGGCCGACAACCCCGGCCATAGCCTTTACGCACGCCTCAATAGTCATGTCGGGGTGGGTGTAGCTCTTCACCCCGAGCTTGATGGTCATTAACCGGAACGGCGACGGGGCAGCAGCAGCAGCGGGAGTGGCCGAGGCTTTGGCCGCCGCCGCCGCATATGTCATCGCCGGCCCCGTCGCCGCCGAAGAAGTGCTCGCCATCGTGGGGCGGTTTTTCAGGAAGAGCTACACACACCCCAAAAAGTCACAGGCCCCAAGATGTTAATGGCCTTGGTAATTAAGTGTTTCCCAGAGCAGAGGGAGTGTAAATTAACTGGCCCGCCTCTCCCCTTGATGGTATTAATTGGGAGGGGGGCCCTTCCTTCCCTCTGCTCAATGGGTAATTAGAAAAATAAGAAAAAAAGAGGTGCCTTTTGGAGAGGCAGAGAGAGGACAAGGAGAGAGAAAGAGGGGGATGGGAAGGGAGAGGGGGATGGGAAGGGGGGGGCCGCAAAGGCAGGGTCCCCACTTAAGGTGTTGGTCGGTGGGTGGGCGTCGGCTGGGTGCACTCCCCCGATGGAATACAAAGTCTTAAGCAGCTCTTCGGGCAGGGGGAGAAGACGTCTTCACCTGGGCAGGCTGGAAAAAGCCCAGGCTCAGCCCACACCAGGTCTTCTCGGTGTAGAGGAACAAACTTCACCTGGGCAGGCTCCAGCCAACCCAGGCCAGGCTTTCCGGCCCGTCTTCTTTCCTCCCCCCGCCTAGAATGCAAAGTCTTTAGGGGAATGCACAAAGACACCCACCTGCAGATGTTGAGAGTTGCAGCAGCTCCTCCCCTCCTTCCAAGTTGTAGCTGAGAGGTATTCCTCTCCCCTCTCTCCCTCTCCTGGGCTGGAGGCCAAATTGGGAGGCAGTGATGGAAGGCCTCTTGTAGTTGTAAAGCTGGCCTCCTCCTCTGTCCTCTCCTCCGTCCTCTCCAGGCACCTCTGTAAATGATGTTGGGTGCTCTCCAAAGCAGCAGCAGCAGCAGGAACAGCAGCAGCACAACCTGCTCCTCTGAAAGCAAAGTCCAGAATGAGCTTGTGAGGGTGCCAGTCAGTTCTGTTGGTAACCTCTAGATGGCACCTTCACTTGTTTGTTTCCTTGTTAATTGTTTCTAGTCTCCTCTTGTGTTAAACCAATAAAACAAAAACATTAAACAAATACACCCAATCCAATAAACCCCGAAACAAAACTTAACCCCTTAAATTAAAGTCTGGTTGTTTAAACCAATTATGCACTCCAGTCCCCGCGGCGCCCACCGGTCACGAAAGAGCTCGAGCTCGCCGGCGGACACCGCGTGCTCCATCTCCAGGGCCACCCGGCCGCGAACGTGGCCGCGGAAGAGAGGGAGGCAATCCGGCCGGACGACCCCCTCGACCGCCCGCTGCCTGGACCAATTAATGGCTTTCTTGGCCAGGCCCAGGAGCAGGCCCACGAGGAGGTCCTCCGACCTGCCCGCTCCCCTCCGCACGGGGTGACCGTAGATCAGGAGCGTGGGACTGAAGTGCAACCAAAATTTGAGGAGCAGCCCCTTCAAAAAATGGAAGAGGGGCTGCAACCTCTCACACCCCGTGTAAATGTGAAAGACGGACTCCTCCAGACCGCAAAACAAACAGGCGGTCTGGGAGTCCGTAAACCTACTTAAAAATCTATTGCACGGAACTGCTCTGTGCAACACCCTCCAGGCCAAATCCCCGATAGAACAGGGGAGGACTCCCGCATAGAGAGCCCCCCATCGGGGACCTCCGCCTCCGTCCGGAGGTAAAACGGCACGCCACGGCGTGTCCGGACGGCAGGCGAAGATGGCAAAGTGGAAGGTGTGCAAGAGCAGCCCGTACAGGAAACCCCTCCGCGCAGAATGAAAAAGCACGGAGGGTATTTCCTCGAGACGGCTCAAGTTGTGAGGCGCCGATCTCCGAGGGGAGTCTCGGGGAAAGGCGCCGATAAGGAATTCCATCCGAACGGGAGTAAGCTCGGACGGGATCTCCCCACGTGCCCGAGCCGCCTCGACGCACCTCGTGGCGCCGGGGGGCAGCATCGCTTTCACCGCCCCGATGGCATTGACCGCGAGCCGGACGTCGTCCCACGACATGCGCCTCGCCAGCTCCTCTGGCGCCATCCAGCCCGCTCCTCCGCCATCGAGTAGGTCCCCGACTCTAGTCACCCCGGCAGGCACAGCCCTCCGTTCCGCCAGCCACCCGAACTCGCGGACGTGGAGGTGCGGATTCCTGAACAGCGGCTCCCGGAGGACAGCCGCCGCTCCTGACGGGGGAGAGCTCCGCCTGGAGGCGACGTGATTCCAAACCCATAGTAGTTCCTGGTAAAAGACAGGCAGCTCCCGCAGGCTCTCACGCCTGCCGCTCCCCTCCAAAAACAGGAGCTGCGTGTCGTAATTGAGGCCGTGCAGCTGGCGGAAAAAATACGTCGCCAGCGCACACCATCTTGGAGGATTCTCGACGTACAGGTATCTCTGCAGCGTCCGAAGACGGAAAGTCGCAATCTGGGTGCGGAGGCACACCAACGCCTGACCGCCCTCCCTAAGCGGGAGACTCAGAACCGCGGCAGCGACCCAGTGCATCCTGTTGTTCCAGAAGAAGTCGACGAGCCTCTTCTGTATCCTGGCGACAAACGCAGGGGGGGGGGTCAGAGTAACCAACCGGTACCACAACATGGCGGCCACCAGTTGGTTTATGACCAACGCCCGACCCCTGTAGGACAACACTCGGAGCAATCCTGTCCAGCGTCCTAAGCGAGCGGTGACTTTGGCCTCCAGCTCGTGCCAGTTCGCCGGCCAGGCGTCCTCGGCCGGGCCGAGGTAGACTCCCAAGTAGAGGAGGTGCGTAGTACTCCAGGCGAAGGGCCTGAACTCCTCCGGCAGAGAGTCCACCTGCCACTGACCCACCAGGAGTCCGGAACATTTCCCCCAGTTGATCCTGGCGGAGGATGCGTCCGAGTAAATCTGCTGGCATTCCCGCATCCTCCGCAAGTCAACGGGATCCGTGACCACGAGGAGCACGTCATCGGCGTAAGCCGAGAGGACCACCTCCACGCCCGGCCCTCGCAGAGCCAATCCCGCCAACCTCTTCCGCAAGAGGCGCAGGAAAGGCTCCACGCAAATGGCGTATAACTGGCCGGACATGGGGCATCCCTGACGCACCCCCCTCCCGAAGCGAAGGGGCGCCGTCAAGGACCCGTTAACTTTAATCAGACACTCCGCGGCAGCGTACAGAAGTCGGATCCGGGCGACGAAATGCGTCCCGAACCCGAAAGCGCGCAGAGTCCCGAAAAGATACTCGTGATCCACCCTGTCGAACGCCTTCTCCTGATCCAGGGAAAGGAAGGCGACCGACAGACCAGCCCTCTGGGAATGGTGGACCAGGTCCCGGACCAGATGGATATTATCGTGAATGGTCCGGCCCGGGACCGTGTAGGACTGGTCGGGATGGATCATGCGGGCCAGCACGGCGCCAAGGCGAACAGACATGGCCCTGGCAAAGATTTTATAATCCGTGCTGAGGAGGGAGACCGGGCGCCAGTTCTTAAGGAGGCGGAGATCACCCCTCTTAGGCAGCAGGACGATCACCGCCCTGCGCCACGAGAGGGGCATCTCCCCGGTCGCCAAACATTCCCCCAGGACCCGCACGTAGTCGCCCCCCAGGACGCCCCAGAACGCCCTGTGGAACTCCACGGTCAGCCCGTCCAGCCCCGGGGACTTCCCCCTAGAGAGCTGGCGGAGGGCGCCGGACAGCTCCTCCAAACTCAGAGGAGCGTCCAATTTTTCGGCGCCCTCCAGGCCGACCTTCGGCAGGTCCTCCCACAAAACTCCACGCGCGTCCTCGCTGGACGGATCCGGAGAGAACAGAGCCCCGTAATAGGCGCGGGTCTCCGCGCGGATTCCCTCCGGATCCGAGACCGGAGATCCGTCGTCGGCCAGCAGCTCCAAAAGCTGCTTACGGACCCCCCGTCTTTTTTCCAGCGAGTAGAAGAAGGGGGAGCCGCGGTCCAGGTCCCGCAGGAACCGGATCCGCGACCTCACGTACGCGCCTCGGGACCCGACGAGCCGCAGGTCCTTCAGCGCGCCCTTCTTCTCTTCGTACGCCAGCCGCAGGGCCGGGTCCTCGGCGACTTGACCGAGACGGGACTCCAGGTCGAGCACCTCCTTCTCCAACTGCCCGACCCGGGCCTCCCGCCTCTTGGTCGACCCCTTCGCGTACTCCTGACAGAAGAGACGGATGTGAGCCTTGCCCACATCCCACCATAGCCTCAAGGAGGGGAAGCCCCCCTGCTTCCTTCTCCAGCCGGCCCAGAACCGACCGAACGAATCCCGGAACCGCGCGTCCTCCAGCAGCAGGTTGTTAAAGTGCCAGTACGCGGACCGCCCCCCGGCGCGCGGCGGCACGAGCTCCGCCCACACCAGGTGGTGGTCCGTGCACGGCACCGGCCGCACGGAAGCCGTCGGAACGCAGGAGACGTACGCCCGGGAAATGTAGAGGCGGTCGATCCTGGACGCTCCTCCCCCAGACCTCACAAAAGTGAAGGCGCTGGAGTCGGGATGAAGATTACGCCAGACGTCCACCAAGTCGAGGGACCCGACCAGGTCCCTCAACTTCCCCACCGACGCCGGGCTCGGCTGGGTACCCGTGCGGTCCCTCGCCTCGAGGGTACAATTAAAATCCCCCCCGAGGACGACGCACTCGCCCGCGTCGACGGAGCCCAAAAGAGTGGACACTTCTTCAAAGAAGCGCGCTTGCTGCGCACCAGCCTGAGGGGCGTACACGTTCACTAGATGGAACGGCACGCCCCCCAGGCGAACAGTGACCTGGAGCAAGCGGCCCGGCACGAGCTCCTTGACCCCCAAGATCTCCGGCTGAAAATGCGGGGCCAACAAGATAGCCACCCCACTGGAAACACTGGAGAGGTGACTCATGTTGACCCCTCCTTGCCACTCCAGGAGCCACGTAGCCTCGTCTCCCGGAACGGTGTGGGTTTCTTGCAGGAAGCACACCGCATACTTCCCGTCCCGAAGGACCGAAAAGTTATGAAATCTGCGGCTAGCCTCCCTGCTGCCGTTGACGTTGAGGCTGGCTATGGTTATCTTCATTTCAGAAGCACAACCAACCCCTACTTAAAACTAACGGGGGAAGGGAGGGCGGCCGCTAGTCGACCGCCACTCCCTTAGCAGCCCGGTGAGGAATGCTCGGAACCGACACAGCTCGGACGGGCTCACGCCCGCGTCCGCACCCATGGTCTTGTAGGCGACGCGGGCCGACCCGACGAGCAGCGCCAGCCCCGACCATCTGTCGAGGGCCTGCTGGGTCCTGCGGCGACCCTGGCTCGTGGCCACAAATTCCCGGAGCTCCCTGATGGGAATGAGAACGAGGGGGGTCCCGGCGAGGGGCGCGAGGCCATCCATCGCCTCGTCGGCGACGGACTCTAAGTCCACCTCCGCCCCCACCACCGAGTCCCCGTCCTCCTCCGGGGGGTCGCCACCGGCGGCCGAACCGTCCACCACGCAATGCGCATCGGGCGGCCCGGCCGCGACAGCCGGCCCCGCCTCCGCCCGGATCCCACCCCCAGGATCGGTAGCGGAGGATTCCCCCCCGGGCTCCTCTAGGGGGGCCGGGCCAGCAGGCGGCGGCGGTTCGGAGACCCCCTCTGCCCCAGGCGCCGGAACGACCGGAGAGGCCGGAGAGAACGGAGAATACAAAAACCGGACCTCCTCCAAGTCGCCCGGCGCCGGAGACACAGACCGAGGGCCCTCCTCTGCGACGCCACCGGCCTCCGACCCAGCAGACGGGGTGAATTTTTGACACACCTCGACGAGGTCGAGCAGCACCTGGGAAAAATCCGGGTCGCTCTGGGCGGGCTCGTCCTCAGACGACCCGCCCGACCCGGTCCCCTGGCCGCCCGACCCGTCGAGGGGCAATGCCACCAGTACTGGATGAATACCCGCCGCGGGTTGCTCCGCGACCCCCCCCCACGGGCAGGGTCTCGTCCCCATCCCCGGGAGGCACGAGCTGGGCAGACGCTTCTGCCTCAGCCTCCTCAGGGACAGGCGACCCCTGCCGTTCGCCCGTAATGGTGTCAGCGGTGGGGTGGGGCGCAGCGCCCGCGGCGGGCGACGACTCCCCCTGACCGGAGGGACCTTCCTCCTCCCGGTCCTCCTCCTCATCCAGGGGGTCGCGCCTTCTTTTGAGCGCGGAGGGGTAAAGGGAGGCCTCCATTTCTTCAGGGGCCTCCCCTGCTCCTTCTGGAGGAGCGAGTTCTTTAGGACCCCCGGGCCCGAGCCCGGCCGCGGGTTCTGGCATTACTGCCCCGGCGGTCGCGTCCACAGGCTCAGCCACGAGGGCCCCCCCCCCTCCGCACTCCGCGATTATCGCGGCGACGCTCTCCGGCGTCAGGGGCACCATGTTGTGGGGGACGCCCTCCACGGGGGGACCCACCCTACGGTGTTTAGTTTTCCCCAGCGCCTTTTTCGCGACCGGACCTCCCTCCTCCCCCCCGCCGGAGGCCTGGATGACGATGGCCTCCGACGACGACCGCGCCCCGTTAGCTTTTGTTCGGGAGGGGGCGCGGCTAGACCCGGAGGGAGGAGCGGCGGCGGCGCCAGCCTTGGTCGCGCCAGATGACTTGGCGGCCTTGGAGGCGGGGCAGTTTTTCCGCACGTGCCCCACCTCCCTACAGGCGTGGCACCGCACGCCGTCCGTGGTCCAAAAGACGCGGTACGGGGTCCCCCCGTGGAGGACCGTGAAAGCCCCGTCCGTCTCCCCCTCCCGCGCCAGCTGGACAAAGGCCTGGCGCCGGAAGGAGAAGACATGGCGAAGGCTGCTTTCCCGGAGCCCGAGCGGGATCGGGGAAATCCCCGACCTCACCTCCCCGAGTTGACGTAGGTGGGGGAGGAGGAGCTCACCGGCGATATAGGGCGGGACATTCGACAAGACGACCCTCTGCGCGGTGGCCTCCAGCGGGTCCACCGGCAGGAAAGTCCCGCCCACGGTGAGCCCCTGGGCGATGGCCAGGGCCACCGCCCGCTCGGACTCCAGGAAAAAGACAGCCTTCCCGTACATTTTTGAGGCGGCGACTATGGCCGGAGGGCCGACAACCCCGGCCATAGCCTTTACGCACGCCTCAATAGTCATGTCGGGGTGGGTGTAGCTCTTCACCCCGAGCTTGATGGTCATTAACCGGAACGGCGACGGGGCAGCAGCAGCAGCGGGAGTGGCCGAGGCTTTGGCCGCCGCCGCCGCATATGTCATCGCCGGCCCCGTCGCCGCCGAAGAAGTGCTCGCCATCGTGGGGCGGTTTTTCAGGAAGAGCTACACACACCCCAAAAAGTCACAGGCCCCAAGATGTTAATGGCCTTGGTAATTAAGTGTTTCCCAGAGCAGAGGGAGTGTAAATTAACTGGCCCGCCTCTCCCCTTGATGGTATTAATTGGGAGGGGGGCCCTTCCTTCCCTCTGCTCAATGGGTAATTAGAAAAATAAGAAAAAAAGAGGTGCCTTTTGGAGAGGCAGAGAGAGGACAAGGAGAGAGAAAGAGGGGGATGGGAAGGGAGAGGGGGATGGGAAGGGGGGGGCCGCAAAGGCAGGGTCCCCACTTAAGGTGTTGGTCGGTGGGTGGGCGTCGGCTGGGTGCACTCCCCCGATGGAATACAAAGTCTTAAGCAGCTCTTCGGGCAGGGGGAGAAGACGTCTTCACCTGGGCAGGCTGGAAAAAGCCCAGGCTCAGCCCACACCAGGTCTTCTCGGTGTAGAGGAACAAACTTCACCTGGGCAGGCTCCAGCCAACCCAGGCCAGGCTTTCCGGCCCGTCTTCTTTCCTCCCCCCGCCTAGAATGCAAAGTCTTTAGGGGAATGCACAAAGACACCCACCTGCAGATGTTGAGAGTTGCAGCAGCTCCTCCCCTCCTTCCAAGTTGTAGCTGAGAGGTATTCCTCTCCCCTCTCTCCCTCTCCTGGGCTGGAGGCCAAATTGGGAGGCAGTGATGGAAGGCCTCTTGTAGTTGTAAAGCTGGCCTCCTCCTCTGTCCTCTCCTCCGTCCTCTCCAGGCACCTCTGTAAATGATGTTGGGTGCTCTCCAAAGCAGCAGCAGCAGCAGGAACAGCAGCAGCACAACCTGCTCCTCTGAAAGCAAAGTCCAGAATGAGCTTGTGAGGGTGCCAGTCAGTTCTGTTGGTAACCTCTAGATGGCACCTTCACTTGTTTGTTTCCTTGTTAATTGTTTCTAGTCTCCTGTGTTAATTCTTAATTGACTGTTATTGGGCTTATGAGTTTCATCTGTGATTTGTAGTATATAAGTTCTGTGGTTTCGTCCCTCTGGGCTCAGTCCTAACAAGGGAGTTAGTCTTGACAAGGGTCTCTGTCTTGACTAGGTGCTCAGTTTTGACTAGCCTTTTGCTCTGTGGCAGCTTGCCTTGACAAGCTGGTTGCCATGGTTGTTGCTTGTATTTAGGTCTGTGGTTCTTCCTTTTGATCTCGGTCTTGACAAGTTGCTCAGTCTTGATAAGGTGCTCAGTTTGGACAAGTATGTTGCCCTGTGGTAGCTTGTCTTGAGCTCTGTATTGATAAGCCGATTACCCTTGTGGTGGCTTGTCTGGAGTCTTATCTCAGCAAGCCGATTACCCCTGTGGTAGCTTATCTCGAGCTCAGTCTGGACAAGTGGGTTGCCTCATGGAAGCTTGTCCTGAGTCCCTATCTTGACTAGCCGTTTGATAGCTTGTCCTGAGCTCTGTATTGATAAGCCGATTACCCCTGTGGTAGCTTGTCTTGAGTCTTATCTCAGCAAGCCGGTTGCCTAGGTGGTAGCTTGTCGCGAGCTCAGTCAGGACAAGTGGGTTTCCTTATGGAAGCTTGTCCTGAGTTCCTATCTTAACTAGCCGTTTGGTAGTTCATCTTGCTCTCTTATGTTTGTTATTGTTTTCCTTGTGTGAATCTAGTTATGTGTGAATCTAGTAAAGTAATGTTTAAAGTTCAAATAAAGTACTGTTACTTAAGACTGTATACCTCGCTTCTCGCCTCGTCTCTGCACTTGGGTCCAGAACCCACCTCCCTCGGACAGCACGGCCCCGTGTTTACACGGCCCCGTGACTCCACCTCCGTGACAGTAGGGCCTTCTTTTACCAGCGTAAGAGTTTAAATATATATTAAAATAATTTTAAAAAATTATTTAAACATAAAAAGCTTTAAAATTATTTTACGTTATTTTCAGCCCCATTAAAACATTTAAATTCATTTTTCTAAAAATTTAATTTTTGTTTTAAATGTTTAATTAATTGTATTTTAATTAATTTTGAACATGTAATGATTTATTTTTTATTTAACTGGTGTGTAATTGTGTTTTTTAGGGGATTCCTATTCATGCTTATGGGAATTCCGTACGTAAATGGATTACCCATAAGCATAATGGGGATCCCCCTTTTTGATTGGTTGGGCCGGCCCACGTGATCCCAGGGGCGCTTGTGAACCGCCTGTGCCACTGAGATATGTGGGCCTTTATGCAGGCCTACAATTAGAGGCCCAGGAGCGTGAGTGTCCGAACCTTCGGGACCATCAGGTAGGTGCGGAGTTTACTTGCGGTTCAGAGGCGTTCACCTGCGGGAAGCCTCCGACTGCAAATTCAGGCCCAAAGATTCTTACAAAGGAGGTCAACGGGGCAGTTCCTTAACCATTCCGGAGGGGTGCCCCAGTCACCCTGACTGGACCTGACATAGTAATCTGCAGTATGTGGTCTCTTCAGTGGGCGTGGATATTAAATGTACCCCGTGTAACACAGGTACCTACTTGTGGCATGTTAATTAAGGGACAACACCCTAAATTTCACAAACTTGCCTAGATGCGTCCCTCCAGCCTGGGGATTTTCAGTCCCAATTCTCATGGGATGAACATGAATGTGTCCCATCTCTTACTTCAAAGAGGCCAGATTCCTTGCAGCTTGTGTATTTTGTAAATGCTTCAGCAATTGACCCCTTGGATTGGAAAATTGCCAATACCACTCCCTTACTTAAGAAGGGTTGGAGTAAGGAACCAGGAAATTATAGGCTATTAGTCTAACGTCTGTAGTAGGAAAGTTACTAGAACCTGTTATTCGGGACAGAGTGACTGAGCACTTGGAAAATATGAACTGATCAGAGAGAGCCAGCATGGATTTGTAAAGTATAAGTCATGGCTAACTAAGGTAGTTGAATTTTTTGAGGATTTAATTAACGTGGTAGATAAGGGAGTGTCTATGGATGTGATTTATATGGACTCCCAGAAGGCATTCGATAAGGTTCCACATAAGAGCCTGTTAGCAAAAATTAAAGCACGTGGAATTGGAGGCAACCTGTTGACATGGGGAGGGAATTGGTTAGGAGGTAGGAGACAGAGAGTAGAGATCATGGGTATGTACTCCAATTGGCTGGATGTGACTAATGACCATAAGAACATAAGAACATAAGAAATAGGAGCAGGAGTAGGCCAATCAGCCCCTCGAGCCTGCTCCGCCATTCAATAAGATCATGGCTGATCTGATCCTAACCTCAAATCTACTTTCACTCTCCATCCCACCCGAACCCATGTGATCTCCCGGGAGAGGCGAAAAACCAGATAAAAAAACCAATGGCCAATTTGGGAGAAAAAATCTGGGAAATTCCTCTCCGACCCATCTAGGCGATCGAAACTCGTCCAGCAGATCACTCTGTCCCTGTATTTCCTGCAGTACTTACCTTCTGTAAGAGGTGATCTCCACCCCAGCCAGGAACAGGCCCAATTTACTCTTGAAGGACTCCTAGCTGACAGCCTGTTCCCGAGGTCTCCACTAATCCTTGTGAATAGAACCATCTCCTGAAATCTAACACAGAATTAGAACACAAGAAGTAGGAGCAGGACCAGGCTACATGGCCCCTGGGCCCGCTCCGCCACCCACAGGGCCATGACCAATCCAAACCTAGCCTCATGTCCGATTTCCTACCCGCTCCCCGTAACCCCTAATTCCCTTACTCCTAGGAAACTGTCTATTTCTGTTTTAAATTTATTTAATGATGTAGCTTCCACAGCTCTCTGGGGCAGCAAATTCCACAGACCTACCACCCTCTGAGTGAAGAAGTTTCTCCTCATCTCAGTTTTGAAAGAGCAGTCCCTTATTCTAAGATTATGCCCCCTAGTTCTACTTTCACCCATCATTGGGAACATCCCCACTGCATTCACCCGATCAAGCCCGTTCACAATCTTATATGTTTCAATAAGATCGCCTCTCATTCTTCTGAACTCCAATGAGTAGAGTCCCAATCTACTCAACCTCTCCTCATATGTCAACCCCCTCATCGCCGGGATTAACCGAGTGAACCTTCTTTGTACTGCCTCGAGAGCAAGTATGTCTTTTCTTAAGTATGGACACCAAAACTGTATGCAGTATTCCAGGTGTGGTCTCACCAATACCTTGTACAACTGCAGCAATACATCCCTGTTTTTATATTCTATCCCCCTAGCAATAAAAGCCAACATTCCATTGGCCTTCTTGATCACCTGCTGCACCTGCATACTAACTTTTTGTGTTTCGTGCACCAGGACCCCCAGATCCCTTTGTACTGCAGTACTTTCCAGTTTCTTACCATTAAGATAATAACTTGCTCTATGATTTTTCCTGCCAAAGTGCATAACTTCACACTTTCCAGTATTATATTCCATCAGCCAAATCTCCGCCCACATACTTAGCCTGTCTATGTCCCTTTGCAGGATTTTTATGTCCTCCTCACTCACTACTTTCCCTCCCATCTTTGTATCATCTGCAAACTTTGATATTTTACACTCGGTCCCTTCCTCCAAATCATTAATATAGATTGTAAAGAGTTGGGGTCCCAGCACTGACCCCTGCGGAACACCACTAGTTACTGATTGCCAGTCTGAGAATGAACCATTTATCCCAACTTTCTGCTTTCTATTAGATAGCCAATCCTCCACCCATGCCAGAATATTACCCCCAATCCCGTGATTTTTTATCTTGAGCAATAATCTTTTATGTGGCACCTTGTCAAATGCCTTTTGGAAGTCTAAATACACTACGTCCACTGGTTCCCCTTTATCCACCCTGTATGTTACGTCCTCAAAGAACTCAAGCAAATTTGTCAAACATGACTTCCCCTTTGTAAAACCATGCTGACTTTGTCCTATTAAATTATGTTTATCCAAATGTCCTGTTACTGTCTCCTTAATAATGGACTCTAAAATTTTACCAACCACAGATGTTAGGCTAACTGGTCTATAGTTTCCAGCCTTCTGTCTACTACCCTTTTTAAATAAGGGTGTTACATTAGCAGTTTTCCAATCTGCCGGGACCTTTGCTGAGTCCAGGGAGTTTTGGAAAATTATTACCAATGCATCCACAATCCCTACCGCCACTTCCTTCAAGACCCTAGGATGTAAGCCATCAGGTCCAGGGGATTTATCCGCCTTAAGTCCCATTATTTTACCAAGTACCACTTCCTTAGTGATTTTAATCATATTTAGCTCCTCCCCCCCCCCCCCCCAGAGCACCCTGTTTGTCCAGTGTTGGGATATTCTTAGTGTCCTCTACTGTAAAGACTGATACAAAATATTTGATCAGCGTTTTTGCCATCTCCATATTTCCCACCATTAATTTCCCGGTCTCATCCTCCAGCACGGTGGCATAGTGGTTAGCACTGTTGCCTCACAGCGCCAGGGACCCGGGTTCAAATCTGGCCTCGGGTGACTGTCTGTGTGGAGTTTGCACATTCGCCCCGTGTTTGCGTGGGTTTCCTGCGGGTGCTCCGGTTTCCTCCCACAGTCCAAAGATGTGCGGGTTAGGTTGATTGGCCATGATAAAAAAATTGACCCTTAGTGTTAGGGGGGATTAAATACGTGGGGTTACGGGGTTACGGGGATAGGGCTTGGGTGGGATGGCTGTCGGTGTAGGGACCGGGTGCTAGGGTTTGGATGATCAGCCATGATCTCGTTGAATGGCGGAGCAGGCTCGAAGGGCCGAATGGCCTACTCCTGCTCCTATCTTCTATGTTTCTTCTAAGGGACCAACATTTACTTTAGCCACCCTTTTTCTTTTTATATAACTATAGAAACTCTTGCTATCTGTTTTTATATTTTTTGCTAATTTACTTTCATAATCTATCTTCCCTTTCTTAATCAATCTTTTAGTTATTTTTTGCTGTCTTTTAAAGACTTCCCAATCTTCTATCCTCCCACTAGATTTGGCTACCTTATATGCCCTTGTTTTTAGTCGGATACTATCCTTTATTGCTTTACTCAGCCATGGATGGCTGTCTTTTCTTTTACACCCTTTTTTCCTCAATGGAATATATATTTTTTGAAAGTTGTAAAATAACTCCTTGAATGTACACCACTGATCATGTACCATCTTACCCTTTAATCTATTTTCCCAGTCCACTCTAATCAATTCCGCTCTCATACCTTCATAGTCTCCTTTATTCAAGCTCAGTACATTTGTTTGAGATCCAACCTTCTCACCCTCTAATTGAATATGGAATTCAACCATGTTATGGTCACTCATTCCAAGGGGATCCTTTACTAGGACATTATTAATTAATCCTGTCTCATTACACAGGACCAGATCTAAAGTTGCTTGCCCCCTGGTCGGTTCAGTTACATACTGCTCAAGAAACCCATCCCTAATACACTCAATGAACTCTTCCTCAAGGCTGCCCTGCCCAATTTGATTAGTCCAGTTAATATGAAAGTTAAAATCCCCCATAATTATAGCTGTTCCCTTATTACAAGCCCCAACTATTTCCTGATTAATACTCTGTCCAACAGAGTTGCAACTGTTAGGAGGCCTATAGACTACACCCACCAGTGTTTCTTTCCCCTTATTATTCCTTATCTCCACCCAAACTGTTTCATTATCCTGATCCTTTGACCCAATATCATTTCTCTGTATTGCAGTGATTCCTTCCTTTATTAACATAGCCACCCCACCTCCCCTTCCTTCCTGCCTGTCCTTCCTGATTGTTAAATACCCTCGTATGTTTAATTCCCAGTCATGGTCACCCTGCAGCCATGTTTCTGTAATGGCCACAAGATCATACCCATATGTAGTTATTTCTGCCGTCAACTCGTCCATCTTGTTACGAATGCTACGTGCATTCAGATAAAGAACTTTCAAATATGTTTTGTGCCACTTAGTTCCTGCTTTTTCCCCTTTTACTACTTTACCTTTTACTCCATACATTCTGTCCCTTCCTGACACTCTCTGTTTTTTAATTCCCCCACTGCTACCTAGGTCTATGACCTTCTCCGTTGTCATTTTTATTATTTGCTCTCTAGAAACCTCCCCCCCACTAATTAGTTTAAAGCCCTCTCTACAGCCCTAGTTATATGATTCGCCAGGATTCTAGTCCCAGCACTGGCCAAGTGAAGTCCGTCCCAACGGAACAGCTCTCTCCTGTCCCAGTACTGGTGCCAGTGTCCCAAGAAGCAAAACCTATTTCTCCCACACCAGTCTTTGAGCCACGCATTTAACTCTCTAATTTTATTTATCCTAGCCAAATTTGCTCGTGGCTCAGGTAATAATCCAGAGATTATTACCCTTGAGGTTCTGTTTTTTAATTTGACCCCTAGCTGCTCATACTCCTTTAACAGAACCTTCTTCCTTGTCTTATCTACGTCGTTGGTACCAACATGGACCACGACAACTGGATCCTCCCCCTCCCACTCCAAGTTTCTCTCCAGCCCAGAAGAGATGTCCTTAACCCTGGCACCAGGCAGACAACACAGCCTTCGGGACTCCCGCTCTCGGCTGCAAAGAACCCTATCTATCCCCCTAATGATGCTATCCCCTACCACTACAACGTTTCTATTTACTCCCCCCTCTTGAATGGCCCCCCCGTTCCACGGTGCTGTGGCCAGGTTGCTCATCCTCCCTGCAGTCCCTGCTCCCGCCCCCACAGGGAGTAAGAACCTCAAACCTGTTTGACAAGAGCAAGGGCTGCGGCTCCTCCAACACTACCTCCTGGATCCCCGTACCTGCCTCACTCATAGTCACACTGTCCTGTCCCTGACCACAGACTACATCTGAATTAATGAATTTCATAGGTGTGACTACCTCCTGAAACATAGAGTCCAGGTACGTTTCCCCCTCCCTGATGTGTCGCAGTGTCTGAAGCTCGGTCTCAAGCACATCAACACGGTGCCGGAGTTCCTCTAGCAGCAAACACTTGTCGCAAATGTAATCACCATGAGCCTCAATGGGGTCCACCGGCTCCCACATTTTGCAGCAGTAACACATCACCAGCTCACCCATTCTATATAGTTAATTACATTTCTTATTATTAGTTATGAAGACCCTCTGCCCCGCTATAGATGATAATATCACACCACTATTTAATAGGACTTACCAACTTATAAAGGTATAAAAGAGAAGAGGACCTACCAACCAGCTGATCACCTACCTCCCTTTTGAATGCTGTCTGTGGGGCCTGTTAGGTTGATTCGCCTCACTGCTCCGCTTCCGCAGTGCTGGCTAAGCCTGAGAGTGGGAAACAAAACAGGGCAAAAACACCCCCTCACCTCCCACTTGCCCGAACTCTCTCACTTACCAAAACTCTCGCTTACACTCAACGCCGACCACACTCGCGCTGCCGCACTCGGCCTGCCCCTTTTTAAACCCGGATTCTACTTCCGGTTTAAACTTCCCAACAATTTAATTTACTTTAATAAATTAAACTTACTTCAAAAAATTAAATTTTCCCTTCACTTAAATTCTCTAAATAAACTTAAATAACTTATCTCTCGCTTACCAAAACTCTCGCTTACACTCAACGCCGACCGCCCCAATGGTGTTGCCCAGGGATCTGTACAGGACCTCTGCTTTTCACTATATTTATTAAGGATGATAGATGAAGGAATAGCGAGCCATATATCCAAGTTTGCTGATGACATTAAGTTAGGCGGCACAGTAAGTAGTGTAGATGGGAACAGAACGTTACAGAAGGACATTAATAGATTAAGTGAATGGGCAAAACTTTGACAGATGCAGTTCAGTGTGGAGTAGTGTGAGATCATCCACTTTGGACCTAGGAAAGATAGATCAGAGTATTTTCTAAATGATGAAAAGCTAGGAGCTGTGGAGGAACAGAGATTTAGGGGTCCATATACAGAACTCACTAAAAACTAGTGGACAGGTACAAAAAAGATTTTTTTTAAAGGTTAATGGAATGCTAGCCTTTATCTCAAGAGGGCTGGAATACAAAGGGGTGGAATCTATGCTGCAGCTGTACAGAGCTCTGGTTAGACCACATCTGGAGTACTGCATTCAGTTCAGGGCACCACACCTCAGGAAGGATATATTGGCCTTGGACGGGGTGGAGCTCAAATTCACCAGAATGATACCGGGGTTAAAGGGGTTAAATTAAAGGTTCGAGCTGCTGGTAATGATGCTGCTGTTGTAATTTACAGCTCCTCTAGACCCATCTTCTGTTTCTTTACTTGTTTCACTACCACCCCCTTTTGCCTTGAACCATCATCCCTTTTGTCATTTAAATCACTCCTGCCTTCCACCCGAGCACAGACCTTTCCTTTTGTTCTTTCCTCTCCTCACCCCTTTCGCTGCCCCTGCACTTGCATAAAACCTGTTACATCTCTAATCTTTCCAGTTCTGTCATTGGCCTGAAACGTTGGCCCAAAATTGATAGGGGCGGGTTTCACTCCACAGCGTGCATCCGTTTTCTTTAACACGATCCCCGCCCGGATGTTAGCCTGATTGACAGGCTTGGCTCCCAGTCAGGTGGGGAGAACTCCAGAGGAGGCCGGAGCAGGAGCAGGAGCAGGAGCAGGAGCAGGTAAGGAACCTTCTGCTGCATCAGTGGGAGCGTGGGGTGGGGGGGAGTGGGGGAACACCCTAACCCTGATCCCGGGGTGGGGGGATCCAATTTCAGTGGGGTTTCAATGGTCTTTGGATGGGGGTGCCTGATGGCCGGTGGTGCTACTGAGTTACTCTTGGAGATGGACATTGAAGTCCCCCACCCAGAGTACATTTTGTGCCCTTGCTACCCTCAGTGCTTCTTCCAAGTGGTGTTCAACATGGAGGAGTACTTATTCATCAGCTGAGGGAGGGCGGTAGGTGGTAATCAGCAGGAGGTTTCCTTGCCCATGCTTGACCTGATGGCATGAGACTTCATGGGGTCCGGAGTCAATGTTGAGGACTCCCAGGGCCGCACCCTCCTGACTGTTTACCACTATGCCGCCATCTCTGGTGGGTCTGTCCTGCCTGTGGGACAAGACAGGCCCAGGGATGGTGATGGAGGAGTCTGGGACATTGGCTGAAAGGTATGATTCTGTGAGTATGACTATGTCAGGCTGTTGCTTGACTAGTCTGTGGGTCAGCTCTCCCAATTTTGGCACAAGTCCCCAGATGTTAGTGAGGAGGACTTAGCAGGGTCAACTGGGCTGGGTGTGCCATTGTCATGTCGAAGCCGGTGCCTCGGTCGATGCTGGGTGGTCCGTCCGCTTTTATTCTTATTATTGTTTTTCATAGCGGTTTGTTGATATTGAGTGACTTGCTAGGCCGCTTCAGTGGTCAGTTAAGGTTGCTGTGGGTCTGGAGTCACATATAAGCCAGACCAGGTAAGGACGGCAGATTTCCTTTCCTAAAGGACAATAGTGAACCAGGTGGGTTTTTACAACAATCTGGTAGTTTTGTGGTCAGCATTACTGATACTAGCTTTTTAATTCCAGATTTATTTAATTGAATTTAAATTCCCCAGCTGCCATGGTGGGATTTGAACTTACATCTCTGGATCATTAGTTCAGGATTCTGGATTACTAGTCCAGTAACCTAACCACTATGTTACCGTACCCCTAAAATCAGGGATGCGTTAAAGGCCAGAATTGGAGGAGTGCAGAGATTTTGGAGGGTTGTAGAGCTGGAGGAGCGCAGAGATTTTGGAGGGCTGTAGAGTTGGAGGAGCTTACAGAGATAGAGAGGGTTGTAGAGCTGGAGGAGCTTACAGAGATAGAGAGGGTTGTAGTGCTGGAGGAGCGCAGAGATTTTGGAGGGCTGTAGAGCTGGAGGAACTTACAGAGATAGAGAGGGTTGTAGAGCTGGAGGAGCGCAGAGATTTTGGAGGGCTGTAGAGCTGGAGGAGCTTACAGAGATAGAGAGGGTTGTAGAGCTGGAGGAGCTTACAGAGATAGAGAGGGTTGTAGAGCTGGAGGAGCGCAGAGATTTTGGAGGGTTGTAGTGCTGGAGGAGCTTACAGAGATAGAGAGGGTTGTAGAGCTGGAGGAGCTTACAGAGATAGAGAGGGTTGTAGTGCTGGAGGAGCTTACAGAGATAGAGAGGGTTGTAGTGCTGGAGGAGCTTACAGAGATAGAGAGGGTTGTAGAGCTGGAGGAGCGCAGAGATTTTGGAGGGTTGTAGAGCTGGAGGAGCGCAGAGATTTTGGAGGGTTGTAGAGCTGGAGGAGCGCAGAGATTTTGGAGGGTTGTAGAGCTGGAGGAGCGCAGAGATTTTGGAGGGTTGAGGCCATGGAGGGATTTGAAAACAAGGATGAGAATTTTAAAATTGAGGCGTTTCCGGACCTGGAGACAATGTAGGTCAGTAAGCACAGGGGTGATGGGTGAACGGGACTTGGTGTGAGTTAGGATAAGGGCAGCTGAATTTTGGATTAGTTCAAGTTTACGTAGGGTGGAAGATGGGAGCCCGGCCAGGAGATCATTGGAATAGTGAAGCCTAGCGGTAACAAAGGCATGGATGAGGGTTTCAGCAGCAGATGAGCTGAGGCAGGGGCGGAGTCGGGCGATGTTACTGAGGTGGAAGTAGGCAGTCTTGGTGATGGAGCGGATATGTGGTCGTAAGCTCATCTTGGGGTCAAAAATGACACCAAGGTGGCTAATGGTCTGGTTCAGCCTCAGACATTTGCCAGGGAGAAGTGTGGAGTCAGTGGCTGGGGAATGGAGTTTGTGGCAGGGACCAAAGACAATGGCTTCGGTCTTCCCAATATTTAGTTGGAGGATATTTCTGCTCATCCAATACTGGGCAGGGGAGTTTATATGGAGGGAGATATTAAGGGAGGATGGGAGGGCAGTGAACTCAGAGGAGAGAGAGCATGATGAGTTGAGATGAGGTTGAAATCACCGAGGATGAGAAGTCGCTCGATGCAGAGGCTGAGGGAAAAACTTGGCATAGTACTTGGGTGTGCAGTTATTATGTTGTTGTTGAGTTACATCAAGTGTACAGCACAGAAACAGGCCATATGGCCCAACTGGTCTATGCCGGCATTTATGTTCCACACGAGCCTCCTTCCACCCTACTTCATCTAACCCCTTCAGCATATCCTTCTATTCCTTTCTCCGTCATGTGGTTATCTAGCTTACCCTTAAATGCACCTATCTATGTGCCTCAACTACTCCTTGTGATAGCACATTCTTACCACTCTTTGGGTGAAGAGGTTTCTCCTGAATTCCCTATTGTATTTATTAGTGACTATCTTATATTGATCACCTCTATTTTTGGACTCCCCGAGTGGAAACATTTTCTCTATGCCAACCCCTTTCATTATCTTAAAGACCAATATTAGATCACCCCACAGTCTTCTCTTTTCTAGAAAAGAGCCCCAGCCTGTTCAGCCTTTCCTGATAAATATATCCTCTCAGTTCTTGTATCATCCTTGTGAATCTTTTTTGCACCTTCTTGAATGCCTCTATATCCTTTTGATAATATGGAGACCAGTACTTCAAGTGTGGTCTAACCAAGGTTTGATACTTGTCACTGCAGATATCAAGGCTGTCACTTTTCTATAGTTTTGCCACCAGGGCCACAGTGAAATTTTCTCTATACCAGCACCAAATGTGTGGTGTAACACTGTTCGCCTAATCAATGAAGTATCAACATATGTGAGATCACCTAAAAGAGGTAATCTGATGTTGCCATGTGTTCCCAACTTTAAAACCAGATGGGACCAGGATATGGGTGGGACAATGGATTGGAGTCACGACTTGAGTTTTGATGATTATTTTGTTGATGTTCCAAATTAATTGAAAACCTTAATAAAGTTAAGATTGGCCCCACGTTATAACCAATGAGAATCCACAAAACTGGAAATAACCAAATGTAGCTATATTTTAAAAGGGGAGAAGATTTGATCAGGTAATTACAGGCCATTAGCCTCACAACAGTAACAAGTAAAATACAGGGGAAAGCTGGATGAGTACCTATATAGAAATAACTTTAATGGATTTAAAAAGGAAATGTAAACTGACCAAATTTGCAAACAATATCAAGCTAAGAGGGACAGTTACATCTGAGGAGGAAGCCTGGGAACTAAAATAATTAGTTGTATGAAATATGTATATGGCCAGAACAATGACAAATGAAATTAAATGTAAAATGCTGCACTTCAGAAGAAAAAAGGGCGAAAGAAATACTTCATGAATGGTGTTGAAATAGCGACGGGTGAACATGAAAGAGATTTAAGATATTAGTAATCTTGGCACTCAACATGTCCAATCACAGCAAAGCAGCAATCAACAAAGTAAATTGAATGCTAAACTACATCCAAAACAAAAGGGTTGAAAGCGATCTAGGCATATTAGCAACAGCAGGGTAAAAAGAAAACTGTGAAACAGTTGGATGCTGTGATGGGAGGATCCATACCTATCTTGCAGTTGTCAACTGGATGAGAAGTTGGTTAAAAAATAGGAAACAAGAGTGTACTAGTGAAAGCCATAGAGAAGTACTACGTGGGTCAGTGCGAGGATTCCTGTTGTTTCTAATAAACTTGAATGACGTGGATGCTGAAATCAATTATAAGCTTGTCAAAGAAGAAATATGAAAATAGCTGCCCTCAACATCAAGGCAGCATTCGGCCGCACATTGGCATCAAAGAGCTGTAGCAGCTGGAATCATAACTGACACAAAGTAAAATGGTTGTCTGTCAGAGGCCAATCATTGCAGCTCCAGGATATCACTGCAAGAGTTCCTCAGGGGAGTATCCTCAGCCAAATCATCTTCACCTGCTTCATCAATGACTTTCCTTCCGTCATAAGGTAAGGTCAGGAGTGGGGCTGTTTGATGACGATTCCACAGTGTTCAGTTCCATTCACAACTTCTCTGATAATGAAGCAGTCCATGCCAACCTATAGCCGGACCTGAATAACATCCAGTCTTATGTTGACAAGTGGCAGATAACATTTGGGCCATATAAGTACCAGGTTATGACTATCTTGAACAAGAGAAAGCCCAGCAATCTCCTCTAGACCTTCAATAACATCATCATCAAGTCCCCCACTATCAACATAATTGACCAGAAGCTTAACTGGAATAGTCATATTAGCACAGTGGTTACAAGATCAGGTACTATGCAATGAGTGCTTACCTGTTGACCCCTCAAAGTCTTTCCACCAGTTACAAGGCTCAATTCAAGAGCATGATGGAATACACACCACACATCTGGATAGGTGCAGCAGTAATAACACTCATGAAGCTTGACACCATCTTGAACAGAACAGCCAATTGACTCAATATCCACCCACTCCATCACCAGAAGCATGTGGCTGCAGTATATGCTATTTGCAGGCTTCTCTGAAGCTGCACTTTGATAATAGATGACATTAATAGTTAATCTTTTTGTTCCATGTTATTCTGAATTGCAATGAATAATACTTTTTATGAATGCCCCACACATTTTAAAGGTCAAAATCCATGGAAATGATATAGTACAATTCCTTTATGATTTGTGCTACATATCACCAGATGGGTCATTTCACGCAGGCTGAAGATAGTTCTGTTATTTGAATTGACTGTCGAGATCTTTTGACCATTTTTCCACAGAAAGGAGTTGGAAAAAAGCTTTACTTTAAATTGTGTATTCATGCAAGTTAAAAAGGGGGTCTGATAGATTATTAAGATGATAATGGACTAGCTTTGACGTTGTTTTCCTGTAGACAATAAATGATAAGAAATTTATTAGCTTGTCTCGGCAATCGATAAACAGTCAAACATCTGTTGTTGGGAAATTGATGTACCCAGATACTTGGCAGGAGTGGCAGAAGTTGCAGTAGGTCTTCCTTTTCTGGTGGTGAACAGAAAGAGATATAACACACAGACATAGGAACAGGAGTTGGCTATTCAGCCCCTCGAACCTGTTTTGCCATTCAATTGGATCATGGCTGATCTGTATCTTAACTCTATTCACCCTCCTTGGTTCCATGAGGTCCAGAAAAGGCTATAAAAATGACACAAAGCAGAGAGAGTTAGTAATTGGTTTGCTTGTTAAGCAAGACAATCCACTTCTATGGGAAAATGTGGCATATTTGCTATTTTTGTATTGTTACATGAAGACAAATTGTACTGAATGAATTAAGGGAATCTGATCTGTGTGTTCACTCGCTGTGAAATAAAATAGTTTAATGATTCATATCAAGCCTAGTATTACCAAATATTTGCTTGGTCTGCTTTCAGAGAGATTGAACAAGAATACATGTAAAATAAATTAATGTTTCAGATCAGAAGGGGGCACCATTGTTATAGCCTTGGATTATACTATCATGCAATTAGATTGAGTGTGAGTATGAGTGAACTCCCATAAAAGTAAAACAGCAGACTTCTTACAGGACTGACTGATCAACTGAATCAAAGAAGCTATCTAAGCAGACCCAAATTTGTAGACACAGGATGTTGGTGCCATTGAAGGTCATGGGGAAGTGTTTGGCTATCTCTTATTGGAAATGGTCATTACCTAACATTTATGTACCATAAGTGTTATCTCCTACTTGCCAGCTCAATCCTGGATAGTGTCTAAGTCCTGCTGTAGGCTGGCATGGGCTGCTTCATTAGCAGAAGAGCTCTGGGTGAAGATGGAAACTGTAGAATTATCAGTGAACAGCCCCACTCCTGACTTTATCATCGGAAGATTTTGATGAAGCAGCTGAAGATAGTTAGGTCATGGACTCCGGCAGCATTGCCTTGGGGCTGCAATGATTGGCCTCTGACAATCATGACCATTTTCCTGTGTGTCAGGCATGATTCCAGTCACTAGAGATCCCCTCACCACTGACCTCAGTTTTGCTAGGGCTCATTGGTGCTATACTTGGTCAAATGCTGCCTTGATGTTGAGGGAAAATACATTAATCTCTCCCATGGCTTTCAGCTTTAAGTCATTTTTCATTCAAATCCATGTGGAGGATACAGCTGATACTGAGTAATGGTGAGGAGAATGAGAAATAGTTCAGATGGGAGTCAATGAAAAACATATCTCACAGAAAGAACAGACTGAATTGTGGAATGTGATCCCAAAACATTAATAAAGATCCTGAAATTCAAAGTAGTACAAAGGAATTTAACTTTATTCAGGCACTTTGAAGCAGTGGCCTTGGTCATAAACCTTTATTCAGGGCTGTTTTTCAGTTGTACATTGCTTTCTGAGTTGTCAGCTTTTTAAGGGCTATTTCTGAGTTATGTGGGTTGGTTTGTATGAATACAACTGAAGGAATATTGGACAAATCTACAGCCTAAGTTACAAAACTCGTGCAACTACTCATTTTTACACATCAGGGCCATTCTTGAGCTATCAGAATTTTCAGGGCTGTGGCAACTATTTTAACACTGGCGTTCAGCTTTTGCTAGTTTTCTGGGTTGAAGGGATCAAGGGGTATGGGGAGAAAGCAGGGACTGGGTACTGAATTTGGATGATCAGCCATGATCGCATTGAATGGTGGAGCAGGCTCGAAGGGCCGAATGGCCTACTCCTGCTCCTATCTTCTATGTTTCTATGGAAGTGTTTGCACTACTCCTCTATTGTCCACTGATTAAAAAGAGCTTGCCGTCCTGCACTCTTTTCCATCAGTAGAAGACACGTTGGAAGTAGAAAGCTGGGAAATCACATTTTATGCATGCATTTGAGCACATGTATGAGCGGCTCTGCTTAACTCTCCTCACCAACATTGTTAGCAGGTAGTATAATTGAATGCTGTCCACTCTTTCCTCACACTGCTAAAGGCCCCAACAATATAATGGCAGCACATCAAACGCCTCGACAAGCAACCAGAAACAGGACAAAGTGTTCACTTCTGTCTGAGTTATAGATATTTTTAGCTGGACTTAAGAGATGTCTTTAACATCTGAATGGATTACAGGGGACAGTCTCTATGGTGCTTGTACAAATCTAAATCAATAATGGAAGCAATATTCTCACGATAAAAGTGCATTGTCTCTCTGTATCTGTCTCTTTCTTAGTTCTCCTTTTAATTTTCTCACCATTTCATGTAAAGACATATGGAAATGTCCACTTTTCCAAATGGAAAAGAAAATCAGGAGAGGTGTATAACAGACGGCCGAGCCGATATCGTTCGTTTTACATTATCACCAATATTTAAAATTTCCCCAACTGCAAATTTTGAAATTGTGCCCTGTACACCCAAGTCCAAGTCATTAATATATATCAAGAAAAACTCAAAATTTGCAGATGACACAAAACTTGGAAGTATAGTGAACATTGAGGAAGATAGTGATAGACTTCAAGAGGAAATAGACAGGCTAGTGAAATGGGCAGACACGTGGCAGATGAAATTTTAATGCAGAAAAGTGCAAAGTGATACATTTTGGTAGGGAGAACGAGGAGGCAATATAAACTGAAGGGTACAATTCTAAAGGGGGTGCATGAACAGAGAGACCTCGGGGTATATGTGCACAAATCATTGAAGGTGGCAGGGCAGCTTGAAAAAGCAGTTAAGAAAGCATACGGGATACTGGGCTTCATAGAGGCATAGGCCTAGAAATTCAGTTGGTTGCGCCAGCCGGTAACGCCATAAGAGGGGTATATTTCCAGCGCTAGGCACTTAGCGCCCAGGCGCAGACCGATCTGCGCCAACGCCCAAATTCAGTTGACATTTAGCGCCGGCGCAAAGTGTTTGCGCCCGCTCAGCTGCGCGCTCAGCTGCGCGCGCAGCTTATGACGTCATTTCGTCATGCAACGCTGTTTGTGCGCCCCAAACCGGAAATTCAGTGGCGCCCGCCCAATGTGGGCGTGGCGCTGCTAAGAACTGTGAAGTGGAACGCAACAGAGGCCCTGCGGGCCTCGGGGAGCGCTAATTAAAGGGCACTTACACTGACCTATAAAGCCCAGCCATTTTGCTGCAATGACTTTACTGCTTTGGATTTCTGGACAGAGACCAAGGGACAGAGCTTACTGATTTGGGACAACATAGGAGAGGTATTTTTGGCTTCTGGCCAGTGCTTTGACATTTGATTCATTTGATTTCACTGTTTTCAACTTTATTATGGGGGCTGTATGGGGGTCCAACCCTCAGTTGCAGCATTATGTGCGAAGGGCTCGCAGACGCTGTGAGAGAGGGCCAGCCATGCCTAGACGCAGAGGGGCCATCAGGCGTCGGCAACGTAGGCCTTACCCACTCAGGCAATACTGGCAGCAGGTGTCCTATCTCACCATGACTGCGGCGCATTGTGTTAAGAGGCTGCGCTTCAGAAGGGAGGTGGTTGCAGAGATCTGCCAGCTGCTTCACAGAGATCTGCGTCCACAGCTGATGTGCAGGACGTCTCTCTCAGTGGAAGTGAAGGTCACGGTGGCTCTGAACTTTTATGCAAGCGGCTCCTTCCAAGCCGCTGCTGGGGACATAGCGAACATCTCCCAGTTCGCCGCGCATCGCTGCATCCGGCAGGTCACCGATGCACTTTTCGCGAGGAGACACCAATTCATCTCCTTCCCCATGACCCGACAGAGGCAGGAGCAGCATGCAGTCGGATTTGCCAGGATCGCGCGCTTCCCCATGGTGCAGGGCGCCATTGACTGCACGCATGTGGCTATGCGGGCACCTATCCACAATGCCGAGGATTACCGCAACCGGAAGGGCTACCATTCCCTAAATGTACAGCTGGTGTGTGACCACAGGCAGCGCATCCTAGCTGTCAATGCCCGCTTCCCAGGAAGCAGCCACGATGCATTTATCCTGCGCCAGACTACTGTGGCTGACATGTTCGAGGCACAGCCTCCACCAAGGGGATGGCTTATCGGGGACAAGGGCTACCCTTTGTGTACATGGCTCATGACCCCGCTCCGTGCGCCCAGGACCCCAGCGGAGGAGGCATACAACGAAAGCCATCAAGCCACAAGGAACATCATAGAGCAAACGATAGGCGTCCTCAAGCAACGGTTCCGCTGCCTGGATCATTCCGGCGGATCTCCACAGTATTCACCGGATAGAGACTCCCAGTTCGTCGTCGTGTGCTGCATGCTGCACAACCTGGCTATCCGCAGGACTCAGGCACTGCCACCTGACATTGCACCACCACCTCAGGAGGACGAGCAGGAGGACCATGAGGAGGAGGAGGAGGAGTACCAGCCCAGGAGGGAGCCACAAGGTCCAAGGGCCGTCCGCCGGGGGCTTATTGATCGACACTTCTAGGCCCCCTGTCAGGGAATGGGCTGTGGCAATGAACGCACCTGAAGGCAGCCGCACCGCAAGCCCTCAGCCGGTTAATGCAACAACCACTTGAAACCTGAGACGTGGACATGCTGAATAAATAAAAAGCTTTATTTCACAAACTCAGGGCCCTTCCCACATGAAACAGAAAAACAGACAAGACCCCCAAAAAACAGTCAAAAACATCTGTCACTCCCAAAACCTGGGGAGGACTAACAAAACTGGCCCATCCAAATGGCCTTCATCATCGGCCTTACAAAAATAAGCCCCCCCCTCCACAACACAAACACCCCCCTAAAAACAAAAAATGCCTTGATCCTCGGCCTTACCAAAATAATGCCCCCCCAGAACACAAGCCCCCCAATATAAAAAAAAACGCTATCACCACACTCTAATGGGTGTGCCGAGAGGGCGAGTCCTTAGACAGGCTTCTCTGGCCCCTGCCCGACCTGCTGCTCCGCCTCAACCTGGGCCCTGCGCGTGTGGCAAGGCTGGGGGAAGGCTCATGAGGGCCACAATGCGTGTCGGCAGATGCCCTTGGGGGTCGGCCTAGACGAGGCCTGGCCCGGGAGGGGCCGGCTGCTGACTGCTGCAGCTGTGGCTGGCCAGCATCAGTCTCAGCAGCAGCTCGTCGCACCTTGGCTGGGGGAGTGGCAGTGTCGGCTGCACCAATGGGGGCAAGCTGGCTGATGGCAGGCGCGCGCTGCTCGCCAGAGACACTGGCACTCGGCCGGGCTGGCAGTGCAGCAAGCGCAGCAATCTGGTGGAGGCCAGGCCGCTGTGCTGCAGCAGGGCGGCGGGTGCCCTGGCGATGCTTCCGCGCCACAGCGAGTGTGGCAGAAGTGAGTGCCCGAACTGCCCTGGTATGTGCCCGCATCAGCTCTGCCAGTGTCTGGACGGCACCACTCATCTCGCGAGTCGCGTCCTGGGCTGCTGCGAGTTGCTGGACACCCCTGTCGTGCGCTGCCGCGAGTTGTTCGACCCCCCTGGCCTGTGATTCCCCGAAAGCGACCACACTATGAGCCAGGGACTCAATGGCCTGAGGCATCTGTTGCACAACCCCCATGAACTCCTGGTGGCGCCGCTCAGACGCCGCCGACATCTCATCGAGGAGGTGCACCTCCTGGGCGAGGACCGTCTCTGGACTGGAGGGCGGACTCTCCCTCTGGGGAGAAGGCCGCCGAGCTGGCCGACCCTTCCCGCGTGCCTCGAGCCCACTGGACCCAGGATCTGCCCTTCCCTGCAACACCTCCCCCCTCTGGGGAGAAGGCCGGCGTGCTGCCGGACCCTTCCCGCGTGCCTCGAGCCCACTGGGCCCAGGATCTGCCCTCCCCTGCAACACTTCCCCCTGGCTCTCCTGCAGGCCAGACGTCTCCCCTCCATTGCCATCCCCTGGCGCGGATGAGGGTTCCCCCGATGTGCCGCCTTCCTCCTGGTCCTCGTCGTCCTCCTCCTCCAAGGGCCTGGCACTCTGAGCTTCAGGGACCACCTCCTCCTCACCAGCTGAAAGCAGGAAGGCACAAGAGTAGCTTTAGAGTGAGGACAGGGCGTCAGCGAGGGAGGCCTGAGTGGTGGCATTATGCGCATTTGTCGGTCAGTGCGAAAGGATGTAGATCTGAAGCGCAAGGGCAACGACAGAGGTCCAACCGGTCATGTCCTTACCAGTGGGTCCCAGTACAGGGTCCGCATCTCCGATCGCAACAGGGCCAGTCACCCGGGCACGCATGAGTCGAGCCACGCTCTCCTCCAGCTCACTGAGCGGCTGGTACTGGGGACGGCCTCCCCCGGTGGCAGACTGGCTCCTCAAATTCCGCGCCAGCTTGGCCTGCAAGAGAAAGGACGGCCTCTAAGTACAGTGTGGTGCCCTGTTGCTGTGTGCACTGCCTCCCATGGTCGAATAGCTTGGCCAGTGTGGTGCCCTGTTGCTGTGTGCACTGCCTCCCATGGTCGAATAGCTTGGCCAGTGTGGTAAGTGCAGAAAGTGCTATTGATGATCATGCCAGTGCCATTGCTGCGGGAGGAGGGCTGCCCATTAGTCCTTTGAGGTCCCTTTGCCCATAGTGTGAGGTGCACATGCAAGGATGAGGAGGACACTGGAAAGGGTACTCACCTTCACCATCCGAGTGAGGTCGTTGTACTTCTTGCGGCATTGGTCCGCACTCCTGGGGACATCGCAGGTGGATGACACCCTGCGGGCGTTTTTCCTCCAGGCTTTCCTGTACTGGCTCCTGGGAGCCTTCTTGCCACTGTCCGGGCACAAGATCTCTCTTTTGTTTTCGACAACATTAATCAGCACCCTCAGAGCATGCTCTGAGAAGCGCTGCGCTCGTTCACGGGCCCTCTCCATGGCTCCAGGCGCTATTTTGGCCCACCAGCAGTGTTGAGGCCTAGCTGCAGGGCTCCAGTATGCAGGGCGTGGCAGCAGTCAAAGTCGACCCTTCCCCCTTTAAGAGCTGGCCGGCGTCAGGGTGTCTGCTGTCAATCAAAACATGACCGCACCTGCGCTGCGCCCGGCCTCGGCGTTATCAGGCCGCATCGCCGGCTTAGCGCCTGAAGAGAGCATTGCAACGCCAGTTTCAGCGCTCGGCCAAACTCTTGGCCAACTCTACTGAATTTCGGCGATGTGGCCTACACTTTCCGGCGGGCGCTAACTTTAGCGAACGCCCGACTTTAGCGCCCCAAAAGTGTCCAGACTGAATTTCTAGGCCATAGAATACAAAAGCAAGGAAGTTATCATGAGCCTTTATAAAACACTGGTTTGGCCTCAACTGGAGTATTGTGTCCGATTCTGGGCACTTTAGGAATGATGCGAAGGCCTTAGAGAGGGTGCAGAAAAGATTTACAAGAATGGCTCCTCCATGGATGAGGGACTTCAGTTACGTGGTAGGCTAGAGAAGCTGGGGTTGTGCTCCTTAGAGCAGAGAAGGTTGAGAAGAGATTTGATAGAGGTGTTCAATATCATGAGGGGTCTAGACAGAATAGATAGAGAGAAACTGTTCCCATTGACGGAATGGTTGAGAACCAGAGGACACAGATTTAAGGTGATTGACAGAAGAACCAAAGGCGACATGAGGAAAATCCTTTTTACGGAGCAAGTGGTTATGATCTGCAATGCACTGCCTGTAAGGGTGGTGGAGACAGATTCAATTGTGGCTTTCAAAAGGGAATTGGATAAGAGTCTGAAGGAAAAAAAAATGTAGGGCTACGGGGAAAGGGCAGGGGAGTGGGACGAGCTGAAGTGCTCTTGCAGAGAGCTGGCACGGGCTTGATGGGCCAAATGGCCTCCTTCTGTGCTGCAACCATTCTATGATTCTATGGGTGAGTCATTTGGTACCTTAGCGCCTCCCGTTAGCGCCTCTGGGGGCGCTAACGGGGTGCTACCGACTTTGTGACCGGCGGAGGTGACAATACCGACACCTGTGAAATTGATGTGGAAGTTTGCAGCGGCAGTAATCACTAGCACCATGATTCCCTTCGCCCGGAGATCATGGCGTAATTGCTGTGCGCATCGCCCCGGTAGTGCCCCTGACCCGAACTTCAGTTCCGGCCCCTGCAGCATCGCCGGGCGACAACACCAACAGCTGCAGGAGGCATTGTTCGGGAGACCGAGAGCTTCGGAGGTGCAAATAAAAGGGGATGTTGACGCGGGTAGGGGAAAAATGTTAACAACATTGCAATTGATTTTTTCCCCATCCCTCCTGGGCCATGAACAATCAGTCCGGCACTCTGTTAACTGGTCCCAATGCAGAGCCTGCAGCGATGGCCCTTCCCTTTAAGGAAGGGAAGGAGCCTCGGATCCCGGCAGTGCTGCACGGGACATTGTGCAACTCTGCGCCACTACCGCCCCGCCTGCGTCCTTTAGCGCTCCAGGAAGGATGTAGAGTGCTTAATTTAGTGCTCCAGGAAGGAAGTGGAGTGCTTCATTTAGCGCTCCAGGAAGGAAGTGGAGTGCTTGATTTAGCGCTCCAGAAAGGAAGTGGAGTGCTTGATTTAGCGCTCCAGGAAGGAAGTGGAGTGCTTGATTTAGTGCTCCAGGAAGGAAGTGGAGTGCTTGATTTAGCGCTCCAGGAAGGAAGTGGAGTGCTTGATTTAGCGCTCCAGGAAGGAAGTGGAGTGCTTGATTTAGCGCTCCAGAAAGGAAGTGGAGTGCTTGATTTAGCGCTCCAGAAAGGAAGTGGAGTGCTTGATTTAGCGCTCCACTTCCTTCCTGGAGCGCAAACACTGAATTTTGCAAGGGCTGGGAATCATTGGCGCCTGGTGCTAAGTTCCCCAGCTTTCAAAAGTTAGCACCCCAAACGGGGCGATACTGAATTTCTCCCCCTTTGATTCTATGAGATACCTAATAACATTAATGTTAAAATAATTTCCAGAGGTCAGAGGCAGTACCAATTCTCCAGAGAACCTATAGCTGGTCAGGCTTTGATTTTTTTGTTGGATCCTTAATTAAACAGCTGGAGGATAACACTTTCCTTGTTATATATAAATGACCTGAACTTGGAAGGGAGTACAATTTTGAAGTTGGCGGATGATACAAAACTTGGCAATGTAGTAAATAGTAAGCATGATAGTAGCAGACTTCATGAGGACATAGACAGACTGAATGGGCAGACACATGGCAGATGAAATTTAATGCAGAGAAGTGTGAAGTGATGCACTTTGGGAGGAACAACATGGAGAGGCTGTATATTCTAAATGGTGGAAATACTCAGCAGGTCAGGCAGCATCTGTGGAGAGAGAAACAGAGTTAATGTTTCAGGTCAATGACCTATCGTCAGGCAGTTCTGATGAAGGGTCATCAACCTGAAACGTTAACTCTGTTTCTCTCTCCACAGATGCTGTCTGGCCTGCTGAGTATTTCCAGCATTTTCTGTTCTTATTTCAGATTTCCAGCAACCGCAGTATTTTGCTTTTGTATATTCTAAATGGTATTATTTTTAGAGGGGTTTCAAGAGCAGAGGGACCTGGCGGTACATATTCACAAATCCTTGAAGGTGGCAGGGCAAGTTGATAAGACAGTTAGGAAAGTGTATGGGATACTTGGCTTTGTAAATAGGGGCATTGAATACAAAAACAAGGAAGAGAAAAAGATTGGTGATGTCAAGCATAGGTCCCTTGCAGTCAGAATCAGGGGAATTTATAATGGGGAACAAAGAAATGGCAGACCAATTAAATACATACTTTGGTTCTGTCTTCACAAAGGAGGACACAAATAACCTCCCAGAGATGTCGGAGAACATAGGTCTAATGAGAGGGAGGAATTGAATGAAATCAGTATTTGTAGGGAAATGGTGTTAGGGAAATTGACAGGATTGAAGGCCGATAAATCCCCAGGGCCTGATAATCTACATCCTAGGGTACTTAAGGAAGTGGCCCTAGAAATAGTAGATGCATTGCTGGTCATCTTCCAAAATTCTATAGACTCTGGAACAGTTCCCATGGATTGGAGGATAGCTAATGTAAGCCACTATTTAAAAAGGGTGGTAGAGAGAAAACGGGGAATTATAGACCGGTAAGCCTAACATCGGTAGTGGGGAAAATGCCTTGGCCTTGGTGAGACCACACCTTTAGTATTGTGTGCAGTTTTGGTCGCCTTATCGGAGGAGGGATGTTCTTGCCATGAAGAGAGTGCAGCGAAGATTCACCAGACTGATACCTGGGATGGCAGGAATGACGTATGAGGAGAGATTGGGTCGATTGGGCTTATATTCACTGGAGTTTAGAAGAATGAGAGGGGATCTCATTGAAACTTATAAAATTCTAACAGGACTAGACAGACTAGATGCAGGAAGGATGTTCCCGATGACGGGGGAGTCCAGAACCAGGGGTCACAGTCTAAGGATAAGGGGTAAGCCATTTAGGACTGAGATGAGGAGGAATTTCTTCACCCAGAGAGTGGTGAACCTGTGGATATGGGGAGAAAGCAGGGACAGGGTACTGAATTTGGATGATCAGCCATGATCGCACTGAATGGTGGAGCAGGCTCAAGGGGCCGAATGGCCTACTCCTGCTCCTATCTTCTATGTTTCTATGAGGGAAGGAGCCTCGGATCCCAGCAGCGCTGCACGGAACATTGTGCAGTGCTGCACCACTACCGCCTTGCCTGCGTCCTTTAGCGCTCCAGGAAGGAAGTGGAGTGCTTGATTTAGTGCGCCACTTCCTTCCTGGAGTGCAAACACCAAATTTTGCAAAAGCTGGGAATCATTGGCGCCTGGCGCTAATTTTCCCAGCTTTCAAAAGTTAGTTCCCCAAACGGGGTGATACTGAATTTCTCCCCCTCGGTTCTTCTGAGGACTCTTGATATTTCAGCCCCTTCAGATGTGGGACTCTTGGGACCCGTCTCTTCTAATTGGCTGTTTGTGCCTTCCCTATTGATGCTTTTATTTGGGTTAGGCTGTGTTTCTCTTTCCACCCTTCATTTGCCTTGTCCTTACATTACTAGCCTCCTCCACTTCAAACCCATTGGAAATAATATCAGATCTATGATGTGCCACTGACTTTTTCTTATGTTTCTTTCTTGCAGTCCCTTATCTCAACAGTTGTGACTTTTTTGTCCAAACCATTCCATTTAGGTTATTGTTACTGATCCTTGCTGCTTTAGTTCCAAAGGTTCAGAGCACTCCTGCTTCTCATGGCCCCACAAAGTAAAGTTGAGCATAAACTTTGCTCGTTCAAGATGCTCATGAGAAATTCTGAAGACTTTGAGCATTTGGCCCTGAAATCTCCTTACTGGAGCTGGACTCTGCCAGGATGTTGCAAAATGCAGCATGAACCTCCAAAAACGCATTCATAAAATAATTTTAAAAATTTCCCGAGATAAACAAAAGTTACAGCTACTTCATCTTTTTGAAAACCTTGAGTCTTTCAGTTCCCCTTTAAGAAACCACTTCAGCCTTCATCATCACGGTCACCCCTTAAATCTGGATGTAGTTTGTCACGTTGTTTCAAAATTGCATTGCTAGTGCTATTTTAATGCCTTCTACTAATGTGTTTCCAAAGACGTCCCTGAGAAACAGCAAGTTGATGCAAACAACGTTTGCTGAGCCTACCACCTCACAACACACAGTAACACTCACTCCACCTGTAACAAGCATCAGCAGGAACTATCCACTCTGGGGATTCTGAATTTTAGTTAAAGCAGGGAGCACTAGCTGAAACACGCAGCATGATTGAGAAGGCGCAAAGAAACATATAGCAAACCTTTGCTTTGTCTGACCAAAAAGCTACGCAAAGCCAGGGTACAATGTAGTACTCGCGGCTCTGCATCATTCTAAGGCAGATACCAGTCTCAAAGCAGCACTTGTCATATAAGTTGGCCTAGGAAGTGTAATGAATTAGTTGGTCAAGACTGTGATCCAAACTGGGTCCAATTCTCTAGCAGTATAGCTAGTAACTGCTCTAGAAGCTATGACTGCATAATTAACACAACAAAATGATATAATTAATCAGCTAATACATGTAATAATTAGTCAATTTAAAAGATCAAAGCAAAAAGTACCCATAATTATGTCACCTTCTTTCCAAAGTCATGGCAGTTTGGTTATGTTAGAATTTATAATCATCACAAAATGACAAATAATTAACCTTGTACGTGCATGAAAGGCAGTGTTGCATGAGTTTCTATGAACCTACATAATTACATGCAATGTAAAAATAATTGAAATTCAGTTGCTGTTGAGCTAATATCTTGTGCTGAATTTTCTCCAACCCTTGTATGCGTTCCAGAGCTTTAGAGTTGTCTGGGTAATTAGAACGTTTATTAAAATAATTTTACACCTCAATAGAGCTGTAGTAAATCAAACAGTATAATGCATTAGTTCAGTACCCTACAACTTCATAACTGTAGCTTTGCAGGAGTTAAATTGAAGAATAATTAGAGGACTAGACACAGAGGGGAAGAAATTGATTCCTGTCGTGCCCGTTATATTAAAATTCGTTTTTGTGGGATGTGGGCATCGCTGGCAAGGCCAGAATTTATTACCCATCCCTAATTGCCCTTGAGAAGGTGGTGGTGAGCCGCCTTCTTGAACCGCTGCAGTCCGTGTGGTGAAGGTACTCCCACAGTGCTGTTAGAGAGGGAGTTCCAGGATTTTGACCCAGCGACGATGAAGGATCGGCCGATATACTTCTAAGTCAGGGTGGTGTGTGACCTCTTCTTCCAAAGAGTGCCGTGGGATCTTTTACATCCACTCGGTTTAACATTTCATCTGAAAGACGGTGCCTCCGACAGTGCGGCGTTCCCTCAGTGCTGCACTGGGAGTGTCAGCCTAGCTTTTGTGATCAAGTCTCTGGAGTGGGACTTGAACCCAAGTAGTATCCTGTCTTGTTTTGCACACCTTGTACAAAAATAATAAATTGCAGGACAATGGAGTGTTACAGTTTAACTCTTTTAATGAAGCATCAGGTCTGTATTCTCAATCATACATCATAGTGAGGACAAGATGGAGTTAGAACCCCTAGCCCTGGGTCTTCAAGAACAATAGCAGTCCTTACAGATGCCTGCAGTCCAATGACAACTCAGCATGTGATCACATGTGAATATAATAGGTATTCCTTACAGATGCCTGCGGGCCAATGATAATTCAATATGCAAATGTTACATCCCCTTTCTTTTAAAAGAAAAATGTTATGCATTACTTTTAAACCTTTCTTCTACATAATGTTCTCGGTAGCATAAACATATAAGTAAACTCAGCATTTAACTAGCACTGAAAACATCTCAACGTTTCAATAACGATGTACAGTTTTTTGTTAGGGCAGCGATCCGCCTACACCCTTTGCAGTTCACAAGTCAAGGATAACTCTAGGCTTGACCTCTCATCCCGACCTTGTGTAGTATGGAACTGAGCATGCTCCTGAATCAGTCAACAAATCAGGTTCAGGTTTAGGTTCAGGTAAGTATGATGTGTTTTGTGCATTGTTCTGTTCATCACACTCTGTTGAACTGATCCTCTCGTTGGAATGACGGTGTTGTTCCTTGGTGTTATGGAGGTGCCTGCGATTGCGGCGGTACACCTGTCCTTCTGGGGTGCGGATGTGATACGATCGCTCAGTGTCAGCTGGCTGGATGACGACTGCTGGCTTCCAGTAGTCATGCTCCTGGATTCTGATGGATTCTCCATTGTGCAGCGGCGGCAGTAGTCTAGCTGACCTGTCATAGTACCTCTTTTGGTGTTGCTGTCTCTGTACACGTTTTGCATGCACTTGCTTGCAGCTGACGACCTCTGGCTGCAGCTGCTGGTTGGTGCTTGGAAGGATTGTGCGAAGTCTGTGGCTCATCAACAGCTGTGCTGGTGACTTGAAGTTGTCAACCGGAGTGTTGCGGTACTAAAGGAGGCTGATGTAGGGGTCTCTTTTGTCCGCTTTGGCTTTGTCCATGAGTGTTTTTGTAATCTGGACAGTTTTTTCAGCAAGGCCATTACTTTGAGGGTAATGTGGGCTTGATGTGATATGTGTGAAATCCCATGCCTTGGCAAACGACTCGAACTCTTTTGATTTGTATTGGGGGCCATTGTCTGAGACTAAAGTCTCTACAAGTCCATGCCTGGCAAAGGCTGCCTTTAGCTTGTGGATCACAGCTGCAGATGTGGTGCTGTGAAGCTTGTCCAGTTCAAAAAATCTGCTGTAGTAATCAACAGTCACTATGTAGTCCTCGTTGTTCCATTTGAACAGATCCGTTGCCGCGACCTGCCAGGGCCTGTCTGGGATACGGTGAGGTACCATGGGCTCTTTGACATTTGATGGGTGGTGTTCTAGACAATTGGAACATTTTCCGACAATGTCCTCAATGTGTTTGCACATTCCGGGCCAAAACATAATGTCATGTGCTCTTTGTTTGCATTTTTCCATGCCCATATGTCCAGCATGAATTTTTGTCGACATCTCTTCTCTGAGACTGGTAGGAATGCTGATTTTCTCCCCTTTGAAGACGATTCCATTCATTTGTGACAGTTCGTCTCTGTGGTTCCAGAATTCAGGTATGCTCTGAGGGCATTTCCTCCTTTCCTCAGGCCATCCTTCATGTATGACTTTGCTCAGCAGTGTGAGTTGTGCATCTTTCTCTGTTCCTGCTCAGATCTCCTTCAGTTTTGAGTCACTCACAGGTAAGCTGTTGTATACCATGTGCACCTGCACATCAATGCCTTCACCGAGGCTGCTGTCCTGGAAGCTAAGAGACTTTCTGGAGAGCGTGTCTGCGACAGGAATGTCTTTGCCTGGACGGTGAATGATTGTGAAGTCGTACTTCTGTAGCTGAAGGATCATTCTCTGTAGCCTTGGTGGGGCTGCGGCTAGTGGTTTCCTCATGATTGACTCGAGGGGCTTGTGGTCGGATTCCACAATGACTTGTCGGCCATAGACGTGCTGGTGGAAACGCTTACATCCAAACAGAATTGCATATAGCTCTTTCTCGATTTGAGCATAGTTGATTTCACTGTCTGAGAGAGATCTGGAAGCGTAGCCGATGGGCTTTCCTTCTTGTAGTGTCCGCGCCTTAATAATACACGGACTGCAGGAGAACAATAAAACAGGTATTTACTGAACGGAGGGTAACTTAAGACTGAAGTACAGAAGCCTGCTATGGCTTTATATACAGGGGTGGTCATTGCCGGTACTGCAGTATAGAATCAGTTCTTCTCTTAAAAGGTACATACACAACAATTCCTCCCCTTTTAGATAAACAGTACATAACATTCATTTAACAACTAAATAATAACTAATTACAATTACAATTTTCTCTGTACTATATACATCAACTGAAATAATCATTTATAAGTTCAGTCTTTGAGGAGGCTTCCTGATCCTGACTGGATAACGCCTTTCTCGAGTATCCTGTTCTTGCGGTGGAGTTGATTCTGGCTCATTGTCATTGGTTGGTTCGTCAGCTTCCAATACCACTGCTTCTGAGGTAGATGCAATCTGTACTTCGGGTTGATTACCAGGTGCACCTGCTCGTGGTATGGGTTTGGCTTGTTCCTGTGACTCTAGAATCTGGTCAGCATGGCATCTCACGATGCTCTCTCCAACGTCCACTGTGTACATTAGTGGTCCCTGCTGTGTGCATATCGTTCCTGGCTGCCATTTTTCTGTTCGGTAGTCACGGGCCAAGACTGGTTGCCCTATCTTGAAGCTCCTGGTTGGCTTCTCATTTATGTGCTGGAATTGCTTATCCTCAACATCTCATCTTATGTTTGGTTTGAGCAAATCCAGGTGACATCTTAGCCTTCGGTTGAAGAACATTATGGCTGGAGTTTGGTTGGTGACTGCATGTGTCGCATTCCAGTGAGCAAACAAGAAATTATCCACCTTGTGTTGTAGTGGTATGTCGTCATTATGCATTGCCTTTATTGCCTTTTTAAAGGTCTGAACAAACCTCTCAGCCAATCCATTTGTGGCTGGATGATATGGGGCAGATGTGTAATGTTTCACCCCATTATTCCTCAGAAACCTCCGGAAATCCTCGGACACAAACTGTGGCCCATTGTCGGAGCAAATCTGTTCTGGCAAGCCATTCCTGACGAAGATGGTCCGTAGGACTGCAATAGTTTTCTCCGTGGTGGTGCAGGACATTTTGATGACCTCTGGCCATTTTGAATGGGCGTCCACAACGATTAGGAACATTGAGTCAATAAATGGACCAGCAAAATCAATGTGTACCCATTGCCATGGAGATGAGGGCCACTCCCATGTATGTAGCGGGGCCTGTGGTGGAGCGTTTTGGACCTTCTGGCATCCTGTGCATCTCTTGGTCATATCCTCGATTTCTTTATCAATTCCCGGCCACCACACAAACGCCCTGGCTAGGCTCTTCATTTTTACCCCTCCCAGATGACCCTCATGAAGCTCATTGAGCACTCTATCTCTCAACTTGGGTGGAATTACCACTCGGGATCCACACATCAAGGTCCCCTGGCACACTGACAGCTGTTCTCTCCTTGGCGAGAATGCTGGCAACAGTGAGTTGCCATGTGCTGGCCATCCCTTCACCATCAAATCATAGACCCGAGAGAGTGTCGGGTCATTTCGGGTTTCCTTCTCTATACTTGAGTTTGTAACAGGTAGACATTTGACTATGGTCGCATGGAATATCTCAACAGGGTCCACTGCAGGTGCTTTCTCTACCGTAGGCAATGGTAGGCCCGACAGCCCATCAGCGTTTCCATGCTGTTTTGTACCCTTGTACTCTATGTCGTACTGATGTGCCCCTAGAAAAAGTGACCATCTTTGCAGCCGTTGCGCCGTCATCACCGGAACGCCCTTCTTTGGGTTAAAAATGGAGACCAGGGGCTGATGATCAGTCAGTAGGGTGAATTTCTGCCCGTGCAGATAGTGATTGAACTTCTTCACCCCCCACACCAGGCTGAGGACCTCCCTGTCAATCTGGGCGTAGTTACGCTCGGCTGAGGTGAACGAGCGCGATGCAAAGGCTATTGGCCTCTCTGAACCATCAAGGAATTTGTGTGACAGCACCGCTCCGATGCCATAGGGAGACACATCACATGCTAACCGAATCGGTAGTGTTGGATTGTAGTGGGCCAATACTTCTTTTGAAGTGATTAGGCATTTACATTTCTGAAAGGCACGCTTACACTCATCACTCCATTTCCATGTTACTCCAGTTTGCAGTAGGGCGTTCAGTGGGTGCAGAATTGTTGATAAATTCGGCAAGAACTTATGGTAGTAGTTCACCAACCCGAGGAACGACCTCAGTTGCGACACATTTTCCAGTGCTGGAGCCTTGACTACAGCCTCAATCTTGTCCGGCGACTTATGCAACCCTTCCTCATCAATCATGTGGCCACAATACGAGATTTGTCTCCTGAAGAACTCGTATTTGGGGCGGTTGGCTCGTAGCCCATATTCCTGTAATCTCGTGAGCACCTGCTCCAGGTTGGCAAAGTGTTCACTGTCATTTTCGCCCGTAACCAGGATGTCGTCCAAATAACACTGGGTCCCCGGGATCCCTTGCAGGACTTGTTCCATCGCCCTCTGCCAAATAGCCGGGGCTGATGCTACCCCGAATACCAGTCGATTGTACTGGTAAAGGCCTTTGTGAGTGTTTATCGTGAGGTATTTCCTAGATGCTTCTTCCACCTCCATTTGTAGATACACTTGGGCCAGGTCAATCTTTGTAAAGCGTTTCCCTCCAGATAGTGAGGCGAAAATATCTTCTATCCGTGGAAGTGGATATTGTACTGTGTGCAGGACTGGGTTCACAGTTACCTTGAAGTCCCCACAGATGCGAACCTTCTTCGGTTCCCCAGGCGTGCTGCTCAATGATTTCTTCATTGCAGGAATGATGGGTGTGGCCCACTCGCTCCAGTCCACCTTGGACAGCACACCCGAATGCGCCAGACTCTCCAGCTCTGCTTCAACGGCTGGGCGGATCGTGTAAGGTACAGGTCTGGCCGTAAAAAATTTTGGGTTTGCGTTATCTTCGATTTTTATCGTTGCCGTTACTCCTTTTAGAGTCCCAAGTCCTTGTTGGAACGCCTCTTTCGCGTCAGTTAGAATTTTTGACAGTCGTCCAGGTGTGACGTCATCATCCTTTTTATCAGTCACAGTTAGCGCCTGAATGGAATGCCAATCCAATTGTATTTTTCGGATCCATTCACGTCCCAATAGTGGTGGTCCTCCATCCGGTAGTATATATAGATACAGTTTCTGTGTTTCCTTGCCGTTGTATTCAACTGGCACCCTTATTTTTCCTCTGGGGTAGACTTTTTGCCCCGTGTATGTCTTCAATACAATGGACGTGTCCTTCAAGGGTATGTGTGAGAATAGCCGCTCATAGTCTCGTCGATTCATGACAGTTAGGGCTGATCCTGTGTCCAATTCCATCTTTACTAGGAACCCTGCTATCATGAGGGTGACCCAAATGGTTCGGTGATCCTCCTTTGCGATCACGTTGTGTAACTATAGACAACTTAGTCTCCTGCTCCCGGAGTCCTTATCACTCTCCTGATCTTCCGAACTACTGTCTGTCAATTTCTTTACTTTCTTGTACTTGTCCTTAGTAGTTCTTGTAGTGTTGGTTTTCTTTCCCGACCTGCAGACTCTTGCTATGTGTCCCATTTTCCCACATTGCCTGCATACTTTGTCCTTAAACCAGCAGTCCTTCTGATCATGGGTTGTTCTGCCGCAGCGATAGCACTTTTCTGCTCCATACGCCATTTTGTTAGCGCTGTATTCCTGTGGTTTCTGTTGTATTTCCGCAGCTCCCCGTGCTGCTGCTTCGTAGGATACTGCCACGCTGAAAGCCTGTTCTAGCGTCAGGTCCTTTTCCGAAAGTAGTCGTTTCTGGGTTCCTTCACTCTGGAGCCCGCTGACAAACTTATCCCGTAAAGTGTCTGCCAGTCCTGCTCCGAACTGGCAGTGCTTCGATAACTTGCGTAGTTCCATAAGATAGTCAGCATTGCTCTCATCTTTGTGCTGGTTTCTTTTATGGAACTTGAATCTTTCTGCTATCAGCACCGGTGTAGGGTTTAGGTGTTCCTGTAAGATATTAACAATCTCTTCAAACCTTTTCTCCATTGGTTTAGCTGGGGTAATTAAATTCCGCAATAGGCCGTACGTTCTCGCGCCCATCAAATTTAATAATACCGACGCCTTCTTTCCATCGGCCACCTCATTTGCCGTGCAGTACACTTCAATTCTTTCCACATACGTGGTCCAGTCTTCTACCTCATTGTCGAAAGCAGTGATACTGCCACTTTTCGGCATCTTGGGTGATTTAAAATGGCGCCTCCCGCGCTTTTTCTTCTTCACCAATGGATTAAAATGGCGCCTCCCGCGCTTTTCCTTCTTCCCCAATGGAATAAAATGGTGCCTCCCGCGCTTTTCCTTCTTCCCCTTGCTGCCACGCTGCTCCTAGCATTCTGCAGGGTAATGGCGGCGACCCGCGGCTTCGGCGCGTCTCACTTTTCCTTCCCCTTGTTTTATTTTCGCTAAGCTGCCCGGTTCTTGAGCACTGACCGCGCCCCGTGTGCTCCACCCTCTCTCTCTCTCTTTTCCTCCCGACGACGCTGCATGGCCCCTTTGCAGAGCCGCTCGATCGAGCTCAAGCCTGCCGCAGTCCGGAAGGGTCAGCGCACTACCTGCTACCAGCACGATTTGCTGGAACACCTTGACTGGGGAGCCAAGCCCAGCTCTCCACAGCCTCTCCTGCAACTCTCCGAACTCCGAGGGATCCTTGGGCGGTTGCCCGCGGTCGACGCCCATTGCTCTGACTTCGACCTCCAAGAAGCTTCTTCTCAGGGAAAGATCCCCGTGAGGTGATGCAGTACTGCAGGTGAGTTCGAACCTGTTCGTCGCCACTGTAGTGTCCGCGCCTTAATAATACACGGACTGCAGGAGAACAATAAAACAGGTATTTACTGAACGGAGGGTAACTTAAGACTGAAGTACAGAAGCCTGCTATGGCTTTACATACAGGGGTGGTCACTGCCGGTACTGCAGTATAGAATCAGTTCGTCTCTTAAAGGTACATACACAACACTTCTTGCAGTAATACTGCGTCTAGTCTGTACTTTGACACGTCCACTTGTAGTCTGAGCTCTTTGTTGGGGTCGAAGTAGGCAAGGACTGGTCCTGGTTCTCTGGTGATTAGGTCTTTCACTTTCTGAAATGCTGTGTCATGTTGTTTGTCCCACAGGAACTCATTGGATTGTTTGAGCAACTGACGCATGAGTGTGTTGATTTTGGAGAGGCTCGGGGCACACTTGGCTAAGTAGTCAACCATGCCTAGTACTGTCTCTAGCTCTGTGCGGTTCTTCGGCGGCTCCATCTTCTTGATGGCAGAGATTTTCTCTGGATCTGACTTAATGCCATCAGTTGAGAGGCGGTGCCCGAAATAACTGATCTCGGTGGATCCGATTATGCTTTTCTCGGGGTTGAGCCGGATACATTTCTCCCGTGATCTTTGTAGTATCGCACAGAGGTTCCTGTCATGTTCCTCTCTATTCCTGCCATAGATGAGGATGTCATCTACGATTGCAACTACTCCGTCGAGGCCTTCATAGGTTTCGTCGATCTTCCGCTGGAATTCATCCTGAGCTGAGATAAGACCAAATGGTAAACGCAGAAATCGGTAGCGTCCAAATGGTGTGTTGAACGTTGTTAGCTTAGATGACTCTTCCATGAGCTTGATGGTCCAGTATGCTGATCGTGCATCCATTACACTGAAGTAACGTGCTCCCACTAGCTTGGGTGTGATGTCATCTAGCATTGGTAGAGGGTATTGAGGGCATTTGATAGCCTTGTTCAAATCTCTGGGGTCGAGACAGATGCTGAGCTTGCCTGTACTTGGTTTCTCAACCACTACTAAGGCGTTGACCCACTCTGTCAGTTCTGTTTCCCGGACGATGATTTCTGTATTCTCCATGCTCTGCAGCTCCTCCTTCAGGTGACTATGTAGAGCAAGGGGTATCCTTCTCGGTGGGCAAACCACAGGGGTTGCTGCTGGGTCAAGGTGAATAGTGCATTCACCTGGGAATAGTCCGATTCCTTTGAAAATGTCAGCAAACTCCTCCATGACTGTCTGCTTCTCAACTGGTGCTGTCAATGATAGCACTAGCTTGACAAGGTCCATGTCTAAACATGCCTTTAGACCTAGCACTGGAGGTGCTCGAGTGTCAATAATTTAAAAGTCCAACATCATGTCGCTTTCTTTGTACTTGCATTTCATCACGCATGTGCCTTTTACAATGAGCTGCTCACCCCCATAGCCGGTCAGTCTGCGTGAGGTGGGCTGTAGCTCACACTCATCCTTCAAGCTGTGATACTCACTCAGAGGAATTACATTAACCTGAGCTCCAGTGTCTAGTTTAAACTTAAGCTCTTTGCCCTGTTTTCCTATCTCAATGTCGGCAAAGGCTTGCTCAGTCTCTGAAATCTGTTTTTTCTGTGACACAGAATCAATAAACAGTTCCTCTGCATTTGGCTCACTATCTGGCATTTGGCTGTCACTCACTGTGTGTACTGCTCTTCCAAAAACAGTCCTGCAAACTTTAGCAAAGTGGTTCCGTTTACCACATTTAGCATATTGCCTTCCTTTGGCAAGGCATTGCTCCTTTTCTCCATGCCAGTTGTTTCCACAATATCCACAGTTTTTGAAGCGTTTTATGTCTGTGTCGCTCATTTTTAGAACTCTGAAACATGCTTTCTGGACGGTGTTCTTTGGTGTGTGTCTATTAACTGCATGCACTGTCTGTTCACGTGAGCTGCTCATGGTGCCAGTTATGGTTTTCAACTGTGCTTGGGCTATCTCGTGCGATCTAGCTATGTCCATAGCTTTGTCCAGCGTTAGTCCTGACCCAACATTCAAAAGTTTCTCTCTCACTTTAGCTGAATGTATTCCAAACACGAAGCGGTCTCTGACCATCTCATCTTTATCTTCTGCATATTCACAGTCTTTTACCAGCAGTTTTAACTCAGTCACGAACTGTTCAAACGACTCACTATCTCCTTGTACTTTCTCCTGAAACTTGTACCTAGCGAATATCGTATTTGTCTTGGGCATCACATATGCTTCAAAACGGTCAAAATAACTTTTCAGTACCTTTGCTTCTTCCGCAGTGAGAGACCATGTGTTAAAAATGTCTCTCCCTTTTTCTCCGATCCACAGGAGTAGGTAGCTGCATCTTTCTTCCTCCCCTTTGCTTTTCAACGGACCCGAGAACATTAACTGCACGTGTTGCTTGAACTTGCGCCATTCTCTATGTAAGTTCAAAGATCCCCAATTCATTCGAGGCAAGGGAGCTCCAACAATGTCCATTTCAAATCCCTGTTCTGACACCATGTCTTGTTTTGCACATCTTGCACAACAATAATAAATTGCAGGACAACGGAGTATTACAGTTTAACACTTTCAATGAAGCATCAGGTCTGTATTCTCAATCATACAGCATAGTGGGGACAAGATGGAGTTAGGACCCCTAGCCCTGGATCTTCAAAAACAATAGCAGTCCTTACAGATGCCTGCAGGCCAATGACAACTCAGCATGTGATCACATGTGAATATAATAGGTATTCCTTACAGATGCCTGCGGGCCAATGATAATTCAATATGCAAATGTTACATATCCCAGCAACTTTACCAGGAGAAAGGAGAAAAATCAACAAGAACAAAGGGATACGGGATTGCAAATATTGCAACCCCACAAGCAGCAGGACAATAAATTAGGGTTGGGGGCAATGTTCCCCCTAAGGAATCAGGAGGTTCCACACAGGCTGCTCACCAGTTGCTGCCATTGGAAAAGATCCCGCCCACGCACGGCCGCTGCAGCAAATTTAAAGGGACCGTGCACCAAAAGAAAAATTAGAGGGAACATTGGTTGGGGAAACCAATTTTTTGGTGCAGTCTCTCCAACACTTTTCCTAAGTGGAAGCTGAGGGCCTGGAGTCTGATATCGGAACATAGGAACATATGAAGAATAGGTAATTCAGCCCCTTGAGCCTTCAATGAGATTATGGCTGATCTGTATCCTAACTCCTAGATTATAAAAGTGACTACAATCCAAAAAATACTTCATTGGCTGGAAAGCGCCTTGGAATATCCCGAGGTGCTATATAAATGCAAGTCTTTCATTTTTACTCTATCCAGCTGCCTTGGCTAGCAAAATCCTATCGATCTCAGATTGAAAGTTATTAATTGAGCTAGCATCTACTGCTTTTTTGTGAGAGAGTTCCACATTTCTACCACCCTTTGTGTGAGGAAGTGTTTCCTAACTTCTCTCCTGAATGGCCTGACTCTGATTTTAAGGTTATGTCCCCTTGTCCTAAACTCCCCCACCAGCAGTTTCTCTCTATCTACTCTATCAATTCCTTTCAAAATCCTAAAAACCTCAATCAAATCACCCTTCTATATTCCAGGGAATACAAACCTAGTTTATGTAATTGCTCCTCATAATTTAACCCTTGGAGCCCTGGTAACATTCCAGTGAATCTGCGCTGCACTCCTTTCAAGGCCAATATATCCTTTCTAAGGTGCGGTGCCCAGAACTGTACACAATACTTCAGATATGGTTTAAACAGGCCTTTGTATAGATGTAGCAAAACTTCCTCTCCTTTATATTCTAGCCCTCTATTTATAAAGGCTAACATTTCATTAACCTTTTTAGTTATTTTCTTTTTAGTTATTTTTTGTACCTGACCACTACATTGTAGTGATCTGTGTACATGGACCCCTAAATCTCTTTGCACCTTCACTGTTCTTTTCACCATTTAAAAAATACTCGGATCTATCCTTTTTCGGTCCAGAGTGGATGACCTCACATTTACCTGCGTTGAAATCCATCTGCCACAGTTTCGCGCAAGCACTTAATCTATCAATGCCTCATTGTAACTTTATGCTCCCTTCTACATTACTTACAATGCCACTAATCATTGTGTTGTTGGCAAACTTGGATATATGGCTCTCTATTGTGTTAGCTAAGTCATTAATAAATACAATGAACAGTTGAGGCCCCAGCACAGATCCTTGTGAAACAGCATTAGTCACTTTCTTCCAATTCTTCCAACATACCCATTATCCCTATTCTCTGTCTTCCACCGCCTAACCAATCTCCTAAGCAGGTCAATAATTTGCCTTCAATTCCATGAGTTTTAATTTTAGCTAAAAATCTCTTACGTGGAACCTTATCAAATGCCTTCTGGAAGTCCATATAAATTACATCCATAGGCATTCTCCTGTGTACTACTTTATTTACTTCCTCTCAAAATTCAATTAGGTTCGTTAGACTTGACTACACTTTACAAATCATTGTTGGCTCTCTCTCAGCAGCTCAAATTTCTCTAAGTGCTCAGTCACTTTGTCCTTAATTATAGATTCCAATAACCTCCCCACAAGAGATGTTAGACTAACAGGTCGATAATTTTGTGTTTTTTCACTCTCACCTTTTTTAAATAATGGAGTTACATTTGCAATTTTCTAATCTAAAGGGTCAATTCCTGAATCGAGAGCACTTTGGAAGATTATGGAAGATATCTGGATAGCTGCTCTACTTAACCTGGCAAACAAGGCACCAGCGATCTGATGTATGCAGTAGTCACAGCAGGTGGCTGATCTGACAGGTGTTACCTGAGGCAGCTTGAAGGAATGGTGATTTTCACTGTTGCAGGCAGAGCCATCCCAGTTCTGGATGAAGTTTGCAGGTTGGACTGGGGAAAGTGGGAAAGCTCTGCAACTGCCTCCCTGGTGAAGTTTAGACAGTGGAGGCAGATATCATCAGAGCTGCCCTAGAAAGAGCAGATGAGAGGAATGCCTAACTTGGTAACATTAGATGCATGAATTGAGACTGAAACTCCTTTCAGTGTTAGGAGGTGAAAAAAAGCAAAATACAAAAATAAAAATATTAAGTGATGTAAGAAAAAGGAGGCTTACCATCAAGTAACTTTAAAGTAAGCTTTAAGTAACTTATAAACACACTATATACAAGAGAGGTCTTTACCATGCCTCTGGTAGAAGCCTCTTACAATACTGAACAGACCAGTATTTATACCAGTCCAACAGGAAGTGACACATGACAGGAAGTGAGGTATGTACACAGTTCATAGTTCATAGTTCACAGTTCACAGTTCACAGGAAGTGATGACATAACTTCCCGGAAGTTATTATTTTTATCACATTCTTCCCTCCTGCAGGTTTAGGAGGCTGTGGTCTACCTTTTGGTCCGCAGCCGCCGAACAAGGAAGAGTCGCACCCGTTTGGATTCCCGTCGTAGAGGGTCACTGGTCCGCTTACATGCGGTTGGCCATTGGCCAGAGTCCGTGTGGCCTGGATTGCCCTGTGAAGGGTCGGGGAGATCATGGCTTCGAGTACGAGCCCCAATAGGTTCAAAGTCAGACTGCCTCTGTTCAGAGGGAGGTGCAGAGCTGGTCTGTGGCAGACCAGTACTTTCATGCGTGGTACTGGGAGGGTCGCAACCTTGAGTACGGGGTTCTACCGGCACCAAGCTAGTTGGTGTCCGATCAGGATCCTGGAGAGGGGTACCCGATAGGTCCCAAGAGTTTCCTGGTGAAATGCCATCACCCGATGTCCCACTAGGTCCTGGTGGGCAGGGAGCCAGATCCCGTAATGATACGGTAGATTCTCGGCCGTCGGAATATCGTATGTTTGCATAGGTGGGGTTGGCATCGGTTAGTTCGACCTCGTCTACAAGAGGGTCATTTTTAGACGTCCGAACGTATCTTCGGAGTAATACAGGTCCAGGAGTAGTTAGCCATGACGGGAGTGATGTCCCATGAGATGAGCGACGCTGGAATCCAAAGAACCGCTCATGAGGTGTAGTATTTGTGGCTGTAGAAAGCAGGGACCGTATAGAGTGCAATGCATCCGGAAGCACTGTTTCCCATTGCTGGTCTGGTAGGCCCCGAGATCTTAAAGCGAGACGTACGGAATTCCAGATGATACCGTTATACCTCTCTACCTGCCCATTTCCGATGGGATGGTATGGTGTTGTTTTGCTTGTAGCAATTCCCCGTTCTGAGAGGTAGTCCTTGAGTTCCCTCGACATAAAGGATGGACCCCGATCTGAGTGAATATAAGCCGGCATGCCACAGAGAGAAAATACCTGCTCAAGGCAGCAGATTACGGTGGACGCCAGCATATTGGAGCAGGGGAAGGCAAACGGAAAACGTGAATATTCGTCGATCATGGCGAGCAAATATGTGTTCCGAGTTGAAGAGGGCACTGGGCCCTTAAAATCGATGCTAAGTCGTTGCATCGGTTGGGTTGCATGTATGAGTATACCATCTGAGGGGCGGAAGAACTGAGGTTTTAATTCCGCACAAAGCCGGCATTCTGAGCATATTTTCTTTACATCTCCAGTGGAAAAAGGGAGATTCCGTGATCGTACGAAATGTAGCATGCGCGTAACGCCAGGATGGCACAAACCATTGTGGACATCCATGAGGGTGGAGGATGACATAGTGGAGCAGAATGCCCGTGTGAGGGTGTCCGGGGCCACATTCTCCTTGCCAGGCCGATAGAGAATGGTATAACCAAAAGAGGCCAGTTCCATCCTCCAAAGTTGTATTTTATTATTCTTAATTTTGGTTCGTTTTCGATTATCGAGCATGAAGGCGACTGATCGTTGGTCCGTGATCAATGTAAAGTGCTGGCGAGCTAGAAAATGGTTCCACTTCCGTACTGCCTCTATGATGGCTGTGGCTTCTTTCTCAACCGGAGGATAATGTAGCTCGGCACCTTGTAAGGTCCTGGACATGAATGCTACAGGACGACCTTCCTGATTCAGAGTAGCCGAGATCGCCACCTCCGAGGCATCACATTCAACCACGAAAGGGAGATTCTCATCAATGGAGTGAAGAGCCGCTTTCTCCAACTGTTTTTTGAGAAGGTTAAAGGCTGCAACAGCCGCTGTTCCCAGTGGAAATGATCTAGCATGCAGCAAGGGTTGGATTTTGTCCGAAAAATGAGGAATCCATTTAGCGTAGTATGCAAACAGACCGAGAGCCCGACGTAAAGAAGCCGGATTCTTAGGTGACGGGAGCTCTTGGAGCGGGCGAAGTCTTTCTGGGTCTGGCTTAATGATACCATTGCCTACGCAGTAGCCAAGGATGTTGATGGTCGGTTGCGACTCAACAGATTTGGATTCATTCAGGGTCAAATTACGGCGATGGAGGGCATCCCGAAATTTTTGGAGGTTGGAGTCGTGTTCCTGTTGATCGTGACCTGCAATGGTAATGTTATCAAGATAGGGAAAAGTGTCCCTTAGGTTTTCCTGCTTAACCAGGCCATCCATTGCCCGTTGAAAGACAGCCACTCCATTAGTAACCCCGAATGGGAGGCGACGAAATTGGTACAGCCGTCCATTAGCCTCAAAGGCTGTGTACTGCTTATCTGAGACCTTCAAGGGTAACTGATGATAGGCACTTTTTAAATCGTAAGTTGAGAACACTTTGTATTCGGCCAGTTTATTAACCATATCATCAATGCGTGGCAACGGGTAGGCGTCCAAGTCGGTATATTGATTGATGGTTTGCGAATAATCGATGCATAGTCGCTGTTTGTGAGGTTTTAGAGGGTTCTTGACAATGACGACTTGAGCCCGCCAGGGCGACGAACATGGTTCAATGATATCCTCTGCTAGAAGTCGAGAGATTTCAGCCGCAATAAAAGATTTGTCTTCCTGATTAAAGCGCCGCGATTTCGTTATTATCGGTTGGCATTGAGGCGGAATACTGGCAAATAATGAGGGTTCATCAAGTGAAGCTGCTGATAATGCACAAAATGGTAATTTAGACGGTATATTAGAAATAGTAAGTCCGGGTTTGGATCCACCAAACTCAATGGTGAGTTTCTTATGCTGTTTTTGGAAGTCCAGTCCTAAGAGGAGATCACTACATAAGTCCTTGAGCACCGAAAGTCGGGTGGAGGGATACATACGACCATGAAGTGTCATATCAACAATACAAAAGCCGGAGATTCTGGTATTAAGTGATGACTGGGCCATCGCAATTGCCTGGTCCGATGGGAAGACATGTAGTTTCAATTTCGCAACAATCTGTTCCTTAATGAAACTATCAGTACTTCCTGAGTCAATTAAGGCATCTAAGGTATGCCCTTTAATTGAAATTTTTGTGGCAGCATGAGACAGGTTCTGTGGGCAAGCAGCTGTAATTGGTGTCGTTGCACAGAGAGTGGCTAAAACTCTCGGTGTGCTTCTTCGGGAGAGAGCTCGAGAGGAAGCTTGATAGGTCCTAGCTGGAGCATCTTGATAGGCCCTAATTGGGGCAGTTCGGTAGGCCTTAGCTGGATTGGCCCTCGTAGAGGCCCTTGATAGGCAAACTTTAGCAAAGTGTCCTTTTTTCCCGCAATAACTGCAGATTGCATTGCGAGCAGGGCAGGTTTTCCTAGGGTGAAAAGCATCTCCACAAAAGAAGCATTCCTTCCTAGATTGCCAAGAGGCTGCTAAAGTGGGGTCGTCCTCCTCTTCTTCATCAGAATTATCAGAATTAGATTCCCCCATGATAGGGTTCACCTGAGACCGCTTGAATTGTCTGGTTGCAGCTACAGCAGCAGATCGAGATCTGGGCAGCTGATAGAGGTCTGCATTTCTCTTTGCCAAATCCAGTGAACAAGCTAGGTCAAAAGCTTTTTGTAGCTCAAGTGTTTTACTTTCTAGTAGACGCTGGCGTATAAATGGAGAGGCAATCCCGCAGATGAAAGCATCACGAATCATTTCTTGGCGGTACAGCTCAGCTGAGGCTGCCTGAAAGTTACAATCTACGCTGAGCCTGCGAAGTTCTTGCAGGAATTCGTCAATTGATTCCCCTGGCCCTTGTCGGGCTGTGGCCAGTAGATGTCTAGCATAGACCTCATTTGGGGTCTTGGCATACAGTTTCTTAAGTGCCCGAATCACCTCATCGTAATTATCCCATTCATCAACATATTCGAACACTTTTGGGGTCACATAATTGATAAGTATCTTCAATCTAGCAGGAGCATCCGCTTCACATTCATCCAGAAAATTCTCAAAAGTACGGTACCAATGCTTCCATACCCTGCCAGCTGCTGGTGCATTCAGGTCCAAGTCCAGACGAATAGGTCTAAGGATTTTCTCCATGATGGGTGGTTCCCTGGATCCTTAATTCCGAGTTTGTCCGAAGGTCTAGTATTCGTGAGTGTAAATACTAAGTTACTTAAATTGATGTAAGAAAAAGGAGGCTTACCATCAAGTAACTTTAAAGTAAGCTTTAAGTAACTTATAAACACACTATATACAAGAGAGGTCTTTACCATGCCTCTGGTAGAAGCCTCTTACAATACTGAACAGACCAGTATTTATACCAGTCCAACAGGAAGTGACACATGACAGGAAGTGAGGTATGTACACAGTTCATAGTTCACAGTTCACAGTTCACAGGAAGTGATGACATAACTTCCCGGAAGTTATTATTTTTATCACATTAAGTGTGAATAAAAAATGTATCAAACTAAATATACCAAAAACAACACAAAAAGTAAAAAATGGTTGTAGCTTACACTCACTCACAGATCAGCTAAAAATAGACAAAGAGTTGGGATAAATGATTCGTTCTCGGGCTAGCAATCAGTAACTAGTGGTGTTCCACAGGGGTCAGTGCTGGGACCCCAACTCTTTACAATCTATATTAACGATTTGGAGGAAGGGACCGAGTGCAACATATCCAAGTTTGCCGATGATACAAAGATGGGAGGGAAAGCAGTGAGTGAGGAGGACATAAAAAACCTGCAAAAGGACATAGACAGGCTATGTGAGTGGGCAGAGATTTGGCAGATGGAATATAATATTGGAAAGTGTGAGGTTATGCACTTTGGCAGAAAAAATCAAAGAGCAAGTTATTATCTAAATGGAGAGAAACTGCAAAGTGCTACAGTACAAAGGGATCTGGGGGTCCTGGTGCATGAAACACAAAAAGTTAGTATGCAGGTGCAGCAGGTGATCAGGAAGGCCAATGGAATCTTGGCTTTTATTGCAAGGGGGATGGAGTATAAAAACAGGGAAGTCTTGCTGCAGTTATACAGGGTATTGGTGAGGCCACACCTGGAATACTGCGTGCAGTTTTGGTTTCCATATTTAAGAAAAGATATACTTGCTCTCGAGACGGTTCAGAGAAGGTTCACTCGGTTGATTCCGGAGATGAGGGGGTTGACCTATGAGGAAAGGTTGAGTAGGTTGGGCCTCTACTCATTGGAGTTCAGAAAAATGAGAGGCGATCTTATCGAAACATATAAGATTGTGAGGGGGCTTGATCGGGTGGATGCGGCGAGGGTGTTTCCACTGATGGGTGAGACTAGAACTAGGGGGCATAATCTTAGAATAAGGGGCTGCCCTTTCAAAACTGAGATGAGGAGAAACTTCTTCACTCATAGGATAGTAAATCTATGGAATTTGCTACCCCAGAGAGCTGTGGAAGCTGCAACATTAAATAAATTTAAAACGGAGATGGACAGTTTCCTAGCAGATAAGGGAATTAGGGGTTACGGGGAGAGGGCAGGGAAGTGAACGTGAGTCTAGATTAGGATCAGTCATGATCCTATTGAATGGCGGAGCAGGCCCGAGGGGCCGTATGGCCTACTCCTACTTCTTATGTTAAAAATATCTTGAAGATGCTCACACTCAAAGGCCAGAAATATTTGAAAATGCATGTGTTCTATACAGCTATTCAATGATGGCATTGCATTTTGGGGGAAAATGCTGGGTTGGGAATCCCTCCCTTCATAATTTTCAAACACTCAATGAGACCTGCATATGCCTGCAGTGAGCCCATTGTACAATAAATTAAAAACTTTGTCTCAAAACTGGTTAAACTGCCCCACCAACACCTGTCACCCCCTTCCCCACCATACCAGACAGGAACATTTGCAAGACCAAAATCACCAAATATAATTTACTAGCCTTAGGAAGTTAAGGCAGTGGGAGGTATTACAACCATCCTTTGCCCAAACTTGGCCAATTTGAAATCAAAATCAAAATCAAATCAAATCAACTTTTATTGTCATTGTTAGTGCACAAGTGCAGTACAACGAAATGTAGGCTTGCGGCTCCCGAGAGTGTACATTTAGATTAAGACATTTAAACATTCAACATACATTTGGCTTGTAATACATTAACATAAACATAACCATAATAAAGTGCATTGGCAGATGTGCAGGCTTGAGAGTTTATTTGTGGAGTTCAGTAGGATGACAGCCCTGGGAAAGAAGCTGTTCCTAAATCTGGTCGTACGGGTGCGAATGCATCTGTAGCGTCTCCCAGATGGCAGGAGGGCGAACAGACTGTGGCTGGGGTGGGTAGGGTCTTTGATGATGGACCGTGACCTCCGTAAACAGCGTTTCTGGTATATGTGCTCTATGGTCGGTAGCCGGGTGCTGGTAATGCGTTTCCAAGTCATTTTTTGCAGGTTGAAGTATAGAGTGCCCATTGTGTTACCTTGCCAGTCCTGATAACATAATTGAACTTTTCACAGCACTGGTCTGCGATCCTGGATGTGAGGGATTTGGCAGTCAGTACCAAAGGCAACTCTCTCCAGGCAGCTTGAGTTACATTCCTGGCAGGCTTGGTGGCACCTACACCCAGGAGTTTGTGCCTCCTACCTTCAGTCTCCTCAAGGAGGGCTTGGAGGTCTGAATCATTAAAGTTTTATGTTTTTCTCTTGGCTGGGGCTCTGCACCACATGCGCACACTTCTGGTGTGGGCCATGCTGGATGCGATTTTGGGCAGCTCGTTAGCCCGAGCGCTGGGAGAGTGTGCTGGAAATATGCAGAATACGCAGATCATGCCGTCATGACGCCAGCGCTGCCATTTTCAACCTGAACGCTGGAGCTAATTCCCTCTCTTAAACACACACAGCTAAACATTCGTTCAGCAGCAGGAAGGAGCCCCCACCAGCACTATTTACTTCAAGTCTTCTGCTCAGATCAGTTGCTCCCAGTCATGGGTGCAGTAGTTTGTATCCCCCTTGGCCTGCAGCATGATAGGGAGAATGAGCAGAGGCGACACAAAGGAGGACAAACTGCTCGAAGAGGGAGGAAGAGGAGGGGGAGAAGGGCTCTCAGCAGGAGGCCATATCCACCCAGGGTCTTAGGGGAGCAATTGCTGCCCTCTAGGCACAGATGGTGCTTGATTCATCATACTTCTGTAGAAGTGTAATAAAAATATTGCTGTGAGCTGTGTGCACAGCGCTGAGTGAATCTGCTAAATGGAATGGCTTGGTAAACAGAGTGGCGTCGGGAATTTGGTGAGAGTGGGAATTTGGTGCAAAGGGGGAAGGAGGTGCTCAGTACTTTAAACCAAGGGACAACAGTAAATATATAAATAATCAGAGTAATTCATTAATTCTAAGGGGATAAAATTAAAATTAACTAAGTAGAGGATACCAACATTAAAGGGATCTGAATTGCATTAAATTAAAATCTGGTAAACATAAATAATTGAATAATAAATAGAAGTAAGGGGATACTAACCTAAAAACGTAAGTAGATAGACTTTAAAGAAAAATGATGGGACAGATGAGACCCATTGCCTACAATTCCTGCACCACGTGGGAACTCCAGGACGCTTCATGTGTCCTGGATAACCATGTGTGCAGGAAGTGCCTCCAGTTACTCAAACTCAAGGTCAAGGTTTCTGAGCTGGAACAGTGGCTGGAGTCACTGCAGGGCACACGGGAGGCTGAGAACTTCGTGGCACGAACGTTCCAGGAGGTGATCACCCTGTAGCTCCAGAGAGTTCAGGAGGATAGTAAATGGGTGGCTATTCGGCAGGGTAGGAAGAGGCATGCAGTGCAGGAATCCTCCGGGAGTGAGGCACTCTCAAACCAATTTTCAGTGCTGAATACCGGTGAGGGTGATGAAACCTCAGGGGAGTGCAGTCTAGAGCATATCTACAGCACCTTGGGGCAAATGACTGCACAGGAGACACAGCAAAGTGTAGAAATGCCGCGGTCATAGGGGATTTGATAGTCAGAGGGACAGATAAGCATTTCTGCAACAGCCAATATGTTGTCTCCCTGGTGCCAGGGTAAAGGACATCATTGAGAGGGTGGAAACATTTTGAGGGGGGTAAGGGGAACAGTCAGAAGTCATGGTCCATGTGGGAGCCAATGAGATAGAAAGGAAAAAGGTTGAGGTCCTGCAGTCAGAGTTTCAGGAACTAGGGAGGAAGTTAAAAATCAAGAACTCAAAGGTAGTAATCTCTGGATTACTTCCAGTGCCACGCTCTGGTGAGTATAGGAATAATAGGATAAAACAGGTTAATGCATGGCTGGAGAAATGGTGCAGGAGGGAGGGCTTCAGATTCCTGGGGAATTGGGACCAGTTCTGGGGCAGGAGGGGCCTGTTCAAGGTGGACGGGTTGCATCTCAACAGAGCTGGGACCAATGTCCTCACGGGAAGGTTAACTAGTACTGTGGGGAAGGGTTTAAACTAATTTGGCAGGGGGTTGGGCACCATGATTAAAGATTAGAGAGGAGAAGCAAGGTGCACAGAGGACTGGGAAAGGCAAATAGAACTAGAGTAAAGAATAGTTCAGAAATAGGAGGGATCGGACAGGGGACAAATGCAAAAAAGTCTCAGATGGGTTTGGAGTGCATAAATCCATGGAGCATGGTAAATAAGGTTGGTGCGCTGCAGGCACAAGTCGCCACATGGGACTATGATTATCGTGGCAATAACAGAATAACAGAGACCTGGCTTAAAGAAGGGGAGGATTGGGAATTTAATATTCCTGGCTACAAAGTATTTAGGAAAGATAAAGATAAAAAGGAGGGGCTGGCAGTATTGATCAAACAAACTATTCTAGCACTGGAGAGGGATGATATAGTTGAGGGGCCAAAGACAGAGTCTATTTGGTTAGAATTAAGGAACAATGGAGGAGCTATTGCACTACTGGGTGTCTACTATAGGCCACCAAATAGTGGGAAGGAGACAGAGGAGCAAATTTGCAGGCAAATTACAGAAAGATGCAAGAACTACAGAGTAGTGATAATGGGGGACTTCAGTTATCCTAATATAGACTGGAGTAGTTACAGTGTGAAGGGCAAAGAGGGGGAGGAATTCCTTGATTAGTGTGTTTCCAGCCCAACACGGAAGGAAGCAGTGCTGGATCTAGTTCTGGGAAATGAAGTGGGGTAAGTGGAGCATGTTTCAGTGGGAGAGCATTTGGGGAACACTGATCAAAATACAAACAGGTTTAAAATAGATATGGAAAAGAACAAGGTATAATCAAGCATAAAAATACTTAACTGGAGGAGGGCTAACTTCAGTGAGTTGAAAAAGAATCTGACCCAGGTGGATTGGAATCAAAAATTGGTAGGCAAAACAGTAATTGAACAATGGGAGGCCTTCCAAGCAGAGATGATTCGGGTACAGAATAGACACATTCCCACGAGGGAGAAAGGTAGGGAATCCAAAGCTAGAACTCTCTGGATGACAAAAGATATAGGCCTAGAAATTGGGGAATGCTGGAAACCTGCCGGTAACATTGGCGGCCAAGGATAACGGCTGCTGGCCGAGAGAGCACAGATCATAATAGCATTTTGGTAGTGCCTGCTCATTAGCGTGGCGGTGATTTGTTAGTGCATCGCGCTCTTTGCAGCACTAATGTCAGAAGGAGGCCAAAGTTCACCTCAGTCTCCCGCTCGCAGCAAATACTGCCGCGATTTAGCACAGGTGGCAATGCGAGCAGAAAACTCTAAACTGGAGGAGCTGGCGCCAACTCGGAGTTCCACTCTAATTGACGTCATGCTCCACCTCATTAAAATACTTCGCTGATATCAGTTAATAGCAGCGCTGACCACCTGCCAAAAATGGCGGCCGCCGCGGTACCCGCCACCAGCTGGCAAAAGAGCGCTGGCCGCCATTTTTTCGCCATCTTGTGGTGCTAATGGGTAGTGCTAACCACCCTGATTTCTAGGCTATAGACATTAAAATGAAACAGATAAAGGAGGCTTATGGCAAATGTAAGGTTCATAATACAGTAGAGAACCAAGCTGAATATAGAAAGTACAGAGGAGATCTAACAAGGGGAATAAGAGGGGGAAAGATAGAGTATGAGAATAGATTAGCAGCTAATATAAAAGGGAATCCAAATTTATTTTATAAACATATAAAAAGTAAAACGGTAGTCAAAGAAAGGGTGGGGCCAATTAAGGACCACAAAAGAAATATTCTTGTGGAGGCAGAGGGCATGGCTGAGGTACTAAATGAGTCCTTTGCATCTGTCTTCACTAAAGAAGAAGATTCTGCCAATGTAGCAGTAAAGGAGAAGGTAGTAGCGATATTAGATAGGATAAAAATAGATAACGAGGAGGTACTTAAAAGGTTGGCAGTCCTCAAAGTAGAAAAGTCACCCGGTCCGAATGGGATGCATCCTAGGTTACTGAGGGAAGCAAGGGTTGAAATAGCAGAGGCTTGGCCACAGTCTTCCAATCGACCTTGCATATGGGATGGTGCCAGAGGATTACAAATGTTACACCTTTGTTTAAAAAGGGGAGAGGGATAAACTCGGCAACCACAGGCCAGTCAGCCTAACGTCAGTGGTGGGGAAACTTTTAGAGACAATAATCCAGGACAAAATTAATTGGCATTTAGAAATGTATGGGCTAATAAATGAAAGTCGGCACAGATTTGTTAAAGGCAAGTCGTGTTTGACAACTTGATTGAGTTCTTTGATGAAGTAATGGAAAGGGTTGATGAGGGTAATGTGGTTGATGTTGTGAATATGGATTTTCAAAAAGCACTTGACAAAGTACCACATAATAGACTTGTTAGCAAAATTAAAGCCCATGGGATTAAAGGGGCAGTGGGAGCATGGATACAAAATTGGTTAAGGGACAGAAAGCAGAGAGTATTCAGTATGTAAAATATTACAACTACCTTTTGTTTCAAAAGGACCCAGTCACAGATAAACATCTCGCCTCATCTATACTCATTCAAACAACCTGTTATCTATATTCAGTGGCAGCATCCAGACCATGCAAGTACTTCCAGAACTAAGCATGTCTACCTGACCCCAAGGTGCGAACATTAGTCAGACTGTAACATAAATTCCCTCCAGCTTGCAGGAAACAGCGAGCAATAACTGACCTGAACCCTGTGTGTAATGTAGTTATCAAAACTGTTAGATCCGTGTATCTTGATGTTGTGTGTCCTTCAGTAACTAGACAAGAGACTGCAGGGAACAATCAACAGGTGTTTACTGGATGAGGGTTACTCTAAAACTAATTGTACAGATCCCTACTCAGGGTTTATATACAGGTGTGGTCATTGCCGGTACTACAGTATACAGGAGCTGTAAAAAGTAGTTCTCCCCTTAAAGGTACATACACTACAATTCCTCCCCTTTTAGATTAACAGTACCATAACATTCATTTAACGATTAAATATCAACTAATTACAATTAACACTTTTAACATGCAACATTAACTGAAAATAGTCTATTTATAAATTCAGTTTTTGGGGCGGCTTCCTGATCCTTTCTGGATAGCGCCTTTCCTGAGTGTCTTGCTCTTGGTGCGGAGGCGATTCTGGCCCCCTGTCGTCGGTTGGTTCATCAGCTTCCGATGCTACTGTTACTGGGGTAGATGCTACCTGTATGTCGGGTTCATCACCAGGTACGCAAGACATGGGGTTGACTCGTTCCTGTGACTCTAGGATCTGGTCGACATGGCGTCTCACAATGTTCTCCCCAACATCCACTGTGTACATTAGTGGCCTCTGCCGTGTGCATATCGTTCCTGGTTGCCATTTCTCTGTTCGGTAGTCGCAGCCCAAGACTGGTTGCCTTACATTGAAGCTCCTTGTCGGCTTCTCATTGATGTGCTGGAATTGCTTATTCTCAACATCTCTTCGTACATTTGGTCTGAGCAAATCCAGACGAGATCTCAACCTTCGGTTAAAGAACATCATGGCCGGGGTCTGGTTGGTGACTGCATGTGTCACATTTCTGTAGGCTAACAGGAAATTGTCCACCTTATGCTGCAGTGGAATGTTGTCATCGCACATGGCCCTTACTGCTTTTTTAAAGGTTTGTACGAACCTCTCAGCCAATCCATTTGTGGCTGGATGATACGGGGCGGATGTGTAATGCCTTACCCCATTCCTTTTCATAAATCTTCGAAACTCTTCGGACACAAACTGTGGTCCGTTATCAGAGCAAATCTGCTCTGGCAAGCCGTTCCTGGCAAAGATGGTCCGTAGGACTGCAATAGTTTTCTCCGTGGTGGAGGAGGACATTTTGATCACTTCAGGCCATTTCGAGTGCGCATCCATGGCTATTAAAAACATTGAGTCCATGAATGGACCAGCAAAATCAATATGCACCCATTGCCATGGAGATGAGGGCCACTCCCATGGGTGTAGAGGGGCATGTGGTGGTGCATTTTGGACCTTCTGGCATCCTGAGCAGCTCTTGGTCAGGTCCTCGATTTGCTGATCGATCCCCGGCCACCACACATAAGCCCTAGCAAGGCTTTTCATTTTTACCCCTCCCAGATGGCCTTCGTGAAGCTCATTGAGCACTCTCTCCCTTAACTTGGGTGGAATTACCACTCGGGATCCACACATCAAGGTCCCCTGGCATACTGACAGCTGTTCTCTTCTGGATGAGAATGCTGGCAACAGTGAGTCGCCATGTGTTGGCCATCCCTTCACCGTCAAGTTATATACCCGAGACAGTGTCGGGTTATTTCGGGTCTCCTTCTCTATATCAGCGTTAGTTACTGGCAAGCGTTCAATTATAGTCGAATAAAATATTTCGACAGGGTCCACTGCTGGTGCTTCCTCCGCAGTAGGCAGTGGCAGGCGTGATAGCCCATCAACATTTCCATGCTGTTTCGTGCCATTATACTCGATTTCATGTTGGTTCGCCCCTAGAAAAAGGGACCATCTTTGTAGCCGTTGCGCAGTCATCACCGGATCGCCCTTCTTTGGATTAAAGACGGAGACAAGTGGTTGGTGGTCAGTCAGCAAGGTGAACTTCTGCCCGTGCAGATAGTGGTTGAACTTTTTCACTCCCCACACTAGGCTGAGGGCCTCCCTGTCAATATGGGCGTAGTTACGCTCAGCTGAAGTTAGTGACCGAGACGCAAAGGCTACTGGCCTCTCCAAGCCGTCCGGGAATTTGTGCGACAGCACCGCTCCAATGCCATAGGGTGATGCATCACACGCCAACTGAATTGGTAGTGCTGGGTTGAAATGAGCCAACACTTCTTTTGATGTGATCAATTCTTTGCACTTCTGGAAAGCTCATTTACATTCGTCATTCCACTTCCATGGTACCCCCGTTTGCAGTAGGGTGTTCAGTGGGTGTAATACTGTAGACAAATTCGGCAAGAACTTATGGTAGTAGTTCACCAGCCCGAGGAACGACCTCAGTTGTGACACATTTTCCGGTGCTGGAGCCTTGACTACTGCCTCAATCTTTTCAGGGGACTTATGTAACCCCTCTTCATCAATAACGTGGCCACAATACGAGATCTGCTTCTGGAAAAACTCGCATTTGTGGCGATTAGCTCGGAGCCCATATTACTTCAATCTAGTGAGCACCTGCTCCAGGTTGGCGAGGTGATCACTGTCATTTTCGCCCGTGACCAGGATGTCGTCCAAATAACACTGGGTCCCTGGAATCCCTTGCAGGACTTGATCAATTGCCCTTTGCCAAATAGCCGGAGCTGATGCTACCCCAAACACCAGCCGGTTGTATTGGTAGAGACCTTTATGAGTGTTGATCGTGAGGAACTGTTTCGAGGCTTCTTCTACCTCCATTTGCAGGTACGCCTGGGCCAGATCAATCTTAGTGAAGCATTTCCCTCCAGATAGCGAGGCGAAAATATCTTCAATCCGCGGAAGCGGATATTGTACCGTGTGAAGGACTGGGTTCACTGTCACCTTAAAGTCCCCACAGATGCGAACCTTCTTTGGTTCCCCAGGCGTATTACTCAACTACCTCTTCATTACAGGAACGATGGGTGTAGCCCACTCGCTCCAGTCCACTTTGGACAGTACTCCTGAACGTTCCAAACCTTCCAGCTCTGCTTCGATGGCTGGGTGGATCGCATAAGGCACCGGTCTGGCCTTAAAAAACTTTGGCCTTGCATTTTCCTCTATTTTGATCGTCGCTGTTATGCCTTTTAGTGTTCCGAGTCCCTCCTGGAACACTTCTTGTGCGTCAGTTAGCATTTTTGACAGTCGTCCAGGTGTGACGTCGTCATCCTTTTTGGCATCTACAGTCAGTGCTTGTATGGAATGCCAATCTAGCTGTATCTTCTGGATCCATTCATGTCCTAGTCGTGGTGGTTCTCCATCTGGCAATACATATAGGTCCATTTTTGGTGTTTCCTTGCCGTTATATAGAACGTTCACCCTTATTTTTCCTTTGGGGTAGACTTTTTGCCCCGTGTACGTCTTCAAGACAATCTCTGTATCTCTCAAGGGTATATGTGAGAATAGCTGCTTGTAGTCCTTCGGTTTATGACTGTTAGGGCTGATCCTGTGTCCAATTCCATTTTCACTTGGACTCCGGCTATCTTGAGCGTGACCCAGATAGTTTAGTGATCCTCTGTTTTGATCACATTATGTAGTTTCAGACAACCCAGCTCCTTGCTTCCGGAGTCTGTATCACTTTTCTGTTCGTCTGAACTACTCTCCGTCACCTTATGTACCTTCTTGTACTTCTCCTGTGGAGATTTCTTGCTGCTGGTTTTCTTTCCCGACCTGCAGACTCTTGCTATGTGTCCTACTTTTCCACACTGTCTGCACGCTTTGTCCTTGAACCAGCAATCATTATGGCCGTGTGTTGTTCTGCCGCAGCGATAGCACTTCACTGTTCCGTATGACATTTCATTTGTGCCATATTCTTGCGGTCTCCGTTGTATCTCTGCAGCGCCCCGTGCGGCTGCTTCGTGTGATACTGCCATGCTGAAAGCCTTGTCCAGCGTAAGATCCTTTTCTGATAGAAGCCGTTTCTGGGTTCCTTCACTTTGAAGCCCACACACAAACTTGTCCCTTAAAGTATCTGCTAGTCCCGTTCCAAACTGGCAGTGTTTCGATAGCTTGCGCAGTTCCGTTAAATACTCAGCATTACTTTCATCTTTATGCTGGTCCCTTTTGTGAAACTTAAATCTTTCTGCTATCAGCAGCGGTGTGGGGTTTAAGTGGTCCTGCAGGATTGACACTATGGGCCAGAAATTCGCGGCCAGAAGCGTGAGTACGGTCGGGGTACTCACGCATCTGGCCGTTGGAAATGCCGGCGTTCAGCAGGAACAGCGCATGCGGGGAACGCCGGCATTTCCAGACCCGAGGTCTATTCACAGCGCGTGCGACTGCACAGGCAGCGCTTGCGCAGTGAACTTTGTGGATTTCAATGATGGATTCAGTGAGGGTAAGTCCTTAGAAGTTACACTTGAAAAAAGCAAGTGTAAAGTTGTTCATTGGCTGCGGAGGAAGATATATTTTATCGTGGAGCTTCTGAAATGCAATATTTTTGTTTGGGAAAGGGAGGGAAGTTATTTTAAGAAATTTTAAGTAAGTTTTAAAGTTAAAATTTTTTTTTTTTTTTTTTTTTTAAAAAGGGTTTTCAGAACGGTAGGTAGAAGGAGCAATTGTGGCTGTGTGAATGGAATGTGAGAATGAGTTATGTATGTATGTCCACATATATTCCTTTACGTATATGTATGTATGTTTTATATTCCTTTGCTAATGTGTATGAATGTATGTTTTTAATTATGATTTTCCAATAAGTTACTTTCTCTGAAAGTCATAATTAAATAATACATTCATACACATAAGTAAAGGAATATATACATAACACGCAAAGGAATATATACAGACATACATACTTTCAGAAGCTCCACGATAATAACTATCTTCCTCCGCAGCCTCTGGAGCAACTGTACCCATGCTTTTTTCATGTGTAAGTTGTAATGACTTGACCTCACTGAAAGCATTAATGAAAGCGGCGAATTATACTGCGCACGCGCTGCCTGTGCAGTCGCACGCGTTCTGCCTCTGAACCCCTTCGTTCAGAGGACAGGAAATGCCGGTTTTCCCCACATGCACTGTGCATGCTGAAAACCGGCATTTCATCCGGCCAGATGCGTAAGTACCCCGACCGTACTCGCGCATTTGGAAGGGAATTACTGGGCCAACATTTTACATGTCAATAAAATGAAAAATTTAACAATTGCACGACTTGCCCCCTCGCATCTGCGACTGAGGGTCCAAGGAGGTGCATTGCGCAAGAGGTCATCATCGTACGTATCCTCACACTGTTCCCTTTGGGGAACTGTATGAAGTGGTGGAAGGATTTATGGCCGTGATTAACGCTCATTCCGTGACCGTAACCATCTTTGAACTAGCCATTAGGGTGGTTAGTCCTATGGCGGGAGGGTTTTACGGGCTCCCACAACCCATCTGAGGGGGGGGGCCACCAACACCCACGGACGCAAGTATCCCGCTGGATGTCCACCCAGAATTTAAAGTTGGAGCTCCGACTCCACTTGCCGGGACTGTCTGGAGTGGGGTTCAAAACCCTACTCCTTCTGGCCCAGCGGCGGGGATGCTTACTGCTACGCAAAAGGCCCACTCCGCACAAAAGGTGACACCCATACGTTTCCTGCGCCTTTTCCCTCCCCGTGACTGGAGCCCTATGCTGCCATTTCACGTTGCTAATCGGATTGGGCCTTTGTCATAGCGGTAGGATCCCCGCCGCTGGGCCAGATCAGGGTAGGGTTTCGAACCCCGCTCCAGACAGTCCCGGCAAGTGGAGTCGGAGCTCCGGCTCTAAATTCTGGGTTGACATCCAGTGGGATATTTGCGTCCGTGGGTGTGGGTGGCCCCCCCTCCTTGTATAGCTTGTGGGAGCCCGTAAAACCCTCCCGCCATAGGACTAACCGCCCTAATGGCTGGTTCAAAGATGGTTACGGTCACGGAATGAGCGTTAATCATGGCCATAAATCCTTCCACCACTTCATACAGTTCCCCAAAGGGAACAGTGTGAAGACACGTATGACGACGACATTGCTAAATAAATAAATGGAATTAAAAAAATTCTTTTAGGGCTTTTAAAAGTCTTTAAATTGCTTTAATTCTCTTTAAAACTACTTCAGATTACTCAAAATAATGTAAACATTTTAAAAAGTTTATAAAAGTTACCAAAATCTTCAAAAAACTTCCAAAAACCTATTTAAACTGCTGCTTTGCATGTAAAAATGCTTAGCAGCTTGACGGAAACATTGGGGGCGTGTCCAGTGAAACTGAGACCTCAAGGGGCGTGTCTCACTTGCACTGCACGCTCCTGGCTTCGCGCTGGCTGCACTCCTGGGCGGCGTGACGTCATACGCTGCCCGGGATTCTTCTTTTTCAAACACCAAGTCCAGGCGTCCCTGGAGCTGATCGGCAGTAGCGCGGGGTAAGTGCATATACGTGCAAGCCCCGTTCACCAATTTCTGGCCCTATGTTTTCAAAATCCTTTTCTACTGGCTTCTCTGGGGTTACTATGTTTCACAGTAAGCCATACGTTTTTGCACCCATTGAATTCAACAATACCAGCGCTTTCCTGTCATCTGGCACTTCATTCGCCTTGCAGTACACTTCTATGCGTTCAACATATGTCGTCCAATCTTCAACTTCATTGTCGAACGCTGTGACACTGCCACTCTTCGGCATCCCTGGGTGTGGTTAGACTGGCTCAAAATGGCGTCTCCCGCGCTCTCCCTTCTTCTCCGCTGTAGCTCAAAATGGCGTCTCCTGCGCTCTCCCTTCTTCTCCGCTGCGGCTCAAAATGACGTCTCCCGCGCTCTCCCTTCTTCTCCGCTGTGGCTCAAAATGGCGTCTCCCGCGCTTTCCTTTCTTCCCCGCTGACGCTGCTCAGCCCTTGAACACCGGCTGCGCTCTGCGCGTTTTCCTGCGCGCCTCTCTCTCGTTGATGCTGCTCGGCCCTTGAACACCGGCTACGCTCTGCTCTCTCTCGTTGACGCCGCTCGGTCCTGAACACCGGCTGCGCCCTGTGCGCTCTACCCTCTCTCTTCTCCCGTCAACGCCGCTCGGTCCTGAACACCGGCTGCGCCCTGTGCGCTCTACCCTCTCTCTTCTCCCGTTGACGCTGCTCGGCCCTTTTCTGTGCCGTCGGTCGGCTCCAGCCGCCGCTGTCCAGGAAGGGTCTGCGCCGTACCTGTTGCCAGCCCGTTTCGCTGGACCACCGTGACTGGAGAACCAAACCCAGCTCTCAACAGCCTCCCCTGCAATGCTCAAGTCCCCGCTGGATGGTCGACGCCCGTGCTTCTGGACTCGGCCTTCTTCTTTCACTGTTCTCCAGGAGCGAATCCCTGGGAGGTGATGCAGAGTTGCAGGTAGGTTTGAATCTTCTCGTCGCCAATGTTAGATCCGTGTATCTTGATGTTGTGTGTCCTTCAATAACTAGACAAGAGACTGCAGGGAACAATCAACAGGTGTTTACTGGATGAGGGTTACTCTGAAACTAACTGTACAGATCCCTACTCAGGGTTTATATACAGGTGTGGTCACTGCCGGTACTACAGTATACAGGAGCCGTAAAAAGTAGTTCTCCCCTTAAAGGTACATACACTACAAAAACAAAATCCAAAAACTAATCTAATACAGACTGAAATCCATTTTTGACACATACTTTTCTTCCCTTCATTAAGTATAGAAGTTTTTGGCTACTTTTATTCTTCTGCCCTGCTCCATTTTGCAGATGGTAGAACATTTTTAGAAAGGTTTTTTATTCACATTTCAGTGGAAAGCTGCTGATTCTGAAGGTTAACACAAATCTACAATGTAAAAGGTCAATAAAAGTGCATCCAGCCCTGGAAGGCTGCTGTCAATGACTACATTCGTCAACAGCCACAGTAGCTCGCTGTAGAGCTCTATCTACAACACTCATTTGTTAGGAATTACATAAATCTTTTGTGGTTTTATTGAAACTTTAACATTCTTTTAAGCTGGTTAAACCAATTATTGAAAATAATTGAAAACATCTTACTCCCAGTGATAAATTACCACACGAGATTGTAGAAACTAATGGTTTAGTCGTATCTAACACATAGTTGCTGCTAAAGTAACCTTTATGCCTGCAGACAAGACCGTTCAATACCAATAATTCAGCTTATGTTATTGGGTCAATCCACATTCTGACATCTTATTGCACTGAACACTGCATCAGAAGCAATAGATCCTGCATTACATTTGGTAGAAGCATTTATTTCCACATAGATATCTGTTTAAGTCACACAATTTTTCCTCTCTGGAACAGGTTTAAGAGACGCTAGTAAACTGGCATGAAAGAAAACATTATTAACTTAACTAGTAATGAATCTTCATGGGCTAGACTTTCCAGTGGTGGCACATGACCTGTGCCATTGGTAAGCTTTGCATGAACCGGGAATGAGAATGGCAACCCCACTGAACCTTCCAGGGTTAGCCTTAAATAGATAAAGAGATCAAGCATCTGAGCTAGATTGCGGGCAGTATTCTGCTCTGTGAGCCTGCACAAAATTGGACAGGATAACTGCAGAGAATGAAGGAAAATGTGGGCGCTGAGGCCTACTGCCACCTCACTGCCCGACCTGTATTTCCTTCCTCCTGACTCCGCCAGGACCACCGCTGGTCTCTCCTTCTCCGTCTACCATGTGTAAATGAGAGCAGAGGGGCAGTGTCCCAGTCCGCGGTGGATTTCCCTCTCATCCACCTGTGTTGCCGCCATGGGAAATGTGGCAGTAGACCGCCACAAAGTGGCAGTAACTCAGGTCCTCCCCATGGAGGGGGAGGGCTTTATAGTGGCCTTGTCTTCCTCTAGTCTGGGCCCCAACGCATACATGCTGAAGTCCCCAATCTCAGCTGAGTCCTTTAGTAGGAAATGCATTCTGATCTTTGGGGTGTTTCTGGCCTTTACGATCCTTCACCAATTCTTATGGTGCTGCAATGAGAACCCTGCTGCAGAACCTTCAATATTCTCCTCGCAGTGGCGGGCTTCCTCTTGGTGGGGATGTCCTGCTGGGAGCTGGCAATGCATCTCTAATAACCCACAGCGCAGGGAAATGGGTCGGGTTGGGGCAAATTCGGAGGGGCTGGCAGAAGAACAATGCCCCAAAGAGGAGAATCCCAACCTGTGTTGCCTACTGTGAGTCACAGAGCATAAGTAAACAGGAGAATGTGGTGGTTTCAGAGAAGGAGAAAAAAATCTGCTGACCAGAAGGCCAGCTTGTATCCTTCCTGCGCAGTAGAGCTCTGGGATTTAGATGTCATGGGGCCTGCATAGCTGAACATGATTACTGTATTCAGTCATCTCGGACTGCCCAATGCACCCTCAAGGGATGACGATGTCTGTGAGTGAGTCCTCTGCCTGCATTTCTGCATGGTGGTTTATCAGAACTGCAGTCCATTATGGAGCATGTAACCATTCCAATGCTTCGGCAGTGGAGCCCCACCCAATGACTGAAGTCTCTCAGATAGGGTTGCCAACCCTCCTGGGTTGTCCTGGAATCTTCCAGAATTGTAGCTTAATTTCCTGGACACTGCTTTGTGCAAGCTGGGATAAAAATCAGTTGGAATTTGTGACTGACTTCAACGCTGCCACCCCTGTTGCTGATTGACAGCTGCATCCTCCAATCACATCCCTCTGCCTACCTCAATTCTCATTGATGACCAATTGGATTGCAGAGCAATGAGTATGCTGGGTGGTGGGAGGGGGCAAAGATAGACCAATCAGATGTTGTGAAGGCAGGATTATCCCTAATAAAAACAGAAAAAGCTGGAAATACTAAGCAGGTCAGGCAGCATCTGTGGAGAGAGAAACAGAGTTAACGTTTCAGGTCAATGACCTTTCGTCAGAACTGGAAAAAGTTAGAGATGTAACCTGTAAAGTCTGTGGGTTGTTTAGTTAATTAATACACAGACTACCAGAGTAACTTAAAACAGGACTTTACTATTCGAAGGTCAGGGCGAATCTGCCCAATAAATCCTGACACAGCACTTATATACCGGTGTGGTCACCGTCGGTATTACAGTATACAGAAGCCAACAAAGTAGTGCAACACCTAAAGTAGTTCTCGTAAAGGTGGACGGTTACATACAATAGTTCTCTTAAAGGTAGACGGGTACATACACTACAATCCTCCCTTTTTAGCTTACAACATACTGATTCCCCATTAAACATACATTATAACATATATACAACTTTATGCAAGACAGTTCAAAGATTCAGTCTCTCTGGAGGTTTCCGGACTCTGTCCGGATAACACCTCGGTGGTGTCGTAACTCCCGGCGGGGTAGCAGGTGCTTCTGGCAAGGTCGATTCGGCTTGAAGGACAGTGTCAGGTTCATCTGATTCCAGTATTACCAGATCGGAGGTAGGTGTTCTGGGTATCTCTGTCTCAACATTAACCGTGTAAGGTGGCGGAGTAGGTTGGCCATTTGTGGCTGACCCTATGATCTGGTCAACATGGCGCCTTATTATACTGTCCCCAATGTCCACCGTATACATCAACGGCCCTAGCCTTTTTCCAATAGTTCCAGGCTGCCATTTCTCGGTACGGTAGTCCCGGGCCAAAACTTGTTGACCTATCTGAAAAGATCTAGTTGGCCTTTCATTCATGCCCTGGAATTGCCGGTTCTCTACGTCCCTTCTGACGTTTGGCTTAAGCAAATCCAGCCGGCATCTTAGTCGTCTATTAAAAAACATCATGGCGGGAGTTTGATTTGTGACCGCATGTGTTGCATTCCTGTACGCCAACAAGAAGCTATCCACCTTATGTTGTAAGTTAATGGCTTCATTACCCATGGCCTTTATGGCCTTCTTGAAGGTCTGGACAAACCTTTCAGCCAATCCATTGGAGGCGGGATGGTATGGGGCTGACGTGTAGTGCTTAACCCCATTGCTCTTTAAGAATTTCTTGAATTCTTCGGACACAAATTGCGGTCCATTATCAGAACAGATCTGTTCCGGCAGCCCATTCCTAGCAAACATGGTCCTTAACACTGTGATGGTTTTTTCTGTGGTGGTGGTGGACATCTTTATTACCTCCGGCCACTTGGAGTGTGCATCCACCGCTATTAGAAACATTGAGTCCATAAATGGACCAGCAAAGTCGATGTGTACCCTTTGCCAAGGAGATGAGGGCCACTCCCATGGATGCAGAGGAGCCTGTGGTGGCGCGTTTTGGACCTTCTGGCATCCTAGACAGCTCTTAGTGATTTCTTCGATGTCCCCATCAATGCCTGGCCACCACACGAACGCTCTTGCTAGGTTCTTCATTTTCACTCCACCCAGATGTCCCTCGTGCAGCTCCTTTAACACCTTCTGTTGAAGTTTGGGTGGAATCACCACTCTAGATCCACACATCAGGGTTCCTCGACACACTGACAGCTGTTCTTTTCTCTGCGAAAATGCTGGCAGCGTTGGTTCGCCCTGTGCTGGCCATCTCTCCACCGTTAAATCATAGACTCGTGAGAGAGTCGGGTCATTTCTTGTTTCGTTTTCGATCATCGAATTTGTTACTGGTAGACATTCCACTATGGATGAGTGGAACATCTCTACCGGGTCCACTGTAGTCGCTTCTTCTACTATCGGCAATGGCAAGCGCGATAAACCATCAGCATTTCCATGCTGTTTGGACCTTTTGTATTCGATGTCATATTGGTGTGCCCCAAGTAACACGGACCACCTCTGTAACCTTTGCGCTGTCATGGTGGAAACGGCCTTGTTAGGGTTGAATATGGACACCAACGGCTGGTGGTCTGTCAGTAATGTGAACTTCTTGCCCTGCAGGTAATGATTGAATTTCTTTACGCCCCACACAAGGCTGAGGGCCTCCCTATCTATTTGAGCATAATTTCGCTCCGCGGAGGTCAATGATCGGGACGCGAATGCCACTGGCCTTTCCGAGCCATTTGGTAACTTGTGTGAAAGTACTGCTCCAATTCCATAGGGGGAAGCATCACAAGCTAGACGAAGAGGTAACGTTGGGTTGAAATGAGCCAACACTTCTTCAGAGGTAATCAACGCCTTGCTTCTGCGAAAGGCCTTCTTACATTCCTCACTCCACTTCCATGGTACTTCTTTCCGCAACAGAGCATTCAGCGGATGCAGCACCGTGGATAGATTCGGCAGAAACTTGTGATAATAATTAATCAACCCCAAGAATGATCTTAACTGTGATACGTTTTCCGGAGCGGGGGCCTTCACGACAGCTTCTATCTTGTCAGGTGACTTGTGCAGCCCCTCTCGGTCAATGACATGACCGCAGTACGAGATCCGTTTTTGGAAGAACTCACATTTCTTGCGATTAACTCGAAGGCCATATTCCTTCAACCTAGTGAGCACCAGTTTCAAATTTGTGAGGTGTTCCTCCTCGTCTTCTCCCGTAATCAGGGTATCGTCTAAGTAACACTGCGTGCTTGGAATTCCTTGTAATACCTGCTCCATGGCCCTCTGCCAAATTGCTGGAGCCGAAGCTACCCCAAAAACCAGTCTATTATAACGATACAAGCCTCTGTGTGTGTTGATGGTGAGGTACTGACGCGACTCTTCCTCAACTTCCATTTGTAAGTATGCCTGTGCCAGGTCTATCTTGGTGAAGTGTTTCCCTCCAGCCAACGAAGCAAAGATATCTTCAATCCGCGGAAGCGGGTATTGTACCGTGTGAAGCACCGGATTCACTGCGATCTTGAAGTCTCCGCAGATGCGGACCTTCCCCGGTCCCCCTGGCTTGTTACTTGGTGAAGACTTCATGACAGGAACAATGGGCGTGGCCCACTCACTCCAGTCCACTTTTGACAGTACCCCTGATCGTTCAAGTTCTTCCAGTTCTGCCTCCACAGCAGGTCGTATCGCGTAAGGTACCGATCTGGCTTTGAAAAATTTTGGGCTTGCATGTTCTGCAATCTTAACCTTTGCTTTAATTCCTCGCAGTGTTCCCAGTCCTTGCTGGAATACCTCTTTAGCTTCGTCCAATATTCTGGACAACCGTTCAGGTTTGACATCTTCCTTTCCGGAATCTACCGTCATGGTGTTTAGTGAATGCCAGTCTATCTTTATTTTCCTGATCCACTCCCGTCCCAGAAGTGGTGGACCTCCCTCAGGCAACACATACAGGTCCATCCTTTGGTGATCTTTGTCCTTGTATCTCACCTTGACTTCTATCTTTCCGATGGGGTATACTTTGTGCCCCGTGTATGTCTGCAATACTAGTTCCGTATCCCGTAGGGGAATATGCTTGAATAACTTTTTATAATCATGCTTATTCATGACCATCAACGCCGATCCGGTGTCCACTTCCATTTTCACTTGGACTTTTGCAATCTGTAGTGTGATCCAGATAGCTTGTCGCAGACTATCCAGTTCCTTGCAGTTGGAGTGTGAGTCCGAATTCTGTTCTTCCGGACTCTTCCTAGTCACCTCATGTACCTTTCTGTACCTCTTTTGTGGTGACTCATTATTGCTGGTCTTCTTTCCTGACCGGCATACCTTAGCTATGTGACCGAGCTTGCCACATTTCCTACATTCCTGGTTTTTAAACCAGCATTGGTTCTGGTCGTGTGTTGTCTTCCCACAACGATAGCATTTCGTTGTACCCGAAGTAATTTGCTGCACACTGAGTGCCGCTGCCTTTAGCTGCATTTCCGCCGTTCCTTTCGCTGCGGCTTTGTTCGATGCAGCAATAAGGACAGCCTTATCAAGTGTAAGATCGTTCTCTTCGAGCAGTCGTTTTTGTGTTTCTTCCTTCGACATTCCGCACACGAATTTGTCTCTGAGTGCCTCTGCCAGATTTTCCCTAAACTGACAGTGTTTCGCTAGCCTACGCAGTTCAATCAGGTACTCCGCGTTGCTTTCCTCTTTCCGTTGCGTTCTCGCGTAAAATTTGGATCATTCCACTAACATCAGTGGTGCGGGGTTAAAATGATCCTTCAGGACAGCAACAATATCATCGAAAGTCTGATCCGCCGGTTTAGCTGGTGCTAGTAGATGCTTCAAGAGCCCGTATGTCTTTGCGCCCATCGAGTTTAGCAAGGTTATAGCTTTGTCATCTTCTTCTATTTTATTGGCCTCACCATAGATCTCAATGCGTTCCACATACGTGGCCCAGTCTTCTACCTCGGAATTAAAATCGTTGATGTTACCACGCTTAGGCATCTTCCTCTCTTCCTGATAACACCACGGATTATTTCTTTAAATTTTCTTTTTTTTTTTCAAGATGGCGGTTCCCGCGAAAATGGCGGTTTCCCGTGCTTATCTTCTCTCCCCGCCCACTTCAATGGCGGTTCCCCGCTTCTGTCTTCTTCTCCGCCTAATGGCGGCTTCCTGCGTTTCTTCCCCTGGCGGGAGGGGTACACTTTCCCCACGGGCGACGGCCGCTGGCTTTCAGGTTCACAGCCTGCGCGTCGGCTTCAGTGCTTTCCCTTTTCTCGGCAGGGCAACCGGCTCTGGGTACACCCCGTTGACGGCGAACAGTTTCAGCCGCTGGGCTGGCTCTCGCTCAGTTCCCCTTGCTCGGGCTCTGTCTCTCTCCCGCTCGCTTGGCTCTACCGGCGCTGGGTACACCCCGTTGACGGCGAACAGTTTCAGCCGCTGGACTGGCTCTCGCTCAGTCTCCCTTAGTCGGCTCTGCCTCTCCCGCTCGCTCGGCTCCCAATCGCGCCTCCCAGCCCTCTCGCAGTCCGGTGCTTCCCTCCCCGGCTGCGGCTGAGTTTTTATATCTTCCCGCGCCTACACTCCCGGTCGCAGCGCTTCGTGGCTTCGGTCGCTGCCCGGCCTTTTTCGCCGGTCGCGGTCTAGCTGTCTCACGACGCCGTTGCGTCCCCAGCCTGTCTGTCCCGCAGCTTCCTTGCTCCACGCTGCCCCAGTCTCAGCGCCTCTGGGCCCGACTTCTGTCCAGCTCCTTTCCCCCTCGACCGTGGTCGAGTGCACCGCCCTTATCCTCCGGTTATTCTTTTTACTTTTCCCTTACTCACAGTCACCGTGGCCGGCTTGCTTCTCGTGCTGATCGGCTCACTCCTCACCGTGGCAGAAGGGACAGTCAGTGCCTGTTGCTGATGGAAGTCTTTGTCTCTGAATTCTTCCTCCTTTCCAGCTCTGCAGACTCGAGTTTTCTCCCAGCAGAATGACGAGGGCGGTTGCCTCTTCTCGACGCTCGTTAACTGCTTCGGAAGTATTGTTGCCGCAGGGTACGATCGGACTCGTCGCCACTGTAAAGTCTGTGGGTTGTTTAGTTAATTAATACACAGACTACCAGAGTAACTTAAAACAGGACTTTACTATTCGAAGGTCAGGGCGAATCTGCCCAATAAATCCTGACACAGCACTTATATACCGGTGTGGTCACCGTCGGTATTACAGTATACAGAAGCCAACAAAGTAGTGCAACACCTAAAGTAGTTCTCTTAAAGGTGGACGGTTACATACAATAGTTCTCTTAAAGGTAGACGGGTACATACACTACATAACCAAGCTGCTGTTGGTAATGATTCTGCTACCCACCCACCCCTTCAACCACCGTCTGCCCCACCTGTGACAGAGACTGTATGTCCTGCATTGGACTCATCAGTCACCTGCGAACCCATTTTTAATGTGGAAGCAAGTCATCCTCGGTTCCGAGGGACTGCCTGAGAAGAATTGCCATTTACACCTCCTCTAGACCCATCTTTTGTTTCTTTACTTGTCCCATTACCATACCCTTTTGCCTTGCACCATCATCCCTTTTGTCATTTAATCTCTCCTGCCTTCCACACTATCACAGATCTTCCCTTTTGTTCTTTCCTCCCCTCTCCACTTTCCTGCCCCTGCACTTGCTTAAAATCTGTTAAATCTCTAACCTTTTCCAGTTCTGACGATTAGGTTGCAGTCTCAATTTAATTGCCATCCAATTCAATCAGCTAACACTCTCATTTTCATTAACTAACTACCCAATCAGGCAGGAACATGGGGTTGGGGCAGTTGGAGACAGAAGATCATGTGATGAAACACTCCCAAAATACGTCCAAACCAAAGTTGGCAACCCTACTTCAATACAGTGGCAGTATCTCCCATGAAATGACAACAACGACACTCACATTATTGCTATGGAAACCTTTGGCTCTGTGTAACAGGTTCTCTTTTCCAGTTTTAAATGCTGGGGGATTAGATTGAAAGAGCCATTTTGCAGGGGAGGGGTCATGAGTCTCAGTGCTGCCCTAAGGTTTGCTCCCATACAGATCAGTGGAAATGGCAAGGGAATGTCCAACAGCAAGGGCATGACAGAAATATCTCCCCCCTGGCTGCTGTCTCTTAGTACCATGGAACAAAGATGGCTCTTTCCATAGGAAAGAAAGAAAGAAAGCAAGACAGAAAGATCTTTATATAGTGCCTTGTCACAGGACATTCCAAGAAGGTTACCAAAGTGCAAAGGTTTCATACTACCATATGTTTCCGATTCAACCTAGCAGACATCCGCCACATCAGGCAGTCTGCAGTGCTCTGATGCATCGAGCAACTGACAACTCATTCATCATTTTCGCTGTAGAAAGTAAAATATAAGCTAGGCCGGGTGCACAGCTGTCACCGGATAGCAAGATTCCCATGAGTGCAATGTACAGCACAAGACATCCATGACATCAGAGTTCTTAGTCTAAAAATTCCCACCCTGGGGGACAGAATTCAGATGTAGTTGTGGTGAGGGGAGTCAGAATTTGAGCAGAACCCTGGTTTGCTAGCTTTCCACCCCATCTAACTTACCAAGCAAACTCCAACAGGGAAGGCTGTGAGTACCTCTTCTGCCTGCCCCACTTACATGCCAGGAGCATCTTAAGGACATTTCTAGAGGCATTCCTGGGATCCTCAGGAATTCTACACCTATTGTGCTCCTTTTATGTCCAGCAGATGCCAAACCTGCTGAGAGCAAAACGCCTGTAGATGAAAATTTCCACAGGAAATCAAGCCTAGATGGATTGACTACGTTCTAATGGTTGTGTAAATGAAGAAAAATTACTGACCTCAAATCCTCAAATGTTGTAGGCTTCAATATTAACCTATGTGAACAGCAAGGTTTGGCATTTAATTAATATTCAGGTGGCATCTGATCACAGTAACATCACATCAGTGGCCGTTATCTATGAAGTTGTTATATTGTCTTCTTATGCTGTCCATGGAGCTCACGTTTGCTCAGAAACACTCGAGGATGGCGCTATGGGACCTCAGCTAACCTCTACATTATTGCTGCTATATCCACTTAGAACCCCCGCCCCGGCCCCCTCCCCTTATGGCAGCTAAGCCTTGGCCTGGAAGCCGGAGCATGTATTTGCTGTTTCATGTCTGTCATCTCCACCTTCAAAAAAAAGTGTGACATCCAGCTTTAGCATTATAAAAGACTGCCTGCAAAAGGGCAATGATTGTTACGATGCTTCAAATAGTACCTCCCTAAAGGTGTGGCAGTTCCCAAGCAGAGTGTGTGGTCCTAGTGAGTTAGTGAAGCTGTGTGTAATGCTTATCTGTAACTCATCCCAATCCTTTGGAGGCCAAGAAAGACAGCCCTTTCCAATCTGGCATCCGGACTGCCACAGCTTCTATTAGTTTGAGCAGCGATAGAAGAAGCACAGATTGCCCTTGGGTCCTCTGTCATGGAGGTCTCTGCTGCATATATCTGGCGCTGCCACATACTCCAATGTGGACCTCAAAGTTGCAAACCCAGCTTCCTGTACATCTAAAAAAAGAGGAAGAGGAAGAGAGGTTACAATGGTTTCCTGATGAGCAGAGTTCACATGCAACTTACAGTGGAAGGAGCGACATGATGGATTCATGATACAGTTTACTGACAATTAACGTGGGGTACAATAGGTTGAGAAGTAAGAGAAACAGGAGTTCATTACAAACCTGCAGCCGTTACATGCCACCTACTTCTCTAAGTCATGCTAAATTTTCTCGTCACCTTAATGACATTTGTTTTAGCACTTACTTATTAAAGATGGGTCTAATGCATGCACAAGCAGATAAATCCATGAATACCAAATCAATAATTGTATTTTTCTTGCATTGCCATCAATGTCTATAAAAATAATTCGCCAGTGGAAACAAATTATTCTCCAGTTAACAGGTCAACTGTTTCCATGTCATTCTTTATTAGTGTGATACTGTTTCAGTATGTTAATTACGATCGTGTTACTCACGATCATGTACTCATATACAGGAAACTTTCGATTAACCGGCCCCTAAATAACCGGAAATGTCGGTTAACCGGCAAAATTCGGGAGTAGGTTCATGTAACTTTTATTACTTTTTTTACTCCATTTGTTGCTGTGCAAGCAAGGGTGTAGCTGCAGCTGTTGCTAAGCTACAGAGAAGCTTGCAACTTGTGCCGATTGTTCTGAAGCTAAGCAACAGGGTTTGTTGCTTTATACGGAGCTCTCAGCTCCGCATCTTTTACTATAGTGTTCGGTTAGCCGGAATTTTTGATGAACCGGCACCACGTCGGTCCCGTCCGTGCCGGATAAAAGAAAGTTTCCTGTAGATCTATAGCAGTTTAATAGGGATATTTTAAAGGCCGATATTGTTGCAGCCAAGTGGAAATTTTTACTTGGACAATTCTCAGCACTAATCTATTATAGAGCACCGTGACCACAAATAGAGGGCCCACAATCACCTTCGCAGGGTAACTGGGGATGGTAAATAAATGTCGCCTTGCCAGTGTCATCCATATCCTGAGAAAAAAATCCTCTTTCCTCTTATTACTTGATTAAAAGTTACCATCTTATCTCCAATGAGAAGGAAATGAAAAATACTTTGTGACTCAATTTTTATTTCCATACATCAGGTGACCATATTACTCAAAAGAATAACAAGACTGTGAATGACTTATCAACAGCCTAAATGGATATCAAATTCCTGTTGCGTTCACCTCTATGAGATATACAAGTATAACGCGCTTCATTTCTTCAAAACTTGGAAATGGTTAGTGCTGATAATGTTTTATTGTGACCTCAGAAATATGGAAATATAATGATTCCGATCATGTTATAAATTTAGGTTTCAACAAGCTCCATCACCTGGGCACAACTAAGAAGGGAAATTGGTGAGCAGCCTTCATTATCACTAATTTACTCCTCAAATCATAGAAACATAGAAGATAGGAGCAGGAGTAGGCCATTCGGCCCTTCGAGCCTGCTCCGCCATTCAATGAGATCATGGCTGATCATCCAAATTCAGTACCCTGTCCCTGCCTTCTCCTCATATCCCTTGATCCCTTTAGCCTTAAGAAATATATCCAACTCTTGAATATATTTAATGAACTGGCCTCCACCGCACTCTGTGGCAGAGAATTCCACAGGTTCACCACTCTCTGGGTGAAGAAATTCCTCCTCATTTCAGTCCTAAATGGCTTACCCCTTATCCTTAGACTATGACCCCTGGTTCTGGACTCCCCAGCCATCAGAAACATCCTTCCTGCATCTAGTCTGTCCAGGCCTGACAGAATTTTATAGGTTTCGATGAGATCCCCTCGCAATCTTCTAAACTCCAGTGAGTATAAGCCCAATCGACACAATCTCTCCTCATACGTCATTCCTGCCATCTCAGGTGTCAGCCTGGTGAATCTTCGCTGCACTCCTTCCATGGCAAGAACGTCCTTCCTCAGGTAAGGCGACCAAAACTGCACACAATACTCAAGGTGCGGTCTCACCAAGGCCCTGTACAACTGTAGCAAGACATCCTTGTTCCTGTACTCGAACCCTCTTGCTACGAAGGCCAACATACCATTTGCCTTCTTAACCGCCTGCTGCACCTGCATGCTTACCTTCAGCGACTGGTGCACAAGAACACCCAGGTCTCTTTGCATTTCCCCTTCTCCCAATCTATTGCCATTCAAATAATAATCTGCCTTCCTGTTTTTGCCACCAAAGTGGATAACCTCACATTTATCCACATTATAGTGCATTTGCCATGTTTCTGCCCAATCACCCAACCTTTCCAAATCGTACTGGAGTTTCACGACATCCTCCTCACAGCATACCCTCCCACCCAGCTTTGTGTCATCTGCAAATTTGGAGATATTACATCCAATTCCCTCATCCAGATCATTAATATATATATTGTGAACAGCTGGGGTACTAGGCCTGATCCTTGTGGTACCCCACTAGTCACTGCCTGCCACTCGGAAAACAACCCGTTTATTCCAACTCTTTGCTTTCTGTCTGCCAACCAGTTCTCTATCCAAGTCAATACCTTGCCCCCAATCCCATGTGCCTTAATTTTGCATGCTAATCTCTTATGTGGGACCTTATCGAAAGCCTTCTGAAAGTCCAAAGACACCACATCCACTGGTTCTCCCTTATCTATTTTACCAGTTATATCCTCAAAAAATTCCAGTAGATTAGTCAAGCATAATTTACCTTTTGTAAATCCATGTTGACTTTGTCCGATCCTGTCACTGCTTTCCAAGTGCTCTGCTATTACATCTTTTATAATGGACTCTAGCATTTTCCCCACTACTGATGTCAGGCTTACCGGTCTATAATTCCCTGCTTTTTCTCTACCACCTTTTTTGAATAGTGGGGTAACATTAGCTACCCTCCAATCCATGGGTACTGTTCCAGAGTCTATCGAGTTCTGGAAGATGACCAGCAATGCATCTACTATTTCTAGGGCCACTTCCTTAAGTACCCTGGGATGTAGATTATCAGGCCCTGGGGATTTATCGGCCTTCAGTCCCATCAATTTTCCTAACACCATTTCCCTACAAATACTGATTTCTTTCAGTTCCTCCCTTTCATCAGATCCTATGTTCCCCGGCATCTCTGGGAGGTTATTTGTGTCCTCCTTTGTGAAGACAGAACCAAAATATGTATTTAGTTGGTCTGCCATTTCTTTGTTCCCCATTATAAATTCCCCTGATTCTGACTGCAAGGGACCTACGCTTGACTTCACCAATCTTTTTCTCTTCACATATCTATAAAAGCTTTTACAGTCAGTTTTTATATTCCCTGCTAGCTTACTCTCATATTCTATTTTCCCTTTCTTAATTAATCCCTTTGTCCTCCTTTGTTGAATCCTAAACTGCTCCCAATCCTCAGGATTATTGCTTTTTCTGGCCAATGTATATGTCCTCTCCTTGGATCTTGTGCTATCCCTAATTTCCCTTGTTAGCCACGGTTGAGTCACTTTTTTCGTTTTATTTTTATGCCAAACTGGGATGAACAAATTCTATAGCTCATCCATTCAGTCTTTGAATGTTTGCCATTGCCTATCCACCGTCAACCCTTTGAGTGCCATTCCCCAATCAATCCTACCCAACTCGCTCCTCAGACCATCGTAGTTCCCTTTATTTAAATTGAGGACCCTAGTCTCTGAGTCAACTACTTCATTCTCCATCTTCATGAAGAATTCGATCATATTATGATCGCTCCGACCCAAAGGGCCTCGTACAACAAGATTGCTAATTAATCCTTTCTTGTTACATCCTCAATGATGGTGGAGCCCAGCACGTGAGTGCAAAAGACAAGGATGAAGCATTTGCAACTATCTTCAGCCAGAAGTGCCGAGTGGATGATCCATCTTGACCTCCTCCGGAGGTCCCCAGCATCACAGATGCCAGTCTTCAGCCCGTTCAATTCACTCCATGTGATGTCAAGAAACGGCTGAAGACACTGGATACTGCAAAGGCTATGGGCCCTGACAACATTCCGGCAATAGTACTGAAGACTTGTGCTCCAGAACTAGCTGCGCCCCTAGCCAAGCTGTTCCAGTACAGCTACAACACTGGCATCTACCCAGCAATGTGGAAAATTGCCCAAGTATGTCCTGTCTACAAAAAGCAGGACAAATCTGACCTGGCCAATTACCATCCCATCAGTCTACTCTCAATCATCAGCAAAGTCATGGAAGGTGTCGTCGACAGTGCTATCAAGCGGCACTTACTCAGCAATAACCTGCTAACTGACGCCCAGTTTGGGTTCCGCCAGGGCCACTCAGCTCCTGACCTCATTACAGCCTTGGTCCAAACATGGACAAAAGAGCTGAACTCAAGAGGTGAGGTGAGAGTGACTGCCCTTGACATCAAGGCAGCATTTGATCGAGTGTGGCATCAAGGAGCCCTAGCAAAACTGAAGTCAATGGGAATCAAGGGGAAAACTCTCCATTGGTTGGAATCATACCTAGCACAAAGGAAGTTGGCTGTGGTTTGTGGTAAACCACTTTTGTCGTTCACTATCGTTACACTATAGTTATCACTGTTATATCGTTATCACTGTTCACACTGTTGTATCACTATACGAGGTCGCCTCTTGTCACGCTGTTATACCTGGGCTGACCACTGCTGACTCCGCCCATGGCTCCACCTACCTGCCCAGGTATAAAGGTGGTCGACTGGCTGGTGTTCCTCCTTGTTGGATCCGATCACCCACGAGGGTGGGCTCTGTTATTTAGCCAATAAAAACCTATAGTTACTTTCTTAACTCGTCGCTTTTCATTGGATGAATTGATAGGTATATCAATTTTATTGGCTAAATTTTAAAATGTCGACACCTGGACAGTCAAACGACCAGCCAAGCGACCAGCCAGACGCCCAGCTACAACAGCCTGGCTGCGAGCCCTCAGACCACCGTACCTGGACCTAAATCCACAGGCAGCAAACTCAGCCCTCGACTTTGAACACTGGCTGAGCTGCTTCGAAGCCTACCTGGGAGAATCCGGCGTGCCTCAGAAATCCATGCTAAGAGTTCTGAACGCCCAAGTGAGCCCTAAAGTATTCGCACTCATCCGGGACCTCAAAACATACGAGGACGCCATCAACCGGCTGAAAAGACAGTACCAAACCCCGGTAAATTCCATGTATGCCAGACACCTCCTAGGATCCCGCCCGCAACAGCCAGGAGAGCCCGTGGAGGAATTTTTACGGGTGCTACAAGCACTCGGCAGAGACTGTAACTTTAAAGCGGTAACGGCGGCAGAAAATACTGAAGACAATGTCCGCGATGCCTTCGTGAAAGGCCTACGGTCCGACTACTCACGGCAAAGACTACTGGAAGCAAGGGACCTCGACCTGGACAAAGCTGCAGCCCTCGCTCTCTCTCTAGAAGTGGCCCATCGGGACCTCGAGGCATACTCAAGGTACTGTAACTCGCGACCCTGGGACTTGGGACCGACCCCGACCGCGATACCCCCCGCAGCACCCCCCCTGGGACCTACCTCAGCGTCGGCGTCCCGGACCCGATCGAGACCGCCACCCCCGGTACCGGCTCCGACATCGGACCCCCGCGATCGGGCCGCCGGCTGCTTCTTCTGCGGCCAGGCGAAACACCCAAGGTCGCGCTGCCCAGCCAGGAACTCTACCTGCTCAAACTGTATGAAGAAAGGCCACTTCGCTAAGGCCTGCAGAGGTGGATCATCAGAGGCCAGCAGTGCCTCATGCGAGCTGTGGGGGCGGCCATCTTCCTTCAAGGCAACAGAGGCCAGCATCCCCACATGTGAGTCATGGGGGCGGCCATCTTTGATACAGGCAACCGACACCAGCAGTGCCTCATGTGAGTTACGGGGGCAGCCATCTTCTCCGCCATTTTGTCCAACCTCGTGGGAGACGCCATTTTACCCACCACACTCGACCGCCACCGTGCCTCTAGACCCGACTACCGCCTCACCCGCAGACTACAACGACTCGCTCAGCCATACACTAGCCTCCGTCACACTGGACCAAGCCCGCCCGCATCACCTGTCCAAGTCAATGATGGACATCAGAGTAAACGGCCACGCCACGACCTGCCTGTTCGACAGCGGAAGCACGGAGAGTTTCATCCACCCAGACACGGTGAGCCACTACTCCCTCCCTGTCCTGCCAACGTGCAACCGGATCTCGATGGCATCGAGATCCCACGCCACAGACATCAGCGGTTACTGTGTTGTGACCCTATCGGTTAAGGGTACGGAGTATAAAAATTTTAAACTCCTCGTCCTTCCCCAGCTATGCGCCGCCGTCCTACTAGGGCTAGACTTCCAATCCCACCTCCAAAGCGTCACGCTAGCATACGGCGGACCCCTCCCCCCACTCACAGTCGACAACCAACAGATTTTAAACCGCCCACCGTGTAACACCTGTGGCCTATCCACCCTCAAGGTCCCGCCACCTTCCCTGTTCGCTAACCTCACCCCCGACTGCAAACCCGTCGCGACCAAGAGCAGGCGGTACAGCGCCGGGGACAGAGCTTTCATTAGCTCTGAGGTGCAGCGTCTCCTGAAGGAGGGCATCATCGAGGGGAGCACCAGCCCCTGGCGTGCCCAGGTCGTGGTCGTTAAGACCGGCAATAAAAACCACCTGGTCATCGACTACAGCCAGACCATAAACAGGTACACCCAGCTGGACGCATACCCCCTTCCCCGCATATCTGATATGGTCAATCAGATTGCGCAGTACCGGGTATTCTCCACCATCGACCTTAAGTCGGCCTATCACCAACTCCCTATCCGCCCTGAGGACCGCCAGTATACAGCCTTCGAGGCGAACGGCCGCCTCTACCACTTCCTTAGGGTTCCCTTCGGCGTCACCAACGGGGTTTCGGTCTTCCAAAGGGAGATGGACCGGATGGTTGACCAGAACGGGCTGCATGCCACGTTCCCCTACCTAGATAACGTCACCATCTGCGGCCGCGACCGGCAGGACCATGACGTTAATCTGGAGAGATTCCTCCGTACGGCCCAACGGCTGAACCTCACCTACAATAAGGAGAAATGTGTGTTTAACACCTCGCGCCTTGCCATCCTCGGCTGTGTAGTAGAGAATGGAGTCATCGGCCCCGACCCCGAAAGAATGCGTCCCCTCATGGAGCTACCCCTCCCCCACTGTCCAAAGGCTCTGAAGAGAACCCTGGGGCTCTTCGCCTACTATGCCCAATGGGTGCCCAATTATGCAGACAAAGCCAGACCCCTCATGAAGTCCACATCCTTCCCCCTTACGGAGGAAGCGTGCGCAGCCTTCTCCCTCATTAAGGGAGACATCGCCAAGGCCACAATGCACGCAGTGGACGAGTCCATCCCCTTCCAAGTGGAGAGCGATGCATCCGACTTCGCCCTAGCCGCTACCCTTAACCAGGAGGGGAGACCAGTGGCCTTCTTCTCAAGGACCCTACAGGGCCCTGAGATCCGACACTCGTCGGTCGAGAAGGAGGCCCAAGCGATTGTGGAGGCGGTACGACGCTGGAGGCATTACCTGGCAGGCAAACGATTTACCCTCCTCACCGACCAGCGTTCGGTCGCTTTTATGTTTAATAACAAGCTGAGGGGCAAAATCAAGAATGACAAGATATTGAGGTGGAGAATCGAACTATCCACCTATGATTATGATATTTTGTACCGGCCAGGTAAGCTGAACGATCCCCCTGATGCTCTGTCACGAATTACATGCGCCAGCGCGCAAAGTGATAGACTTCAGACCCTCCACAACGACCTCTGCCACCCCGGGGTCACCAGACTTTACCACTTCATTAAGGCCTGCAACCTGCCATACTCCATCGAGGAGGTCAGGACCATGACCAGGAACTGCCAGACCTGTGCCGAGTGCAAACCGCACTTCTTTAGGCCGGACAGAGCAAGCCTGATCAAGGCCACCCGCCCCTTCGAGCGCCTGAGCATCGACTTTAAGGGGCCCCTCCCGTCCTCTGACCGTAATGTGTACTTCCTCAACATTGTTGATGAGTACTCCCGTTTCCCCTTTGCCTTCCCCTGCCCAGACATGACCAGTACCACGGTCATCAAATGCCTGAACGACCTCTTCGCCTTGTTCGGGTTCCCAAACTATATACATAGTGACCGGGGCTCCTCCTTCATGAGCGAGGAACTCTGCCAGTTCCTACTAGCAAGAGGCATTGCTGCAAGCAGGACCACCAGCTACAACCCCCGAGGGAGCGGCCAGGTGGAAAGAGAGAACGCGACGGTATGGAAGGCCGTCCTCTTAGCCTTAAAGTCTAAGGGCCTCCCAACCTCCTGCTGGCAGGAAGTCCTCCCGGCAGCTCTGCACTCCATCCGGTCACTACTTTGCACTGCCATTAACCCATGAATGAATGTTTGTTTTCCCCAGGAAGTCGACTACGGGAACCACACTACCAACCTGGCTGACCTCCCCGGGGCCCGTCCTGCTGCGAAAGCACGTGAGGACCCATAAAACGGACCCCCTGGTCGAGAAGGTGAACCTCCTGCACGCCAACCCCCAGTACGCCTATGTGGCTTACCCGGACGGGCGGGAGGACACAGTCTCCTTACGAGACCTCGCACCCTCGGGCATTCCGGAGACACCACCTTTACCCCCCCCCACCCCCCCCCCCCCCAATTCCAGCTCAGGTAGACGGCATGCCGGAACCCCACGAGCCTTCGCCGACCACGCAGACACCAGCATCAACACCGGAGAATGCAACACCGCCGCTGCGACGATCAGAAAGGCTTACGAGGCCTCCGGACAGACTGACTTACCAGAACTGGTAGTACACTTCACCCCGCCGGACTCAAATCTAAACAAGGGGTGAATGTGGTAAACCACTTTTGTCATTCACTATCGTTACACTATAGTCATCACTGTTATATCGTTATCACTGTTCACACTGTTGTATCACTATACGAGGTCGCCTCTTGTCACGCTGTTATACCTGGGCTGACCACTGCTGACTCCGCCCATGGCTCCACCTACCTGCCCAGGTATAAAGGTGGTCGACTGGCTGGTATTCCTCCTTGTTGGATCCGATCACCCACGAGGGTGGGCTCTGTTATTTAGCCAATAAAAACCTATAGTTACTTTCTTAACTCGTCGCTTTTCATTGGATGAATTGATAGGTATATCATGGTTGTTGGAGGTCATTCATCTCAATCACATGACATCACTGCAGGAGTTCCTCAGGGCAGTGTCCTCGGCCCAACCATCTTCAGCTGTTTCATCAATGACCTTCCCTCCATCATAAGGTCAGAAGTGGGGATGTTCGCTGATGATTGCACACTGTTCCGCACCATTCGAGACTCGTCAGATACTGACGCAGTCCGTGTCCATATGCAGCAAGACCTGGACAACATTCAGACTTGGGCTGACAAGTGGCAAGTAACATTCGCACCACACAAGTGCCAGGCAATGACCATCTCCAACAAGCGAGACTCTAACCATCTCCCCTTGACATTCAATGGCATTACCATCGCTGAATCCCCCGCTATCAACATCCTGGGGGTTACCATTGATCAGAAACTGAACTGGACCAGCCATATAAATACTGTGGCTACAAGAGCAGGCCAGAGGCTGGAAATTCTGCGGCGAGTGTCTCACCTCCTGACTCCCCAAAGCCTTTCCACCATCTACAAGGCACAAGTCAGGAGTGTGATGGAATACTCTCCACTTGCCTGGATGAGTGCAGCTCCAACAACACTCAAGAAGCTCGACACCATTCAGGATAAAGCAGCCCGCTTGATTGGCACTCCATCCACCACCTTCAACATTCACTCCCTCCACCACCGGCGCACTGTGGCTGCAGTGTGTACCATCTACAAGATGCACTGCAGCAACTCGCCAAAGCTCCTTCAACAGCACCTTCCAAACCTGCGACCTCTACCACTTAGAAGGACAAGGGCAGCAGACGCATGGGAACATCACCACCTACAAGTTCCCCTCCAAGCCACACACCATCCTGACTTGGACCTGTATCGCCGTTCCTTCACTGTCGCTGGGCCAAAATCCTGGAACTCCCTTCCTAACAGCATTGTGGGTGTACCTACACCATATGGACTGCAGCGGTTCAAGAAGGTGGCTCACCACCATCTTCTCAAGGGCAATTACGGATGGGCAGTAAATGCAGGCCTAGCCAGCCAGCGACGCCCACATCCCATCAATGAATAAAACAAAAAATTTTTTTTAAATTCACAGGACATATGAGGAGAGGTTGAGTAGATTGGGACTCTACTCATTGGAGTTCAGAAGAATGAGAGGCGATCTTATTGAAACATATAAGATTGTGAAGGGGTTGGATTGGGTGGATGTGGGGAGGATGTTCCCGATGATGGGTGAAACTAGAACTAGGGGGCATAGTCTTAGAATAAGGGGCTGCTCTTTCAAAACTGAGATGAGGAGGAACTACTTCACTCAGAGGGTGGTAGGTCCATGGAATATGCTGCCCCAAAAAGCTGTAGAAGCTACATCATTACATAAATTTAAAACAGAAATAGACAGTTTCCTAGAAGTAAAGGGAATTAAGGGTTATGGGGAGCGGGCAGGAATTTGGACATGAGTCTAGGTTCAGATCGGTAGCGGAGCAGGCCCAGGGGCCGTGTAGCCTGATCCTGCTCCTATTTTGTGTGTCTAATTCTGTTAGATTCAGGAGATGGTTCTGTGATAGTGGATTGGCGGTTAGGATCAGATCAGCCATGGTCTTATTAAATGGCGGAGCAGGCTCGAGGGGCCGATTGGCCTACTCCTGCTCCTATTTCTTATGTTCTTATGTTCTTATGTCTAAGATGGCCTGATCTCTGGTTGGTTCCTCGACATATTGGTCCAGGAAACCATCCCGTAAACACTCCAGGAATTCCTCCTCCACAGTATTGTTACTAATTTGGTTGGCTCAATCTATATGTAGATTAAAGTCACCCATGATGACTGCTGTGCTCTTATTGCACACTTCTTTAATTTCCCTTTTAATGCCATCCCCAACCTCCGCCTTACTGTTTGGAGGTCTATATACCACTCCCACTAATGTTTTTTTCCCCTTAGTATTCCACAATTCTACCCATACAGATTCCACACCATCAGAGCTAATATCCTTCATTACAATTGTATTAATCCCTTCTTTAACCAGTAATGCTACCCCACCTCCCTTTCCTTTTTGCCTATCCTTCCCGAATATCGAATACCCCTGGATGTTGAGTTCCCAGTCTTGGCCATCCTTGAGCCACATTTCCGTAATCCCAACCAAATCATATTCGTTTACCTCTATTTGCGCAGTCAATTCATCCACCTTATTACAAATGCTCCTCGCATTAAGACACAAAGCCTTCAGGCTTGTTTTTTAACGCTCTTAGACCTATTAGAATTATTATTTACTGTGGCCACATTTGATTTAAACCGTTGATTTCTCTGACTGCCACTTTTGTTTTACTCCTTCCTATCTTTTGCTTTTATCCTTGTTTCCCTTTCCTCTGTCTCCCTGCTCAGGTTCCCAACCCCCTGCCATTTTAGTTTAAACCCTCCCCCACAGCACTAGCAAACACTCCCCCTAGGACATCGGTTCCAGCCCTGCCCAGGTGCAAACCGTCCAGTTTGAACTGGTCCCACCTCCCCCAGAACCGGTTCCAATGTCCCAGGAACTTGAATCCCTCCCCCTGGCACCATTCCTCTAGCCACGTATTCATCTGAAGTATCCTTCTATTTCTACTCTGACTAGCACGTGGTACTGGTAGCAATCCTGAGATTACTACCTTTGAGGTCCTGTTTTTTAATTTATCTCCTAACACCCTATATTCCGCTTTTAGGACCTCACCCTGCTTTTTACCTAAATCATTGGTGCCTATATGCACGACGACAACTGGCTGTTCACCCTCCCCTTCCAAGATGTTCTGCAGCCACTCGGAGACATCCTTGCCCCTTGCACCAGGGAGGCAACACACCATCCTGGAGTCTCGTTTGCGGCCGCAGAAACGCCTATCTATTCCCCTTACAATAGAATCCCCTATTACTATAGCTCTACCCCTCTTTTTCCTCCCATTCTGTGCAGCAGAGCCACCCCTGGTGCCAGGAAGTTGGCTGCTGCTGCCTTCCTCTGATAAGCCATCCCCCCCAACAGTACTCAAAGTGGTGTATCTGTTGGAGAGGGGAATGGCCACAGGGGACCCCTGCACTACCTGCCTGTGCCTAATACTCTGCCTGTTGGTCACCCGTTCCCTTTCTTCCTGTCCAACCTCTACCTGCGGTGTGTCCAACTCCGTAAACGTGCTATTCACGATGTCCTGAGCATCGTGAATGCTCCAGTATGCATCCAATCGCAGCTCCAGTGCCACAATGCGATCTGTCAGTAGCTGCAGCTGGATGCACTTGCTGCACATGTAGCTGTCAGGGACACAGGAAGTGTCCCTGAGTTCCCACATATCGCAGGAGGAGCATATCACGTGGCCGGGCTGTCCTGCCATGACTTACCCTTTAATTAATTGAATTTAAATTAAATCAATCAATTCCACTAATTACACTACAGTTAACTGGTTTACCAATAGTCCCCGCTACACCAGAGAGACCTTAGAAACTATAAACCACAGAGTTAAAGTTCAAAAAAAGAGAGAAATACTCACCAACCAATCACTTACCTGCTTCCTGGTGACATCACACTTTGATTACTTTTTACCTCTCTCCCCCGCTGTTGAATTGGTAAGCCTCGCTGCTCGCTGCCAGTTTTATGCTCCGCCTCGCCTCACTGCTCACACCCAGGTCCGATGCACTGGTCGGGCCTCACTGCTCGCCGTCTTGCCTCACTGCTTCGCTGCTCACACCCAGGTCCGGTGCTCTGGTCGGGCCTCGCTGCTCGCTGCCGGTTTTATGCTCCGCCTCGCCTCACTGCTCACACCTAGGCCCGATGCTCTGGTTGGGCCTCGCTGCTCGCTGCCGGTTTTATGCTCCGCCTCGCCTCACTGCGAGTAGTCTCTTAAATTACAGTACTATGCTGCCAAGTGGTTAGTTAGTGGTGCATACAACAGCAATGAATTGACATGACAGTTAAACTTTAATAACCTTGAAATATAGCCCTTGTAGACTAACTACACATACTACAAGTATTTAAATTAAGATATTCAGGTGATGGTCTCAAAGGAACATAACCTTTATTCCCTTTCTATTTGCATTTCACCTTTTAATACCGATGGAATTGTTCCAGTAAGTTGAACTGTGCAAATTTTCTTTCACGTTTGGGAATTGTTGGTGTCAAATTCATCTTTTGAAAAGTATGATCAAGGAAGATAGTTTTCATAAGGCATCCTTTTCTTATCTTTAGATCGCTGATTCCCAAGAGCATGCTTCTATCTTCAGGCAGTGGAAAGGACTGTTATGAGATAGAAATTCAACTGGGACAATTTTCAGGCACAGAATCAGCACTGCGCAGGTAGCGCTTGCCAAATCACCTGGGCACAACTAAGGGAAATTGGTGAGCAGCCTTCATTATCATTAATTTACTCCTCAAATCAATCAAGTTCGCAACATTGAACGTCAGATGTCACAGATTTATTAAGTATACAGAAATTAAACTGTCACTTAACAGCAGTACTTACGACAAATACCATGCGAGTTTAGCTAGAGTACTCAAACATGTTACAGTTCCAAGTTTTGGATACAGGCTGCAGACCTTTGAATCCTAAATCTCTGTGCCAACACCCACTTTTCATAATAAAATAAAAACAGAAAATGCTGGAGATATTCAACGGATCAGGTAGCATCTGTGAAGAGAGAAGTAAAGTTAACATTTCAGGTCGATGACCTTTCATTAGAACTGGAATAAGTTAGAGATGTAACAGGTTTTAAACAAGTAGAGAGGCAGGGAAAGTGGGGCAGAGGAGGAAATAACAAAAGGGAACTTATGTGATAGGGTGGAAGGCAGGAGAGATTAAATGACAAAAGGGATGATGGTGCAAGGCAAAGGGGGATGGTAATGGGACAAGTAAAGAAACAAAAGATGGGTCTAGAGGAGGTGTAAATGGCAATTCTTCTTCTTAGGCAGTCCCTCGGAAGCGAGGATGACTTGCTTCCACATTAAAAATGAGTTCGCAGGTGACTGATGAGTCCAATGTAGGACCTAATCTCTGTCACAGGTGGGGCAGACGGTGGTTGAAGGGGCGGGTGGGTAGCAGAATCATTACCAACAGCAGCTGTCCGAAAAAATAGGAGCAGTGGCTGTGATTTGAAATTGTTGAACTCGATGTTGAGTCTGGAAGGCTGTAAAGTGCCTAATCGAAAGATGAGGTGCTGTTCCTCGAGCTTCTGTTGAGCTTCATTGGAACAGTGTAGGCGGCCGAGTACCTTCTACATGACAATCCACACATTTCTGCATTACATAATACGACTCCATATAGGTGAATTTTAATGACCCTCTTCCCTTGTTCCTTATCAATGACTTTAGTTTTAACAAGTTATTTCTCCATAGACCGGTACAACTCTCTCTGTCTTTGTTATCTTATCGATGGTTTCACTCTTGTTGCTATTCAACCAAGTAAAATTTCTAATTATAAACCTGTACCGTACCATTAAAATCTCCTGCTTCAGAAAAGGATGATGTAGTTGCTGATGTTTTCCTTCTGCAGGATTTATCAACAAATTAAAGTTCTCTGCAGTATGGATGGAATGTCTTTTAATAGGTTTATTGTCGAAACTGACCATTGTATTAAGGTCAGTCTTAATTCAACAGTTCAGTGATCACTGCATCTAAATTGACTTATACTTCCTCACTTAACAGGCAAAAGCTAAAGCTTACTATTACTACAATATAAAGAGAAATCAATAGCAGTACAACATTAGCATATTTCAGGGCAGTCTGATTAACTTTTTCCTTGCACTTGGCATGCCTCGCACACACTTCTATCATTCTCTCTGTATCTCTTGGATTGTCTCCACCTCTTTTTCTCAATCTCTCTCCCTTTGTTAAGTCTCCCATTGTTTCTGCCTATTTTTCTCTCTTTTTCTCAGTTCCTCTCCTTCACTTTGTATCTCTCTCCCTGTCTCTCTATGTCTGGTGCTCTCACATGAAACCAGACACAGAGCTCCAAATTTCTGGTATTTATAGGAATGATCTCTTGAAGAGAGGGTTTGCGTTTTATGTCAAAGCATAAAAAGGAAGCAAGCAGCTAGCACCTGGTATGGGGGAAATAGAAGGCTGGAATCTGAGGCTAGGATAGGGATAAAGGTGCTACATTAGTACAAGTTGTTGTAATGTTAAAAAGGGGTGCTGGTTTAAGGGGATACAACTCTGGCTGTATTATTAATAGTGTTGCTGTGTAGTAGCAGTCTACTATTATTTGGCTACAATAGTGGCTGTATTTATTATAACTAGCAAATCTCCCACGGTGCTGCTTATGGTAAGTTGGAGGATGTGATGATTTATAGTGAGACTGGCGGAAACGGGCAGCCTGAAGAAACTTTTGAGAAATGTTTGCTGGAAACATGCTTTTAAAACATGGATAGAGGTGGACTTGCCTCCCACAGTTAAACCAGCAGGAATATTTTTGCCCTCACCCACAGTTAGAGATTCTGAATACTGGGTGACGTAATAAAACTCACTACACACTTGGTTTGAGCATAAAGCAAGGCTTTAATCAACTTGTTTCAGAACATGGAAGTCTAGTTGTATCCACTAGCTCCTTGTTGTTGAGTCTGTGTGTCCCAGTTATGCTTATTATAAATCACTGGACACAGACAACAAGAATAACTTTAACAGGTCTTTACTATTCGGAGGTCAGGGCTGAACTGCCCAGCAAATCACTACACAACGTTTATATACCGGTGTGGTCACCACCGGTATTACAGTATACAGCAGCCAAGAGAAAGTAGTACATCTCTTAAGGTAGTTCTCTTAAGGTGGAACAGGTTACATACACCACAATCCTCCCTTTTTAGCTTAACAGTGTATATCCCCATTTAACATAACATAATAACATATATATATATATATATATATACAACTTCATGCAAAACAGTTCAAAGATTCAGTCTCTGAGGAGGCCTCCTGATCCGAGTTGGATAACGCCTTTCAGGGGTCTCTGATTCTCGTTGCTGGGGTGACTCATCTAGTTGATCTCTTATGGATTGGACATCATCATCAGGTACATTCACTTCTGAGGTAGATGCTTCAGGTTCACTAACTTCTTCCACGGTTGTCTCTGCCGTAACCATGGGTTCGACCCTTGTTCTCGATTCTACCAGTTGGTCAGCATGACGTCGTATTACATTTTCACCAATATCTACCGTGTACATCAGGGGTCCTTGTCTGGCCCGAATTGTTCCAGGTTGCCATTTCTCATTTTTATAGTCCCGGGCTAACACTGGTTGTCCTATTTCGAAACTCCGAGTGGTCTTGTTATTTATATGCTGGAACTGTTTGTTTTCGACTTCCCTCCGCACATTTGGTTTTAACAAGTCCAACCTGGACCGCAACCTCCTGTTATAGAACATCATGGCAGGACTTTGGTTTGTCACTGCATGAGTGGCGTTTCGATATGCCAGTAGGAAATTGTCCACCTTGTGTTGTAGTGGAATCTGATCTTCGCTCATGGCCTTTATTGCTTTTTTGAACGTTTGTACAAATCTCTCGGCCAACCCGTTTGTAGCCGGATGATATGGGGCAGAGGTATAATGTTTCACCCCATTCTTCTTCATGAATTTCTGGAATTCTTCTGACACGAACTGCGGTCCGTTGTCTGAACATATTTGTTCTGGCAATCCATTTCTTGCAAATATCGTTCTTAGCACCGCGATCGTCTTTTCCGAGGTAGTGGCAGTCATCTTAATCACTTCTGGCCATTTAGAATGTGCGTCCACCGCAATTAAAAACATGGAGTCCATGAATGGACCAGCAAAGTCAATATGTACACGTTGCCATGGGGTTGAAGGCCATTCCCATGGATGCAGCGGTGTAATCGGAGGTGCATTTTGAACTTTTTGGCACCCTGAGCAGCTTTTCGTCAGATCCTCTATCTGTTGGTCGATACCCGGCCACCACACATAAGCCCTAGCAAGGCTTTTCATCTTGACTCCCCCCAGATGACCTTCATGCAGTTCCTTTAGAACTCTCTCTCTTAACTTAGGAGGAATAATCACCCTTGTTCCATACATCAATGTTCCTTGACAGACGGACAGCTGTTCTCGTCTTGCTGAGAATGCCGGTAACAGTGGATCACCATGTGCTGGCCATCCCTTCACTGTCAATTCGTAGACCCGGGACAGTGTCGGGTCGTTCCTGGTTTCTCTTTCAATACTTGCATTGGTGACTGGTAAACATTCGATGATGGTCGAGTGAAATAACTCAACAGGGTCAACCGTCGGTGCCTCCTCCGCTGTAGGTAGTGGCAGGCGTGACAGCCCATCAGCATTACCATGCTGCTTTGTACCTTTGAATTCAATCTGATATTGATGTGCCCCTAGGAAAAGGGACCATCTCTGGAGCCTCTGTGCTGTCATCACCGAAACACCCTTCTTAGGGTTAAAAATGGATACCAACGGCTGGTGGTCTGTCAGTAGCGTAAACTTTTGGCCCTGCAGGTAATGATTAAACTTCTTTACTCCCCACACAAGGCTGAGAGCCTCCCTATCTATCTGAGCATAGTTGCGCTCAGCGGAGGTCAATGATCTGGATGCGAACGCGACTGGCCTCTCCAAGCCATTTGGCAACTTGTGTGAGAGTACTGCCCCAATACCATATGGAGAAGCATCACAAGCCAAACGAATAGGCAGCGTTGGGTTGAAGTGAGCCAACACTTCCTCTGAGGTGATCAATGCCTTGCTTTTGCAAAAGGCCCTCTTACAGTCCTCGCTCCACTTCCATGGTACTCCCTTCTGCAAAAGAGCGTTCAGCGGGTGCAGCACCGTGGATAAATTTGGCAGAAACTTATGGTAATAGTTAATCAACCCTAGGAACGACCTCAACTGGGATACATGATCCGGAGCGGGAGCCTTCACAACAGCTTCGATCTTGTCAGGAGACTTATGAAGCCCCTCCTGGTCAATGACATGACCACAGTACGAGATCCGCTTCTGAAAGAACTCACATTTCTGGCGATTAACTCGAAGTCCATATTCTTTCAATCTGGTGAGCACCAGTTCCAAATTTGCAAGGTGTTCCTCATCATCATCTCCTGTAATCAGAATATCGTCCAGGTAACATTGTGTGCCTGGAATTCCCTGTAATACCTGTTCCATGGCCCTCTGCCAAATTGCTGGAGCCGATGCCACTCCAAAAACCAGTCTATTATACCGATACAAGCCTCTATGCGTGTTGATCGTGAGATACTGGCGTGACTCTTCCTCAACTTCCATCTGTAAGTAGGCCTGCGCCAGGTCTATCTTGGTGAAGTGTTTCCCGCCAGACAATGAAGCGAAGATATCCTCAATCCGCGGAAGCGGATATTGCACCGTGTGAAGCACCGGATTAACAGTGATCTTGAAATCTCCACAGATGCGAACCTTCCCCGGTTCCCCCGGCTTGTTGCTCGATGAACGCTTCATGACGGGAACAATGGGCGTGGCCCACTCACTCCAGTCCACCTTAGACAGTACTCCTGAACGTTCTAGCCCTTCCAGCTCAGCTTCCACAGCAGGTCGTATCGCATAAGGTACCGGTCTGGCTTTGAAAAATTTCGGGTTTGCATGTTCTTCAACCTTGATGTTTGCCGTAATTCCTCTCAGTGTTCCCAGTCCCTGTTGGAACACCTCTTTAGCATCGTCCAATATTCTGGACAATCGTTTAGGTTTGACATCTTTTGTACCGGAATCTACCGTTAGTGCTTTTAAGGAATGCCAGTCCATATTTATTCTCCTGATCCACTCCCGTCCCAGTAGTGGTGGACCTCTCTCAGGTAGCACATATAAGTCCATTCCTCGGCTTTCTTTGCCCTTGTGGACCACCTTTACCTTTATCTTTCCGATGGGGTATACTCTTTGCCCCGTGTATGTTTTCAATACAATCTCTGTATCCCGTAGGGGAATATGTGGGAATAACCTTTTGTAATCTTGCTTATTCATGACCGTCAATGCCGATCCAGTGTCCAATTCCATCTTCACTTGGACTCCTGCTATCTGAAGTGTGACCCAGATAGTTTGGAGGTCTGCTTCATTACCCACATTGTGTACTCTTAGACAACCCAGTTCCTTACTGCTGGAGTCTGAATCTGACTTCTGTTCATCCGAACTGTTCTCTGTCACCTTGTGTACCTTTCTGCACTTTTCCTGCGGTGACTTTTTGTTGCTGGTCTTCTTTCCTGACCGGCATACTTTAGCTATGTGACCAAGCCTGCCACATTTTCTGCATTCCTGATTTTTGAACCAGCACTGGTTCTGATCGTGCGTTGTCTTTCCACAACGATAACACTTTACTGCACCCAAGGCCATTTGATTGGTGCTGAGTTCCGATGACCTTAGCTGCATTTCCGCAGTGCCTCTCGCTGCGGCTTCGAGCGATGCTGCAATAGTGACAGCTTTATCAAGCGTAAGATCATTCTCCTCTAGCAGTTGCTTTTGTGTTCCTTCTTTTAACAATCCACACACAAATTTATCTCTCAGCGCATCTGCTAGTCCTGTTCCAAACTGACAGTACTTTGATAGCTTACGCAGTTCAATTAAGAATTCAGCGTTGCTTTCTTCTTTCAGCTGCATTCTTCTGTAAAATTTAAATCGTTCCGCTATCAGCAGCGGCGTGGGGTTTAAATGATTTTTCAGGACAGTAACAATATTCGCGAAAGTCTGATCCGTCGGTTTATCTGGTGATACAAGGTGCTTCAATAGCCCGTACGTCTTCGCACCCATTGAGTTTAATAAGGTTAGTGCTTTCTTATCATCTGGTACCTCATTTGCTTTACAATAAACTTCCATGCGTTCTACATACGTGGCCCAATCTTCGACATCGCTATCAAAAGCATTGATGTTACCATGTTTAGGCATCCTTGCAAGTTTCTTTAAATTTTCTTTTTCCCAAAATGGCTGCTTCCCGCGCTTGTCTTCTTCCCCGCCTACTAAAATGGCAGCTTCCCGCGCTTGTCTTCTTCCCCCGCCGACTACAATGGCGGCTTCCTGCGTTTGCCTTCTTCCCCCGCTGGCTGCAATGGCGATTGCCGTGCTGCTGCCGTTCTCGCCTCCCCAGCGGTTCTCAATTCCCCGACGCTGCTTTTTTGCTCCCCCACGGTTCCCGTGGGCATTCACGCTTCCCCTGCTGTTGCGCCTCTCAGCCCCGCTTGCAGGCTGGTCCTTTACACCGGCTGCGGTTGAGTTCTCTGCGGTTCTCGTGGCCTTAACGCTGCCCCAGTCGCTGCGCCTCTCGGCCCCGATTGCAGCCCGGCCCTTTTCACCGGCCGCGGTCGAGTTCTCCGCCCTTTTTTCCTCCGTTTTCCCTCCCCTACTCCACAGCCAACGCGGCCGACTTTCTGCTCGTGTCGCTGATCGGCTTACCCACCACCGTGGTAGAAGGGATGATCACTGCCTGTCACTGATGGAGGGCTTCGTGGTCAGAATTTTTCTTTTTAACCCGGGTTCTCGATGCCTCCCGTGCGATGTGGTGCTCAGCAGGATGATGAGGGCGGATGCCTCTTCTCGACGCCCGTTCTGAGGACGAAGCTGCCTTGGATGTAAAACTGCCGCAGGGTAAGATCGGACTTGTCGCCACTGTTGAGTCTGTGTGTCCCAGTTATGCTTATTATAAATCACTGGACACAGACAACAAGAATAACTTTAACAGGTCTTTACTATTCGGAGATCAGGACTGAACTGCCCAGCAAATCACTACACAACGTTTATATACCGGTGTGGTCACCACCAGTATTACAGTATACAGCAGCCAAGAGAAAGTAGTACATCTCTTAAGGTAGTTCTCTTAAGGTGGAACAGGTTACATACACCACACTTGTCTTACAAAATGTCCCTGGCAAACTGGGGCCAACGCCCGAGTATTTATACTCCTTGGACGGCGCCACCAGCTGGCCGTCCAGTGTTATTTCATAGGTAGTTTCTCGATGATGAGATTTATGACACTGGGTACGAGGGGGATGCACCCAAGGAGATATTACTCCGCCCCCCCTCCCCTCAAAAGAACTTACAGGCCACTCAGGTATTAAGAAGATCTCAGTGAGTTCTGTATGAGAAACATGCACTTCACCAAACAAGCAATGAGGCAGCTTTGCCAACTATTACAAGAAGACCTGCAGCCATGATCATTTTCCCCCTGTGGCTCTGAAAGTGACGATGGCACTCAACTTTTATGCCACAGGCTCATTTCAAACAGCCATGGGCGATCTGGGTAACTAACATTTTTTAGGAAGCTGAGAATTCATCCAGTTTGGCATCATATCAAGGCAGCGGGGAGATTGGACCATCCAGTTTTATAGCACTGATGGGTCCTTATTGATCTCATGAGGTACAAGCACACCTGTTTGCAATGGCTCTAGTAAAATTCCTCCAGAACCTGCAGTTAGAGAGGTATGTCAACAGAGATACCCGTAGCTCCTCCTAGAGCAATGACCATCCCTGGGAAAACAGAATCAGTGCAGCTTTAAGAAGCTGTGAGTGAGGCTTCAATAAATTTCACTAACTTCCTATCCCCCACAACAGCAATGTAGTACAAAGGCAGTGAATGTCAAACAGCTACACACAAATCTGAGAAACAGTAAGGACCCAACTGAAGAGAAGAGGCATCCCATACAGTACCTGCTCTATATGCAAATGCATATGAGGACATCCCCTAAGGTGCATAAAAACTGAGGCCTTACTGAACCTTCAGGTGTGGAGGCTCTGTGATGCACATCGGGTGTTTAGAGGGTCTCAGTGATTGAGCACTAAGGATGGCGAAGGTCATGTTTTCAGCGTGATTTGGTTTTTCCTCCTCACTTCACACGGTGGACTAATAGTTCCTGCTGATGCTGCCATAGGGGTAGTGTTGTACCAGAGGCATTTTCCCCACCATTGAGTCTTGTGGTAAACCACTGTATTGTATATTGCCACCTCTGGGTGGCGCTGTGTATGGAGGCATGCCTCAGCTGACTCCACCCACCACTGTGTGGGTTTCGTTCAGACTTGTTCAGTCACTCACGAAGAAGCATGGTCTCTTCTTAGCTAATAAAAGCCTTATTCATCTCTTCTTTCGACTCATCATCTCTTCTTCGACTCATCACCTTTTATGAAGTAATTGATAAGCGTATCAATTTTATTAGCTAAAAGTTAAATGGCGACACCTGAGGAGCAACAACAGCAACGGATACAGCAGACATTGCTGAGAGCCCTCAGACCACCACGCCTGGACCTCGACCCTCAAGATGTGGGTGCATCAGCCAAGTTTGAACACTGGCTGAGCTGCTTTGAATCCTTCCTCGCAATCTCACAGGTTACAGAGGAGGATCACAAACTGAAAATTTTGACCGCCCAGGTGAGCCATCAAGTATATATGCTAATCCGGGACTCTAATACGTACGTGGCGGCCCTCGAGCTACTAAAAGGGCAATATACGCGCCCAGTGAACACAATTTACGCCCGACACCTCTTGGGATCCCGCAGGCAGCAACCGGGAGAATCGGTAGGGGCATTTGCACGGGCGCTACTGGCACTCTGCAGAGACTGCGATTGTAAAGCGGTAACGGCTGTGGAGCACGCGCAGGGACTCGCCTGTGATGCCTTCGTCAGGGGCCTCCAGTCAGACCACACCCGGCAGAGACTGCTAGAAAGCAAGGAACCCGACCTGAAGACGGCCATTGCCCTTGCGCTCTCGTTAGAGGAGGCCCACCGAAACCTCGAGGCATACCCCCGTAACGGCGCCGAGACATGGCAATCGAAACCGTGGGACGCGGGACCGCCGCCCCCGGCACCAACCGCTGCAGCGACCCAACCGAGACAGCAGCCTCCGGTAAGAACTGCTTCGATGCCCAGTAACCAGGCCCAAAAATGCTATTTCTGTGGCCAGTTAAAACATCCCAGAGCGCACTGCCCAGCTAAGACAGCTACCTGCTCGGGCTGCGGGAAGAAAGGCCATTACGCTAACGCCTGCAAGGGGAAGCCAGCCAGCAGCGCAGCGTGCGGGCCGTGGGAGCAGCCATCTTATCCGCCATTTTGTGTACCCCCGGCCGCATGGCATCCGCCGCCATCGTATCCAACGCACTCAACCGCCATTTCGTCACCGGAACCGACCACCGTCTCGGCGGATGACTATAGTGACTCACTAAGCCACATACTGGCCTCCGTGACGCTGGATCAAGGCCACCCTCACCATCTATCCAGCTCCATGATGGATATCGCGGTAAACGGCCGCGCCACCAGTTGCCTGATCGACAGCGGGAGCACAGAGAGTTTCGTCCACCCCGACACGGTACGTAGCCACTCCCTCACGATTCTGCCAACGCACCATCGCATTTCTATGGCGTCCAAGTCCCAGTCAATGGACATCAGCGGCTACTGTGTGGTGACCCTGTCAGTAGGGGGCACTGAATATCAAAAATTTAAACTGCTAGTCCTGCCCCGTCTTTGCGCTGCCGTCCTGCTAGGGTTGGATTTTCAGTGCCACCTTAAGAGTGTCACACTAGCATACGGTGGACCCCTCCCCCCACTCACAGTCTGCAACCAACAACTTTTAAATCGCCCGCTGCAAACCACCTGCAGCCTTTCCACATTAAAAGTCCCCCCCCCTCCCCTGTTCGCTAACCTCACCCGCGACTGTAAACCCATCGCTACCAAAAGCAGGCGGTACAGTGCCGGGGACAGAGCTTTTATCAGCTCTGAGGTGGAGCGGCTCTTGAAGGAGGGCATTATCGAAGGTAGCACTAGCCCCTGGCGAGCCCAGGTTGTAGTCGTTAAAACCACTGCAAAACGCCGCATGGTAATCGACTACAGCCAAACCATAAACCGGTACACCCAGCTGGACGCGTACCCCCTCCCTCGCATATCTGATATGGTCAATCAGATTGCGCAATACAAAGTATTCTCCACCATCGACCTTAAGTCAGCGTACCACCAGCTGCCCATCCGCCATGAGGACCGCCAGTATACTGCCTTCGAGGCAAACGGCCGCCTCTACCACTTCCTTAGGGTCCCCTTCGGCGTCACCAACGGGGTTTCGGTCTTCCAAAGGGAGATGGACCGAATGGTTGACCAGAACGCGCTGCGGGCAACCTTCCCCTATTTGGATAACGTCACCATCTGCGGCCACGACCAGCAGGACCACGACGTTAATCTAGCAAATTTCCTCCGTACGGCCCAACGGCTGAACCTAACGTACAATAAGGAAAAATGTATGTTTCACACCAAGCGCCTGGCCATCCTCGGCTGCGTGGTGGAGAACGGAGTCATCGGGCCCGACCCCGACAGAATGCGCCCCCTAATGGAGCTACCCCTTCCCCACTGCCAAAAAGCACTGAAGAGATGCCTGGGGTTTTTCTCCTACTACGCCCAGTGGGTGCCCCTCTCTGCAGACAAAGCCAGGCCCCTCATCAAAGCCACCTCCTTCCCCCTGACACCAGAGGCGTGTGCAGCCTTCACTCTTATCAAGAACGATATCGCGAAGGCCGCAATGCACGCGGTGGATGAGTCCATCCCCTTCCAAGTGGAGAGCGATGCCTCCGACTTCGCCCTAGCCGCAACCCTTAACCAGGCGGGCAGACCCGTGGCCTTTTTCTCAAGGACCCTCCAGGGCCCCGAGACGAGACACTCCTCCGTCGAAAAGGAGGCCCAGGCTATTGTAGAAGCGGTGCGTCACTGGAGGCATTACCTGGCCGGGAAACGATTTACCCTGCTCACTGACCAGCGTTCAGTAGCTTTTATGTTTAATAATAAGCAGAGGGGTAAAATCAAGAACGACAAGATCTTGAGGTGGAGAATCGAACTCTCCACCTACAATTATGATATCTTGTATCGGCCAGGGAAACTCAATGAGCCCCCAGATGCCCTATCACGTGGTACATGCGCCAACGCGCAGAGTGATAGGCTGCAGTCCCTCCACAATGACCTCTGCCACCCGGGGGTCACCAGGTTTTTCCATTTTATCAAATCCCGTAACCTGCCCTACTCCATCGAGGAGGTCAGGACCATGACCAAGAGCTGCCAAATCTGCGCCGAGTGCAAACCGCACTTCTATAGGCCGGACAGAGCAAGCCTGATCAAGGCCACCCGCCCCTTCGAACGCCTGAGCGTCGATTTTAAAGGGCCCCTCCCCTCCGCTGACCGCAATGTGTACTTCCTCAACATAGTTGATGAGTACTCCCGTTTCCCCTTTGCCATCCCTTGCCCAGACATGACCAGTACCACGGTCATCAAGTGTCTGAATGACATCTTCGCTCTGTTCGGGTTCCCCAGCTATATACATAGCGACAGGGGCTCATCGTTCATGAGCGACGAACTTCGGCAGTACCTGCTAACAAGAGGTATCGCCACGAGCAGGACCACCAGTTACAACCCCCGGGGGAACGGCCAGGTGGAAAGGGAGAACGCGACGGTTTGGAAGGCAGTCCTCTTAGCACTAAAATCTAAGGGCCTTCCGACCTCCCGCTGGCAGGAGGTCCTCCCTGCAGCGCTTCACTCCATTCGGTCACTGCTTTGTACTGCCACTAATGCGACCCCTCATGAGAAAATGTTCGTTTTCCCCCGGAAGTCTACATCGGGAACCTCGCTACCGGCATGGTTGACTTCTCCTGGGCCCGTCCTACTGCGGAGGCACGTGAGGACGCATAAAACGGACCCCCTGGTCGAGCGGGTGCACCTCCTACACGCCAACCCCCAGTATGCCTGGGTGACATACCCAGACGGGCGGGAGGACACGGTCTCCATACGAGATCTCGCACCCTCGGGTACCCCTGAATTACCACCGTTATCCCCCTTACCACCGTTATCCCCCTTACCACTGTTATCCCCCACCACCCCTCCCAACCCAACCCCTGCAGACGGCATGCCAAAGCCCCAGGAATCTTCGCCAACCACCCAGACACCAGACCCGACGTCGGATGCTGCAACACCACCGCCGCCACCACGACGATCAGGACGTCAGACAAGGCCTCCTGATAGACTTAACTTGTAGTACCCTTCACCCCGCCGGACTTCACATTAAACAAGGGGTGAATGTGGTAAACCACTGTATTGTATATTGCCACCTCTGGGTGGCGCTGTGTATGGAGGCATGCCTCAGCTGACTCCACCCACCACTGTGTGGGTTTCGTTCAGACTTGTTCAGTCACTCACGAAGAAGCATGGTCTCTTCTTAGCTAATAAAAGCCTTATTCATCTCTTCTTTCGACTCATCATCTCTTCTTCGACTCATCACCTTTTATGAAGTAATTGATAAGCGTATCAAGTCTCTAATGACCAGCACCTGGAACAGACAGCCATTCATTATGCTCTGGGCCTGAATGACTACCTCCAGTTACAATGTCATAGCACATCATAAACATTCCCCTCCAGTGCCCCTCAGCAAGGTAAAAATATACAATCCTTATCCTAAACACCATGAGCTTAGAATTCTTATTTAATAGGAACATAGCCACTAGCTCCATAGTTGTCAGTTGTAAATTTTCCATCTGGTTGTCACAAGACACAGGTTGTCATAAAAGTATTTTGGGTATTGTGATGCTTCACTGTTCTAATCAACTCAGAGCTAAGCTTCAAACTTCACTTCTGCTCCATCACCAACGCTGTCCACTTCCACCTCTGCAACATTGCTTGCCTCTGTAACATCCATTACTGTAACTGCCACTGAAACCTTCATTTATACCTGCCCTTCAAAGCTTGACTGTTTTTTCTCCAATGCTTTCCTTGCAAGCCTGCCAGGGTTCACCCTAAATAAACTTCAACTCATCCAGATTGTATCCTCTCCAGTACTAAGCTCCACACTCTAATCACCATTGTCTTTGCCAACCTCCACTGGCTCTGCAGCCACCAGTGCATCTGCGTTCTCCTTTTCAAATTTGTCTACGCCTTACTTCATCTGACCCCTGCAATCTCCTCTAGCCCTCCATACCTACATACTCTTTTGACTCTGGTCTACTCCATCTGCCCCTCACTCCACTCTCAGTGGAAAAGTCTTCAGCACTGTATATTTTGTCGATGGGATAATTTAGCCAATCAGCACACAGGGATTATTTCAACTATATGATTTTTTGCTCTATGGACATTTTTGAGGTGTGATCAATATTTTTGAGGAGCAACACTTTATAAATGCATGCTGAACGCAAGACTATTATATATACCACCGTGAAAATTTACAGGCAGAACATCTTAGCATAAATGCTGAGATGGACCTGCCTCGGACCTCTGTTGCTGACCCCCAAGCTTGCGATTTGCATGTCTTTAGCATGCTAGGGCCACATCTAGGATAGTCCCCCACTAGTCCAGCTGGAGTCCTAGACTGGGGAAGGAGGCGGGGGGGGGGTCGGCAGTCGGGGGTTAGTGCTCAGTACCCCCATCCCAGAAATGACTTAGGTGCCTTATGTAACCCCCTTACAAAAGGAGCTGCTTTAAAACTTTTTTTTAAAAGTCCTGGGTAGATCTTCAGGGGCCTTGGTCAGCCAGCACCTGCACCAACCACACATAACAATTATGCTGGGACCCGGTCCCAATCTAGTTTTTAACCAGTCCAGTGAAATCCCACCAAAGTCTGCTGGAGTGGCTGCAGATTTTGGGGCCCATAATATTTAGATAGATGAGCTTTGAAGAATGATAACATGAATGACAAATATGCAGGAAGACTTATTTAATATTCCAGACATAGATTTAATTTGATATTTTGCATTCATTCAGTCAACAGATTTGATTAGTTTGCTTGGCTGAACATAGCATCTTTAGCTGGCACTTTAATTTTCATTGCTATTTTTCACTGGGGATTAGCCTATATCTATACACACACAACATAAACATACAAAAGAAATCAACAAAAATATCATGCAGCAAGTGTGAAGGCAGACACTTTGATGCAGTTGGTTGAATTGTTTACTTCTGCTTTTAAAGTTTATCTACTTGGCCATTAATAGGGCAAATTCTTTGCTGTGGCACGAGTTGATATTGCTCAAATCTGCTCAGACACTGGCATTTTTGCTTTTCATACAAAGTTCAAGTACCTTCAGTAAAAAAGTGAATTTGAAAGGATATTGGTTTAGGATAATTGTAATTTGGTAAAAAAAATGGCTAAACATTTGGTTGTGTGGATACCATGTTTGGAAATGATTAAATACTAGTGGATATCCCATGGTGCTGCTCACAATGAGTCAGAGGATATGTTGCTAGTGCGTAACCAAACAGCAACCCTTCTTCCCACTCCCAGTAGAGTCAGAGAAGCCCCCTCTTCCTGCAACACTGGGGTTAAATTTCCACGGGGTTCTCACAATTGTCTGCCGTAACTTCAACAGAAAATCTGTGGATACCCCAGAGAAATTATGTAAATAGCTATCTCTCCGGGGTTTCCGTGGATCTTTCACTGAAGTTACTGGGGACAATCTGGAGAACCTCTGTGAAAATTTAACTCATATCTTTTGCTCTTTCATCCTGACCTCAACAGGGTCTATATTCCCTCTTATCCCTACCATGGCATCTTTATCTCCCAAATGATTTCTAATTCCATCGCCTACAACAGGTCTTTGACTCTCTCTCTTCTCAACCCCACTTACAATGATCTCCTCCCTCTCCCCCACTCCCAAATTGGATCTTTCTGTCTCTCCTCATCCAGTGGGTTTGGAAGAGGGTCTTTCTCCTTCTCACGCACACCTGAACAGGATCTCTTCCCCTTTCCCTTGCTCCTCACAATAAGATCTTTTTTTGCTCTCCCTTACCCCATTCTCCTTGCAACATGTTTCTTCATTCCATTTTCCTGAGCTGCAGCATTATAGAGTCAACAAGCACAAGTTGCATTTATATAAAACTTTTAATGTAAAAAGCATCCTACGACACTTCACAAGTAGGTATAATGAAAATGGATACTGAGCCAGGGAGAGATTAGAAAGCACAACTGATGATTAAGCCAGAGGTGGGTTTTAAGGAGGATTTTAAAGGTAGAGAGGGGTAAAGTTGGAAATATTTATGGAGACAATTCCAAAGAGTAGCATCCAGGTAGCTGAAGGCTCTGCTAATGGTGGGTTGAACAGAGGGGTTTGCACAGAAGGCTGTAGGCAAAGGAACTTAGCACTTCAGAGGGATATAGGGCTGGAGCTAGGATGGTAGAGGCCATTGAGGGATTTATGGGCAGGCACAATGATTTTAAATATAATGTGTGATGAAATATGCCATTCATCAGACTCTGTAGTTAACTGTATATATTGTATTGTCTGCTCCGGTGTTTGTACCTTGTATTGTGTATAGGGCACCGCCCCCTTTGTGTGTCGGCTCCACCCATACCTGGCCCTACTTAAGACAAGTCCAGGCTTGTCTTGCAGTAGAACAGCAGCACGCTAGGTGAAGCTAGGTGCAGACACCGGCATCTTTTCTTTGCTATTAAAAGCCTTGTTTTATTCTGCTAACTTCGAGTCTTGAAGTTATTGAGGCGCATCAATTTTATTAGCAAACTTTTAACGATGGACCAACTTTTGAAACCGGAACGCTTGGATTTGGACCCGCATGCTTCGGATGCATCGGCACGGTTTGGACACTGGTTCCAGTGCTTGGAATTCTTTATGGCCAACTCCGAAGCCGTCACAGCCTCTAAAGCCACCGGAGATGTGAAACTCGGGATCCTGCAGAATCGGGTAAGCCACCGGGTTTTTCCACTCATACAAGACGCCGCCACCTACCTGGATGCCTGCAACATTCTAAAGGCCCGCTATCAGCGGCCTACCAACGAGGTGTACGCCAGGCACCTGCTTGCTACCTGCACACAGCGACCCGGAAAGTCGCTAGAGGACTTTCTCGTCACCCTAAAAGTGCTTGGCAAAGACTGCAAATGCAAAGACGTGAAAGCCACGGTATACACAGACGAGCTGATTCGGGATGCCTTTATCGCAGGCCTTAGCTCTAATTACATCCGGCAGAGACTGCTAGAGAAAACGGGCCTAGATCTGACACAGGCTGTGGACACAGCGTGATCGTTGGATGTGGCTCAGAAGAACTCTGACTCCTACTCGGCAGGCCACGCGGCCCACGCCGCCTCTGCTTCCCCGCCCGGTAGCCCAACACCGTCGGGGCCCTGCTCTCCCCCCAGAAGCCCTACGACCGCCGCGACGCATCGGGGCCCCAAATGCTACTTCTGCGGGCAGCCGAAGCACACCAGGAACCTGTGCCCGGCGAAAGGCACCACCTGCTTTAAGTGCGGTAAGAAGGGGCACTTTGGGAAGGTGTGCAGAGGAAATCCCGCAGGCAAAACCGCCACCGCCGCGTGCGCGCCGTGGGAGCGGCCATCTTGGACGCCATCTTGTCTGACCTCGTGGGGTCCGCCATCTCGCGAGCAGACAGCATGGACGCCATCTTACCCGGCCTCATGTGGCCCACCATCTTGTCCCGATCAGGGCCCTACAGTGGCGTCGATCACAGTGGACCAGTCCAGACCGCACCCACTATCCAAATCGATGGTGGACATTGAGGTAAACGGGTGCAAGGTTAAATGTTTAATTGACAGCGGGAGCACAGAGAGCTTCATTCACCCTGATCTGGTACAACGACTCTCTCTAACTATAGTCCCTGCTCAGGGCAGGATCTCTATGGCCGACAAAACCCAGATATCGACTATTGCGGGTTACTGCGCGGTACGATTGTCCGTTAAAGACACTGGCCTAGAAATTGAGTTTTGGCTTAGCCAGGGCTTTAGCGCCGGAAGTTAGTGCCGGCGCTAAGTCCCCCTGCGCGCGCCAAAAATTCAGCAGGGCCGCGCCCAAACGGCTGCCGGCGCTACTGAAGGGTCTTTGCGGCGGTAAATCGGCGCTAACTGCCGTTTCGCGCCGCAATTCCGGCGCTGCGGCACCCGATGCGGTGCGGCAGGCTCGGGAAGTGCAGGCCTCCTCCTTCCGTTAAGGAGGAGCTGCCTGCACCCGGCCGCGGCCCGCGAAAATCTTTTTAAAAATGAGCCCGGCACCTCGGACAAGTGCCGGGCTTGCTTCTGTTCCGGGGGGGGGGGGCGGGGGGGGAAGTCCGGGGAGGGAGCTGCGGCCAGGCGGCCGGCGGGAAAGCGGCCGGCCGCCGCGGGGCCTTTAATGCGCCGGCGCAAAGACTTGTAAGACTCTGTTGCCAGAGTCTTAGTTGCGGCTGCCACGGGCGAGGCGGCCGCAACTGAATTTCGGCGCTGGGGCCCGTCGGCATGGCAACCGGGACGCTGCGCACACCGATGACGTCATCGGTGCCGGCGCAGCGCTACCAGTCTACCGCGGCGGAAGGGCCCCAGGCAATTTCGGCGCCGGCGCCAATTGCAGCGCTAGGCCCTCTAGCGCCGCAAAATCGGCGCTAAGGGCACTCAATTTCTAGGCCACTGTATATAATAATTTTAAACTGTTAATTATGAAGGATTTATGTGTGAGCGTGATCTTGGGCCTAGATTTTCAGTGCCACCACCAAAGCATCACGCTCAATTTCGGTGGAACCCAGCCGCCCCTCACAGTGTGCGGTCTGGCTACCCTGAAGGTAAAGCCGCCTTCGCTATTCGCGAACCTTACCCCTAACTGCCGGCCAATAGCGACCAAAAGCAGGAGGTACAGCTGGGAGGACAGGCGGTTTATCGCGACCGAGGTAGACAGGCTCCTGAAGGAGCGCATTATTGAACGCAGCAACAGCCCGTGGCGCGCCCAAGTGGTGGTGGTGAGGGGTAGCGAGAAGAAGCGGATGGTGATTGACTATAGTCAAACAGTCAACATCTATACCCAACTAGACACCTACCCGCTACCCCGCATATCCGAGATGGTGAACCAAATCGCCCAATACCGGGTGTTCTCCACCATCGACCTCAAGTCAGCGTACCACCAGCTACCTATCAGACCAGAGGACCGTTCGTACACCGCCTTCGAGGCAAATGGACGCCTCTACCAGTTCCTCAGAGTCCCCTTTGGGGTGACGAATGGGGTCTCGGTCTTTCAGAGGGAGATGGACCGCATGGTCGATGACCACCACTTGCAGGCAACCTTCCCCTATCTCGACAACGTCACCATCTGCGGCCACAACCAACAGAACCACGACTCAAACCTCGCGAGGTTTCTGAAAACCGCACAAAAACTCAACCTCACCTACAACGAGGACAAGTGCGTTTTCAACACCACGCGCCTCTGCATACTAGGCAGCGTGGTGGAGAATGGGGAAATCGGACCAGACCCCAACCGATTGTGCCCCCTACGGGAGCTGCCCCTGCCCAACACTCCCAAAGCCCTGAAAAGGTGCCTGGGGTTATTCTCGTATTATGCCCAATGGGTCCCTAACTACTCCGATAAAGCCCGTCCCCTCTTGAAAGCATCCTCTTTCCCACTCTCTGCTGAGGCCCATGCTGCCTTCAAAAGCATTAAGCAGGATGTTGAGCGGGTCACGCTACAGGCAGTGGACGAGAACACTCCCTTTCAAGTGGAAAGTGATGCGTCTGACTTTGCCTTGGCGGCCACCCTCAACCAGGCAGGGCGGCCCGTAGCTTTCTTCTCGAGGACCCTCCAGGGGCCCGAGATCAGACACTCCTCCGTGGAAAAGGAGGCCCAAGCCATCGTGGAGGCAGTGCGCCACTGGCGGCACTACCTAGCCGGCAAACGCTTCACCCTACTTACCGACCAGCGGTCGGTAGCGTTTATGTTCAATAATAAACAGAGGGGGAAGATTAAAAATGATAAGATTCTTAGGTGGCGGATCGAGCTCTCCACCTTCGAGTACGACATCATATACCGGCCAGGGGCCCTTAACGAATCCCCCGACGCCCTCTCACGAGGGATGTGTGCCAATGCCACCGGGGATCGGCTACAGACCCTCCACAATGACCTCTGCCACCCAGGGGTCACACGGCTGTTCCACTTCATAAAGTCCCGCAACTTACCCTACTCGATTGAGGAAGTTCGGTCCCTGACCAGGAACTGCCGCACTTGCGCGGAGTGCAAGCCTCGGTTCTACCGCCCTGATAGAGCCCACCTAATCAAAGCTACATGGCCCTTTGAGCGGCTTAGCTTAGATTTCAAGGGCCCCCTCCCGTCCGTCGACCGCAATGTTTACTTCCTGAACATTGTGGACGAATACTCCCGTTTCCCATTCGCCTTCCCCTGCCCAGACATGACCAGCGCCACGGTCATTAAATGCCTCAACAGCCTGTTCTGCCTGTTCGGTATGCCAAGCTATATCCACACGGATAAGGGGGCGGCCTTCATGAGTGAAGAGCTACGCCAGTACATGCTGTCCAAGGGGATTGGCACGAGCCGTACCACCAGCTACAACCCCCGGGGTAACGGTCAGGTGGAGCGAGAGAACGGGACAGTATGGAGGGCAGTCACCCTAACTCTAAGGACCAAGGGCCTCCCTATCTCCCGCTGGCAGGAAGTCCTCCCAGATGTGCTCCACTCAATACGGTCACTATTGTGTACCGCCACTAATGCCACGCCTCATGAGCTATGTTTGTGTTTCCCCGGAAATCCACCTCAGGCGTATCCATACCGTCATGGCTCTCCACCCCAGGTCCGGTACTTCTGCGAAAGCATGTGAGGGGTCACAAGACGGACCCTCTCGTGGAGCCAGTGCACCTGCTCCACGTCAACCCACAATATGCGTATGTCCGGCACGCCGACGGACGGGAGGACACTGTGTCCATAAAAGACCTCGCCCCAGCCGGTAACAACAGCAACAACAACCACAACAACTATTACCCACCCACTCCACCCACTATTCTTTTATCATCCCTGGAAGAACACCAGCCAACGGTACCCCCACCACCTACTCCTTCAACAACCCCGGTGGCGCCCCCGGCAGAGACCCAGGAGACCACCCGGGACACCCAGCCGGCACCCGCGGCACCGCAACCGTTACGTCGGTCACAGAGGACTATCACACCCCCGGACAGAGTAAATCTGTAGAAGGGGTGAATGTGATGAAATATGCCATTCATCAGACTCTGTAGTTAACTGTATATATTGTATTGCCTGCTCTGGTGTTTGTACCTTGTATTGTGTATAGGGCACCGCCCCCTTTGTGTGTCGGCTCCACCCATACCTGGCCCTACTTAAGACAAGTCCAGGCTTGTCTTGCAGTAGAACAGCAGCACGCTAGGTGAAGCTAGGTGCAGACACCGGCATCTTTTCTTTGCTAATAAAAGCCTTGTTTTATTCTGCTAACTTCGAGTCTTGAAGTTATTGAGGCGCATCATAATGCATTGGGGAATGGGGAGCCAGTGTAGATCAATGAGGATGGGATGATGGACAAGCAGGACTTAGTGCAGAACAGTAGACCTGCTGCCTAGGGTAGTGCCTGCTGGATGTCGTATGTATTTTACATCCTCTGTGCACCTGGGTTACTTTCTCCTCCTGTTGCTGCATGGCAATGGCTGTTATACCTGTGCTTAGGGACAAAAGTTTCTTCTGTCACTTGTCACTTTCTTGATGATGTTGCAAAATCTTACCGTTCGTTAAAATTACTAACTTCAAGTCCGACATGGAGTTGAATACTACTTTTGATTATGAAAATATTCAGAGTTATGCAATTCTACATTTGTTTTTCATGAGTGGGCCTATGCAACATTCCTATGACAGGACAGAGGGAACATTAGTCTGCACCTGGCTGTGCAGTACCTGAACTGATGCTAAATGCTGACATGAAGTGAGGAGGTATTCCATTTTTGCATCTTTAAAGAAAAGAACCTATCTTGTGGAAGATCATTAAAATGCTCTATTACTAGCAAATTTCCCTTGGTGGTGGTAGAGGTAGTCTGGAAGACCACTGATGTTTGGCTGCTGACCTAAACTGTCCTTTAAGGCTACCGCTGAAGTATTCACTGTGGAAAAGAGGCCTAATTAGCCTAATCCAGGTAACTGTCGGTGTTTCAGGAGCAAGGAGTTCTCCTAGTGTCTTTTGTTGCAAAAAGATATTTAATCAACCCTCAGATACACAGATGTAGAAGGAATGGGACCCGTGTATAATATTGAAATGCCCTGATTTTCATCGCTCCACCATTGGCGGCCATGCCTTCAGCTACCTAGGCCCTAAGCTCTGGAATTCTCTTCCTAAATCTCTCCGCCTCGCTCCTTCTTTAAGACGCTCCTTGAAACCTACCTCTTTGACCCAGCAAATTTTGTTTGATAACACTCCTGTGAAGCGCCTTGGGGCGTTTAATACGTTAAAGGTGTTATATAAATGCCAATTGTTGTTGTTGTTTACAATTACAAATACTAAAGTGCATGTTTTAATGCATAATTTAGCAGTTTTAGCTTTTAAAACAAATCTGCAATACTATCAACCAAATGTATTCAGATGTTTTTACTTTTCAATTCATCAGAATTTATTTTTTATCCCAGTGATCATTTAACCTAAGGATCAATCACAAATAATTGTACAGTGACCTATTTGTTACCAGCAGGAGCTAACATGGCTCCAAAATAAGATGCTGACATCTGTGCATGACATGACTTCAGGAGACAGTTGTGGAGAAATACTCTAATAGTCTGCTGCTAGTTTTCACATGTGGCCTTATTGTAGACTGACAGCATGCTTTGTCAGATGCTATAACAACCCTAGTCAGAAAGCTGAAATGCATCTTGACTTAGTAATTCAGTGCAGAATAAAAGGTCACATTGTGTCAGTCTGAACTGATCTTCATTTGACAGGTACAAGCCATTAAAAACCTGCAGCACGAACACACAACAGAAATCATTTAATGCTCTGTGATCTACAGAAACACTTAAATATGTTAGTAAAAGTTACATGATCATATTTGCTGGGTGTATACTAATTAAAAATGTCATTTATTTATCTTATTAAAAATACTGATTATATAAAGGGATAATGGGGTATAAATGCAAATTCAGATAAAATAAGAATACAGCAGATCCCACTAATAATCTATATATATAAAAGGATACATCTGTCTGTCTGTCATTCCGTCTGTCTGTATTGAATAAACTCAAAAGTTATAGAGCGTACCTACACGTGTGTTACGTCGAAAGAAGCTGACGATTCCAGAACCGTCCTAAGCATATTTACGTTTCGGCCAGACAAAATTGCGCCCGCGGTATCCAAAAAACGTTCAACATTCCGCTCATTAGCATCGAGTGACGTCGAGGTCGACCAATCGTACGGCGGGTTCCTGGCGCGTGCGGGCGGGCCCTCCTACGGTCGAGTGATGGGACGATTGACCAATCCTACGCTTCGGTGACCTGACGGTCCACCAATCGGTGCGTGTGTGGGCGGGCCTTATCGTTCTGAACCGAGGTGAGTCGCCGCCATCTTGATTCCAAACTTTTCATTTCCTTTTCCCGCTTTCTGCGTCTTTAAAAAAAAAGTTCCTTTTAAAACAGAAATTCTTTAAAAAAAAAGTTAATTACTTTCAGAAATTGTTTTTAAAAAAAGTTAATTACTTTCTAAATCTTTTATCTAATCTCATTAATTTTCCTACCTTTCCCCGTTTTTGCAGGTAGGCCTCTAAGCCTGGGCGTCTGTTGCCAGTCATGCTGGACCCTAGGCAATTGTTTTGTGGCAAGCTCCTCCCACCCCTCACCCCCCCACTTTGGTCTCCCCCATCACGTGATGGTTGACCAATCCTATGGCGTGTGTGGGCGGGGCCTGATGCTTAATAAGACAGAATAAATAAAAGTTACTTTAGTCTTCGCGAGCACTGGAGTGACTGCAGCAACTATTGCAACGTAAGTGAAGAGATAGAGAATAAATAATTCAGTTTTTATATCTTCTAACTTTATATCTTCTTTCCTTAAAAAACTTTCGGTTTTCAAAAGGCGAAAGTTTTTTAAGGAAAGAAGATATAAAGTTAGAAGATATACAAAAGGCGAAAGTTTTTTAAGGAAAGAAGATATAAAGTTAGAAGATATACAAAAGCCGAAAGTTTTTAAGGAAAGAACATATAAAGTTAGAAGATTTCCGATTTTGTACTTTGCAGCTACTTTTTTTTAAAAAGTAAAGAAATTTTGCAGTTTTTATTAAGAATTTTTTTTTTCCCGTGACGAGAAAATGGCCGCCGGCTTCTTCACGCACCTTCAAGGCTGGCCGCACCCGCCCTGAAGGCTGGCAGGCAGCTTTTTTTTCTTTCTGCCCCCGCCCCCTATCCTCGGTCCCCCCCCCCTCTCAAGGGTTAACCCGGCAACCGGCTCTGGAGATCGGGGGGTTACCCCGGCAACTGGGCCCGGCCATCTTTCATCCTGGCAGCAGTTCAATGCAGTGACACCACAGCGCCATATTTGATCCTGGCGGCACGACAATTTTCTCGTGACGCCATCTTTGATCATGGCGGAACTTCAATGTGGGCCCGAACAGCGCCATCTTTAGTCTGGGCTGCCCGGTTTCTTCCTCCTTCCCTCTCTCCTTCCCCCTCCCCCCTCTCTCCCCTCCCTCTCCCCCTCTCCCTGCCCCCCCTCTTCCCTGCACCCCCCTCTCCCTTCCCCCTCTCCCTCCCTCCCCTCCTCTCTCCCTCCCCCCCTCTCTCCCTTCTCTCTCCCTCCCTCCCTCTCTCCCTCCCTCCCCCCTCTCCCTCCCTCTCTCTCCCTCCCCCCCTCTCCCTCCCCCCCTCCCCTCCCTCCCCCATCGCTCTCTCTTCCCCCCAGTCGCTCTCTCTTCCCCCCAGGCGCTCTCTCTCTTCCCCCCCCAGTCGCTCTCTCTCTTCCCCCCAGTCGCGCTCTGTCTTCCCCCCAGTCGCTCTCTCTCTCTCTTCCAACAACAACATGCCCTCGAAAAAGCCTCGGCACCGCCGGGCACTCCAGCTAGTAGCAATATAAATGCAAGTCTTTCTTTCTTATTCAGGTTTCACTTCTGTTCAATATAACCCCATTCATTTTCAATCTAATAATGAAGCTTTATCCCAGCAGCTCTAAACTACTGATCTTATTAAAACAAAATACTCATCCATATTTGTGGTTTATTTTCTCATCGCTTGATGTTAGCTACACATCAAGGAACATGAAAACATTTGCAAAAAAAGAGTCTCTGAGAAGCATTCATTATAGATATTATTTGGGGATTATTGAATTTCATTGATTGCTTTGAAATTCCTGAAGGACTGTGAGGAATTATAATTTCCAATTTAAAGCAGAGATACACAGATCACCCAATTAAAACACTGCAGCTGCCCAATAGTGCAATTATAATTTCTTTCCCCTCAGCCTTTGTTAAATATAAATATTCAATTTTCTGTTGGGCTTTCATACAGCTCAAATCATTGATAGAAAAACTCATGGATATTTATACAGGTATTTGGAGGTTAGATTGAATTAGTCTTGCATAAGGTTAGCTTTCTGTTAAGGATGAACGGTTACCAACCTGAAACGTTAACTCTGTGTCTCTCTCCACAGATGCTGCCTGACCTGTTTTTTCCAGCATTTTCTGTTTTATTTCAGATTTCCAGCATCTGCAGTATTTTGTTTTTGTGTTAACTTTCTGCTGTTGCTTGCAGATAAACTTGTTTCTGTAGAAAAATTGGAATCGTACTGGAGAGATGGACTGCATCGCAACTTAGAAAAAGCAAACAGACTGGATACTAATATAGAGAATTACCTGACCAGCTTTGTAAACTAGTGGATGGGAAGGTGAGGAATGCAAAGAGGGCTGGCTGGACACCAACAGAACATATTTACTAGAGAGAAAAATAAAAGCAAAAGAGAGAAAACCTAAATATCTTTTACAATAAATATTAGCATACATAACAAGATTGAGAAACTGAAAGCATAGGTGTTGAGGAAGAAAGGCAAGACTTGGCTATACTAAAATGTTCACTAAGTGATTAAAATGCCATGGTTCACAGAATGGATAGACATAGCAAAATAGATGGAGGGTTGGAAGTATGAGTATAGGAGGATTATGTGCCAGCAAAAGTGAATTATAGGCAGGCTTTGGCTACTAAAGCAGAAAACAATTGGATTAAGCAATCATCTTGGTCAGAAACTATTCTAGACCAAATCTTGGGAAATGAGGCAGGCATAATGAAACATGGTTGAAACCGGAGAGCACCTAGAATCCAGTGATCATCAGATTTAAAGTACTTGTGAGTATGTCAAAAGAACAGTAATGCAAAGATATTAGACATTAAAATCACAAACTAGTTAAATAAAGTTGGCTGGGATTTAAAAAATCCATGGGAAATCTACAGTAGAAGGTATTAAAAGTCACATTCCCTTTCTCTCCGCCCTCCCCACCCCACCAATCCACTGATTGGACCTTGGTATAATATTCCATAGCCCTGGGAAGAGGCATGGAAGGGTTGCTAACCCTATCTTGACCCATAATTGGAACAATCAGTACCATGAGGATTGGATCCACAACTAACTTGTAATGAAAAGCAAAGTCCAAAAAGGTGCTTATTACACACATGCAGATCCTCCATTTGCTCATGAAAAAATCACTTTCTCCAATCAGATGGTTTGAGGCCAATTCTCTTTTCCACCAATGCATTTCATAAAGTCCACAGAAGTTATTTTCTTTGGTGGGGAGAGAAGGAGGAGGGAGAGATGTGTTGTGTCTGTGTGTTGATAGAGACACTGAAGACAGGAGTTGGTTTCATAGGTGTTTACTAAACAAAGTCTGGAGGGGAACTAACTGATACAACACAATATACAGGCTTATATAGCCCGAGTGGCCATTACCGGCACTACAGTACACATGGGGCTCATAAAGGCACATACACTACAAGATGGGCATCACCATCAGTGCTAGACAGTACCAAACCAGTTCTCAAAACAGAACTGTCAGAAGTTCTTTTTTGAGGGGTGATTCACTCATACAATATTGGCAGTTTCATGTGGAACTGTCTTGGACAAAGATAAGGTAGGGAAACAGCTTGGCTTTCACTACTCCTGTGGAAAATATATTTTACGTAGAAACATAGAAGATAGGAGCAGGAGTAGGCCATTCGGCCCCTCGAGCCTGCTCCGCCATTCAATGAGATCATGGCTGATCATCCAAATTCAGTACCCCGTTCCTGCCTTCTCCCCATATCCCTTGATCCCTTTAGCCTTAAGAAATATATCCAACTCCTTCTTGAATATATTTAATGAATTGGCCTCAACTGCCTTCTGTGGTAGAGAATTCCACAGGTTCACCACTCTCTGGGTGAAGAAATTCCTCCTCATCTCAGTCCTAAATGGCTTACCCCTTATCCTTAGACTATGACCCCTAGTTCTGGACTCCCCGGCCATCGGGAACATCCTTCCTGCATCTAGTCTGTCCAGGCCTGACAGAATTTTATACGTTTCGATGAGATCCCCTCTCAATCTTCAAAACACCAGTGAGTACAAGCACAATCTCTCCTCATACGTCATTCCTGCCATCCCAGGTATCAGCCTGGTGAATCTTCGCTGCACTCCTTCCATGGCAAGAATGTCCTTCCTCAGATAACGCGACCAAAACTGCACACAATACTCAAGGTGTGGTCTCACCAAGGCCTTGTACAACTGCAGCAAGACATCCTTGTTCCTGTACTCGAAACCTCTTGCTACGAAGGCCAACATACCATTTGCCTTCTTAACCGCCTGCTGCACCTGCATGCTTACCTTCAGCGACTGGTGCACAAGAACACCCAGGTCTCTTTGCACTTCCCCTTCTCCCAATCTATTGCCATTCAAATAATAATCTGCCTTCCTGTTTTTGCCACCAAAGTGGATAACCTCACATTTATCCACATTATAGTGCATTTGCCATGTTTCTGCCCAATCACCCAACCTGTCCAAATCGGACTGGAGTTTCACAACATCCTCCTCACAGCATACCCTCCCACCCAGCTTTGTGTCGTCTGCAAATTTGGAGATATTACATCCAATTCCCTCGTCCAGATCATTAATATATATTGTGAACAGCTGGGGTCCTAGGACCGATCCTTGCGGTACCCCACTAGTCACTGCCTGCCACTCGGAAAAAGACCCGTTTATTCCAACTCTTTGCTTTCTATCTGCCAACCAGTTCTCTGTCCAAGTCAATACCTTGCCTCCAATCCCATGTGCCTTAATTTTACAAGCTAATCTCTGATGCAGGACCTTATCGAAAGCCTTCTGAAAGTCCAAATACACCACATCCACTGGTTCTCCCTTATCTATTTTACCAGTTACATCCTCAAAAAATTCCAGTAGATTAGTCAAGCACGATTTACCTTTTGTAAATCCATGTTGACTTTGTCCAATTCTGTCACTGCTTTCCAAGTGCTCTGTTATTACATCTTTTATAATGGACTCTAGCATTTCCCCCACTACCGATGTCAGGCTTACCGGTCTATAATTCCCCGCTTTTTCTCTACCACCTTTTTTGAATAGTGGGGTAACATTAGCTACCCTCCAATCCATGGGTACTGTTCCAGACTCTATTGAGTTCTGGAAGATGACCAGCAATGCATCTACTATCTCCAGGGCCACTTCCTTAAGTACCCTAGGATGTAGATTATCAGGCCCTGGGGATTTATCAGCCTTCAATCCCGTCAACTTCCCCAACACCATTTCCCTACAAATACTGATTTCTTTCAGTTCCTCCCCCTCATTAGTCCCTATGTTCCCCGACATCTCTGGGAGGTTATTTGTGTCCTCCTGTGTGAAGACAGAACCAAAATATGTATTTAATTGGTCTGCCATTTCTTTGTTCCCCATTATAAATTCCCCTGATTCTGACTGCAAAGGACCTATGCTTGACTTCACCAATCTTTTTCTCTTCACATATCTATAAAAGCTTTCAGTCAGTTTTTATGTTCCCTGCAAGCTTACTTTCATAATCTATTTTCCCCCTCTTAATTAATCCTTGTCCTCCTTTGCTGAATCCTAAACTGCTCCCAATCCTCAGGTTTGCTGCTTTTTTTGGATCTTATGTTATCCCTAATTTCCCTTGTTAGCCACGGTTGAGTCACCTTTTTTGATTTATTTTTATGCCAAACTGGGATAAACAAATTCTGTAGTTCATCCATGTGATCTTTGAATGTTTGCCATTGCCTATCCACTGTCAACCTTTGAGTGACATTACCCAATCAATCCTACCCAACTCGCGTCTCATACCATCATAGTTCCCTTTATTTAAATTCAGGACCTTAGTCTCTGAGTCAACTACTTCCCTCTCCATCTTAATGAAGAAATTGATCATATTATGATCGCTCTGACCCAAGGGGCCTCGCACAACAAGATTGCTAATTAATCCTTTCTCATTGCATAATACCCAGTCGAAGATGGCCTGATCCCTAGTTGGTTCCTCGGCATATTGGTCCAGGAAACCATCCCGTATACACTCCAGGAATTCCTCCTCCACAGTATTGTTATTAATTTGGTTAGCCCGATCTATATGTAGATTAAAGTCACCCATGATGACTGCTGTGCCCTTATTGCACGCTTCTCTAATTTCCCTTTTAATGCCATCCCCTACCTCTGCATTACTGTTTGGGGGTCTATACACCACTCCCACTAATGTTTTCTGCCCTTTGGTATTTCTCAGTTCTACCCATACAGATTCCACATCATCAGAGCTAATATCTTTCCTTACAATTGTGTTAATCCCCTCTTTAACCAGCAATGCTACCCCACCTCCTTTTCCTTTTTGCCTATCTTTCCTGAATATTGAATACCCCTGGATGTTGAGTTCCCAGCCTTGGTCCCCCTGGAGCCATGTTTCCGTAATTCCAATCATATCATATTCATTTACCTCTATTTGCGCTGCTAATTCATCCACCTTATTACGAATGCTCCTTGCATTAAGACACAAAGCCTTCAGGCTTTTTTTTTTTAACGCTCTTAGACCTTTTAGAATTATTATTTACTGTGGCCATGTTTGTTTTACACCCTTTATTTCTCCGATTGCCACCTTTGTTATTCTCCTTCCTGTCTTTTGCTTCTATCCTTGTTTCCCTTTCCTTTGTCTCCCTGCTCAGGTTCCCAACCCCCTGCCATTTTAGTTTAAACCCTCCCCCACAGCACTAGCAAACACTCCCCGAAGGACATCGGTCCCGGTCCTGCCCAGGTGCAGACCATCCGGTTTGTACTGGTCCCACCTCCCCCAGAACCGGTTCCAATGTCCCAGGAATTTGAATCCCTCCCCCTTGCACCATTCCTCTAGTCATGTATTCATTTGAAGTATCCTTCTATTTCTACTCTGACTAGCACGTGGCACTGGTAGCAATCCTGAGATTACTACCTTTGAGGTCCTATTTTTTAATTTACCTCCTATCTCCCTATATTCAGCTTTTAGGACCTCATCCCGTTCTTTACCTATATCATTGGTGCCTATATGCACCACAACAACTGGCTGTTCACCCTCCCTTTCCAAAATTTTCTGCAGCTTCTCCGAGACATCCTTGAGCCTTGCATTTTGGGATAGACTTAATGCCCAAGAATTGGTCCCAGTGGGTACAGGCCAAAATCCCCAGGCAGATTCTGCAAGAAACCACAGCCTGTAGAGATGATATATGAGATCGGTGCCATTTGAAACAATGAACACCCAGCTGCGCAATGATTGAAGCCTGATAATTAGCTAATTTTTTAAAATATTTTTTAAAAATTGAGCCTTTGAGGCACAAGTGATGAGTGTTCTCTGCCACAATGAAAAACAAATTGAGGCTCATCAGTCAGTGTGCACCCCTTATTCCATGACAGAAGGAGCCTATGCACATTAAAATAATTTGAAGGGACAGCTAATACAAAAGGCAAAATACTGCAGATGCTGGAAATCTGAAACACAAACAGAAAATGTTGGAAACACTCAGCAGGCCAGCCTGCTGAGTGTTTCCAACATTTTCTGTTTGTATTTGAAGGGACAGCACCCATCTTGCCCCTTCCCTGTTAATGCCAGATGGTCCAGGTCTACTTCTGTAGGATATGGCAAATACCAAGAATAAAGAAGAAATCACATTGTTAGTTCTGCCAGAAAGGTTGCCTATGCAAGGTGACCGATTGCTTGTCTGGATTTCTCATACGAAATGAAATCTTACAAAGTGTTTACTGCAGCTAACCCTTCCCCAGTCCAAAATTCAGAGAAATTTGCTATGGGACATGGCTAATCTAGAGTTAAAATACTCTTCTCAGAAAATATCCTAAAATCTTGTCTACTTTATTAGCATTTCACAACACTGATGGATTTCTTCATGTATCATAAGAAACAATAGTTTAGTCCTTTGTATTCATTCAGTTGTCATCCAGACCTTTTTTTATTTGGACTGCAAAAGCACAGTTTAAAAAAAAAATAAAGCCATCAATATAACACTGTCACACTCATCATCATTAATCGCCAATCCAAAACCAACGACCCAGACAAAACCCAAAGTGCGCATCAATCATTCTGTACAATGCTTAAGAGAAGCTCTCTCTCGCTCTGAGGAAATGGAAAGAATTGATTTATTGTGTGTCATGTTTCCATCAGTTGTCCAAGCTCTGTGATTAAGGTACCCAAGTTTCACTCGACAGTTCTGCTCCTTGCAGTAATAATGTCATACAGGCATCTTATGTTGTCGACTTGGTTTTTCTTGTTTGCCGTGAAAGTTCTTCCAGTACATAGGATCTTCTGGTGCCATAGAGATGGCTGATGAGATTAGATCCTGAAAGGTCAAAAGGGCGAACTGGGATGGTTCCTGAATAATATTCTCTTGTACCTAAAGAAGTAAGAGTATTTACATTAAAGGTAGGTACAGAACAGTTTTGTGAAAAAAGTCTTGTAATACTTTGCAAATTATGTAATGTAGTATTTTACACTTGTTTACAAATAAAACACTTTAGCCCCTGAAGTGTAAGCCTTCACATGCAACATAAGACCTTGCGTGGTGAGCATAGATTGGGTTTCAGTTGTGCACCTGAGTCACTGCATAGCTGTTCATGGATGAAAAAAAGTGAGGAAAGGGAAGTTGTGTTGCCAGCCCTCAGCTTCCTTGCAAAGTATGAATTACATTAATGGAATCCCACATTAAAATTCATGTTGGACTTTCATGCAGTACAAATAATTTGGTTACTACAGTATTAAGCTTCTATGCCACTGGATTTTTCAAGCCACCGTAGGAACACCTTTTTGATCAGCCAGTATGCAGTCCATATATATATCAAACAAATGACATGTGCTGTTTGGTGGTGGCAATACTTTCATCACTTTCCCTGTGAAAAAGAGGCATAAGTTAGACAGGCACAATTTTCACTGGGTGGCAGAATTGTGAAGAGTACAGGGCATAGAAGATGACATACAAAGCTCCTCACACCAAACCTATGGTCTACATGTACACAAAGGGCTTCCAGTAATGCACAGGTTGTCTGATTATCGAAACATCATAATGCAAGTCTATGCCCATTATCCAGGAAGCACCCATGGTACCTTTATCATGTGGCAACCTATGGTACCCATGATGGATGACTGCTGGTTGACTAGAGCTATTCTGTGCAACCTTGGTCGATGACCCCACTGAGAAACACCAAGAGCAGCAGAATGTAAATACAATGAAGTATATTATCAGCATGCTTAAGCAAAGCTTCAGCTATTTGGACTGCTTAGGTGGTGTGCTTCTCTTTAGCCCTGCAGTGTCCAAAATAATCACTGTTTCCTGCATATTGCATAATCTCACTGTAGAAAGTGCAGCCATGAGGTTGCAGGATGAAAAAGGCTCACATTGCAGCAGTAGCAAAGGAGGAGGAGGAATTGGAGAAAACAGATTTGCAACCTAGAACGTTGGTGCAGCAGGTATCTGTGATACCCAGATCTGGCTTCTGCACAAGGATTGCAGATGAATGAAAGATCACAGAATGTATCCAGAAACAACATTCTGTACATTTCCATCTACTGTAGCTATTGCCAACCATGTAGCCTGCACTCCTGGTTTCACAGGAGGGCGGCCTTCTGCTCCAAAGAGGTTCACTCCTTTTTGCTGCACCTTCTGCATGAGCAACTCCAATGCATTTTCTTAAAAAAATGGGTGATTCCCTTTGTTACTTGACCACATTGCAGCACCCACAAAAAAAATCTGCAAATACAAAAAGAGGCACTCTACTTTAAGCAGCATGCTAAAATTTCTACTTCCCAGCACCCATCTCTAGGTGCGGGCAGTCTACTACAATTAGTGGTGTCAGGACGCCTCATAATTTTCATCAAGGCCAGCACTCTCCACTGCTAGCATGGGTGCACTTGCGGCATTGCCAGACGCAGCCCTGACATTGCTAACAATTTTGCAGCTTTATTGTACACATCTCAATATTACACAACAGACTATTAAAACAAAAAATAGCTCTGATTAAGTCAGGAATTTCAGTTTTACTGTCACAAATCAAATTTGCAGATACAAAGGTATTGAGGAGAAAAGTGTTTTTCCATTAGGGTCAATATTTTCTGCTTCTTCATTTAATTTCCTCATTGACCACTGACTCATGCCTCACCCTGCACTGCTTCACTTGACTGAAAAGTTACCAGTGTAGATACACCTTTCCTAACATTTCTAGTCAGTATCAAGAGCACCTTAGAAAGAGCTCCCCTTGTTATAATTTTAACGTAGCAAAATAAAACTCCTTTATTAGATTTCTTCCTCCTTGTTTTTTTGTATCTGTTCTGCATCCTTTAATAATAGGTCTTACCCATGCCCACTCCCAGTAAAACTCCAGGATATAAATCAGCACCTGGAAAAGCAGAAGGCATAGGAGCCTCAAAAATTAACCAAAGTTCAGAGTTCACAGCTGCTTGTTAAGTAGCAATACATATCTAGGAAGAGCTAAACTTTCTGTAACTTGTTCATGATTCATCTACTTTTTTTTCTTTGTTCCAGTAACATCTATACAAAATAAACAGGAGTAGAGTGTTCAGCATCACCTCTTTCACTGTCAGATGCCAAGACTGACTCATTCTACAGGAACTCTTACAAAAAGTCCACAGGTAACTTCTGAGATGTTTTGATGTTTATTAACTTTGATGCTTCTGCTACTTAAAATCATATAAATGCAACTACTTTTTTCTTCAGTTCTTTAGTACGTTTAAAGAGACAATATTAGCCAACACAGACTTGTTGGCCGAATGGCCAGTTTCTGTGCTGTAAATACTATGTAATATTAAGTAGCTATCATTACCTGTACAGGGTATTTGCCGACTGTGCCTGGTTTGCCAAGTGCAACAGCAACATGATGGCCATCATCCAGCATAGTTTCCTAGCGAACAAAATAAAGATCAAATCATTTATAATTTTGTACATACGAAAATGAAAGACATTAAACTAGATGAGTATGAATACACTGTAATGTACCCCCATTAATCCAGACAAAACCATCTCCATAAATTGAGTGTCAGAACAAATTTAAGGTAGATAATCTAATACAAAACCTGAGTGCAAAATTATGATACCAATATAGTACAACTACACTTAATCCATCCCTGCAATTTTTCATGCAGTTACATAGAATGCACAGCACAGAAACAGGCCATTCGGCCCAACTGGTCCATGTCAGTGTTTAAGTTCCACAGCTATGTTATACAAATCAACATACAAATGAATTTAGGACTAGGATATGGCAGCAAGCTGGTTAATCAAGTGAGACAGCCAGCTAAATAATCAGGGCTGGGCTGGGCTGTGGGAGGGACTGGCTAATGAGCAAGGTGGCCAAGAGGGGAAGCTGAATCTGAGTCACAATAAGATTGGCTGATGCAGCAAGGCAGTTTGGGGAATTGACAGGATTTAGGACATAATAGCAATGTGGAGAAAGGAGTGAGCAGCAACTGGAGCAGAAACAGAGACCCAAGGGTGGCAACTGACTCACCAACTGACTGCAGCACTGTCATGAAGGACAAAGAGGGATAGTGTACTACGGTCACAGTGACAAGAGGATGTCATTTGTGACTTTAATTAAGGCAGTTTCAGCTATTATCTCTCCACTGTCACTCTCAATTCCTCCATTGCCTGTACTGTCAGATTGATTTTCTGACATCCAATCCTATATGAGCCACAATTAAATCAAGTTAAACATTGGGAAGACTGAAGCCATCGTCTTCACCCTCCCCGCCTCCCATCACAAACTCTGCCCTTTTCCACTGATTCCAGCCACCGTCTCAGGTTGAACCAAACTGTTCACAATCTCTATGTCCTATTCAACCCTGAACGACCTACCCTCCCCATCATAAAGACTGCCTACTTCCTCTTCTTCTTAGGCAGTCCCTCAGAACCGAGGATGACTTGCTTCCACATTAAAAATGAGTTTGCAGGTGACTGATTAGTCCAATGCGGGACCTACAGTCTCTGTCACAGGTGGGGCAGACGGTGGTTGAAGTGGCGGGTGGGTGGGGTGCTTGGGTTGACGTGCGCTCCAGGTGCTCCCTGTGTTTAGCTTCCGCTTGCTCCCGGTGAAGAGACTCGAGGTGTTCGGCGCCTTCCCGGATGCTTCTCCTCCACTTTGTGCGTTCTTGGGCCAGGGATTCCCAGGTGTCGGTGGGGATGTTACACTTTTTCAAGGAGGCTTTGAGGGTGTCCTTGAAGCGTTTCCTCTGCCCAGCTGGGGCTCTCTTGCCGTGTCGGAGCTCCGAGTAGATCGCTTGTTTTGGGAGTCATAAGAACATAAGAAATAGGAGCAGGAGTAGGCCAATCGGCCCCTCGAGCCTGCTCCGCCATTCAATAAGATCATGGCTGATCTGATCCTAACCGCCAATCTACTATCACAGACCATCTCCTGAATCTAACAGAATTAGATGCACGAAATAGGAGCAGGATCAGGCTACACGGCCCCTGGGCCCGCTCCGCTGCCCACAGGGCCATGTCTGATCCGAACCTGGACTCATGTCCAAATTCCTGCCCGCTCCCCGTAACCCTTAATTCCCTTTACTTCTAGGAAACTGTCTATTTCTGTTTTAAATTTATGTAATGATGTAGCTTCTACAGCTTTTTGGGGCAGCATATTCCATGGACCTACCACCCTCTGAGTGAAGTAGTTCCTCCTCATCTCAGTTTTGAAAGAGCAGCCCCTTATTCTAAGACTATGCCCCATAGTTCTAGTTTCACCCATCATCGGGAACATCCTCCCCGCATCCACCCGATCCAACCCCTTCACAATCTTATATGTTTCAATAAGATCACCTCTCATTCTTCTGAACTCCAATGAGTAGAGTCCCAATCTACTCAACCTCTCCTCATATGTCCATCCCCTCATCCCTGGGATTAACCGAGTGAACCTTCCTTGTACTGACTCGAGAGCAAGTATGTCTTTCCTTAAGTATGGACACCAAAACTGTATGCAGTATTCCAGGTGCGGTCTCACCAATACCTTGTACAACTGAAGCAATACCTCCCTATTTTTATATTCTATCCCCCTAGCAATGAAAGCCAATATTCCATTGGCCTTCTTAATCACTTGCTGCACCTGTATACTAACCTTTTGAGTTTCATGCACCAGGACCCCCAGATCCCTTTGTACTTCAGTACTTTCCAGTTTCTTGCCATTAAGATAATAACTTGCTCTATGATTTTTCCTGCCAAAGTGCATAACCTCACACTTTCCAGTGTTGTATTCCATCTGCCAAATCTCTGCCCACTTACTTAGCCTGTCTATGTCCCCTTGCAGGTTTTTTATGTCCTCCTCACTCACTACTTTCCCTCCCATCTTAGTATCATCTGCAAACTTTGATATGTTACACTCGGTCCCCTCCTCCAAATCGTTAATATAGATTGTAAAGAGTTGGGGACCCAGCACTGACCCCTGCGGAACACCACTAGTTACTGATTGCCAGTCTGAGAATGAACCATTTATCCCAACTCTCTGCCTTCTGTTAGATAGCCAATCCTCTAGCCATGCCAGAATATTACCCCCAATCCCGTGATTTTTTTATCTTAAGCAATAATCTTTTATGTGGCACCTTGTCAAATGCCTTTTGGAAGTCTAAATACACTACGTCCACTGGTTCCCCTTTATCCACCCTATATGTTACTTCCTCAAAGAACTCCAGCAAATTTGTCAAACATGACTTCCCCTTCATAAAACCATGCTGACTTTGTCCTATTAAATTATGATTATCCAAATGTCCTGTTACTGTCTCCTTAATAATGGACTCCAAAATTTTACCTACCACAGATGTTAGGCTAACCGGTCTATAGTTTCCAGCCTTCTGTCTACTGCCCTTTTTAAATAAGGGTGTTACATTAGAAGTTTTCCAGTCTGCCGGGACCTTTGCTGAGTCCAGGGAGTTTTGGAAAATTATTACCAATGCATCCACAATCCCTACCACCACTTCACTCAAGACCCTAGGATGTAAGCCATCAGGTCCAGGTGATTTATCCGCCTTGAGTCCCATTATTTACCGAGTACCACTTCCTTAGTGATTTTGATTGTGTTTAGCTCCTCCCCCCCTATAGCCCCCTGTTTGTCCAGTGTTGGGATATTCTTAGTGTCCTTTACTGTAAAGACTGATACAAAATATTCATTCAGTGTTTTTGCCACCTCCATATTTCCCACCATTAATTTCCCAGTCCCATCCTCTAAGAGACCAACATTTACTTTAGCCACCCTTTTTCTTTTTATATAACTATAAAAACTCTTAATATCTGTTTTTATATTTTTTGCTAATTTACTTTCATAATCTATCTTCCCTTTCTTAATCAATCTTTTTGTTATTTTTTGCTGTCTTTTAAAGTTTTCCCAATCCTCTATCCTCCCACTAGATTTGGCTACCTTATATGCCCTTGTTTTTAGTCGAATACTATCCTTAATTTCTTTACTTAGCCACGGATGGCTGTCTTTTCTTTTACACCCTTTTCTTCTCAGTGGAATATATTTTTCTTGGAAGTTGTAAAATAACTCCTTAAATGTACACCACTGATCGTGTATCGTCTTACCCTTTAATCTATTTTCCCAATCCACTCTACTCAATTCCGCTCTCATACCTTCATAGTCTCCTTTATTCAAGCTTAGCACGCTTGTTTGAGATCCAACCTTCTCACCCTCTAATTGAATATGGAATTCAACCATGTTATGGTCACTCATTCCAAGGGGATCCTTTACTAGGACATTTTTAATTAATCCTGTCTCGTTACAGAGGACCTGGTCTAAAGTTGCTTGCCCCCTGGTCGGTTCAGTTACATACTGCTCAAGAAACCCATCCCTAATACACTCAATGAACTCATCCTCAAGGCAGCCCTGCCCAATTTGATTTGTCCAATTAATATGATAGTTAAAATCCCCCATAATTATAGATGTTCCCTTATTACAAGCCTCAACTATTTCCTGATTGATACTCCGTCCAACAGAGTTGCAACTGTTCGGAGGCCTATAGACTACGCCCACTAGTGTTTTTTTCCCCTTATTATTCCTTACCTCCACCCAAACTGTTTCATTATCCTGATCTTTTGACCCAATATCATTTCTCTGTATTACAGTGATTCCTTCCTTTATTAACATAGCCACCCCACCTCCCCTTCCTTCCTGCCTGTCCTTCCTGATCATTAAATAACCTGGTATGTTTAATTCCCAGGCATTGTCACCCTGCAGCCATGTTTCTGTAATGGCCACAAGATCATACCCATATGTAGTTATTTGTGCCATTAACTCGTCTATTTTGTTACGAATGCTACGTGCATTCAGATAGAGAACTTTCAAATATGTTTTGTGACACTTAGTTCCTGCTTTTGCCCTTTTTATTACTTTACCTTTTACTCCATACCTTCTGCCCCTTCCTGACGCGCTCTGGTTTTTAATTTCCCCACTGCTACCTAAGTCTATGACCTTCTCTGTTGTCATTTTTATTATTTGCTCTCGAGGAACCTCCCCCCCACTAGTTAGTTTAAAGCCCTCTCTACAGACCTAGTTATATGATCCGCCAGAACTCTAGTCCCAGCACTGGCCAAGTGAAGCCCGTCCCAACGGAACAGCTCCCTCCTGCCCCAGTACTGGTGCCAGTGTCCCAGGAAGCAAAACCCATTTCTCCTACACCAGTCTTTGAGCCACGCATTTAACTCTCTAATTTTATTTGTCCTAGCCAAATTCGCTCGTGGCTCAGGTAATAATCCAGAGATTATTACCCTTGTGGTTCTGCTTTTTAATTTGACCCCTAGCTGCTCATACTCCTTTAACAGAACCGGCTTCCTAGTCCTATCTACGTCGTTTGTACCAACATGGACCACGACAACTGGATCCACCCCCTCCCACTGCAAGTTTCTTTCCAGCCCAGAGGAGATGTCCTTAACCCTGGCATCGGGTAGGCAACACAGCCTTCGGGACTCTCGCTCTCGGCTGCAGAGAACTCTATCTATCCCCCTAATAATACTATCCCCTACCACTACAACATTTCTATTTACTCCCCCCTCTTGAATGGCCCCCCATTCCACGGTGCTGTGGCCAGGTTGCTCATCCTCCCTGCAGTCCCTGCTCCCGTCCCCACAGTGAGTAAGAACCTCGAACCTGTTGGACAAGAGCAAGGGCTGCGGCTCCTCCAGCTCTACCTCCTGGATCCCCGTACCTGCCTCACTCGTAGTCACACCGTCCTGTCCCTGACCATGGGCCACATCTGAATTAATTAACTTCATAGGTGTGACCACCTCCTGATACACAGAGTCCAGGTACTTCTCCCCCTCCCTGATGTGTCGCAGTGTCTGAAGCTCAGACTCCAGCTCATCAACACGGAGCTGGAGTTCCTGTAGCAGCAGACACTTGTCACAGACGTAATCACCGTGAGCCTCAATGGGGTTCACCGGCTCCCACATCTCGCAACAGTAACACATCACCTGCTCCATTCTATGTAATTAATTAAATTTTTTATTGTTAGTTATGGACACCCTCTGCCTGATTTTAGATGCTAGTATCCCCTTTAATTAATTGGATTTAAATTAAATCAATCCCTCTAGTTACACCAGTTAAATGGTTTACCAACAGTCACTCTGCACCAGAAAGGCCTTATTAACTCTAACCCACAGAGTTAAAGTTTGAAAAGAGCACCTAACACCCCACTTACCCAAACTCAGAGCACTCTTTGATGACTCGCACTCAGTGCTTGCTCGCACTAGGACTGGTCTTTTTATACTGTTTGTTTGTTTACAGCCAAATGAGTCACCCCTGCTGATTGGTTAGAAAACTGGTTTCCACTGCCTGCTGTGCCAATTTACTCCTACTGCAGTGTAACCTTGTTTTACTCTTCTTAAACCAACAGAATCCCAAATATTTAACTTTTCCCCTTTACTTAAACTGCTTAAGTAATCTTATCAAGAATGATTTAAAGAGAAATAACAATTAAAGAACTCTCACACTTACCCAAACTCAGAGCACTCTTTGATGAGTCTCGTATCGGGCATGCGGACAATGTGACCTATCCATCGGAGCTGATCGAGCGTGGTCAAAGCTTCGATGCTGGGGATGTTGGCCTGAGCAAGAACACGGACGTTGGTGCGCCTATCCTGCCAATGGATTTGCAGGATCTTGCGGAGGCAGCATTGGTGGTACCTCTCCAGTGCTTTGAGGTGCCTGCTGTACATGGTCCATGTCTCTGAGGCATACAGCAGGGCGGGTATCACTGCTGCTCTGTAGACCATGAGCTTAGTGCTGGGTTTGAGTTCCTGGTCTTCAAACACTCTCTTCCTCAGGCGACCGAAGGCTGCACTGGCACACTGAAGGCGGTGTTGGACTTCGTCGTCGACGTTTGCCCTTGTTGACAGTAGGCTCCCGAGGTATGGAAAGTGGTCCACGTTGTCCAAGACCTTGTCATGGATTTTGATAATCGGGGGGCAGTACTGTGTGGCGGGGGCAGGTTGGTAGAGGACCTTTGTCTTACGGATGTTTAGTGTAAGGCCCATGCTCTTGTCCGCTTCGGTGAAGGTGTTGACGATGGTTTGGAGTTCGACCTCCGAGTGAGCGCAGACGCAAGCGTCGTCTGCATACTGTAATTCAACGTCTAACCCTACTTCCATGTCTAACATTACTCACCTCAGCCCATTTGCTGAAACTCTTACCCATGCTTCTGTCAACTCCACACTCACCTATTCCCATGCTCTTTTGATTGGCCTCCTATCCTCCACACTCTGTAAACTTCAGCTTATCCAAAACTCTGCTGCCAATATTCTATCTCACACCAAGTCCCGCTTACCTCTTACTCCCATCCGTACTAACCCTAACTGGCTTCCGGTCTCACACCTCAAATTTAAATTTCTCATCCTGGTTTTTAAATCTCTTCATGGTCTTGCCCCATCTCATCTCTGTAACCTCCTCCAGCCCTATAAAATCCCTCAGGACTCTCTGATCCTCCCATTCTGGCCTGTTGTCCATCCCCCTCCCTTTGCCTCAGCAATGATGGCCATGCCTTCGGCCGTCTGTGTGACACACTCTGGAATTTGCTCTCAATTCCCTCTCCCACTCCTCTTTAAAGTCCTCTCTTATACACTCTGAATATCTCCTTTTTTAGCTCAGCATCCATTTTTATCTGATTATACTTCTGTGAAGCACCTTGGGACAGTTTTCTGTGTTAAAAGCACTAAATAGATGCAATTTGTTATTATAGTAAATATTTAAAAAGTTACTCAAAGCAAATTAAGCTTTGCATGTTCAATTATCCCTTTTGCATAGAATGGAATGACATGTATGGGAGGGTTGAGACTCCCAAATGATAATACAGTTTTATGTGGGATTGCTATTTGCCATTGATATTTAAACATCTGAGAATGCAAAAGCACAAGAAGATATAAAAACAGAAAATGCTGGAAATACTCAGCAGGTCAGGCAGCATCTGTGGAGAGAGAAACAGTTAACGTTTCAGGTTGATGACCCTTCGTCAGAACTGGAAAAAGCTGGAGATGGATCAGGTTTTTAAGCAAGTGTAGGGGCAGGGAAATCCCACCGACTCCCACAGCTACCTGGACTACACTTCCTCCCACCCCGCTTCCTGTAAGGACTCTATTCCATTCTCCCAGTTTCTCCGTCTCCGCCGCATCTGCTCTGACGATGCCACCTTCCATACTAGTGCTTCCAACATATCTTCCTTTTTCCTCAACCGAGATTCCCCTCTACTGTGGTTGACACCGCCCTTGACCGTGTCCGTTCTATTTCCTGCTCTTTTGCTCTCACCCCTTCCCCTCCCTCCCGGAACCATGATAGGGTTCCCCTTGTCCTCAGCTTTCACCCCACCAGTCTCCACATTCAACGGATCATCCTCTACCATTTCCGCCACGGCGTTATCCCACCACCAAACACATCTTCCCCTCACCTCCCCTTTCAGCATTCCGAAAGGACCACTCCCTCCGCGACACCCTGGTCCACTCCTCTCTCACCCCCAACACCCCTTTTACCTCCTCCCTTCCCACTGTCCAGGGCCCCAAACACTCCTTCGAGGTGAAACAGCGATTTACTTGTACTCCTTGCAATTTAGTATACTGTATTTGCTGCTCATGATGCGGTCTCCTCTACATTGGGGAGACCAAACGCAGATTGGGTGACCGCTTTGCGGAACACCTCCGTTCAGTCCGTCAGGGTGACCCCGAGCTTCCGGTCGCCTGTCACTTTAATTCGCCGCTCCACTCCCACTCTGACCTCTCCGTCCTCGGCCTCTTACACTGTCCCAACGAAGCTCAACGTAAGCTCGAGGAACAGCACCTCATCTTTCGATTCGGCACTTTACAGCCTTCTGGACTCAACATCGATTTTAACAATTTCAGACCATAACCTCTACCCCTATCTTTTTTTTCCATTTTTTTTCTCTCTCACACGGCAGCTGTCTTTCATCCTGCTATCGCCATTTACACTTCATCTAGAGCATCTTTTGTTTCTTAACTTGTCCCATTACCATCTCCTTTTGCCTTACACTATCATCCCTTTTGTCTCTTAATCTCTCCTGCCTTCCGTCCTATCACAGACCTTCCCTTTTGTTCTTTCCTCCCCTCCCCCCTTTCCCTGCCCTTACCCTTGTTTAAAAACCTGTTCCATCTCCAACTTTTTCCAGTTCTGACAAAGGGTCATCGACCTGAAACGTTAACTCTGTTTCTCTCTCCACAGATGCTGCCTGACCTGCTGAGTATTTCCAGCTTTTTCTGTTTTTATTTCAGGTTTCCAGCATCCGCAGTATTTTGCTTTTGTACACATGATGATATATCCTGACTGAAATTCTTCTTATTTTCATCCCTCTCTTTTTAGCCATACATCAACACTGGCCAAGACGGACTACAGGTGACTTACTGTCATTAGAATACATTTATTAGTAGAAAACAATTGTGTGATTCAAATGGTGCTATGCAACCAAAGACTTCAGTGGTGCTGAGAAAAATAATGCAATAGAATTGTAGCTGCAAGATTTCTTTCCACAATTAACTGCAGTTTTTTGAAAATGAAAACAATGACAAAAATTACTCATACACTTTGTTCCAAACCACAATCCTAGACACATTTCTCATAATAGAATAGCTTGTTTACTTCTTAAATTCTGATCAGTTTATTATAAAATGACCAAGCTTCTGAATGTTTTTACAAGTACAATGCTGAATTCCTTTAAAAATCAAACATTAATGAAACCTTTATTGCAGATAAGGCCATCTCTGACCATTTCCTTGTATCGCTCTCCACCCACATCCCCCTTCCACCCACCTCCCCCCAACCCTACTTCCTTCTGTGTCTGCCCCTGGAAAAAACTCTCTTCCAACTGCACTTATGAAATCCCAACTGTCCAGCCTCTGGCACTCCATTCACCATGACATTTCTGCAGCTATCGATCTGCTCAACCACACCCTCACCACTATCTTTGATGCCCTAGTCCCTACTAAAACAATTACCCTCTCTCACCCTGGCCGTTCCCCCTGGTACGGTTCTCATCTTCGCTCCCTTAAGTCCAAGGGATGCAGACTCGAACGGATATGGCGGACAACCGGTTTAGCCAGTCACCGCCAGATCTGGCTGGACCACGTAAAGCACTATTGGGCCCAGCTCTCGTCTGCCAAAATTTCTCACTATTCCAGGATCATTCTGGAATGCAAAGATAAACCCCAGCTCCTATTCTCTACTGCTAACCGTCTTCTTAAACCCATCTCCCCTGTCTCCTCCACCCTCACCTCCGACAACAAGTGTGAGGAGCTCATGGACTTCTTTGTCGCTAAGATTGAGACCATCCGTTCAGCTGCCTCTGCCACTTCCCTTCCTTCCCCTAGCCCACTGGGCCAAACGTCCTCTAAGGTTTCCCTCTGTCCCAGCCCTGAACTCACATCTTTCTCCAGTTTCTCCCCGATCTCCTCATGACCTCTCTGCGCTCATCTTGCCCATGAGACCCACTTCCTGCTCCCTCGACCCTATTCCCACCAAACTGCTGACCACCCAACTTCCTTTTCTGGCTCCCATGTTAGCTGATATTGTTAACGGTTCTCTCTCCTCAGGTACTGTCCCCCTCTCCCTCAAATCTGCCGTCATCACCTCCTCCTCAAAAAACCAAACCTTGATCCTTCTGTCCTTGCAAACTACCGCCCCATCTCCAACCTCCCTTTCCTCTCCAAAGTCCTTGAACGTGTTGTTGCCTCCCAAATCCATGCCCATCTTTCCCGCAATTCCATGTTTGAATCCCTCCAATCAGGTTTCCGTCCTTGCCACAGTACCGAAACGGCTCTCATCAAAGTCACGAATGACATCCTTTGTGGCTGTGACAAAGGTAAACTATCCCTCCTCATCCATCTTGACATGTCTGCAGCCTTTGACACGGTTGACCACTCCATCCTTCTCCAACGCCTCTCCATTGTCGTCCAGCTGGGTGGGACTGCACTCGCCTGGTTCCATTCTTATCTATCTAATCGTAACCAGAGAATCACCTGCAATGGCTTCTCTTCCCACTCCCACATCGTTACCTCTGATGTCCCCCAAGGATCTATCCTTGGCCCCTTCCTATTTCTCACCTACATGTTGCCCCTTGGCGACATCATTCGAAAACACAGCATCAATTTCCACATGTATTTCTCTCTTTTTCCAAACTTAAATTTTGTGGTTTATAGTTTCTAGGTTCTCTGTTGTGTAGCGGGGACTGCTGGTAAACAAGGGCCCTTGAGTATATCATTTAATTGTAGTGTAATTGGTGGGATTGATTTGATTTAATTTAATTTGAATTAATTAAAGGGTAAGTCATGGCAGCACAGCTCGGCGCCGTGGTATGCTCCTCCTGCACTATGTGGGAAATCAGGGACACTTCCTGTGTCCCTGACGACCATGTGTGCAGGAAGTATATCCAGCTGCAGCTACTGGCAGACCGCATTGCGGCTACTGGAGCTGCGAATGGATACATGCTGGAGCATTCGCGATGCTGAGGATGTCGTGGATATCACGTTTAATGAGTTTATCACACCGCAGGTAAAGGCTGCACAGGCAGAGTAGTAGGCGCAGACAGGTAGTGCAGGGGTCTCCGGTGGCCATCCCCCTCTCAAACAGATATACCACTTTGGATATTGTTGGGGGAGATGGCTTATTCTGGAGGAAGACAGCAGCAGCCAACTTCCTGGCACCATGGGTGATTCTACTGCACAGGACGGGAGGAAAAAGAGTGGGAGAGCTACAGTAATAGGGGATGCTATTGTAAGGGGAATAGATAGGCGTTTCTGCGGCCACAAACGAGACTCCAGGATGGTATGTTGCCTCCTTGGTGCAAGGGTCAAAGATGTCTCGGAACGGCTGCAGAGCATTTTGGAAGGGGAGGGTGAACAGCCAGTTGTCATGGTGCATATAGGTACCAACGATATAGGTAAAAACTGGGATGAGGTCCTAAAAGCTGAATATAGGGAGTTAGGAGGTAAATTAAAAAATAGGACCTCAAAGTTAGTAATCTCAGGATTGCTACCAGTGCCACGTGCTGATCAGAGTAGAAATAGAAGGATATTTCAGATGAATACGTGGCTAGAGGAATGGTGCAAGGGGGAGGGATTCAAATTCCTGGGACATTGGAACCGGTTCTGGGGGAGGTAGAACCAGTACAAACTGGACGGTTTGCACCTGGGCAGGACCGGGACTGATGTCCTAGGGGGAGTGTTTGCTAGTGCTGTGGGGGAGGGTTTAAACAAAAATGGCAGGGGGTTGGGAACCTGTGCAGGGAGACAGAAGAAAGGGAAACAAGGATAGAAGCAAAAGACAGGAAGGAGAAAAGCAAAAGTGGCAGTCAGAGAAATCAAGGGTTTAAATCAAATATGGCCACAGTAAATAATAATTCTAAAAGGTCTAAGAGTGTTAAAAAAAACAAGCCTGAAGGCTCTGTGTCTTAATGCAAGGAGCATTCGTAATAAGGTGGATGAATTTGCTGCACAAATAGATGTAAACGGATGTGATATGATTGGGATTACGGAAACATGGCTCCAGGGTGACCAAGGCTGGGAACTCAACATCCAGGGGTATTCAATATTCAGGAAAGACAGGCAAAAAGGAAATGGAGGTGGGGTAGCATTGCTGGTTAAAGAGTGATTAACACAATTGTAAGGAAGGATATTAGCACTGATGATGTGGAATCTGTATGGGTAGAGCTGGGAAATACCAAAGGGGCAGAAAACGTTAGTGAGAGTTGTATACAGACCCCCAAACAGTGCTGCGGAGGTTGGGGATGGCATTAAACGGGAAATTAGAGACACGTGCAATAAGGGCACAGCAGTTATCATGGGTGACTTTAATCTACATATAGATTGGGCTAACCAAATTCGTAACAATACTGTGGAGGAGGAATTCCTGGAGTGTATACGGGATGGTTTCCTGGACCAATATGTCGAGGATCCAACTAGAGATCAGGCCATCTTAGATTGGGTATTATGTAATGAGAAAGGATTAATTAGCAATCTTGTTGTGCGAGGCCCCTTGGGGCAGAGCGATCATATATGATAGAATTCTTCATTAAGATGGAGTGTGAAGTATTTGAATCAGAGACTAGGGTCCTGAATTTAAATAAAGGAAACTACGATGGTATGAGGCACGAGTTGGGTAGGATTGATTGGGGAATGTTACTCAAAGGGTCGACGGTGGATAGGCAATGGCAAACATTTAAAGATCGCATGGATGAACGACAGAATTTGTTCATCCCCGTTTGGCATGAAAATGAAACAAAAAAGGTGATTCAACCGTAGCTAACAAGGGAAATTAGGGATAGCATAAGATCCAAGGAGAGGACATATACATTGGCCAGAAAAAGCAGTAAACCTGAGGGTTGGGAGCAGTTTAGGATTCAGCAAAGGAGGAAAAAGGGATTAATTAAGATGGGGAAAATAGAGTATGAGAGTAAGCTTTCAGGGAACATAAAAACTGACTGTAAAAGCTTCTATAGATATGTGAAGAGCAAAAGATTGGTGAAGTCAAGCATAGGTCCCTTGCAGTCAGAATCAGGGGAATTTATAATGGGGAACAAAGAAATGGCAGACCAATTATATACATACTGTGGTTCTGTCTTCACAAAGGAGGACACAAATTACATTCCAGAGATGTCGGGGAACATAGGGTCTAATGAGAGGGAGGAACAGAATGAAATCAGTATTTGTAGGGAAATGGTGTTAGGGAAATTGATGGGATTGAAGGCCAATAAATCCCCAGGGCCTGATAATCTACATCCTAGGGTACTTAAGGAAGTGGCCATAGAAATAGTAAATGCATTGCTGGTCATCTTCCAAAATTCTATAGACTCTGGAACAGTTCCCATGGATTGGAGGGTAGCTAATGTTACCCCACTATTCAAAAAAGGTGGTAGAGAGAAAACGGGGAATTATAGACCGGTAAGCATGACATCGGTAGTGGGGAAAATGCTAGAGTCCATTATAAAGGATGTAATAGCAGAGCACTTGGAAAACAGTGACAGGATCGGACAAAGTCAACATGGATTTACAAAAGGTAAATCATGCTTGACTAATCTACTGGAATTTTTTGAGGATGTAACTGGTAGAATAGATAAAGGAGAACCAGTGGAGGTGGTGTATTTGGACTTTTAGAAGGCTTTCGATAAGGTCCCGCATAAGAGATTAGCGTGTAAAGTTAAGGCACATGGGATTGGGGGCAAGGTACTGACTTGGATAGAGAACTGGTTCGCAAACAGGAAGCAAAGAGTTGGAATAAACGGGTCTTTTTCCGAGTGGCAGGCAGTGACTAGTGGGGTACCGCAGGGATCGGTGCTAGGACCCCAGCTATTCACAATATATATTAATGATGTAGACGAGGGAACTAGATGTAATATCTCCAAGTTTGCAGACGACACAACGCTGGATGGGCGTGTGTGCTGTGAGGAGGATGCTGAGAAACTCCAGTAGGATTTTGACAGGTTGGGTAATTGGGCTGATGTATGGCAGATACAGTATAATGTGGATAAATGCGAGGTTATCCACTTTGGTGGCAAAAACAGGAAGGCAGATTATTATCTGAACGGCAACAGATTGGGAGAAGGGGAAGTGCAACGAGACCTGGGTGTCCTTGTGCACCAGTCGCTGAAGGTAAGTATGCAGGTGCAGCAGGCGGTTAAGAAGGCAAATGGTATGTTGGTCTTCGTAGCGAGAGGGTTCGAGTACAGGAACAAGGATGTCTTGCTGCAGTTGTACAGGGCCTTGGTGAGACCACACCTTGAGTATTGTGTGCAGTTTTGGTCGCCCTATTTGAGGAAGGAGGTTCTTGCCATGGAGGGAGTGCAGCAAAGATTCACCAGACTGATACCTGGGATGGTAGGAATGACGTATGAGGAGAGATTGGGTCGATTGGGCTTATACTCGCTGGAGTTTAGAAGAATGAGAAGGGATCTCATTGAAACTTATAAAATTCTAACAGGACTAGACAGACTAGATGCAGGAAGGATGTTCCCAATGGTGGGGGAGTCCAGAACCAGGGGTCACAGTCTAAGGATAAGGGGTAAGCCATTTAGGACTGACATGAGGAGGAATTTCTTCACCCAGAGAGTGGTGAACCTGTGGAATTCTCTACCACAGAAGGCAGTTGAGGCCAATTCATTAAATATATTCAAGAAGGAGTTAGATATATTTCTTAAGGCTAAAGTGATCAAGGGATATGGGGAGAAGGCAGGGACAGGGTACTGAGTTTGGATGATCAGCCATGATCTCATTGAATGGCAGAACAGGCTCGATGGGCCGAATGGCCTACTCCTGCTCCTATCTTCTATGTTTCTATGTACGCTGACGACACCCAGCTCTACCTCACTACTTCTTCTCTCGACCCCTCCACGGTCTCTAAATTGTCAGACTGATTGTCCGACATACATTTCTGGATGAGCAAAAGTTTTCTCCAATTAAATATTGGGAAAACTGAAGCCATTGTTTTTGGTCCCCGCCACAAACTCCGTTCTCTAACCAGTGACTCCATCCCTCTCCCTAACATCTGTCTGAGGCTGAACCACACTGTTCGCAACCTTGGTATCATATCTGACCCTGAAATTAGCTTCTGACCATATATCCGCAGCATAACAAAGACCGCCTACTTCCACCATCGTAACATTGCCCATCTCCACCCTTGCCTCAGCTTATCCGCTGCTGAAACCCTCATCCATGCCTTTGTTACCGCTAGACTTGACTATTCCAACGCACTCCTGGCTGGCCTCCCAAATTCCACCCTATGTAAACTTGAGGTCATCCAAAGCTCGGCTGCCCATGTCCTAACTTGCACCAAGTCCTGTTCTTCCATCGCCCCTGTGCTCGCTGACCTACATTGGCTCCCGGCTATGCAGCGCCTCGATTTCAAAATTCTCTTCCTTGTTTTCAAATCCCTCCATGGCCTTGCCCCTTCCTATCTCTGTAATCTCCTTCAGCCCACAACCCCTGCCCTCCTCCACCCCGCCACCAAGATATCTGCGCTCCTCTAATTCTGCCCTCTTGGAGATCCCTGATTATAATCGCTCAACCTTTGGTGGCCATGCCTTCTGTTGCCTAGGCCCTAAGCTCTGGAATTCCCTGCCTAAACTGGTCCGCCTCGTTACCTCTCTTTTCTCCTTTAAGACGCTCCTTAAAACCTACCTTTTTGACCAAGCTTGTGGTCACCTGCCCTAATTTATCCTTATGTGGATTGGTGTCAAATTTTGTCGTCTTAAAATACTCCTTGGGATGTTTTACTATGTTAAAGGCGCTATATAAATACAAGTTGTTGTTGCTATTGGCTAGGACCGAGAATATATGACATTTTACTGGAGAATATTTACACCTAGTTAGTCTTAACATTTAATATTGTATAATCCTGACTGCCAATTTGTTTATTAAGACTTAATTTTGGCCCAGAAATTCGGGTCTCCACGGGTGAGTACGCACGGGGGACTCACCCGTAGGCCCGATGGAAGTGCCAGTTTCCTGCATGCACTGCGCATGCGCGGGAAACCGGCACTTCCGTTCCTCTGAACGAAGAGGTTCAGAGGTTGAACGCGTGCGCGGGGGAGGCTGCGCGTGCGCATCAAACTTAGTTTTTTTTTTACAGGTTTCTCCGGGAACGTAAGCCTGCAGAATTTAGAAATATAAAAAGCAGGCGTAAGGCCTGCTTTTTACAAGGTAAGTGGTGAATTAATTAAAATTAAAACATTTTTTCCACAGGTTTATTATTTTTAAATACTTTAAAGCAAGGTAAGTTTATTTTTAGCCCCGTTAGAATATAAAATTATTTTTTTCAAAAATTTAAATTATTGTTTAAAATAGTTATTTCATGTAATTTATAGTTTATTTAAAAAATGTGATGTTTTCAAAAAAAATTATTTGAAGGTTTAGTGCTATTTTGGGGCCGTAGTATTTATAAGTCTTGACAGCACTTCCTGTCAGACTTATGAATGGAGCATTCCCTGCTCCAATTGGCTGCCCATGGCCCACGTGATCCAAGGGGACGCATCGAACTAACTGCACCCCTGGGATACGCAAGCACTGCGCGCCGGCAGCTAGACCAGGCCCTGGATCGGAATTCCACGGGGCCCTACAGCTCAATGGCCGGCGCGCAAGGTAAGTGCAGCTCGGGGGCTTGCACCCGCGGGAAGCCCCGACCCGAATTTCTGGGCCAATGAGATCTATTTTGAGACTTTAGATAAATCAGTTTTCCAGCAGTTTAGCAGCCAGTAAATTAAAATATCCAATCATAAGCAGGAAAACAGACTCTGAAATGCTTCAAAAAATGCCACCACAGTAAAATGAGAAATTGAGTTTGTGTCCAAAAGGAGAAGCAAGGCCATATTCACAAAGCAGGAGGTAGACCAATTCACAGAGGAGACTGGTTAGGACGTGCTTAATGTTTGAAACAGTCATCAATACAGCTCTGTTTAAAGTAGTTTATCAATATTTTGCCTACCTGCCATGGAAGGAGGCCTGGGAAAAGGGCTCAGAGTGGCCACAATGTCAGCAAATAAAAGAACCTGGTAACAAGTCAGGAAATAGTTCACCAAAAAGACTGCCCAGATCAATTGCAGGAGAATCACAGTAGCTGAAGGACCTCTATATGGACAAGAAGGTGGTGGCGCAGTTATTAAGTCTGGAATGTTGCTTGGGGCGTCAGGCGGTCACATGACTTTGGTAAAAATCTTTCCAATATAAGTTTTGCCTTGTTGAATGTATCACAGTCATAATGTTAGAGAAATAAAAAACGAAAGAAAGAAAATGTATATAATGCCTTTCATCTCAAGGTCCTACAAACAGCAATGAAATAAGTGACCAGTGAATCTATTACAGTAATAGAAAAGTACAACAGCACCAATACAGATCTTGTTCAGAAGCTGTCAATAAATATTCATATACTTTCTTGCTGATGTGGTCATTAAGTCGATGCAATACACTATTAATATTGTGCTTTTTGCTGTGCATAGATGAACCTGGACCATATGAAGTTTGTTTTTAAAGATGGCATCAATGTGTAAACAAGTGTTGACAGGGACAACTGAAGTCACATTGGCAAGAAAGATTTCCTCAATAAGATTGTCATGAACTATTCATAAATGTTAGCTCATTACCAATGTTTTCCTCTAATTTTAAATTTGGGTGCGCGGTTCCTTTAATGGGCTGTGTGGTCCATTCAAAGTTTTGCGCATGCGCGAAATTTTACATTGGAAAAGCCGGTCCCGGGCTGCGCGGCCATGCAGCTTAGAGGGAACGTTGCTCATCACCTGATCCATAGCCAGTGTATCTGTACATCGCTCTTTGATGCTAACAGGTATGTCTCTGTGAATTAAGTTAGCCAACATGTAAAAATGCATTTAGATGTTTTGGTAGCGTTATAGTGCAAACCTCACTTCAACCCAAAAGTGTTATAGGTAGCAAAGTCAATTTTTAACAGACCAAACATTTGCTCTATTGTGGACACCATTCCTCTAAATACTATGTTTTTTTTGTTTAATAATTAACATTTAGGATTAGCTACTCTACTGACCAAGATAATAATTATGAAATACGACTGATTTAGACAAGATCTACAGAATAAAACAGTTGGTGGTGGGGGGGGGGGTGGAGAATAAATCAGGAGAGTTATCCAGGAATTGCTTTTATTGATCTCCTAGAGGTTGGCTTCAGCATGGCATCAGTCTGAGAACGGGTGCTTCATTCATAACAGGTGGATGCATATTCGTACATTGGAATGACGCAATAATTGCAATATTTTTCAAAATGAAATCAAAATAATTTGGAGTAGCTAGACAAAATTAAACAATTATAAGCTAATGTGAGAAAAAAACCACAGCGATTGCGTTATCATTCCATGTTATTATTATTGAATAGCACTTGCCTGTCACAACTGGGCATTGCATTTCAATAACATGGAATTACCTGGTGATTTTATTACCCTAAGTCTGAACATTGCCAGCTCTATTTTATTAAAAGAATTCTTCTGAGGGAATTAATTCCTTTCTAATTCCCTTAGACTATGCATCACCTGCATTCAGGTGATGCAGTCCCAGTCATTCATTCATGCCACTCTGAACAGATGACGACATTCTCATCAATTTTTCCCATCCTTTTAGTGGCAAGAAGCCTAGCCTCTGCTTAAGTTGGGAGTCCAGTAAACAAAATCATAAAAAGTACAGCACAGAAGGAGGCCATTCGGTCCATCATGCCGGTGTCAGTGTTAACTTTTTAATTGGAGCTATCTACTCTAATCCGATGACCCTGTCCTTCCCGTGTCCTATTATAGTCTTCATTTTCAATTAATAAATTAACTTTCAAATAATGTTATAATATCTGCCTCAATAGCAACTTTGCAATGTATTCCATATTCTAATCACTTTTGTTGAAAAAAACTCTAAATTTTCCTTTCATTCTTACAATGATAATCCTGAGTCTATCCTCCCTCCCCATCATCACTGATCTGCCAAATAAAGGAAACAATCTTTCACTATTTACCCTGCCAATATCTTGAAAACGTGCCCTCACAAACCTCTATTCGAGCCATTTAATTGAACTATTCCAGTAAAAAAGCCCTCGTGTTTGAGCCTTTCATCATAACTATAACTCCTCACTGCTAGTGGTATTCTGGTGAATCTTCACTATACCTTTGTCATGGCCCACACATATTCAAACTGTGACCTTATCAATGCCTTGTATAAATTCAACATCACTTCCTTAATTTTATTTTCAAAGCCCCTATGTACAAAGCCCAAAATCCTATTTGTGTTTTTAACTACACTCTCACCTATAAAGATCTATGTACCTGCACTCCTAGGTCTCTCTCTTCATCCAATCGTGAATTATAGCATTGAGGGGGAAGAATCAAAGGTCGGCAGAGGATGTCAGTGCGGTTGGAGCCTAGAACATACAGCAGTACTGTAGGAATCAGTGACATCAGGAGGGCGGCGAGGAGGTGGGGGCAGGGCGGCGAGGGTGAGGGGCGATGAGGAGGTGGGAGAGGGCCGAGGAGGCGGGACAAAGAGGGCGGGGAGGGGCAGAGAGGGCGGGGAGGGGCAGCGAGGGCGGGGAGGGGCAGAGAGGGCGGGGAGGGGCAGAGAGGGCGGGGGGGCAGAGAGGGCGGGGGGGCAGAGAGGGCGGGGGGGCAGAGAGGGCGGGGGGGCAGAGAGGGCGGGGGGCAGAGAGGGCGGGGGGCAGAGAGGGCGGGGAGGGGCAAAGAGGGCGGGGAGGGGCAAAGAGGGCGGGGAGGGGCAAAGAGGGCGGGGGGGGCAAAGAGGGCGGGGGGGCAAAGAGGGCGGGGGGGCAAAGAGGGCGGGGGGGCAAAGAGGGCGGGGGGGGCAAAGAGGGCGGGGGGGGCAAAGAGGGCGGGGGGGCAAAGAGGGCGGGGGGGCAAAGAGGGCGGGGGGGCAAAGAGGGCGGGGGGGCAAAGAGGGCGGGGGGGCAAAGAGGGCGGGGGGGCAAAGAGGGCGGGGGGGCAAAGAGGGCGGGGGGGGCAAAGAGGGCGGGGGGGCGCAGAGAGGGCGGGGAGGGGCAGAGAGGGCGGGGGGGCAGAGAGGGCGGGGGGGGCAGAGAGGGCGGGGGGGGCAGAGAGGGCGGGGGGCAGAGAGGGCGGGGGGCAGAGAGGGCGGGGGCAGAGAGGGCGGGGGCAGAGAGGGCGGGGGGCAGAGAGGGCGGGGGGCAGAGAGGGCGGGGGGCAGAGAGGGCGGGGGGCAGAGAGGGCGGGGGGCAGAGAGGGCGGGGGGCAGAGAGGGCGGGGGGGCAGAGAGGGCGGGGGGGCAGAGAGGGCGGGGGGGCAGAGAGGGCGGGGGGGGCAGAGAGGGCGGGGGGGCAGAGAGGGCGGGGGGGCAGAGAGGGCGGGGGGGCAGAGAGGGCGGGGGGCAGAGAGGGCGGGGGGCAGAGAGGGCGGGGGGCAAAGAGGGCGGGGAGGGGCAAAGAGGTGGGGAGGGGCGAATAGGTGGGAGGGGCGAAGAGGGTGGGGAGGGCGAGGGGGTGGGGAGGGCGAGGGGGTGGGGAGGGCGAGGGGGTGGGGAGGGCGAGGAGGGTGAAGAGCTGGGGAGGGGCGAAGAGGGTGAGGAGGCGGGGAGGGCGAAGAAGCGGGGAGGGCAAGGAGGTGGGGAGGACCAAAGAGGCGGGGAGGGGCAAAGAGGGCGAGGAGGTGGGGAGGGGCGAGTGCGAGGAGGTGGGGAGGGGCGAGGGCGAGGAGGTGGGGAGGGTGAAGAGCTGGGGAGGGGCGAGGAGGTGGGGAGGGCGAGAAGGTGTGGAGGACCAAAGAGGGCGGGGAGGTGCGAAGGGGAGCGAAGCGGGCAGGGCGGGCAAAGAGGGGGGGGAGGGCGAAGAGGGCGGGCGAAGGGGGGGCGAAGAGGGACGAGGAGGCGCAAAGAGGCGGGGAGGGACGAGCAGAGACGAGGAGGCGGGGAGGGACGAGGAGGCGGGGAGGGACGAGGAGGTGGGGAGGGACGAGGAGGCGGGGAGGGATGAGGAGGCGGGGAGGGACGAGGAGGCGCGAAGAGGCGGGGAGGGACGAGGAGGCGGTGAGGGCTGAGGAGGCGAGAAGAGGTGGGGAGGGCCGAAGAGGCGGAGAGGGCCGAGGAGGTGGGGAGGGGCGGCGAGGTGGTGGGAGGGGGCTGAGATGGTGGGCCACGAGGGGGGAGGCGGTGAGGAGGTGGGGACGGCCGAGGAGGCAGGGAGGGGCGTAGAGGGCGGGGAGGGACGAGGAGGCGGTGAGGAACGAGGGGCGAGGGGGTGGGGAGGGGCGAGGGGGTGGGGAGGGGCGAGGGGGTGGGGAGGGCGAGGGGGTGGGGAGGGCGAAGAGCTGGGGAGGGGCGAAGAGGGCGAGGAGGTGGGGAGGGCGAAGAGGGTGAGGTGGTGGGGAGGGGCGAGGGCGAGGAGGTGGGGGGGGCGAGTGCGAGGAGGTGGGGAGGGGCGAGGGCGAGGAGGTGGGGAGGGGCGAGGGCGAGGAGGGGCGAGGGGAGGGGCGAGGGCGAGGGGAGGAGTGAGAGCAAGGAGGTGGGGAGGGCGAAGAGCTGGGGAGGGCGAAGAGCTGGGGAGGGGCGAAGAGGACGAGGAGGTGGGGAGGGCGAAGAGGTGGGGAGGACCGAAGAGGCAGGGAGGGTGAAGAGGGGCGGAGGTGGGAGGGGCAAAGAGGGCAGGGAGGGCGAGGAGGTGGGGAGGGCGAGGAGGGGCGAAGTGGGTGGGGAGGGCGAGGAACTGGGGGGGCGAAGAGGTGGGGAGGGGTGAGGAGGCGGGGGGGCGAAGAGGGCAGGGAAGCGGGGAGGGGGAGGGCGAAGAGGGCGGCGAGGGGCGAAGAGGGCAGGGAGGGGCGAAGAGGAGCGAAGAGGGCAGTGAGGGGCGAAGAGGGCAGGGAGGGGCGAAGAGGGCTGAGGAGGCGCGAAGAGGCGGGGAGGGCCGAGGAGGCGGGGAGGGCCAAGGAGGCGGGGAGGGCTGAGGGGGTGGGGAGGGCCGAGGAGGCAGGGAGGGCCGGGGAGGGCCGTGGGGGCGGGGAGGGCCGAGGAGGCGGGGAGGGCAGAGGAGGAGGGGAGGGTAGAGGAGGCGTGAAGAGGCGAAGAGGTGGGCAAGGCCGAGGAGGGCCGAGTGGGCGGGGAGGGCCGAGGAGGTGGGGAGGGCCGAGGGGGCGGGGAATGTCGGCGAGGTGGTGGGAGAGGGCCAAGGAGCTGAGCCACGAGGGGGGAGGCGGTGAGGAGGGACGGCGAGGAGGTGGGAGGGGGCCGAGGTGGTGGGAGGGGGCCGAGGTGGTCAGCCACGAGGGACAAGGGGCGCGGAGGTGGGGAGGGCGAGGGGGTGGGGAGGGCGAGGGGGTGGGGAGAGCGAGGGGGTGGGGAGGGCGAGGGGGTGGGGAGGGCGAGGGGGTGGGGAGGGCGAGGAGGTGGGGAGGGCGAGGAGGTGGGGAGGGCGAGGAGGCGGGGTGGGGCAAAGAGGCAGGGAGGAACGAGGGCGAGGAGGTGGAGGGGGTGGGGAGGGCGAGGAGGTGGGGCGGGGCGAAGAGGCGGGGAGGAACGAGGGCGAGGAGGGCGAGGGGGTGAGGAGGGCGAGGGGGTGGGGAGGGCGAGGGGGTGGGGAGGACCGGAGAGGGAGAGGAGGTGGGGAGGGGCGAAGAGGCAGGGAGGGCGAGGAGGTGGGGAGGACCGAAGAGGGCGAGGAGGTGGGGAGGGGCGAAGAGGGTGAGGAGCTGGGGTGGGCGAAGAGGTGGGGAGGGGCGAGGAGGCGGGGAGGGCAAAGAGGGGCAAAGAGGGTTGGGAGGGGCGAAGGGGGCCGAGGAGGCGGGGAGGGACGAGGAGGGCCGAGGAGGCGCAAAGAGGCGGGGAGGGACGAGGAGGCGAGGAGGGACGAGGAGGCGGGGAGGGACGAGGAGGCGCGAAGAGGTGGGGAGGGGCGAAGAGGTGGGGAGGGGCGAAGAGGTGGGGAGGGACAAGGAGGCGGGGAGGGCCGAGGAGGTTTGGAGGGCCGAGGAGGCGGGGAGGGCCAAGGAGGTGGGGAGGGCCAAGGAGGCGCGAAGAGGCGGGGAGGACCGAGGAGGTGTGGAGGGACGGCGAGGTGATGGGAGAGGGCCGAGGTGGTGGGAGGGGACCGAGGTGGTGGGCCACGAGGGTGGAGGCGGTGAGGAGGTGGGGAGGGACGAAGAGGCGGGGAGGGGTGAAGAGGCGGGGAGGGGCGAAGAGGCGGGGAGGGGCGAAGAGGCGGGGAGGGGCGAAGAGGCGGGGAGGGGCGAAGAGGCGGGGAGGGGCGAAGGGGTGGGGCGGGGAGGGGCGAAAGGGCGGGGCGAAGAGGCGGGGAGGGGCGAAGGGGCGGGGAGGGGCGAAGGGGCGGGGAGGGGCGAAGGGGTGGGGCGAAGAGGCGGGGAGGGGCGAAGGGGCGGGGCGAAGAGGCGGGGAGAGGCGAAGAGGCGGGGAGGGGCGAAGAGGCGGGGAGGGGCGAAGAGGCGGGGAGGGGCGAAGAGGCGGGGAGGGGCGAAGAGGCGGGGAGGGGCGAAGAGGCGGGGAGGGGCGAAGAGGCGGGGAGGGGCGAAGATGCGGGGAGGGGCGAAGAGGCGGGGAGGGGCGAAGAGGCGGGGAGGGGCGAAGAGGCGGGGAGGGGCGAAGAGGCGGGGAGGGGCGAGGTGGTGGGGAGGGGCGAGGTGGTGGGGCGGGGCGAGGTGGCGGGGAGGGGCGAAGAGGCGGGGAGGGGCGAAGAGGCGGGGAGGGGCGAAGAGGCAGGGATGGATGGTGAGGAGGTGCGAGGTGGTGGGGAGGGGCAAGGAGGTGGGGAAGAGGACAGAAAAGGGGACAGGGAAGTTGATAATAAAATGAAACTCAGCAAAATGAATTAAATAAAGATGTGCAATTCATTATTTTGAAGCAGCTGTCACATTTCTGGATGTTTTGCCCTTTTCCCATGCAATGGATCCAAAGAAGAGTTACTCTTGAAATGTGCTTCTAAGTTGAAGCTTGCTTTAAAGAGATTAGTTTCTCAGGACATCTCCATGCTGGGATGTGATTCAAAAATCAGACTAAGCATTTAGCTAAATGGACTCAGAAAACATTCCAACATACATTTTCACCATAGGAATTCGATGCCTCATTCTTTAGAACTTAGCACAGAGCTGATTAGAAGGGGTGGGGTTCTACAGCATCCAGGCAGATTTGATCGGCAGCTCTAGTAGCCAGCCCACAGCCCCAAAAGATTCGATAGAAAAATGAACAAACTTTATGAACAGGAAGTTCGGTCATTTTCCTCGTGCTGCAAGGGCAATCGGTCTTTTGGTAAAGGAAAGGCAGTAAGGCCCTTTGCTGTGGTGAAGCGGTTAGAAATGTTGAAGAATTAACTGGAAAATCGCTTTCTTAAGATAAGTAAGATGACCCATGTAAGTGGGGTAGTGTCACGTGTTAGTTATTTTAAAATCTTATGTGAATATAAATTGTACTGATCGAACAAAGCAATTTTGATTATATAATAGCAAAATACTGCAGATGCTGAAAATCTGAAATAACAACAGAAAATGCTGGAAATACTCAGCAGGCCAGGCAGCATCCGTGGAGAGAGAACCAGAGTTAACGTTTCAGGTCAAAGACCTTTCGTCAGATCTGGAAAAAGCTGGAGATGTAACAGATATTAAGCAGGTGCAGAGACAGGGGGGGTTTAGGAGGGGAGGAAGGAATTGAAAGAACATCCTGTACTTTTGTAAGAGGCAGGAAAGTTAAAATGTGAGTGGCAAAAATCACACTGCATGAAAAATGGGGACAGGGATAACCTCATAGACCCCAACCCCGCACAGCCCGCTTCTACCTCCTTCCCAAGATCCACAGACAGGACTGCCCTGGTAGACCCATCGGTTCAGCCTGTTCTTGCCCCACGGAACTTATCTCTTCCTATCTCGACTCTATTTTTTCTCCCCTTGTCCAGTCTCTTCCCACTTACATTCGCAACTCTTCCGACGCCCTCCATCACTAACAGTTTCCAGTTTCCTGGCCCCAACCGTCTCCTTTTCACTATGGACGTCCAATCCCTCTACATCTCCATCCCCCACCAGGGTGGCCTGAGGGCGCTCCGCTTCTCCCTTGAACAGAGGCCCAACCAGTCCCCATCCACCACCACCCTCCTCTGCCTGGCTGAACTTGTTCTCACATTGAACAACTTCTCCTCTGACTCCACTCACTTCCTCCAAATTAAAGGTGTTGCTATGGGAACCCGCATGGGCCCTAGCTATGCCTGCCTGTTCATGGGATATGTGGAACATTCTTTGTTCCAGTCCTACTCAGGTCCCCTCCGATGACTGTATTGGTGCCGTTTCCTGCTCTCGCCCTGAACTAGATAAGTTCATTCACTTTACTTCCAATTTCCACCCTTCCCTCACCTTCACATGGTCCATCTCCGACTCTTCCCTTCCCTTCCTTGACTTCTCCGTCTCCATTTCTGGCGACCGGCTTTCGACAAACATCCACTACAAGCCACTGACTCCCACAGCTACCTGGACTACACTTCCTCCCACCCCGCTTCCTGTAAGGACTCTATTCCATTCTCCCAGTTTCTCCGCCGCATCTGTTCTGACAATGCCACCTTCCATACCAGTGCTTCCGACATGTCTTCCTTTTTCCTCAACCGAGGATCCCCCTCTACTGTGGTTGACACGGCCCTTGACCGTGTCCGTTCTATTTCCCGCAATTCTGCTCTCACCCCTTCCCCTCCCTCCCAGAACCATGATAGGGTTCCCCTTGTCCTCACCTTTCACCCCACCAGCCTCCACATTCAACGGATCATCCTCCGCCATTTCCGCCACCTCCAACGTGATCCCACCACCAAACACATCTTTCCCTCACCTCCCCTTTCAGCATTCCGAAGGGACCGCTCCCTCCGCGACACCTTGGTCCACTCCTCAATCACCCCCAACAGCCCTTCTCCTTCACCTGGCACCTTCCCGTGCAAGCGCAGGAGATGCAACACATGCCCTTTTACCGCCTCCCTTCCCACTGTCCAGGGCCCCAAACACCCCTTCCAGGTGAAACAGCGATTTACTTGCAATTCTTGCAATTTAATATACTGTATTCGCTGCTCACGATGCGGTCTCCTCTACATTGGGGAGATCAACGCAGATTGGGCGACCGCTTTGTGGAACACCTCCGTTCAGTCCGTAAGGGTGACTCTGAGCTTCCGGTCGCCTGTCACTTTAATTCACCGCTTCACTCCCACTCTGATCTCTCTGTCCTCGGCCTATTACATTGTTCCAATGAAGCTCAACGTAAGCTCGAGGAACAGCACCTCATCTTTCGATTGGGCACTTTACAGCCTGCCGGACTCAACATTGAGTTCAACAATTTCAGATAATTATCCCTGCCCCCATTTTTCATGCAGTATGATTTTTGCCACTCCCATTTGCAACATTTTATCTTTCCTGTCTCTTACAAAAGTACAGGATGTTCTTTCTATTCCTTCCTCCCCTCCTAACCCCCACCCCCCTGTCTCTGCACCTGCTTAATATCTGTTACATCTCCAGCTTTTTCCAGTTCTGATGAAGGGTCCCAGATCTGAAATGTTAACTCTGTTTCTCTCTCCACAGATGCTGCCTGGCCTGCTGAGTATTTCCAGCATTTTCTGTTGTTATTTCAATTTTGATTATACCTACATTTCACCTTACTGTGGAATACAGCAGTTTGGAATATGAACCAAACTTCGCCTCATTTAGTGTTAACTTGGTGATGAAGTATATGCAGAAATCACTAGCACCATTGACTATCTGACCTTGATATTCCTCAGATTCTCTATATACTGACATTCCTCAGACTATATGCTGATGAGTACAAAGCTTCCAAAATGCAGATCTAGCAAAGTCGAATCAGTGGAAGGAGAACATAAACAGCCTTCAGAGTTGAAAAGATACCTGTACAAAGACATGGCTATCCAACAAGATTGCCAGGGGTTGTTAGTGATACAATCCCGGGTTATGCTACCATAAAACAGATATATAGCAATGTGAGTCAACTCCCATAAAAGTAAGACACTCAGACCGCTTAAGGGAGTGTCTGATGTCACTGAACTCAAGAAAGTATCAAACAGACCTAAAATCATAACAGCATTACATAGAATAGGGAGAAACTGCACTAAATGATTTATAGAAAGTTGGCAATGGCAGGGGGAAATGAATTAAATAAATTGGAGGTGAAATTAACAAAATGGTTTAAAGAAATGGGATAAATGAATTTAAGGTGCCTTACACATCAACAGAATTAAAAAGCGGCTTCCAGCAAGGAAACTGAATAAAAAGCAGACATCCATTGTGGAAATAAATAAATGAACAGCAGGCTTCCATTTGGGCGATAATAGAAACAGAGCGCTGCCACTGTGGAAAATAAACAAACAATGGACCTTTATTTACCTTTACCAATGAGGATATAGAATGCAAAATAGGGTAACAACTTGCTTCGCATAGCCAAGGACCCTGTCAATCTAAAATGGAGGATCCTGTCAGCATAAAATGGTGGTGAAATGTCGACATCGCTGAGTCACTTGCATATTGTAAGAAATGATCATGTTAACTCAAGAAACTGTGAAGGCAGCAGGAAGTAAAATAAAAGAAGCTAAACTGATCTGTGGCTGCTAATGTGGCTGGCACCCCCGATGTCACACCTTGCTGGTGGAAACAGTGTAGGGCGGAGTGCAGAGGTTATACAGACAATAGGCGATCAGAAAACACATTACCATGATTGCAAACGCATTACCATAATGATTAGGTGATCGTGAAACCATTACCAGTATATTTACTTAACTATAAACCATTCAGTGAAATGTGACTTCTTTGTTTCATACTGCCAGGCCAGGAAATCAAATTAAATGTATACGTGTACAGCTCGGGATTGGTGCAGACTGTACGATGTGTTAATGTCTTCTCAAATGCAAGTATAATAATGTGGCACACTGTATGAAAGATGGCTTGCTCTGGTTTAACCTGGCGGGACTCTTCTGGAGTCAGGACTGTGCTGTATCAGAGTAAGTCTCCCGGGGTGACGGAATAAAAACTGTTGAACTCCACCAGTATTCGACTCAGTGTTTGTACTCAACCAGATTGAGGACCAAAAGAATCCGTTTCAACACCAACATGGTGGCTGGCTAACACAACAAAAACTCCGACAGTTCTGACGAAAGGTCATCGACCTGAAACACTAAACTCTGTTTCTCTCGCCACAGATGCTGCCTGACCTGCTGAGTATTTCCAGCATTCTCTGTTTTTATATTGTGAAAGCTCAGACTGCTCCGCAGTTACATTTGGTGGCTGGAGCCTGCAACTGCACACAGCCTCAATGTGGATTTTTTTAACCGATGACTCTTGGTATACTATACAACAGGTATTGCTTTAGCAGCTAATGTTAAGTGACATTTAACATTGAATGCAATTCAATAATTCAATGCAACTGTTGGCTTGAAAATCCTTTTCAAAGAAAGTTGCATATTTGTACTGGTATTTATGCTTGACTAATACTTCTGATCAGTCTTTGAAAATAGTGCAAATGCTATAGTAACTACCACAGCTTGAAATGTCAAGGACACAGCTTTGAAAATATTCAAGCTCAAGAGTAAAACATTCACTTTCAAGAATGCAAAGCATTTAGGATACAAAGCATAGAATAATAAATTATTGTATTTGCAGTGAACATTCTAAGTTTTAAAAACATCAATCCCTTGTGATATTGAAAACGGAATCCATGTTGGTTTAAAAAATTACTTTTTATATTTCCTCTAATTAAATTTAAGAACAAAATAAGTATAAAATGTTATGGACAATTTCTCAACCTATTTAAATAGGTTCAAAAGGAGGCCAATTCACATATTTTCCTGGAATTTATAAATATGAATTTTGAGTTCATAGCAAACAGACTTTTTGAGGGTTGAACAATTTCAAAGAAACAATTTGCACAGATGCAATAAATACTTTTTGGTGGGGATTTGGCACAATGGGTTAGAAAAATAACCATTTCACCTTGGGATGTGCAATCAAATCTAACCTGTAAAGATGGGATAAAAATCTTCATATTCACCCTGAGAAAGCAGCTTTATATAAAAAGGGAATGCATCAGTCATTTAGTTACAAATAGAATTCTCTGACAAACATTTTGAACCACACATAACATTTGTTACCGTATAATGATGTCAGGATGCCAGTAACTGCTGACAAAAATAGGTAGGAAATTGGAAATATCAACACAGGAAGACTATATCTAAATTGTCACAGTTTATTACTAGGGAACATAAATGATATTTTCTGCATGATAATGCTTTTCCTGCACAACAGCTGGTCTCCTGATATCAACACATGATGATAGCTCTGCACAGATTTTTTCTCTCCATTATATTTAACTAACTTCCAATCTGACTGTGTCAGATGTGGCTCTCGCCTCTGATTCAGAAGATTGTGGGTTCAAGTCCCACTCCAGGGACTTGAGCACATAAATCACTGCCATACGGAGTGGGTGCTGTACTGTCGGAGGTGCTGTCTTTCAGATGAGATGTTAAACTACCCTCTCAAGTATAAGATCCCATGGCACTTTCCAAAGAGGATTCTCCCCAGTGTTCTGACCAATATTTATCGCTCACCCAACATCACTAATATCTGGTCATCGTCACATGGCTGTTTGTGGGACCTTGCTGTGCAAAAAATGGCTGCCTCGTTTCCTACATTATAACAGTGAATACCCTTCAAAAGTAAAAGACTACACTTCAAAAGGATTAGCTGTAAAGCACTTTGGGACATCCTAAGGTTGTGAAAGGTGCAAGTTCTTCTTTTCAGAAGATCATTTTTGTTTCTCAAAACGATGCCTTTGTTTCACTTTAGCTAATTGTTTGGCTCTAATTTTCCCTTTATACTTAAAGTACGTGCCTATCAGCAGTGGGAGCATTCAAGCTCAGGAAAATTGCATCTTCTTTAGCAAAAGCAGGATGGATTTTCATAAGTACTTGCTCCTTTATTATTTTCAACAGGTAAAGAACAGGTACCTGTCAACTTCATCTAACAGCCAAATTTACTTGTATAAAATTTAAATGTTCTCAAAGTTATCATAATCCTTTTAAAATGTGTATGTTAAAAATGGATTACTGGATAGTCATATTTATATAGCACATCACTGGATAGCACATCATTGATATGTCTGAATGCTGTTCAGGTCTATTAAGTGTCTACAAGTTCCACTTCTGTGCATTCAGTTAACAAAGGAATTTACCACAACATGCAGCCCTGTTGGATTTCAATATGCTGCAATTTAACAACAACTTGTATAGCACCTCTAATGTAGAAAAACGTCCCAAAGCTTTTTACAGAAGCATAATCAGAGAAAGAATGGATTCTGGGTCAAAGGAGATAACAGGAGGAGTAAATAAAAGCTTGATCAACCAGGTGAGTTTTAAGGGGGAGTTTAAAAGTAGTAGAGGTGGTAAAGAGGCAGAGAGGTTTAAGGAAGGAATTCCAAAGCGTAGGGCCTAGATGGCTGAAGGTACAGCCACCAATGGTGAGGCGAAGAGGAGAGGATGTACAAGAGGCCAGAATAAGATAAATGGTGGGATCTGGGGAGAGGGAGTTTGCAGAGCTGGAGGAGGTGAAGGTTACTGATATAGGGCAGGACGAGGCCATGAAAGGATTTAAACACGAGAATAACCATTTTAAATTTGAGGTGTTGGGAGACCGGGAGCCAAAGTAGGTCAGTGAGGACAGGGGTGGAGTGTGAAAATTGGTGCAGGATAGGATACAGGCAGCAGAGTTTTGGATGAGCTAAAGTTAAATTTGTAGCTGAAGCTGAATTTAACCATACTTTTGCAGATAATCAAGAAAGGTGAAAGGCAATTCTGGATACCATTTACAAGCTGTTGAGTACCCAAAGTGGGAAAAACATAATTCTCAAGAACTTACATCCCTTACTCTCTTGAGCAAGTAAACAGAATCAGCAAGAATTTTTAATAAGATGATCACTAGTAAAAGTCAAGTTACTTTGTTTAATCTGCATTATGCAATCTTACTTCAAATGTCCATCCTTGTTCCTGTTCTCCATCCAAAAACATTATCGTCTCCTTAAAGACCTGCCCTTCTCGCAGATGTAATGGTGATGCATGGAATTCAATTCTCTGTAGATTAAATGCTACTCCAACTCCTATTGCCTTTATAAAGCTTTCTTTCAAAGTCTGTAAAATAAAAAATTGGAACTATTAGATTTTTCTAAATTGAAAATAAATTAAATATAAATAAACTCTGACAGTTAAGTGAATCTTAAAGTAGCATGAAACCATTTAGCATGATGTAGGAGATGTACTCACTCCAAGGTACTAATTATTTTAATATTAATACTGAATTAAGTGACACCTAGAAATCATATTAAACATAGCAGCAGTAAAATAAAATTACATCGAGTCTACAGCACAGAAACAGGCCATTCGGTCCAACTGGTCAATGCCGGTGTTTATGCTCTACATGAGCCTCCTCCCACCCCTCTTCATCTAACCCTATCAGCATATCCTTCTATTGCTTTCTCTGTCATGTGCTTATCTAGCTTCCCCTTAAATGCATCAGTGCTATTTGCCTCAACTACTCCTTTTGATAGCGAGTTCCACATTCTTACCACTCTTCGGATAAAGATGTTTCTCCTGAATTCCCTATTGGTGACGACCTTATATTTATGGTCCCTAGTTTTGGTCTCCCCCATAAGTGGAAACATCTTCTCTACGTCTACCTTATCAAACACCGTCATAATTTTAAAGACCTCTATTAGGTCATCCCTCAGCCTTCTTTCTAGAGAAAAGAGCCCCAGCTTGTTCAGCCTTTCCTGATACAGGAAACTTTGTGATATCCGGCACCGACGGGACCGAGCTGTTGCTGATCTATCAAAACTGCCGGACATACAAAGTTAATGTTGAAGCATACGGAGGTTTTCATCTCCGTATCTTACAACAAACACTGTTGCTTAGCAACAGCTTCTAAACAGTCGGCTGCAGCTGCAAGCGTTTCTAGCTGAAGCTGTTGCTATAGCTACAGACCTTGCAGTGCCTGACTGGGGGAAAAAAAGCAGCGAGAACTAAAAAAACTTATAGAAAACGGCTCCTGATTTTTGCCGTTAGATCGAGTATTCCGGACATATAACCTCCGGATAAACCAAAGTTTCCTGTATGTATATCCTCAGTTCTGGTAACATCCTTTTAAATCTTTTTTGCACCTTCTCCAGTGCCTCTATATCCTTTATATAACATGGAGACCAGAACTGTGCACAGTACTCCAAGTGTGGTCTAACCAAGGTTCAATACAAGTTTAAACTAACTTATCTGCTTTTCAATGCTATCCCTCCAGAAATGAACCCATGTTTGCTTTTTTTTTAATGGCCTTATTAACCTGCATTGCTACTTTTAGTGATTTGTGTATCTGTAACCTTTGCTCCTCTACCCCATTTAGCCTCTTATTATCCAAGTAGTATGTAGCCTCCTTATTCTTCCTACCAAAATGTAACATTTATGGACCATCGGTTTCATATTACTGTAAATCTCTTTCCCATCCCACATAGATTACTGAAACATTCAAATTAAGCAGCAAAATAGTTAAAAGGAATGTCATAGAAACAAGACCAAATGCTCTCACCCCAATGTTTAAATTTAGCTGGCACAGAATTTGATTGACAATTTGACCAACTGTTCAAATTATGACACCAATATAATGACTAGGAAAGAAGTGCCAACAAGACTCAGGGATTTGGCTAGTCAGGAAGTCATTAATGATGATGATGATGATGAGCAAGTTCGTTACTATTCTTAGACACAGAAGCACAAGAAAGTCACTGTAGCCAAACATTTAAATTGTAGTTAAAGAATGCTTCTATCGTAATATGAGTGAAGTCAAAAGCTACCTTTAAAGATACAATTAATTTATTTTGGTTTAGAAGGTGGTGGTGAGCTGCCTTCTTGAACCACTGCAGTCTATGGGGTGAAGGTACTCCCACAGTCCTGTTTGGGAGGGAGTTCCAGGATTTTGACGCAGCGACGATGAAGGATCGGCGATATATTTCTAAGTCAGGATGGTGTGTGACTTGGAGGGGAACTTGCAGGTGGTGGTGTTCCCATGCGCCTGCTGCCCTTGTCCTTCTAGGTGGTAGAGGTTGCGGGTTTGGGAGGTGCTTTGAAAAAGCCTTGGCGAGTTGCTGCAGTGCATCTTGTAAATGGTACACACTGCAGCCACAGTACGCTGGTGGTGAAGGGAGTGAATGTTTAAGGTGGTGGATGAGGTGCCAATCAAATGGGCTGCTTTGTCCGGGATAGTGTCGAGCTTCTTGTGTGTTGTTGGAGCTGCACTCATCCAGGCAAGTGGAGAGTATTCCATCACACACCTGACTTGTGCCATGTAGGTGGTGGAAAGGCTTTGGGGAGTCAGGAAGTGAGACACTCGCTGCAGAATACCTAGCCTCTGTGGCTGTTCTATACTTGTATGCTAGGCTTAACAAATTGTTTTGATGAATGAAACCATTGCCTATTAGAAACAATTCAGAATGCATTTATAATACTGTAGCTTTCAACAAGCATCTACCTCTCCACTATATGAAAGAAGAAATTGAAATAAGTCTTTCTGGAAAAGGAGTAAAAGATTAGCAATACAAGGTATTTTCAGCCAAGTCTGAACTGTAGTAGTCAGACTGCTTTAGATGAGAGAGAGATTTGAATCAGTGTCGCAAACCAGAGAAGGGGTTAATTGCTCATCACCTACAGAAAGGACCAGAACCATACTTGAATTGCATCATTTAATTTTTAAATACAAGAGGTGAAGTTGATAAAAACTAATAAAAAAGGATAATTGCTTTCATAATTAAAGGCATAGAGCACAAAACAAAGCAGTAATGCTAAATTTATATAAATTATTGGTTAGTCCATAGTTACAACATTGTGTCCAGTTTTGCTTGCCCTTTGTTACGACAGATGTCAGGACCATAGAGAGGATACAGAAGAAATGCAGATGAAAGCAGTTATGAGGAGGTCTTACAGAAACTGGGGCCATATTCACTAGAACTGATGAGATTGGAAAGAGGTGTTTAAATTTTTGAGGGGTTTTGTGATGGTAAATAGGGAAAAACTATTTCCACTGATTGGTGAGTCAGAAACTAGAGGTCATAATTCATCACCAAAAGAACAAAAGGGAGAGGACAGGAGATTTTATTTAATACAGAAATTTGTTAGGGTATGGAATCCCATGCTCGAAGCAGTAGTGGAATGAGAATCCATAATAGCTGTTAAAAGTGAAGTGGATAAATATTTATTTAATGGTGTATGGGTGAAGGCAGGGCAATGGGACTCAGTAGATAGCTCTTCCAGAGAGTCAGCACAGGAGCGATGGGTGTGTGATACCCTTCTGTGTTGTGATATTCAATGATTCTATGTTATAAAATTAAGCCTTTGGTAGAATATCATTTAAGTTAATTCTGAGAGTTCTCCGCTCATTATTGAAGTTTAATTGTTCCCTCAGGTTATATTAATACTGATCACAGCTAGAACTCCACCACTTGATCTGAAAGCTGGGGTTGCAGGGCTTGCTGCATAGTCATTAGTAATCTAGAATCCAAAACAGAAATGTCAGATTAGATCAGGAAAATTGTGGTCCGAACCAAACAAAACTGGCGGCTCACCACCACCTTCTCAAGGACAATTAGGGATGGGTAATAAATGCTGGCCTTGCCAGCGACGCCCACATCCCATAAAGGAATATTAAAAACAATACACAACAGAGCTGTGAGCATCTGAAAAAGATAGGTTGATGTATTTTTATTTTTTCAGATGCTGACTGCTGTGATTTCCAAATTTTTTTTAATAAGGTTTTCAGATTTAAAGTAATTGTAGTTTTCAAAAATATTTTTATTTAGATTAACAAAGTACGTCTGTGGTACTCCTAAGGCAGAATCACCATACCTCATTTGTTAAAGCCCTAAAGTAGTCTTCCTTTATGGACCTCCTGAACAGATCATGTAACAGAGGGTATAAAAAAAATTACTGGCCATTATTATTTCTGCAGTAAAACAAATGAAAATGTTGCAGTTTTTCCCCATTAAACTACTTTTAAAGGAAGTCTAATTGCTAAAAACAAAAATTCCCTACAAGGTTTACGTTCAATTTATCTACCAGCACTTAAAGCAGGATAGTGCAAATTATTTTTGAACATTCAGTCATTTGGAGACAAGTGTAATCAAAGTAACACTATGATCACTGAATGAATCAATACACATTGCCCATCTATACAATTCTAAGCAATTTGTGTAAAGAATTTCTGCAGTAAAGAAAAAGTTTCAACCCTAATAACTGGAGTTAGGGTTGAGTGGTACGCACAAAATAGTCAAAACAAAATTGGAGAATTAGAATCATTAATAACTGTAGAGTGATATGATATAGTGGCTATAACAAAGATGTGGCTTAAGTTTGGACAGGACTGGGAACTTAATATTCCTGGTTATAACATTTTTAGGAAATGTAGCCCGTAGCGGTTCCCGGCCAGGAAAAACTGCCATGAGAGGAGGGCCAACTCTATTCTATGAGTCTGTACAGCATGAGCGGCCAACCACCTCATGATACTGGCTCTCAGGTTCTTTTTTATTCGTTTATGGGATGTGGGCATCGCTGGCAAAGCCAGCATTTATTGCCCACCCCTAATTGCCCTTGAGAAGGTGGTGGTGAGCCACCTTCTTGAACCACTGCAGTCCGTGTGGTGAAGGTACACCCACAGTGCTGTTAGGGCGGGAGTTCCAGGATTTTGACCCAACGATGATGAAGGATCGGCGATATACTTCTAAGTCAGGATGGTGTGTGACTTGGAGGGGAACTTGGAGGTGGTGGTGTTCCCATGTGCCTGCTGCCCTTGTCCTTCTCGGTGGAAGAGGTCGCGGGTTTGGGAGGTACTGCTGAAGAAGCCTTGGCAAGTTGCTGCAGTGCAGCTTGTAGATGGTACACACTGCAGCCACGGTACGCCGGTGGTGGAGGGAGTGAATGTTTAAGGTGGTGGATGGGGTGCCAATCAAGCAGGCTGCTTTGTCCTGGATGGTGTTAAGCTTCTTGAGTGTTGTTGGAGCTGCACTCATCCAGGCAAGTGGAGAGTATTCCATCACACTCCTTACTTGTGCCTTGTAGATGGTGGAAAGGCTTTGGGGCGTCAGGAGATGAGACACTCGCTGCAGAATACCTAGCCTCTGACCTGCTCTTGTTGCCACAGTATTTTATGTGGCTGGTCCAGTTAAGTTTCTGGTCAATGGTGACCCCCAAGATATTGATGGTGGGGGATTCGGCGATGTTAATACCGTTGAATGTCAAGGGTAGGTGGTTAGACTCTCGCTTGTTGGAGATAGTCATTGCCTGGCACTTGTGTGGCACGAATGTTACCTGCCACTTATCAGCCCAAGCCTGAACGTCGTCCAGGTCTTGTTGCATGCGGGCATGGATTGCTTCATTATTTGAGGAGTTGTGAATGGCGCTGAACACTGTGCAGTCATCAGCAAACATCCCATTTCTGACCTTATGTTGGAGGGAAGGTCATTGATGAAGCAGCTGAAGATGGTTGGGCCTAGGACACTGCTCTGAGGAACTCCTGCAGCGACGTCCTGGGGCTATGATGATTGACCTTCAAACACCGCAACCATCTTTCTTTATGCTAGGTATGATTCCAGCCAGTGGAGAGTTCCCTCCACCACCCCCCCACCGATTCCCATTGACTTCAGTTTTACTAGGGCTCCTTGATGCTATGCTCGGTCAAATGCTGCCTTGATGTCAAGGGCAGTCATTCTCACTTCACCTCTGGAATTCAGCGCCTTTGTCCATGTTTGGACCAAGGCTGTAATGAGGTCGGGAGCGGAGCAGTCTTGGTGGAACCCAAACTGGGCATCCGTGAGCAGGTTATTGGTGAGTAAGTGCCGCTTGATAGCACTTTCGATGACACCTTCCATCACTTTGCTGATGATTGAGAGTAGACTGATGGGGCGGTAATTGGCCAGGTTGGATTTGTCCTGCTTTTTGTGGACAGGACATACCTGGGCAGGTTTCCACATTGTCAGATAGATGCCAGTATTGTAGCTGTACTGGAACAGCTTGGCTAGAGGCGCGGCTAGTTCTGGAGCACAAGTCTTCAGCACGATAGGCAGGATGTTGTCGGGGCCCATAGCCTTTGCTGTATCTAGTGCGCTCAGCCATTTCTTGAGATCACGTGGAGTGAATCGAATTGGCTGAAGACTGGCTTCTGTAATGGTGAGGACCTCAGGAGGAGGTCGATATGGATCATCCACTCGGCCCTTCTGGCTGAAGATGGTTGCAAATGCTTCAGTCTTGTCTTTTGCACTCACGTGCTCCACCATCATTGAGGATGGGGATATTCATGGAGTCTCCTCCTCTCGTTAGTTGTTTAATGGTCCACCACCATTCACAACTGGATGTGGCAGGACTGCAGAGCTTTGATCTAATCCATTGATTGTGGGATCGCTTAGCCCTGTCATAGCATTATGCTTCCGCTTTTTTAGCATGCATGTAGTCCTGTGTTGCAGCTTCCCCAGGTTGGCACCTCATTTTTAGGTACGCCTGGTGCTGCTCCTGGCATGCTCTTCTACACTCCTTATTGAACCAGGGTTGGTCCCCTGGCTTGATGGTAATGGTAGAGTGAGGGATATGCCGGGCCATGAGTGCGAGGTCAGCAGAGAGTGCTGTGAGTTTGGGTAAGTGTGAGAGTTCTTTAATTGTTATTTCTCTTTAAATCATTCTTGATAAGATTACTTAAGCAGTTTAAGTAAAGGGGAAAAGTTAAGTATTTGGGATTCTGTTGGTTTAAGAAGAGTAAAACAAGGTTACACTGCAGTAGGAGTAAATTGGCACAGCAGGCAGTGAAAACCAGTTTTCTAACCAATCAGCAGGGGTGACTCATTTGGCTGTAAACAAACAAACAGTATAAAAAGACCATTGCTAGTGCGAGGTCAGCAGAGAGTGCTGTGAGTTAGGGTAAGTGGGGTGTTAGGTGCTCTTTTCAAACTTTAACTCTGTGGGTTGCAGTTAATAAGGCCTTTCTGGTGCAGAGTGACTGTTGGTGAACCATTTAACTGGTGTAATTAGAGGGATTGATTTAATTTAAATCCAATAAATTAAAGGGGATACTAGCATCTATAATCGGGCAGAGGGTGTCCATAACTAACAATAAAAAATTTAATTAATTACATAGAATGGAGCAGGTGATGTGTTACTGTTGCGAGATGTGGGAGCCGGTGAACCCCATTGAGGCTCATGGTGATTACATCTGTGACAAGTGTCTGCTGCTACAGGAACTCCAGCTCCGTGTTGATGAGCTGGAGTCTGAGCTTCAGACACTGCGACACATCAGGGAGGGGGAGAAGTTCCTGGACTCTGTGTTTCAGGAGCTGGTCACACCTATGAAGTTAATTAATTCAGATGTAGCCCATGGTCAGGGACAGGACGGTGTGACTATGAGTGAGGCAGGTACGGGGATCCAGGAGGTAGTGTTGGAGGAGCCGCAGCCCTTGCTCTTGTCCAACAGGTTCGAAGTTCTTACTCCCTGTGGGGACAGGAGCAGGGACTGCAGGGAGGATGAGCAACCTGGCCACAGCACCGTGGAACAGGGGGCCATTCAAGAAGGGGGAGGAAATAGAAATGTTGTAGTGGTAGGGGATAGTATTATTAGGGGGATAGATAGAGTTCTCTGCAGCCGAGAGCGAGAGTCCCGTAGGCTGTGTTGCCTACCCGGTGCCAGGGTTAAGGACATCTCCTCTGGGCTGGAAAGAAACTTGCAGTGGGAGGGGGTGGATCCAGTTGTCGTGGTCCATGTTGGTACAAACGACGTAGATAGGACTAGGAAGCCGGTTCTGTTAAAGGAGTATGAGCAGCTAGGGGTCAAATTAAAAAACAGAACCTCAAGGGTAATAATCTCTGGATTATTACCTGAGCCACGAGCGAATTTGGCTAGGACAAATAAAATTAGAGAGTTAAATGCGTGGCTCAAAGACTGGTGTGGGAGAAATGGGTTTTGCTTCCTGGGACACTGGCACCAGTACTGGGGCAGGAGGGAGCTGTTCCGTTGGGACGGGCTTCACTTGGCCAGTGCTGGGGCTAGAGTCCTTTCAGATCATATAGCTAGGGCTGTAGAGAGGGCTTTAAACTAACTAGTGGGGGGGAGGTTCCTAGAGAGCAAATAATAAAAATGACAACAGAGAAGGTCATAGACTTAGGTAGCAGTGGGGAAATTAAAAACCAGAGCGTGTCAGGAAGGGGCAGAAGGTATGGAGTAAAAGGTAAAGTAATAAAAAGGGCAAAAGCAGGAACTAAGTGTCACAAAACATATTTGAAAGTTCTCTATCTGAATGCACGTAGCATTTGTAACAAAATAGACGAGTTAATGGCAGAAATAACTACATATGGGTATGATCTTGTGGCCATTGCAGAAACATGACTGCAGGGTGACAATGCCTGGGAATTAAACATACCAGGTTATTTAACGATCAGGAAGGACAGGCAGGTAGGAAGGGGAGGTGGGGTGGCTATGTTAATAAAGGAAGGAATCACTGTAATACAGAGAAATGATATTGGGTCAAAAGATCAGGATAATGAAACGGTTTGGGTGGAGATAAGGAATAATAAGGGGAAAAAAACACTAGTGGGCGTAGTCTATAGGCCTCCGAACAGTTGCAACTCTGTTGGACGGAGTATCAATCAGGAAATAGTTGAGGCTTGTAATAAGGGAACATCTATAATTATGGGGGATTTTAACTATCATATTAATTGGACAAATCAAATTGGGCAGGGCTGCCTTGAGGATGAGTTCATTGAGTGTATTAGGGATGGGTTTCTTGAGCAGTATATAACTGAACCAACCAGGGGGCAAGCAACCTTAGATCTGGTCCTGTGTAACGAGACAGGATTAAAAATGTCCTAGTAAAGGATCCCCTTGGAATGAGTGACCATATTCAATTAGAGGGTGAGAAGGTTGGATCTCAAACAAGCGTGCTAAGCTTGAATAAAGGAGACTATGAAGGTATGAGAGCGGAATTGAGTAGAGTGGATTGGGAAAATAGATTAAAGGGTAAGACGATACATGATCAGTGGTGTACATTTAAGGAGTTATTTTACAACTTCCAAAAAATATATATTCCACTGAGAAGAAAAGGGTGTAAAAGAAAAGACAGCCATCCGTGGCTAAGTAAAGAAATTAAGGATAGTATTCGACTAAAAACAAGGGCATATAAGGTAGCCAAATCTAGTGGGAGGATAGAGGATTGGGAAAACTTTAAAAGACAGCAAAAAATAACAAAAAGATTGATTAAGAAAGGGAAGATAGATTATGAAAGTAAATTAGCAAAAAATATAAAAACAGATAGTAAGAGTTTTTATCTATCTATCTATCTATATATATATATAAACGGATCGATCTGTCTATCTGTCTGGCTATCTGTCTGTCTGTCTGGCTATCTGTCTGTCTGTCTATCTGTCTGTCTGTCTATCTGTCTGTCCTTCGGTGTGTGTCTGTCCGGCTATGCACTTGAAAGTTATAGAGCGTACTTACACGTGCGTTACATCAAAAGAAAGCTTACGATTCCAAAACGGTCGTAAGCATATTTACGTTTTGGCCGGACAAAAATTGCGCCCGCGGTATCCAAAAAACATTCAAAATTCCGCTCATTAGCATCTCATTATCCGCTCATTAGCGATAGAGTGACGTCGAGGTCGACCAATCGTACGCCGGGTTCCTGGCGCGTGCGGGCGGGCCCTCCTAGTCGAGTGACGGGACGATTGACCAATCCTACACTTCGGTGACCTGACGGTCGACCAATCGGTGTGTGTGTGGGCGGGCCTTATCGTTCTGAACCGAGGTGAGTGTCAGCCATCTTGATTCCATTCTTTTTCCCGCTTACTGCGTTTTACTTTTCAAACCTATATTTCCAGCAAAAAAAAATTGCTTTTATTAAATTGTTTTTAAAAAAACTTCATTCATTTGTAAATATTTTCTCTAACCTGAAGATTCTTTTTCCTACCTTTCCCCGTTTTTGTAAGGCCTCAGAACCTAGGCCTCAAAGCCTGGGCCTCTCCTGCCCAGCCACGCCCGAGCTAGGTAATTGTCCCACGGCTTCTGCTAAGCTTCCCCCCGCCCCGCCGCCACGTTACCCAGGGCAACGGCGTCAGCCACGAGGGTCACGGGACATACCCAGGGTGCGCGCGCAGCAGGAGCAGCTGAGACGCGGCGTCTCTCTCTGTTCCCCGCTCAGCTCGGGCGGGGGGGGGCGGGGCTCTCGGGAGTGCGGATCTCGGGCGGGGCTTGGAGAGCGGGAAGGGTTACCCCGGCAACTGGGCCCGCCGGCCGTCTCTCACAGCCGCAATCGGCGGTCTTGAAGCCAGCTCGGGAGGGCGGGGCTCCGGAGAGCGGGAGGCCAGTGCTTGGGAGGGCGAGGCTCGGGACATCGGGGGGGGCGGGGCTCGCGACATCGTGGGACGGGAGATCGGGGGGCGGGACATCGGGAGAGGGAGATCGGGGGGCAGGACATTGGGAGATCGGGGGGCGGGACATCGGGAGTTCGGGGGGGCGGGACATTGGGGGGCGGCACATCGGGAGACGGGAGATCGGGGGGCGGGACATCGGGAGATCGGGGGGGCAGGGGTCGGGGACTCCCCCTCTCCTCCTCCCCCCCATGCTCCCCCCTCCTCCCCCCCTTGCCCCCTCCTCCCCCTCCCTTCCCCCCTTCCCCCATTCCCCCCCTCCTCTCCTCCCCTCCCCTCTCCCCCCCTTCCCCCCAGTCACGCTCTCTCTTCCCCCCAGTCGCTCTCTCTCTTCCCCTCCAGTCGCTCTCTCTCTTCCCCCCCCGTCGCTCTCTCTCTTCCCCCCCCGTCGCTCTCTCTCTTCCCCCCCAGTCGCTCTCTCTCTTCCCCCCCAGTCGCTCTCTCTCTTCCCCCCCCAGTCGCTCTCTCTCTTCCCCCCCAGTCGCTCTCTCTCTTCCCCCCAGTCGCTCTCTCTCTTCCCCCCAGTCGCTCTCTCTCTCTCTTCCAACAACGACATGCCCCCGAAAAAGCCTCGGCACTGCCGGGCACTTCAGCTGGTAGTTATATAAAAAGAAAAAGGGTGGCTAAAGTAAATGTTGGTCCCTAAGAGGATGAGACCAGGAAATTAGTGGTGGGAAATATGGAGATGGCAAAAACACTGAATGAATATTTTGTATCAGTCTTTACAGTAGAGGACACTAAGAATATCCCAACACTGGACAAACAGGGGGCTATAGGGGGGAGGAGCTAAACACGATCAAAATCACTAAGGAAGTGGTACTCGGTAAAATAATGGGACTCAAGGCGGATAAATCACCTGGACCGGATGGCTTACATCCTAGGGTCTTGAGGGAAGTGGCGGTAGGGATTGTGGATGCATTGGTAATAATTTTCCAGAACTCCCTGGACTCGGCAAAGGTCCCGGCAGACTGGAAAACTGCTAATGTAACACCCTTATTTAAAAAGGGCAGTAGACAGAAGGCTGGAAACTATAGACTGGTTAGCCTAACATCTGTGGTAGGTAAAATTTTGGAGTCCATTATTAAGGAGACAGTAACAGGACATTTGGATAATCATAATTTAATAGGACAAAGTCAGCATGGTTTTATGAAGGGGAAGTCATGTTTGACAAATTTGCTGGAGTTCTTTGAGGAAGTAACATATAGGGTGGATAAAGGGGAACCAGTGGACGTAGTGTATTTAGACTTCCAAAAGGCATTTGACAAGGTGCCACACAAAAGATTATTGCTTAAGATAAAAAATCACGGGATTGGGGGTAATATTCTGGCATGGATAGAGGATTGGCTATCTAATAGAAGGCAGAGAGTTGGGATAAATGGTTCATTCTCAGACTGGCAATCAGTACCTAGTGGTGTTCCGCAGGGGTCAGTGCTGGGTCCCCAACTCTTTACAATCTATATTAACGATTTGGAGGAGGGGACCGAGTGTAACATATCAAAGTTTGCAGATGATACTAAGATTGGGGGGGGCGGGGGGGGGGAAGTAGTGAATGAGGAGGACATAAAAAACCTGCAAGGGGACATAGACAGGCTAAGTAAGTGGGCAGAGATTTGGCAGATGGAATACAATACTGGAAAGTGTGAGGTTATGCACTTTGGCAGGAAAAATCGTAGAGCAAGTTACTTTCTTAATGGCAAGAAACTGGAAAGTACTGAAGTACAAAGGGATCTGGGGGTCCTGGTGCACGAAACTCAAAAGGTTAGTATACAGGTGCAGCAAGTGATTAAGAAGGCCAATGGAATGTTGGCTTTCATTGCTAGGGGGATAGAATATAAAAATAGGGAGGTATTGCTTCAGTTGTACAAGGTATTGGTGAGACCGCACCTGGAATACTGCATACAGTTTTGGTGTCCATACTTAAGAAAAGACATACTTGCTCTCGAGTCAGTACAAAGAAGGTTCACTCGGTTAATCCCGGGGATGAGGGGATGGACATATGAGGAGAGGTTGAGTAGATTGGGACTCTACTCATTGGAGTTCAGAAGAATGAGAGGCGATCTTATTGAAACATATAAGATTGTGAAGGGGTTGGATCGGGTGGATGCGGGGAGGATGTTCCCGATGATGGGTGAAACTAGAACTAGGGGGCATAGTCTTAGAATAAGGGGCCGCTCTTTCAAAACTGAGATGAGGAGGAACTACTTCACTCAGAGGGTGGTAGGTCCATGGAATATGCTGCCCCAAAAAGCTGTAGAAGCTACATCATTACATAAATTTAAAACAGAAATAGACAGTTTCCTATAAGTAAAGGGAATTAAGGGTTACGGGCAGCAGGCAGGAATTTGGACATGAGTCTAGGTTCGGATCGGTCATGGCCCTGTGGGTAGCGGAGCGGGCCCAGGGGCCGTGTAGCCTGATCCTGCTCCTATTTCGTGTGTCTAATTCTGTTAGATTCAGGAGATGGTTCTGTGATAGTAGATTGGCGGTTAGGATCAGATCAGCCATGATCTTATTGAATGGCGGAGCAGGCTCGAGGGGCCGATTGGCCTACTCCTGCTCCTATTTCTTATGTTCTTATGTCCTTATGTTCTTATTACAGATTGTGATGGAATGCAATTCTGCTGCTGCTGATGGCTCACAGCGCCTCATGGATGCCCAGTTTTGAGCTGCTAGATCTGTTCTGAATCTATCCCATTTAGCACGGTGGTAGTGCCACACAACATGATGGAGGGTGTCCTCAGTGTGAAGAGGGGACTTCGTCTCCACAATGACTGTGCGGTGGTCACTGCTACCAATACTTCTAAAGGAAATAGCCATATTCCAAGAGATACACCATCCTATGAACGGAATTTTGACTTTATTAAAACATGAAAACTGGGTTTAAAAATCTAAAAAGCCTCAATGACACAGGCTGTAAACAGAACACAGGCTTTTGAGATAAGATCAGTTGTTAACACAAGCTGTAAACACCATACAAGCTTTTGAAATGGGAATGGGTTATTAACAATAAAACAATGGCCCTATTGAAGCAAACCATTGGCGTTTCCAGAAAGTCTGCAATTTGGGAGAAACACAATACCATTGCCCAGTTTAAAGTGTTAAAAACTAACACTCCGGGAAACAGAAACTTAGAATATTAAACAACCATATGCCTTCATAATATCACATCAAATGAAACAAGCAGACACGACGTCTGTGGTATAACCATTGAGATAGCTAGAAAACAAGTAAATACCCTGGTTGAAGTGGTTTTGATTTACACGCAAATGACACGAAAATTGGCGGGGTGGTAAATAGCGAGGCGGGAAGCCTCAGGCTACAGGACGATATAGATGGGTTGGTCAGATGGGCGGAACAGTGGCAAATGGAATTTAACCCTGAAAAGTGTGAGGTGATGCATTTTGGACAGACTAACAAGGCAAGGGAATACACAATGAATGGTAAGACCCTAGGAAGCGCAGAGGATCAGAGGGACCTTGGTGTGCATGTACATAGATCCCTGAAGGCAGCAGAACAGGTGGATAAGGTGGTTAAAAAGGCATATGGGATACTTGCCTTCATTAGCCGAGGCACAGAATATAAGAGCAGGGAGATTATGATGGAGCTGTACAAAACGCTAGTAAGGCCACAGCTGGAGTACTGTGTGCAGTTCTGGTCGCCACACTATAAGAAGGATGTGATTGCTTTGGAGAGGGTGCAGAGGAGATTTACCAGGATGTTACCTGGGCTGGAGCGCTTCAACTATGAAGAAAGACTGGACAGGCTGGGGTTGTTTTCCTTGGAGCAGAGAAGGCTGAGGGGGGACCTGATTGAGGTGTACAAAATTATGAGGGGCATAGATAGGGTGGATAGAAAGGAACTTTTCCCCTTAGTAGAGGGGTCAATAACAAGGGGGCATAGATTCAAGGTAAGGGGCAGGAGGTTTAGAGGGGATTTGAGGAAAAACTTTTTCATCCAGAGGGTGGTTGGAATCTGGGACTCACTGCCTGAAAGGGTGGTAGAGGCAGGAACCCTCACAACATTCAAGAAGCATTTGGATGAGCACTTGAAATGCCATAGCATACAAGGCTATGGACCAAATGCTGGAAAATGGGATTAGATTAGACAGGGCTTGATGGCCGGCGCGGACGCGATGGGCCGAAGGGCTTCTTTCTGTGCTGTATAACTCTATGACATGTTGTAATAGTACAAACAGAAGACTTTGAAAATATGACTTCAATAGATGACACCAAGCAATCACATTGTGCTTGTGTTGAAAATGGAATAGTTAGGAGACACAACGTCTGCTAATAACCAGTTAAGCCAATATTAAGAATTGAATGAAAGAACTTCGTAAGAATGGCATTTTATGATAAGTTTTGAAACATCTATACAACAGACAGGATTCTGAGAGTTGGCAGCTGAATTGACAATAAGAGTAGAAAGAATTCAATAGAGAATGACTAGAGATAATTAGCTTACATCAGCAGAAAACTTCAAAGAATAAACCACTAAAAAAAGGTATAAAAATAGAGCTTTTCAGATGGAAAGTTAGAAGTCGCTGGAAAGGACAAGCGATTCTCAACTTTAGAGGCAGGCTTTGTAAGTTTTTAATTCTTTGAGTCTCGGGGATCAAAAAGGTACTCTTATTTGATTTTGGTGGATATTCTGGCTTAGAAATAATGAGAAATGTAAAAATGTGCGAAGTTAAGATTTGCGAATAAGAATCTCTGAGAATAAGAAATGTAATTTTGAACTGTTAAAGTCGCGATTGACTCACAAGCTGTTAACTATATGTCGGCTCTTAAATAAATCTATACATTTTAAAAATTGTCTCAAATAGTACTTCTGTATCAAACTCGCGAACTCAATTTCTGCACACTCTTTTGTGAGGAGTTGCAGAATTCTGCAGGGGGGGGGGGGGGTTCCGGACCTTATAATATCCGGAAGGTTACAGTCTAGTTAAACTTATTAAAAGTACTATCTGGAAGACGGTAACATCTTCAAGTCATTCCTTTCCTTTAGGGAGAGATAGCCTGAACCTTTAGACCCAATTAAGCATCTTATAGAATTTGGCTATCTCTAACTTTAGTTGAAGGTGAACGTCTGGGGAATACGTCTGATCTGGGGTAGCCCAAAAAGGGCTAGGACTAGTAATTATCCCTTCATACTGTCATGGACAGATGCATCTGTGGCAGGTAGATTGGTGAGGATGTGGTCAAGTAGCTTTTCCCCTCGTGTTGGTTCTCTCACTACCTGTCGCAGGCCCAGACTGGCAGCTATGTCCTTCAGGACTCGGCCAGTAGTGGTGCTACTGAGCCGCTCTTGGTGATTGACATTGAAGTCCCCCACCCAGAGTACATTCTGTGCCCTTGCTACTCTCAGTGCTTCTTCCAAGATGGAGGAGTACTGATTCATCAGCTGAGGGAGGGCAGTAGGTGGTAATAAGAAGGAGGTTTCCTTGCCCATGGGGAGTCAATGTTGAGGACTCCCAGGGCCACTCCTTCCCGACTGTATACCACGGTGCCACCACCTACCGGTGGGACAGGACATACCCAGGGATGGTGATGTAGGAGGTTGGGACATTGGCTGAAAGGTATGATTCTGTGAGTATGACTCTATCAGGCTGTTGCTTGACTAGTCCCAATTTTGTCACAAGTCCCCAGATGTTGGTGAGGAGGACTTTGCGGGGTCAACTGGGTTGGGTGTGCCGTTGCCTTGTCCGTAGCCGGTTTCATTCTTATTATTGTTTTTCGTAGCGGTTTGTTACAACTGAGCTGTCATTTCAGAGGGCAGTTAAAAGTCAACCACATTGCTGTGGGTTTGGAGTCACGTATAGGCCAGACCAGGTAAGGACGGCAGATTTCCTTCCCTAAAGGGCATTAGTGAACCAGATGGGTTTTTACAACAATCCAATAGTTTCATGGTTACCATTACTAGTAATTATTCCAGATTTATTTAATTAACTGAATTTAAATTCCCCAGCTGCCATGATGGGATTTGAACTCACGTCTCTGGATCATTAGTCTAGGCCTCTGGATTACTAGCCCAGTGACATTACCGCTACGCTACCGTTCCCAGGTTGCACCTAGGCGTATTAAGATAGGTCAAAGAGAAACACGTGTAGCATGGCAAACAGTATAGGTTCACTTTGGACTTTATTGTAATAAAATAGAACGTGCGTTGATATGATTTGTTATTCAGGGAGTTTAGAGTCATACAGGAATGGGTGCACTGATTTGGTGCTGATTTATTCAATTAGCTGATTATTTTTGGCACAATCACATTGGGGCGAAGTGTTGTCATGTTCTAGGATGGTTACTGGATTGAGGGAATGCTCCTTTATTTGAAAGGGGGAGAAGATAAGGCTCTGATGTCAAAGGTAGATTGTGTTACACAGAAGCCTCTAGTGATGAGATATCCTTTGATTCCCATTGCAGTAAATGCAGCCTTAGTGCCTTTATCTTAATCCTATGCACTGGTCCCCCTCCTACTCCACGATAATGGCATATAAGGGTATGTCCATAGGTAATGCCATACGTGCTCCTGAGAAACCTTCATTATTATTGGGGGGGCTTTGTTGAAAATCTTTTGGTGGTCGTAGACTGTCAAAAGTAAGTGCACCTATGTGTGTAGACAAAATGGGAAGAAAGGAAAAAAATTGCTGCAAAAAGTGATTCCCAGATGCAGATATCGCTAGTGAAACTCTTCAGGCTCAGAAACTCCTCACTCTGTCTGTCGCAGCTGATGCTGGCAACAGCTGCATTGTATCTATCTCTATATATATATAAATGGATACATCTGTCTGTCTATCTGTCTGTCTGTCTGTCCGTCCGTCCTTCGGTGTGCGTCTGTCCGGCTATACACTCGAAAGTTATAGAGCGTACCTACACGTGCATTACATCAAAAGAAAGCTTACCATTCCAAAACGGTCGTAAGCGTATTTACGTTTCGGCCAGACAAAAATTGCGCCCGCAGTATCCAAAAAACGTTCAAAATTCCGCTCATTAGCATCTCATCATCCGCTCATTAGCAATAGAGTGACGTCGAGCTCGACCAATCGTACGCCGGGTTCCTGGCGTGTGCGGGCGGGCCCTCCTACAGTCGAGTGACGGGACGATTGACCAATCCTACGCTTTGGTGACCTGACAGGCGGGCGGGGCAGGAGTCAGCGCACGCGACTTGAGTCCGGCCCGGCCTCACGCGGTAGGTTGCGTGTGTGGGCGGGCCTTATTGTTCTGAACCGAGGTGAGTAGCCGGCATCTTGCTTCCATTCTTTTTCCCGCTTTCTGCGTCTTTCTTTTCAAATATACATTTCCAGCAAAAAAAAAAGTTGCTTTTAAAACACAAATTGTTTTTAAAAAAAGTTAATTAATTTGTACATCTTTTCTCTAACCTCTATAATTTTCCTACCTTTCACCGTTTTTGTAGGCCTCGAAGCCTCGGCCTCTCCTCCGCACCCACGCCCGAGCTAGGCACCTCCCGGCCCCAGTCAACAAGCGGCCCCCGATCGCCGCCATCTTTGTGAAGGCTGGAGGGGCGGGCCTCAGCCGAGCGTCGCTACCGCCGCCATCTTAGTAAAGGCGGGTGGGGCAGGTGTCAGCGCGCGCGACTTGAGTCCGGCCCGGCCTCACGCGGTAGGTTGTCGGCGGCGTCTCTCTCTCTGCTCTTGAAGCCGGCTCGGGCGGGGGGCGGGGCTCGGGAGATCGGGGGGGCGGGGCTTGGGAGATCGGGGGGGGCGGAGCTCGGAAGATCAGGGGGGGCGGAGCTCGGAAGATCAGGGGGGCCTCGGGAGATCGGGGGGGCCTCGGGAGATCGGGGGGGGCTTCGGGAGATCGGGGGGGCGGGCCTTGGGAGATCGGGGCGGGCCTCGGGAGATCGGGGCGGGGGGCGGGCCTCGGGAGATCGGGGGGGGCGGGCCTTGGGAGATCGGGGTGGGGCCTGGCCTCGGGAGATTGGGGGGGGCGGGCCTCGGGAGATCGGGGGGGGGCGGGCCTCGGGAGATCGGGGGGGGCGGGCCTCGGGAGAGGCGGGCCTCGGGAGATCAGGGGGGGCGGGCCGCGGGAGATCGGGGGGGGGGCCTCGGGAGATCGGGGGGGGCGGGCCTCGGGAGATCGGGGCGGGGGGCGGGCCTCGGGAGATGGCGGGCCGCGGGAGATCGGGGGGGCGGGCCTCAGGAGTTCGGGGGGGGCAGGCCTCGGGAGATTGGGGGGGGCGAGCCTCGGGAGATCGGGGGCGGGGCTCGGGGGCGGGGCTCAGGAAGGCGGGGCTCGGGAGATCAGGGGCGGGGCTCAGGGAGGCGTGGCGCGGGGGCGCGGCTCGGGCTGACGGGGCGCTCCCCTCCCCTTCTTCCCCCCTCCCCCTTCTTCCCCCCTCCCCTTCTTCCCCCTTCTCCCCGTCCCCCTCCCTCCCCCCTCCCCTCCTTCCCCCTCCTCCCTATTCCCCCTCCCCCCTTCTTCCCCCCGTCGCTCTCTCTTCCCCCCAGTCGCTCTCTCTCTTCCCCCAGTCGCTCTCTCTTCCCCCAGTCGCTCTCTCTCTTCCCCCCAGTTGCTCACTCTCTTCCCCCCCAGTCGATCACTCTCTTCCCCTCCAGTCGCTCTCTCTCCTCCCCCCCAGTCGCTCTCTCTCCTCCCCCCCAGTCGCTCTCTCTCCTACCCCCAGTCGCTCTCTCTCTCTCTTCCCCCCAGTCGCTCTCTCTCTCTTCCCCCCAGTCGCTCTCTCTTCCCCCCAGTCGCTCTCTCTCTCTTCCCCCCAGTCGCTCTCTCTCTTCCCCCCAGTCGCTCTCTCTCTTCCCCCCAGTCGCTCTCTCTCTTCCCTCCAGTCGCTCTCTCTCTCTCTCTTCCAACAACAACATGCCCTCGAAAAAGCCTCGGCACCGCCGGGCACTCCAGCTAGTCTATCTATATATATAAACGGATACATCTGTCTGTCTGTCTGTCTGTCCTTCGGTGTGTGTCTGTCCGGCTATACACTCTAAAGTTATAGAGCGTACCTACACGTGCGTTACATCAAAAGAAAGCTTACGATTCCAAAACGGTCGTAAGCGTATTTACGTTTCGGCCGGACAAAAATTGCGCCCGCGGTATCCAAAAAACGTTCACAATTCCACTCATTAGCATCTCATTATCCGCTCATTAGCAATAGAGTGACGTCAAGGTCGACCAATCCTACACCGGGTTCCTGACGCGTGCGGGCGGGCCCTCCTACTGTCGAGTGACGGGACGATTGACCAATCCTACGCTTCGGTGACCTGACGGTCGACCAATCGGTGCGTGTGTGGGCGGGCCTTATCGTTCTGAACCGAGGTGAGTCGCCGCCATCTTGATTCCAAACTTTTCATTTCTTTTTCCCGCTTTCTTTTCAAATCTACATTTCCAGCAAAAAAAAAGTTGCTTTTAAAAGACAAATTGTTTTTAAAAAAGTTAATTAATTTGTAAATCTTTTGTCTAACCTCTATAATTTTCCTACCTTTCACCGTTTTTCCAGGCCTCAAAGCCTGGGCGTCTGTTGACCAGCCACGCCCGAGCTAGCGCCTCC